>NC_053393.1:401255461-402002961 GCF_905171765.1 Bufo bufo | reverse complement strand
GACTGACTGACCTTCATTTCTTAAAGTAATGATGGCCACTCGTTTTTCTTTACTTAGCTGCTTTTTTCTTGCCATAATACAAATTCTAGCAGTCTATTCAGTAGGACTATCAGCTGTGTATCCACCTGACTTCTCCTCAACGCAACTGATGGTCCCAACCCCAATTATAAGGCAAGAAATCCCACTTATTAAACCTGACAGGGCACACCTGTGAAGTGAAAACCATTTCAGGGGACTACCTCTTGAAGCTCATCAAGAGAATGCCAAGAGTGTGCAAAGCAGTAATCAAAGCAAAAGGTGGCTACTTTGAAGAACCTAGAATGACATATTTTCAGTTGTTTCACACTTGTTTGTTATGTATATAATTCCACATGTGTTAATTCAAAGTTTTGATGCCTTCAGTGTGAGTCTACAATTTTCATAGTCATAAAAATAAAGAAAACTCTTTGAATGAGAAGGTGTGTCCAAACTTTTGGTCTGTACTGTGTGTGTATATATATATATATATATATATATAATATATATATTTACTTATATTTATTTATTTATTTATTTTAGCAAACTTTGATACATTTAATTCTGTTATCAAGAAAGAAACTCCTAAAACTTAACGTGGCACTGTACTTTCAGTAAACTTTTGATATGTCATACGGACATATCACGCCACATACATGTTTGACTCGGGTGAACGTTTATTTGAATTTAATGGGGAGAGACCTCTGTCAGTGGCTCATCAACCAGGAGAACAAAAGGAGCGGGGAAAGTTAAACCGTGATTGGTGGGTTCAGCCTTTACGCTGATTAATATTTTGCCACCTAGGTATGTACCAGAGGCATGTGTTTGCTTTTTATATGCCATTACAACTGTTTGGATCCCCATAAACAGGTTTTTGTGGGTTGGAAGGTCAAGCCGCAATGTGTTTTTGCATAGCCAATAGTATGATTAAGCACAAAGCATATACCTGTACAGTTTGTCCGCAGGAGCTTCCTCCTTGTTGATGGTTGATTGTTTCCTGCTACGCGGAGCATCATGTTAAGTAAATAGCCAATGTTAATAGGCGTTTCTGAAAATGTGGATGTTTTTACTGTAAAACAAAAGAGTATAAAAATACAAATACATATTAAGTGAAAAGCCAATATTTTGTATAAAAAATGTAAATCTGTAAGAATTGGTTTCCTGGTGGGCATTTTACCATGCCGTCAGTGGAAATTTACATCAAATTTGATTTGCTTACTTGTGGCCAGAACAGATGTTATCTTAATAGGAGAAACAGAAAATTAGAAATGTTGATCCACACTGTCTATTTAATATTCCCTCATCTTGCTGTCTGATTTTACCAAAGTTTCAGAACATTAAAGTTGTATTTCTTTTTCTATTCCATCCAGCCCTTACTGCATGAACCATTTACATTAATAAGGAAACACATTAGGCTACTTTCACACTAGCGTTTTTTGCGGATCCATCATGGATCTGCAAAAACACTTCCGTTACAATAATACAACCGCATGCATCCGTTCAGAACGGATCCGGTTGTATTATGTCTTCTATAGCCATGACTGATCCATCTAAACACTATTGAAAGTCAATGGGGATGGATCAGTTTTCTATTGTGCCAGATTGTATGAGAGAAAACAGATCCGTCCCCATTGACTTACATTGACGGATCCGTTTGGCTCCGCTTCGTCAGACGGTCAGCAAAACACTGCAGGTGGAATGGAGACTGATCGGAGGCAAACTGATGCATTCTGAGCGGATCCTTTTCCATTCAAAATGCATTAGGGCAAAACTGATCCGTTTTGGACTGCTTGTGAGAGCCGTGAACGGATCTTGCAAACGGAAAGCCAAAACGCCAGTGTGAAAGTAGCCTTACATGTAGCGGTTAACCCTTTCCCTGCAATTCCCACAACTTAAAGGCTATGTACACCTTCAGGGGGATTTTTTTTTATAATTGACCTTTACTCATTTTGGGCTAAAAAATATTTTTTTTAATTTTCTAGCTGTTTGAATTATACTTTCACTTTGTGCTGGTCATTTAATAAACCTCAACTCTAAATTACTAAAAGGTCATAAATACTTTTTTAAGCCTAATTCTTATCAGTAACATTGACTCCAACTCTGGCTTAAGAATAAAAATCTGAAATATTAATATTGTATAAATGATTTATTAAATTCAGAATATATCACATATACTTTATTAGAAATGTAGGAATATTTATGGATTTTTATTGTATAAATATATATGTTCTGTCAATCTAAGGCCCCAATTGATCAAATAGCCGTGATAACTAGGATGATGAAGCTGCAGTAAAAAATCCATTCTCATCTCTCCTTTGTTCTTTCCTTTGGGCGACATGCACGTGACCGTATGTATTTTGCGGTCCGCAAACCGCGGATACAGGCGATGTGCAAGCAGCATACTTCACGGGCACAATATTAGAAATGCCTACACTACGTGCAGAATTATTAGGCAAATGAGTATTTTGACCACATCATCCTCTTTATGCATGTTGTCTTACTCCAAGCTGTATAGGCTCGAAAGCCTACTACCAATTAAGCATATTAGGTGATGTGCATCTCTGTAATGAGAAGGGGTGTGGTCTAATGACATCAACACCCTATATTAGGTGTGCATAATTATTAGGCAACTTCCTTTACTTTGGCAAAATGGGTCAAAAGAAGGACTTGACAGGCTCAGAAAAGTCAAAAATAGTGAGATATCTTGCAGAGGGATGCAGCACTCTTAAAATTGCAAAGCTTCTGAAGCGTGATCATCGAACAATCAAGCGTTTCATTCAAAATAGTCAACAGGGTCGCAAGAAGCGTGTGGAAAAACCAAGGCGCAAAATAACTGCCCATGAACTGAGAAAAGTCAAGCTTGCAGCTGCCAAGATGCCACTTGCCACCAGTTTGGCCATATTTCAGAGCTGCAACATCACTGGAGTGCCCAAAAGCACAAGGTGTGCAATACTCAGAGACATGGTAAGAAAGGCTGAAAGACGACCACCACTGAACAAGACACACAAGCTGAAACGTCAAGACTGGGCCAAGAAATATCTCAAGACTGATTTTTCTAAGGTTTTATGGACTGATGAAATGAGAGTGAGTCTTGATGGGCCAGATGGATGGGCCCGTGGCTGGATTGGTAAAGGGCAGAGAGCTCCAGTCCGACTCAGACGCCAGCAAGGTGGAGGTGGAGTACTGGTTTGGGCTGGTATCATCAAAGATGAGCTTGTGGGGCCTTTTCGGGTTGAGGATGGAGTCAAGCTCAACTCCCAGTCCTACTGCCAGTTTCTGGAAGACACCTTCTTCAAGCAGTGGTACAGGAAGAAGTCTGCTTCCTTCAAGAAAAACATGATTTTCATGCAGGACAATGCTCCATCACACGCGTCCAAGTACTCCACAGCGTGGCTGGCAAGAAAGGGTATAAAAGAAGAAAATCTAATGACATGGCCTCCTTGTTCACCTGATCTGAACCCCATTGAGAACCTGTGGTCCATCATCAAATGTGATATTTACAAGGAGGGGAAACAGTACACCTCTCTGAACAGTGTCTGGGAGGCTGTGGTTGCTGCTGCACGCAATGTTGATGGTGAACAGATCAAAACACTGACAGAATCCATGGATGGCAGGCTTTTGAGTGTCCTTGCAAAGAAAGGTGGCTATATTGGTCACTGATTTGTTTTTGTTTTGTTTTTGAATGTCAGAAATGTATATTTGTGAATGTTGAGATGTTATATTGGTTTCACTGGTAAAAATAAATAATTGAAATGGGTATATATTTGTTTTTTGTTAAGTTGCCTAATAATTATGCACAGTAATAGTCACCTGCACACACAAATATCCCCCTAAAATAGCTAAAACTAAAAACAAACTAAAAACTACTTCCAAAAATATTCAGCTTTGATATTAATGAGTTTTTTGGGTTCATTGAGAACATGGTTGTTGTTCAATAATAAAATTAATCCTCAAAAATACAACTTGCCTAATAATTCTGCACTCCCTGTATTCTTGTCCGCAAAATTGACAAGAATAGGACATGTTCTATTATTTGCTGGACAGACACACGGATGTAGACACCTGTGTGCTGTCCACATTGTTTGCAGCCCCACAGAAATAAATGAGTCTGAGTGCGATCCACCAAAAATTTGCAGGTCGGATGTGAAAGAAGAATACGGTCGTGTGAATGAGGCCTTAGAATTAGTATCTTTATGCTGCTCCAAAGCCTTTAGCTAAAATGAATCTGTGCTGCACATGCTCAGTGGTGAAGTTCCTTTTGCTGCTTTTATTTGAATGCATAGTGTGTTGCATATTTACAATGGTTTTTCATTTAGAAATTGTATTCCAGTAAATATATGTTCTATTATTTACATGATGTGGATGTGGAAAATCTTGATGTCACCATTTTACAACTGTAAATTGGTTATTACTAATGATTATACATGAGCCATTTGTATCAGAGCTTTTGTCGAGGTATGGAATAATCGAGGAGTCAGAATCTGAAGTCGGGCTTACTGACTCCGCAGCCCTGTGTACATTGCACTCAGGTCAAGAAAGATGAATGTCTGCGATAGTCACACCTATTGCATGTTATTAAATTATAGGTCATCTGTAACTTGACTACAGCTGCTATATGTACTTCAAAGAAATGTTGATATTTTATATCTTATTATATGTGACTATATATTTATATACAGTACAGACCAAAAGTTTGGACACACCTTCTCATTCAAAGAGTTTTCTTTATTTTCATGACTATGAAGGCATCAAAACTATGAATTAACACATGTGGAATTATATACATAACAAACAAGTGTGAAACAACTGAAAATATGTCATATTCTAGGTTCTTCAAAGTAGCCACCTTTTGCTTTGATTACTGCTTTGCACACTCTTGGCATTCTCTTGATGAGCTTCAAGAGGTAGTCCCCTGAAATGGTCTTCCAACAGTCTTGAAGGAGTTCCCAGAGATGCTTAGCACTTGTTGGCCCTTTTACCTTCACTCTGCGGTCCAGCTCACCCCAAACCATCTCGTTTGGGTTCAGGTCCGGTGACTGTTGATGCCAGGTCATCTGGCGCAGCACTTCATCACTCTCATTCATGGTCAAATAGCCCTTACTTTCAAAGTTTTCCCAATTTTTCGGCTGACTGACTGACCTTCATTTCTTAAAGTAATGATGGCCATTCGTTTTTCTTTACTTAGCTGCTTTTTTCTTGCCATAATACAAATTCTAACAGTCTATTCAGTAGGACTATCAGTTGTGTATCCACCTGACTTCTCCTCAACGCAACTGATGGTCCCAACCCCATTTATAAGGCAAGAAATCCCACTTATTAAACCGGACAGGGCACACCTGTGAAGTGAAAACCATTTCAGGTGACTACCTCTTGAAGCTCATGAAGAGAATGCCAAGAGTGTGCAAAGCAGTAATCAAAGCAAAAGGTAGCTACTTTGAAGAATTTGTATTATGGCAAGAAAAAAGCAGCTAAGTAAAGAAAAACGAGTGGCCATCATTACTTTAAGAAATGAAGGTCAGTCAGTCAGCCGAAAAATTGGGAAAACTTTGAAAGTAAGGGTTATTTGACCATGAAGGAGAGTGATGGGGTGCTGCGCCAGATGACCTGGCCTCCACAGTCACCGGACCTGAACCCAATCGAGATGGTTTGGGGTGAGCTGAACCGCAGAGTGAAGGCAAAAGGGCCAACAAGTGCTAAGCATCTCTGGGAACTCCTTCAAGACTGTTGGAAGACCATTTCAGGGGACTGCCTCTTGAAGCTCATCAAGAGAATGCCAAGAGTGTGCAAAGCAGTAATCAAAGCAAAAGGTGGCTACCTTGAAGAACCTAGAATATGACATATTTTCAGTTGTTTCACACTTGTTTGTTATGTATATAATCAGCCTACCAACTGTAGCCTAGGTGAGACAAACTCTTTGTGTTATTAGTTAGTCCCAGACGGGAAGGCTTTTTGTTTTGTGATTTGTTACTGCAATACTGGAAATCCTGGGTTCAACTAAAAAGCATGTGTTGATGTAACCCTCCTGAAATCGGACCCTAAATAAAAGTGACGTGAACTTTATATCATCTGTGCCTCCATGAATGTCCAGAACTGTACACTGCCCCCCCCTTGCAGGCTTACACAAACCTTCAGATGCCTGTGCTAGCAGAAGATCTTATAGATCCTCTTAAAAGTATCTATGAGATTATTTTTTAATCAGATTTAGCAGGTTCTATTGGACCTTTTGAATTGTATGCCATTTATGCTACTTCATTGGCAGAAAAGGCTGTATGTGGTCATGGCTGCATGGCTGTGACTTCTTCCTCTTCCTGGCCGCATACCATGTGATGCCTCTTATGTAATCAGGCCTTATGTCGATCATTAGCATACGTCATAGGGGCAGGGCCGACGGTGCCCTCAGTTCACTGTCCTAGGAGTTGGACCTCCATCAGTGCAGCATTGTATGACATCTACAGCTGTATGCTAATGGTGTAAAAAGTTTAAAAGCAGTTATTAAAAATTGCCAATAAACTTGCAAAATCAGAAACCTGTAACACCTCTGACTATAAAGACTATTTTATAACCATTATATTGAATTGTTTTATAACAGTTGAGAATTACTATGAATAAAATCTAATAATATTTCCATCCTAAATACAGAATTCCTTCTCCTTAGTTTTTTTTTATACAATAGCTGGACATCAATACTACTGGATACTAGAAGCAAAAAATAAAAATGATTAGCCAGTTCTATTACGCACCTTGTTAAAAACCATGCTTTTGCTTGAATTATTTTTTACGTTCTCCTTCGAGCTTATGTTAGTATGATTAATAGGAGAAAATGATGGAATCCACAGATTTTAATTTGAAGGGACCTTTTTGGGGGAAGGTAACTGTAAGCAATATGTTGCTTTGAGATACGAGGTATCCTATACAGATGTAATTGGTAAATCATCAAGACAAATGCAGCAAAGAAGAGAACAAAAAAGACTTGTCAAGTATGTAAAGGGTCAATAAAGTATAAAAAAAAATCTCCGATTACATGCGTAGACAGAGAGAGAAGAAGAAGAAAAAAAGAACAAAACACTTACATAGCTTTCCAGCACGTCAGCATTTCTGGAGTTTGTTGCAATTTACACAGATTGTGATTTGAAGGGAAAAAAAAAGAGGCAAAGAAAGACGCCTAAAGATGAGTTGATGCAATCATGTCCGAAATTAAATATTGAAATGGACCTCACTTAGCAGCTGCATAAACATTTGGCTGCTCTATAAGCTTTTTATGCAAGGTATCACTGCATGCTAATGCAACATCTCCAACCCCCCCTCCCCTTTAAGTCTTCACAGTTTTTTTCCAGACCAGTGCATCATTAAACAACTCATTGGTTTGCAAATACTTTTCGTACCTTTTGCTCTACACCTGATTTGCATTCACTGCATGCCTTGTTTACATCTATTCCCCAGCATAGAAATTACACATAGGTGTTGTCATACATGAGCAGCGACATCTCCTAGACCTCTCCTCGAGTGTTCGGGCTTTAATAACGGAAGACGTGTTAGACCTCCTATCATTCGAGTTTGTGCAGAGTTACTGATCATTTTCAATTTTTTATTCTTTTTTTTTTTGCTTTCTTTTAGGATTAATAATTGATGCTCCAACAGACATGAAAGAATTAGTTACCACTGGAAGATCAGGTCACCATAACTCATTGACATTAGACCGCATAACTGAATAATGTCTTACTTCAGTGAAATACATCAAATGAGACCAACAATTATGACTCATAAACATGCCTTGCAGGCATAAAACAGCAGGGAATTAGCATGTGAGCCTAATAAATATGCATGTAAATAAGCTCCCAAGGGAATAACATGGGTTTGATTGATAGGTTTAGAATTGTAACATATGTAAACCCCTTTATTCTTCTTTCTGGTGCTGCTAAGTAAAAAAAAAAAAAAATTATCTTTTCACTTAATAAGTTTTGTCAACTATTTTACTTTTGGATGACACATTTTTTGTTGGATGCCACATTTAAGCCATTTCTTTAATGAATAGATGTGCCTAAAAAATTGCCAACTGACTAAACGTCTTGTTTGAGGGGACCACTCCACTAGGAGAACCTTTTTCAGTGCAATTTTGGGTGGTCAACTCAAAGACCTTTCACTTACATAGGTTTTTCAGGGGAGGTTTCTGTGGTTGCATCTTCCATAGTCTCTTCTGGTGGAAAATGGATCTGCAGTCATCATTGGAGGTGCATTTTAAAGTACTTTTGCCATCTCCCTCAAACTTCTTACTAGTACTGCTTAGAATTTTTCTTGTTTTGTTAGTCTTTTTGTATCTTAGTCAAACCACCTTCTTCTCCACTATGATTGGGGTTTTCAACAATAACTGAAGCCCTAGGCCATGAGCAATTTTAAATATTTTGAGTTGGTCCTATATGTTTGGCTATTTAGATGCTTATCTTAGAGAGCAGATATAGAGAGCCACCCCATTAAATGACCAGTGATGACTATATGTTGCTTATCTTTAAGTAGATAATGTGATTTCAGCTACAACTTTGAGTTTGGGTCTTTACAGGTTTGGCAATATGACCTCATGTTTCATAGTTAAGATATATTTATTCTCAAAGTATTTTTCTTCACTTTTTCTGCTACATTTTCTAGATGTGTACCTAACCTTATTGTTTCCTTAAAAGCTTCTAAAGTCCTCTAACCAAGACGACCAACCACTAATTTGATGGAGGAGACAAAATGAAACAATTTATCATGTACCCTTCAACCACTTTCCCAAAATTCGCTTTTGATTCTACATTTTAAAGGGAACCTGTCATCAGTGTTTTTTTTTTTTACCTTTAAGAGGATAGCATAAACTGATGGCAGAGTTCCTGATTGGAGTGCTTGGTCACTTAGTTTTTTTGACCCAATAGTTTTCCTAAAATCCCCGGTGAGAACCTCCAGCGTGAGGCGAGCGCTGAAGTCACAGCATTCATGGGCTACAGCTTCCCTGACCTCTTTCTTCATATATTCTACAAAAAAATTCCCAATCTGACTGTGGGAGATCTGGAATTCCATGCGCTGTATTGATCAGATTCCAGTGCTTACTTCATGCTGGAGCTAACGACAGGCTCATTGCCTGTAGGTGACCCAGCGTTTCAGTCGGCGTCTCTACCCCCAGTTTATGCTGCCCTCAGATAGGTCAGAAAACTGGTGATAGAAGCCTGCTTGTCTGTTTCTGTAACCCCAGCCATGAATAACTGAGTCGGGAATACCCCTTTAATTTTCTTTTTACTTATGAATATAGTGGAGCAGAGAATTACATGGATCAGTAAGGAGTTTGTAATTTCCTACCATTTTTATGCTATTTTGTGTTATCTGCTGTTATCTATTTTTTCAAAAGACTACTAGTAAACCTACTACACTATATTTTACTCAGAGAATGGTAAGGAGGCACAAATCATTTCTGTGTGTCCCAGGAACGCAGCCATGTCTCCCATCCTTCTCATTATCCTGTTTTAAGCTGTAAGACAACTGGCTGCAGTAAGACCTTTCCCCCTCTGTCCTGTTATTAGTACTATGCAAAGAATGTTAAAGGGGTTGGAGGCATATCGCTAGGATATGCCCCCAATGTTTGATAGGTGCGGGTCCCACCTCTGGGGCCTGCACCTACCTTTACAACGGAGCCCGCAAAGTGGAGGATGGTGCACTACGCATGCGCGGCCGAGCTTCATTTATTGTTATGGGAGCTCTGAAAATAGTTAAGCAGCACAGCAGTCCCATTGAAATGAATGGGTAGTGAACCTCCGAAGCGTGGCCACCGCTCCATTCACTTCTATGGGACTAACGGAAATAGCCAAGCCAAGCCAGCTGACGGCTGTTTTCAGCGCTTCCATAGGACTGAATTGGGGAGCGCCCGCACATGCGCAGTGTGCCCTCCTTCACTTTGCAGGCTCTGTTCTAAAAATAGGTGCAGATCCCAGAGCTGGGACCCGCACCTATGAGACATTGGGGGAATATCCTAGCGATATGCCCCCAATGTCTAAATTGAGACAACCACTTTAAGGCCCACCCCTTGACTAAGCCCCACTTTTGAGCCAATCACCAACTCAGAATGGTACTGTTTAGCAGGATATTAGCCCATGTGTTCTACAAGTCCATTTGTTTTATGTACATGCAGAACGACCTACACAATGACCTTTCATTAGTTTCTAGATTAAGTCTCTCTGAATTCTAAGACATTCAGGGAATATCTTACACTCATAATGTAGGTAACATGTTAAAAGCCACTAATGTTAATGTTCTACTAAAGATGGTATTAAGTTGCTGCTCCTGATTCCATCTAATCTCAAAATAATTCACTTTATTAGCAGGCAAATTTGCTATAATTACTTCTGTCACTGGCTTAGTATGGCATGTTGTGCAAAGCTATGCCAAATGTAACCACTTGAATTCTCTAATCGCTAAATATTTCTCCACTATTCTCAAAATAAAAGGAATATACAATAGCTATTTTCAGCCATTCTTACAATACGCCAGAAGCTTATTTTCCTGCTATTCCCTGACAGAAGGATGAGGATTTGTCTCTTGTTCTGCTTTGTTTTGTAATTTAGAACGTAGAAGAGGGTGGGCACCATAAATCCACCAGTAAATGTATTTATTCTGTAACCACCCAATTTATAGGTTACACAATTTGCAAATGCGTGTTTTTTCAACCCTTGGCTTTGCACCTTCCCTTAAAGATTTGTGTAGATTAAAAATCTTGCAGTCCGACCTGTTCTTCCAGGTCCTGAATTAAGCAGAAAAAACTATAGTTCAGAAACTGCAGCATATTTGTTAGCCTGCACAGTCTACACATATTAGTAGGGAATTTAGTGCAATATTAAAGTGCACATCTGAGTCTACATGCCCTGTAATATTATACATTTAAAGGGGTAGAGACGAGTTCCTAGAACATGCTGCCTGTACATTGTGGCAGAGATTCTGTTAGGAGTCTCCATTGCAGAATCCAACAAAAAAGCAGGACGAGATACAATTGCATGCAGCAGTATTTTGTCTGGCAGAAACCATAAGGGGAACTTGACTGACCCCATGATAGTCATCAGAGTTGGGCACTCTTTGGGTCCAGAATATGCAGTATTCTGATTCTAGATTGTTTTATTATATTTTCTGTACATGATCATGAGGGCTGCCATTTTGCCTGTGCTGCTGCTTTGTACGCTCTGTTCACCATTATGGGAGTATCAAAAGTAGCTGAGCACTGGCTTGGCTATTTCTGGCAGTTCCATAGCGGTCAATAGAGAGTAGGACGTCCATGTGCGGTGTGCTTTCCATGTGTGTGTGCGCTCAGGTTCTTTCAGAAATCCCAGAGCAGTCAATGCAGAGCATAGCTCTCATGCTTGGTGCCCTTTCTAGAGATAGGTGGCGGTCCCATCTCTGAGACCCACTCCTATCTGACATTTATGACATATCCTGGCCATATGCTGTCAATGTCGTAGATGGGAACATCCCTTTCGGCACATTTACAAATATGCTTTACCATAGCCACATGGACTGTAGATCCATGTAGACTGGAGATGACTCTTGACAGTTCTAAGCATGCTCTGGGACATGTGCAGAGGTCATTGTACAGGAAGGGGGAGAAGGTGAGCTGTGACTATCATGTATTGTCAGTGATGATCTTGTGTTATCTCTATATACAGTAGATAGTTTCTGTCATTGTAATCCTGATGATAAAGAGTTGACTGCTGAAAATTGATCTCTACATAACAAGAAGTGTTGGTCTATTATGAGACTCAGTATGAGTAAAAATGGCAAAATGTCAGGATTTTTTATGGAGATATTGACATGGAAAATTAAAAGAATGCATCACCATAAATTCGTATAAATGTGTAACATAAAAAATTGTGTTAAACAGTAGGTTGTTCTCTTATCACATATTGTCTGTAAGTGGTTTGTATTATCCACAGTGTACATTTAAAAGTATGCAAAAGTAAGCTCCAGCTCACCTGTACCTTTTTTGTACCAGACGTGCACGGTTGTAGTCCGATTCCCGACCTTTTGTAATCAACAAAGTAAAAACCAGCACCGTTCTCAAAAGCTGTGACGATCCTTTATACTTGAGTACAGCAAGAACATACAAATAATCATGGCACCCCGACTGTTAACGCGTTTCGGACAGACTACATGTCCTTAATCATTGCCAACTATTCCAGTAATGATAAATTTGTAACCACTTATATATTCATGGTTAAGAAGGTATCCCCCTTTTAAAGCTGTTTTCTCACTATTGCAATTTCACAGTTAATAAAAATGAAGCATATTTGCCATTTACACCGTTTTTTTTTAACAGTGTAAATGGAAAATGTGCTTCATTTTTATTAACTGTGCAATATAGTGAAGAGTTCTGTGGTGCCACCTGGTGGTCAAAGTGTATAGCAATGTGCACATCCATCTGCTGAGCTGAGTGCTACTGGTCATACATGCTCAGTCAGTTTCCCTACAGCCATTTCTTTTGCATAGTCATCCTCTGTTCACTTCAGGGCAGATAATAGAAATAGCTTTCTGTTCTGTGTTTACTGTAGAGGAACTAATAAAGATGGCTCCTGCAGAAAGTTACTTTTAATAGTCGCTCTGCTGTGAAAAGAGGATCACTATGCAGAGGCCTAGCTGTAGGGAGAGTGTCGGAACATGTGTTAGCACATTAGAAGGATGTGCACAATGCTATACCCTTTGACCACCAGATGGCACCATATTGTGTTAGAAAATGTCAGATCTGGATTATTTTTAAGAGCATATAAATGGCAAACTTGCTTCATTTTTATGACATGAATATGACATGTAATGGTTTAAGGTTCAATTCATGTGGATAACTTATGTAACAGCACGATTCCTGAATTAAAGTGAACACACCAGTACAGATTAGTGACAACTATATATCTTCCAGTGTGGCAGATATCTGCATGTCTTTGTCTATGAAAGCTTTTATTTAGACTATTGTTCTTATCTTATCTGACATGAAAGTTTCCTAGAAAGTAACTTTAAAACTTCCTTTCTGAAGTTCCTTCACTGAGAATATAACTTGATACCAAAAGAATTTAGCATTATCTTATTTTAATATTGAAAAAAAAAATGAACTAATTGAAGAAATAAAAACAAGTCTATCTCTAAATGGAATATCTTAAAGGGATTTGTTTGGCTTTCACAGTCCCTTCTTTGGTTAGGGCATGGTCATCCAAGAATAAGCTTATAACGAGGTGTTCAACTGCTGATCTGTCGGGAAACCCAGTAGAAAGTGTTCAGTTTCGCTGCAGCACCATCACAGGGGAAATTAAGCATTACACATTACTGAAATAATGGGCTGGTCCTTAAAATGCAAAGACCTACCTGGTCCTCCAGAGAGATACGCTCTTTGTAACAACTCTCTGATCTGTGTCAATGTCCAGAATTATATATTCTCCTTTAATAAGTCATAATGACCTAATAGGTCATATAAAATGGGTTTCTACATGACAAATGTTTTAAACTACACATATTATATATTATAGACATAATAAAACATACAGAGACAGAGGTCATTAGTGATCATGCTTCGGGTTACTAGATGGCCGATTCATTGTTTGTGTACATACAGTCTCACATCTGTACGGGTGAATGGGACTGAGCCTGGAACTCAGCAGCTCAAACTTCTCAAATATTCTAAAGAGAATTTGTTATATATAGTTTTTTATATTTTTCAACGTTTTTGGGATTGGTGGGAGTCCCCACCATAGGACCCCAACAATCTAATAATTATGCCCCATTCTGTGGCTAGGGGATACCTTGTAACGACCAGAATACCCCCAACAGTCACATTAAAATTGGAAAAACCCTCCTGAAAATGACACTTTTTTACTCCGTGACTTTAGTGCATTTAGTAGCAAAACTCATTTTAGCCTTAATTACCAGTAACATTTTACCCCTTCTGAATTGTAGCGGTCATAACTGTTTAAAATGTTTTCTTCAGTTTAGGTATCTGAGACCTTAAATTTTGTGGGACGAGTTGTATTTTTTTTTTTTTTTAGGAACCATTTGAGGTACACATAGAGTAAGTATGCTGTCAAATTAATGAAGGATAGGGCAATAGTTAGCCTGTACAAAAGCACATATTACCTTCCCACTGTTGTCTCCCTCTACTCTACTGGCTGGCTGATATAACAGCCATCTGAAGGGGAAGGGCTGATTTAACCTTTCATATCTCAGGCTTTGTATCTGCTAGAGATATGTGCCTTGTCTTGTTTGGAAGCTGACAATCTACGCTTTAAAAACCAGGCTCACAGCAATATAGCCTGTACATTGGGAGATATAGCCTTTAGAAATCTTGTCAGGTGTGAAAGCAGCTGAAATCTGCTTTCACTTTCAGCTGCTATCTGATTTCTAAAGGCTATGTCACCCGATGTAGAGAAGGAATTGTTGAGATCCTTTTCTTGTTTTAAAGCTTAGATTGACAATTTTCAAACAAGACCAGACCCATATCTCTAAACAACCTGAGATATGAAGGTTTAAAGGAGCCCTGCCCCACTGCCCGAGCTCTGCACAGTATGTACTGTCCGTTTCCCAAAGACTGAGCAGAGCTCTGGAATAAACTTTTAGGGGGTTAAAAACTTTACTCTAAATATGTCTCTTGAGGTTCTCAGAACTGGAGATGTACGAGATAAAGTACTGATTACAGGGTCCAAAATTTTCCAGATTTGTCATTTAATAGGGAATATACGCTTCTACTAAAATAGACATGCTAAGAGTAGTATGAGGCCCTCTTTAAAGGTAGAGTACTGACCTGCTGTATTACAGTATTTAGCAATATTTACACAGAAAGACATTACAGGAGATCATTACAACTTCACTGGATTGTTCACGACAAAGAGTGGCACCATATTTGATATTCTTCACACTATAAATGTTTTCTACAACAATACTGTAAATTGAGTTAATCCATCAGCATGTTAGCTATGCCTACTAGTCCCCTCTTTACATGTGTGCACAACTAACAATGCCTTAAAGCCATAGCAGTCCCTATAATCAACATGTGATCTGAATAATGCATGTTTTCAGATGTGCTAAAAGCATTACATTTGCACACATTTTCACCTTGCTGCTAATGCTGAAATTAATTTGTAATTGCTATGAAACTGCTATTAAACTTAATAGCGACTAATTATTAGACTGTGTTGTCCATTTCTTAGGTGCACTGCAGAGAAGATAATATTAGTGAGCTACATTACAGTGTGAGATTTTATAGTTCTTAATATCTTCATTCATATGTAGTGTGGGATTATTTTCATCATAACTTCTGTAATGTTTTTCTTGGCTTCATAAAAGTCCACTTTCCTTAGATTCATTCACCTCAAAACGCATTAATAGCCATTTGATTTTGAAGATAACTACTATTGTTGATGAAAATAACTTGCAGATTGCCACAACTCTTCCTGTATTAGGACTTATGCACACAGACCCAATATGGCAGCATGTGGAATTGCTGTGGGTCTATTGTTAGACCAATTTCACACAAGCCTCTTCAGTCTGTGTGATGGCTGCATTTCCTGGACTGATCGCAACTCAACTGACCAAACTCACTGATTCATAGTGATGCTGTGGTTTTGCAGAGCCACCATGGGTCTACTGTCCTGTACTTTATAATGCTGCGGGTTCCAGCCCATCCACAGGTTTGCTGTGACGTACTCATATAATGCAGAGTTGGGTCAGCCAAGCTGCTTTTAGTCCAAAAATGCAGCTGTCACATGGACTGTGTCCTCTGGACGGAGAACTCTCGTGTGAAAAGGACCTTAGTGTGTGTGCCGCTATATTGGGCCTCCATAAGGCACCATTTTCTCAAATAGAATATGACGTGTGTTTAAACATGAAAAGTTAAATGTTTTTCTCAGTTCGCAGTTTTCTCAGATTCAGTATGAATACGAGAAAAAAAAAACTTCTGTGGTCTGCACAGTGTGGGCACATACATGTTACAGATCTGTACAAAGTGAACCTGCAGTACTACAGTGTGCTTAGTTCTTAGGCTGATTCAAATAGTATGGTTTCAGTTTCTTCTTGTAGTAAAAGCTAGGAGTGGATTAAAAAAAGGTTGGAAGATTTCTTAAGAAAAAAAAAAAAAGTTTAGCCTACAGTACTTGCAATGCATATATAGCATAGTAAATAGGGAGTACTTTTCTGAGCTAGTATATTTTTGGTATTTTTATTTTTTCTGGAAAACTAAAATTAAGCAGAAATCATCAGCCAATAGCTTTACAGGAAAATTGGGGATTCAAATAAGATTCTTAGTAATATATGTCTATAGCTGAGATCATCAGCATAATTACAGTATGCCGCAAAAGTCACATTAAAAAAACTAAATACAGATGACATTGGCCAAAAGCCCCCCCATTTTTACTGACATTTTTAAATTTTTTTCTTTTTTTTTTTTTTGGGTAGGGGGCATTGAGGTAGATTTAGATATTCGTGTACTGTTGCTCTCTATTCCTGAGGTTAACGGTCGGTTTACTATGGATGTAAATCTTTATATTTTCATGTGTATTTTAATATAATTAGCTGTACCGGACAACAGGATATAAATGATTGTTTTAAAATTTAAACAAAAAATTTACAAATAGTTGGTTAATCTGTAATGTATATTTCTTAGCGCTATATGTCACATAGATATACTTACTGTGTACCATGCTGTGGCTATGTGCTAGAAATGCCTGTACATTGTGGCATATCCTCCTTTGTTATCTAACGTTCAAGGGTGGTCCATTTCAGCATTTATAATGATTGCCACAGGTCACACTAACCGCATATGTGATGACAGTACAGGATATGTAACTCTTGTCCATTGCTTTATAGGGAACCTTTCACATCGAACATGGAGTCTGAGTGTCAAGAGTAATAGGGAGGGGATAACACCAAATTACACACAGAAGGAATAGACTGGAGTCTAGGCCTCAAAGCTAAGGGAGAGGGATGGTGACCTCCTAGGAATCCCTAGACTTCTCCCTAAATCCTGCTAGTATGAGTAGACCCTGAAGGTGGAAATACTCATACACCATAACCTAGGCCCTGAAGACCCTAGGAATGGTGGCAGGGAATGAGACTACTGGTTCCATCCAGGGTCTTCAGGGCCTAGAAGTGTATGAGTATTTCCACCTTCAGGGTCTACTCATACTGGCAGGAGTCAGGGAGAGGTCTAGGGATTCCTAGGAGGTCACCATCCCTCTCCCTTAGCTTTGAGGCCTAGACTCCGGTCTATTCCTTCTGTGTGTCATTTGGTGTTATCCCCTCCCCATTACTCGTGAAATTCTCAACTGCCTGGTAAGCAGTGTAAGGTCAGTACTAAATTGGGCTTCAGTAATGACTCCAAGCTGCACCTGACAAGAGGTGTGGTCATTACCTAACAACAACACTGAAAGGAAAAAAAAAACAGAGAGACTGTCAGATACCCTCACGTGCCGCTAGTCTCGCCGATCTTCTCACCTCTGTCATGGGAGGGACCATGACACTGAGCTTCTAGCATCATGTTATAGAGCAGGAGGAGCAGAGCAGACTAATATATAATTTTATGGGAAAAGATTCAGTAAACCTTCTATTTCATTCATTTAAATTCCTGCTCATTCTGAGCTTTGAAGTCCAGGAGGCGGTCCTATCAGTGACTGACAGCTATCTCTGTATAAACAGTCATAGGGGGAAAGCCGTCAATCACTAACTACAGACACTAGAATGAGCAGAGATATAAATGTATAAGTTACAAGTTTTACTGAATCTTTTCCTGTAAAAATATGTCAATCTTCTCCGCTATTCCTGCTCTAGCTGCCTGCAGCTCAGATACCATGTTCAACTTGACAGGTTCCCTTTAATGCTCTAATCACTAACATAAGTTTTGCTACATGTAAGTATTTTGTAATGTAACTTTGTCTTCCTCTCTTGTTAAAGTTAAGTTTTAACTCTTTTATATTCAGGTTCCAGGACTTTCATTCCACTTTTGTTCTAAAAAATAAATATGTAATCATTATATATATATATATATATATATATATATTATCAAAGATAGATAGAGACAAAGATAAATCATTTCAGAACTTTTTCCACCTTTAATGTGACCTATAAATTGTACCACTCAATTGAAAAACAAACGGAAATCTTTTAGGTGGAGGGAAGAAAAATCTAATAAAAAATAATGTGGTTGCGTAAGTGTGCACACCCTCTTATAACTGGGGATGTAGCTGTGTTCAGAATTAAGCAATCACATTCAAAATCCTATTAAATAGGAGTCAGCATACACCTGCCATCATTTAAAGTGCCTAAAATTAACCCCAAATACATTTCAGCTGCTCTAGTTGGTCTTTCCTGAAATTTTCTTAGTCGCATCCCACAGCAAAAGCCATGGTCCACAGAGAGCTTCCGAAACATCAGAGGGATCTCATTGTTAAAAGGTATCAGTCAGGAGAAGGGTACAAAAGAATTTCCGAGTCATGAGATATACCATGGAACACAGTGAAGACAGTCATCATCAAGTGGAGAAAATATTGCACAACAGTGACATTACCAAGAACTGAACGTCCCTCCAAAATTGATGAAAAGACGAGAAGAAAACTGGTCTGTGAGGCTACCAAGAGGCCTACAGCAACATTAAAGGGGCTGCAGGAATATCTGGCAAGTACTGGCTGTGTGGTACATGTGACAAAAATCTCCCGTAGTCTTCATATGTCTTTGCTATGGAGTAGAGTGGCAAGACGAAAGCCTTTTCTTGCGAAGTAAAACATCCAAGCCAGGCTACATTTTGCAAAAACACATCTGAAGTCTCCCAAAAGCATGTGGGAAAGGCCTCATGCACACGACCGTTGTGTGCATCTGTGGCCGTTGTGCCGTTTTCCGTTTTTTTTCGCGGACCCATTGACTTTCAATGGGTCCGTGGAAAAATCTGAAAATGCACCGTTTTGCAGCCGAGACCGTGATCTGTCACTTACCAGTAGGAGGAGCTCCCGGCCGGACGCAGACATCGCAGCTCGCAGGTAAGTATAATGGTTCTACAAATTGCTAAGTAACCATGGCAACCGGGACTGCAGTAGCGTCCTGGTTGCCATGGTTACCGATAGGAGCCCCAGCGATTAAACTGGGACTCCGATCGGTACACTCCGCTGCCACCAATGATAGGGGGGAGATTTTAATTAGGAGGGGGAGGGAGGGGAGAAGGCCCACTGGCCACCAACGAGTTAACTACAGGGGAGGCCCACTGGCCACCAACGAGTTAACTACAGGGGAGGGAGGGGGGCCGGCCCACTGGCCACCAACGAGTTAACTACAGGGGAGGGAGGGGGGCCGGCCGCACTGGCCACCAATGAGTTAACTACAGGGGAGGGGGGGGGCCCACTGGCCACCAATGAGTTAACTACAGGGGAGGGAGGGGGGGGGCTGCCCCCTGCTGCCTGGCAGCACCTGCCAGGCAGCAGGGGGCAGTCATGTACACAGTTCTTTTAGTATATTCTAACCTGAAGCATCCCCATCACCATGGGAACGCCTCTGTGTTAGAATATACTGTCGGATTTGAGTTTCACGATGTAACTCAAATCCGACAGTATATTCTAACATAGAGGCGTTCCCATGGTGATGGGGACGCTTCAAGTTAAAATATACCATCGGATTGGAGAAAACTCCGATCCGATGGTATATTAACTCCTGACTTTACATTGAAAGTCAATGGGGGACGGATCCGTTTGAAATTGCACCATATTGTGTCAACGTCAAACGGATCCGTCCCCATTGACTTGCATTGTAATTCAGGACGGATCCGTTTGGCTCCGCACGGCCAGCCGGACACCAAAACGACTTTTTTTTTCATGTCCGTGGATCCTCCAAAAATCAAGGAAGACCCACGGACGAAAAAACGGTCACGGATCACGGAAAAAAACGGAACCCCGTTTTGCGGACCGGAAAAAAATACGGTCGTGTGCATGAGGCCAAAAGGTGTTATAATGAAACCAAGGTTGAACTTTTTGGCCATAATTCCAAAAGATATGTTTGGTGCAAAAACAACACTGCACATCACCATAAGAACACCATACCCACAGTGAAGTATGGTGGTGGCAGCATCATGCTTTGGGGCTGTTTTAATTCAGCTGGAACTGAGGCCTTAGTTAAGCTAGAGGGAATTATGAACAGTTCCAAATACCAGTCAATATTGGCACAAAACCTTCAGGCTTCTGCTAGAAAGCTGAACATCTTTCAGCATGACAACGACCCAAACCATACATCCAAATCAACAAAGGAATGGCTTCACCAGAAGATTAAAGTTTTGGAATGGCCCAGCCAGAGCCCAGACCTGAATCTGATTGAAAATCTGTGGGGTGATTTGAAGAGGGCTGTGCACAGGAGATGCCCTCACAATTTGACAGATTTGGAGTCTTTTTGCAAAGAAGAGTGGGCTAATCTTGCTAAGACAAAATGTGCCATGGTGATAGTCTTTTTGGGTATGAGTCTGAGTGCTGTAATAAAAGGTGGAAAAAGTTCTGAAATGATTTATCTTTGTCTCATTTTTTTTTACATCACAGAAACATTTAACTTTTTATATCCACTGTATATATACAGTACAGACCAAAAGTTTGGACACACCTTCTCATTCAAAGAGTTTTCTTTATTTTCATGACTATGAAAATTGTAGATTCACACTGAAGGCATCAAAACTATGGCATCCACACATGTCGAATTATATACATAACAAACAAGTGTGAAACAACTGAAAATATGTCATATTCTAGCTTCTTCAAAGTAACCACCTTTTTTCTTTGATTACTGCTTTGCACACTCTTGGCATTCTCTTGATTAGCTTCAAGAGGTAGTCCCCTGAAATGGTTTTCACTTCACAGGTGTGCCCTGTCAGGTTTAATAAGTGGGATTTCTTGCCTTATAAATGGGTTTGGGGCCATCAGTTGCGTTGAGGAGAAGTCAGGTGGATACACAGCTGATTGTCCTACTGAATAGACTGTTAGAATTTGTATTATGGCAAGAAAAAAGCAGCTAAGTAAAGAAAAACGAGTGGCCATCATTACCTTAAGAAATGAAGGTCAGTCAGTCAGCCGAAAAATTGGGAAAACGTTGAAAGTAAGGGCTATTTGACCATGAAGGAGAGTGATGGGGTGCTGCGCCAGATTACCTGGCCTCCACAATCACCGAACCTGAACCCAATCGAGATAGTTTGGGGTGAGCTGGACTGCAGAGTCAAGGCAAAAGGGCCAACAAGTGCTAAGCATCTCTGGGAACTCCTTCAAGACTGTTGGAAGACCATTTCAGGGGACTACCTCTTGAAGCTCATCAAGAGAATGCCAAGAGTGTGCAAAGCAGTAATCAAAGCAAAAGGTGGCTACTTTGAAGAACCTAGAATATGACATATTTTCAGTTGTTTCACACTTGTTTGTTATGTATATAATTCCACATGTGTTAATTCATAGTTTTGATGCCTTCATAGTCATGAAAATAAAGAAAACTCTTTGAATGAGAAGATGTGTCCAAACTTTTGGTCTGTACTGTATATATATATATATATATATATATATATATATATATTTAGAATTAAAAAATAAATGTAGCTAAAAAGCTAAATAAAAGAATAAATACAAATTATAAAATTATTCAATATTAAAAATATAGTATTGCATAATAAATGGTTAGGGTACTTTCACACTAGCGTTTTTCTTTTCCGGCATAGAGTTCCGTCACAGTAGCTCTATACCGGAAAATAACTGATCAGTTTTATCCCTATGCATTCTGAATGGAGCGCAATCCGTTCATGATGCATCAGGATGACTTCAGTTCAGTCTTTTTGACTGTTCAGGACGGAGATAATATAGCAGCATGCTGCGGTTTTATCTCCGGCCAAAAATCCGGAACATTTGCCCTAATGCCGGATCCGGCATTTTTTTCCATAGGAATGTTTTAGTGCTGGATCCGGCATTCCAAATACTGGAATGCCGGATTCGTCCTTCCGGTCTGCCCATGCGCAGATCGATTTTTTTTTTTAAAATAAATAAATGCTGTATCCGTTTTTCCAGATGACACTGGAAAGACTGATCCGGCATTTCAATGAATTTGTAAGACTGATCAGGATCCTAATCAGTCTCACAAATGCCATCAGTTGGCATATGTTTTGACGAATCCGGCAGGCAGTTCCGGTGACAGGACTGCCTGCCGGATTCCTCTGCCGCAAGTGTGAAAGTACCCTCAGAAAGTGACTTTTAGTGTTATTTCTATTAATAATAATAATTTAAGCATTCTCCAAGAATTGACATTGTTTTCAGTGTAAAACGTTAAGTTTTTAACAAAATTAAGTTAAAGATAAGTTTTTAGATGAATTTATGAAGTGATATCCTTAACCCTTTATCGGTATTCCCCATGAACAAGTTTGCTTACTAAACCGTTGATGGGGATTCGGCAGAGAACTGCTGTTTAGATCCACGAACCCCGAGGTGCCATGTAAAAATGAATTAAAGTTGTGCCATAAATGCCAGCTGTTCTTATGTGGAATGTACTTGCTTTAAAGTTGATTTTCTTATAAAAAAAATACTGAAGTTCAATCTGCCACATCAACTTTATGTCCTAATAATTATTTTATAAATATCAGACGTCTAGTGCACTTAATTTCTTTGCTGATGGCATTATTCTCAGCTTCTGAACACTGCCTGGAGCTTGCTCTTTTTAATCATTTTAAAAGTGTATTTGGTGTAAATTGAGTTTAACACTGTTGCAAGGGTGTTGTTCAGGAACTCCAAAAGAGCAGTAGATGTATACCAGAGCCGCTGCTATTGAAGTCATCCTAAACTCTCTAGCACCCTCTCTTGCTCAAAGTCAGAAATGCAGTCTTTCTTTGGAAGGTCTTCAAATTGACTCGAACACTGTACAGTGTCTGTATAGGTAGTCCTATGGCTGAAATTCATGTTGTTCCTGCTCATACACAAAACCAAATTGTGAATATAATTAAATTTACCATGCAACCTATTTCGATATCAAGCGTTATTTTAAATACAATGAGCCTGAATTGTGGTCAGGTGGACAGGACATGTTGCCTGTGTTCAGCAAGGGTTCGTCCATGGTACACAGATCTTTCATTGTGCTTCTTCTGACATTAGAAATTAACAGATGCCAGGTCAAAAGCAGAACTTAAAATAATAAAATGCCAGCCAGTTAATCGGTTGACTCCCCTTTGCCTTGCATCTAAATATCCTGTCCCAGGGAAAGTGGCAACCTTCACCCCAGGGCACCTGCCCCATTTGCCCCTTTTCCTTAAACGCTTTACACAGTATTTCTACATGGATAACTATACATTAGATGTCGTCCTAGATCTGCCTGGATCATACACTTTTTGGGTGCATTCACACGACCGTAAGTGTTTTGCGGTCCGCAAAACACAGACACCTACCTTGTGCATTCCGCATTTTGCGGACCGCACATGGCCGGCACTATATACAGAATGCCTATTCTTGTCCGCAAACACGGACAAGGATAGGACATGCTCCATATTTTTTGCGGGGCCGCGGAACGGATCAACGGATGCAGACAGCACACGGTGTACTGTCCGCATCTTTTGCAGCCCCATTGAAATGAATGGGTCCGCACCCGTTCCGCAAAATTGCGGAACGGATCCATTTATACGGTCATGTGAATGCACCCTTTGGTAGGGCACAGGAATGCAGTATAGTAATCTGTAATTACAGTTAGGTTTTACTTTAGGGTTGAACTGTATGCAGAAATTGCATTCTCAACAGTTCCGTTATGTACCTGTATAAAGAGGCTTGGCTTCTTTAAAAGTAGAAGTAATCTGATAGCACAGCATGGCGGTATCTGCAGGTGCACTGTGCAGAATATAGGTGGCTTACAGCAGCACAGGCTCCATTTTAGTGATAACATTAAGGATTTGCTAATAACGCAATTCCCTATTTTTAGGAGAATTCGTTAAATACAAATTCCATTGGAATTGCTGCTCCAATCCAGGAATGTAAAATTCAGACTTTCCAAGGTTTTGCTGAAATTCAGGAGATTCTAGACTACAGTTTATGGCAAAATGGACTGCAGTTCAGGGTATATAAACATACAGTGCGTAGTCCTAACGGTCATGGTTCTTCTCCACCATTGTTTCAGTAGTCCCCCCCCCCCCCCCCCCCCCCAAAAAAAAGGAATACTGGGATCACCATTGATTTTCTATTTTGTTTAGTATTAAATGCATTACAAAATAGAGACAGTACAATTATTCCACCTTATATCTCCACCCCCTCAACCAACACCCCTGGCCACTAGTTTAAAGGGTTTGGTCCATTTGGGACATTGATGACATATAGCTGGACCTGCTTTCATCTAGAGAAAGCTGCCACTAAAGTGAAGGAGAGCACACCACGCATGCGCAGCGTGCTCTCAATTCATCGTTATGGGAGTTCTGAAAGTAGTTGAGCGCTTTATTTTCGGGACTACTATTGCTGTGAATGGAGTTGCTCTGTGTTCGCTTCAGGGGTCCCTTTTTGGAGATCAGTGCAGGTCCTAGGTGTGGGACCTGCACTAATCCAACATTGATGGCGTATCCTGGTGATATGCCATCAATGTTCCAGATGGGAATATCTCTTTGAATTGGTTTCAAGCCATCAGTATCATCTTGATTTAATAAACATGATGTGGTGCAGTGTTCTTCCACTTTTCTTGCTTGGATAAATTCTGGTATCTTTGTATTATGTCCAGCCATTACATTAAAAACATAGATTAAAGCAAATTAAACAAAAATGTGGGTATTTCGGGGGTTGCTTATGGAACCAATTACAGTATTAGTTTTTTATGGGTTTTTTTTGCAATCCCCAAAATAGTATGAAGAATATTTTTATGTCCTTCTCTGGTATTATATCATCCGGATCATTATGAAAGATAGAAAACCAGGGTCTGTATTTTTTTTTTTAATATTAAAGAGAACGTACATCAGATCCTCAATCATTTTAGGAAAAATTCTTTAAGTTGAAGTTTCTCTGCAGCCATATATTTTATTATTCTGCTAATATAATTTTTATTTGATATCTACATTTTGAATCTGCACTTTGAATGGTTTTCTAGTATTTTGTCATTTATTAATGAGCCCTGTCGCATGTGATACCTAATGAAAGAATCATTCTCACCTGCTCCCAGGCTTCATTCAGCTAGCTTCTGGCCCTCAGCTTGTTTAATTCTATCAGGGATATGGACAGGGTCAGTGGTGAAGTGTCCCCAAGTGGCATATCACTGCCGGGTCACATGGCCTTAGGAACACATGACTGATGAGGCATGTGATTGGCTGCAGTAGTGCATGTGATCCTGTCTGTAGCCAAGCCGGAAGTAAACAAGCCAGGAACCGGAAGATTGCAGAACAGAGCCAGAGTGGCAGGAACAGGTGAGTATGATTCTTTCCTTGGGTATCATACCCTATGGGGCCTAATTAAAAAGGTACAGAATCCTGAAACACCCGTTTAAGGATTATGCTAGAGATCTCAGTATCATAGAAATTGATACATTGATATAATATCGTAATACCTATTAGGTTTCTATTTTGGACTTAAAATTGACAAACGAAATAATGACTTCTCAACAAACACAACTATACATGCATTCCCATTTATCATATGTGCCCGTTTTCATATGTTGGGGGGGGGGGTGCTTTTTAATGCCTATGACATTGAAAATGGTTTCTATTTCTAGTACAAATATGTGGATATTTTTGACTCTTTACAATTCTGATCATTTTTGCCAATACTGGCAAAATAATATGAAAGGTTTTCTTTGAAAATGCTAAAAACCGAACATGCCAATAAATAAAACCGCCCTAAACCGAGCACCCTATCGATGTCTCTGTATTGTTGATTAGAAAACAAAGCCGCCTTTCCCTCAGAGATTCCTCGTTCGTTTGTTACTTAATGGCAAGACCTCACATTCTTCCTGAAATTGGCTGCGTGCAAACGGGGTGCCGTTCGAATGCAAATTCATAATGCCTTTTCTTATATACCTTTTATTTGTCAGAGTTTGTTATCTTTCAGAACAATAAAGAGAGCCTGGACTCATCTATGCTAAAATTAAGAATTTATAACTATATGGAACAGATGTTTTCATAAACATTTGCTATAATTAATTTCAACTAGGGATTGAAGGAACAAAGCCATTTTTTTCCTCTTGAAAACTTTATTGCTATTTCCCCACACACCAAACTGAATTCTTCACTTTAATATTGTTAATGAAACAAAATTACTATTCAATTTTCTTTTCATTGCAAGAAACAAAATCTTAATAGGTGCACAAACCATTTAGACACAGATATATAAAAGTCGCAGCATAAAGCATTACTTCTAGAAATGTAAAACAAAAGATAAGTCTCTGCGGCGTTTACTTTGCCTCTGCTTATTATTAACACCCGCCCCCTAAGATTTTGGGTCATGGGTAGATGGTTCTCTTATTTTGCCTTGGCTTGATATACAGCTGTTGTACATTTGGATGATGTATCATACTGTACATTGGTCTTAAATGGACGCCTATTAAAATTATACTATATCTTTGTATAATTATCTGAACGCCGCTGTTTTACGTGAATGCTATGTTTTTGTGTGCACATTCTTTTCTGCTATGTTTTATGTAGCATGGTGGCTTTGATGCTGTCGAGAGAAGGTATGGGCTTAAATTCCAGAAGTTCATTATTTTGTCTTTGAACTTGTGGTTGTTAAAAGACCTACCACAGAGAATTGTGAGCAACCTGCGGGCTATCAGTGAACTACATGAACCAGCATGCCCATTAGTACGACAGTTTTGAAGAAACGCAATAATTAATGTAGTGAACTTTACAGAATATAACATTACTCTTTGTTTATTGTATATACAGGGCATTTGAAAGATTTTCAGACCCTTTCCCTTTTTCCACATTTTGTTATGTTAAGCCCTTGTGTTAAAATAAAATAAAAAAGTTGACATAAGTATTCAGACACTTTACTCACTACTTAGTCGAAGCACCTTTGACAGCAGTTACAGCCTCCAGTCTTCTTGGGTATGATGCACATCTGGATTTTAGGGATTTTCTGCCATTCTTCTCTGCAGATCCTCTCAAGCTCTGTCACGTTGGATTGGGGCCATCTGTGGACAGTCTTTTTCAGGTCTCCAGAGAAGTTTGATTCGGTTCAAGTCAGGGCTCTGTCTGGGTGACTCGGAGACATTCACAGAGTTGTCTTAAAGCCACTCCTGTGTTGTCTTGACTGTGTGCTTAGGGTCATTGTCTTGTTGGAATATGAATCTTTGGCCCAGTCTGAGGTCCAAAGTACTTAGGATCTGGTTTTCATTAAGAATATCTCTGCACTCTGCATTCAGCTTCCCTCAACCAATCTCCCTGCCCCAGCTGCTAACTCCACACAGCCTGATGCCACCACCACCGTGCTTCACTGTAGGGATGGTATAGGGGATTTCCTGGTGTCCTACAAAAATGACACTTAGAATTGAGGCCAAAGTAAAATTTTTGTTTAATCAGACCAGAGAATCTTGTTTTTCACAGTCTGAGTGTCTTTTAGGTGCTTTTTTTTTTTTTTTTGCAAACGTTCATGTGTCTTTTACTGAAGGAGGCTTTTTTCTGGCCACTGCTATAAAGATAGTTGACCTCCTGGAAGTTTCACCAGTCTTTACACAGGATCTTTGGAGCACAGCCAGAGTGGGTTCTTGGTCACCTTTCTTGCCATGGTGCTTCTCCCCCAATTACTTAGTTTGGTGGAGTCAAGACTCCTGGTTGCCTTCTTCCATTTAAGAATTATGGAGGCCACTGTACTCTTGGTAACTTTCAGTGCAGCAGAATTTTTTATACTCTTCTCCAGATCTGTGCCTTCACACAATCATTTCTCTGATCTTTGCAGGCAGTTCTTCACTCCTCATGGCTTTTTTTTTTGGCTCTGATATGCATTGTCAGGTGTGAGACACAGGCTGTGTCTTTCCAAATCATGTCCACTCAACTGCATTTACCCAAGATGGACTTCAATCAAGGTGTAGAAACATCTCAAAAATGACGATGAGAAATGGGAGGCCCCCAGAGCTAAATTTCAAGTTTCTGAATACTTATATCTGAGCAAAATTGTGAATTTCTAAAATTCTGTTTTCACTTTCTCATTATGGGGTATTGACTTCAGATTGATGGGGGAAAACTTGAGTTTATTTTTCTTTTACCACAAGGCCGCAACATAACATAATGTGAAAAATGTGAAAGGGTCTGAAGACTTTCCCAACACACTATATGTAAAATGCTTAGTCAATTTTTAAATGTGTACTTATATGGTCTTAAAATGCAACCTGCATTATAGCGAAGAGGAACAATCACAATCCTGTTGGTTATTGGAAACAGTCAGCAAGTGTGTTAACCAACACACCCCTAACAGCATTGCTGAGCTCCTATAATCCATTTAGTTCTTTCTATATCAGGTCAAGATTACAGATCACCAAAGTACTTCCTGTACCATGGGTTCCTCCTGAGATCTTACATCTACTTCTCTCATCTTCCAAGTCATACATACCAGCGTAGAACGTATTGGTTATTATATATCATTTTGTGCAGTAGGCTAGGGCTATACAGTGACTTTGTTCAGACCTCACACGTCACAAAGATCACAATGTAGCTCTGCCTATATTACAGCTAATAAAAGCAGAGGGGTTGCATTGTGACACACAAGTTTCCACAAGTGACCCCATTTACCCCCTGCAACTTGGGCTTCCATATCTCCAAAGATATGTGAAGGTCAGTGGTTTTCGATTCCATATTACTAACAGATATTAATACATGTGATTTCAGGGCATTTTTCAAATTCATTTCTCATTATTTCTTCTGCTCTGTAATCTCTGATAAAATATTGTCCTCTTCCGAGAACCAGTTATTAGCTCACACAAGTCTTTCCATAATTATCATTAATTTCTCCTTTTGTACTGTAGTTCTATAATTAACATGGTCTGTAATTAGAACTACCTTGTATACCACCAGAAAGTATAAAGGATATACCAAAATATAAAATATTGGTGCAGTATGTGGATAAAGCAGCATTTAAGGCCAATTCATCTAATTTGCCGGAATCTAATATTTATATAACAAGCAGCAGGTATATTTCCAATCAGTTGTGGCTCTCAGGTATTGAGGATGAAATAATAAAACAAATCTCCATGTCATGAAATTGGCTGTAACGTTAAAGGGGTATTCCAGCGCAATTAACACCAGATCTTATGGTCACCTGCCTTTACGGCAATGCATCCAATGACTGGAATGGTAGCAGTGTGGGTGGATGAAGTGAGTATAAGATCCTTTATTGTTTTTAACCATTAGTTTTAGTTATACTAAAATACCCCCTTTAGACCCTTAGGGACCGGGCTCATTTTCACCTTAAGGACCAGGCCATTTTTTGCAAATCTGACCAGTGTCACTTTATGTGGTGATAACTTTAAAACGCTTTGACTTATCCAGGCCATTCTGAGATAGTTTTTTTGTCACATATTGTACATGATACTGGTAAAATTGAGTAAAAAAAATTCATTATTATTTATAAAAAAAAATACCAAATTTGCCAAAAATTTTGAAAAATTTGCAAATTTCCAAGTTTAAATTTTTCTACTTCTATAATACATAGTAATACCTACAAAAATGGTTATTACTTTACATTCCCCATATGTCTACTTCATGTTTGGATCATTTTGGGAATGACATTTTATTTTTTGGGGATGTTACAAGGCTTAGAAGTTTAGAAGCAAATCTTGAAATTTTTCTGAAATTTTCAAAAACCCACTTTTCAAGGACCAGTTCAGATCTGAAGTCACTTTGTGAGGCTTACATAATAGAAACCACCCAAAAATGACCCCATTCTAGAAACTACACCCCTCAAGGTATTCAAAACTGATTTTACAAACTTTGTTAACCCTTTAGGTATTCCACAAGAATTAATGGAAAATAGAGATACAATTTCAAAATTGTACTTTTTTGGCATATTTTCTATTTTAATATTTTTTTTCCAGTTACAAAGCAAGGGTTAACAGCCAAACAAAACTCAATATTTATGGCTCTGATTCTGTAGTTTACAGAAACAAACCATATGTGGTCGTAAACCGCTGTACGGTCACACGGCAGGGCGCAGAAGGAAAGGAATGCCATACGGTTTTTGGAAGGCAGATTTTCCCCCTGATGCACCCCTAGAGTAGAAACTCCAAAAAAGTGACCCCATTTTAGAAACTACGGGATAGGGTGGCAGTTTTGTTGGTACTATTTTAGGGTACATATGATTTTTGGTTGCTCTATATTACACTTTTTGTGAGGCAAGGTAACAAGAAATAGCTGTTTTGGCACTGTTTTTATTTTTTGTTATTTACAACATTCATCTGACAGGTTAGATCATGTGGTATTTTTATAGACCAGGTTGTCACGGACGTGGCGATACCTAATATGTATATTTTTTTTTATTTATGTAAGTTTTACACAATGATTTCCTTTTTGAAACAAAAAAAAATCATGTTTTAGTGTTTCCATAGTCTGAGAGCCATAGTTTTTTCAGTTTTTGGGCGATTATCTTGGGTAGGGTATAATTTTTGCGGGATGAGAAGACTGTTTGATTGGCACTATTTTGGGGTGCGTATGACTTTTTGATCGCTTGCTATTACACTTTTTGTGATGTATGGTGACAAAAAATTGTTTATTTAGCAAAGTTTTTATTTACATTTTTTTACAGTGTTCATCTGAGGGGTTAGGTCATGTAATATTTTTATAGAGCCGGTCGATACGGACGCGGCGATACCTAATATGTATACATTTTTTTATTTATGTACGTTTTACACTATAACAGCTTTTTTAAAACAAATAAAATGATGTTTTAGTGTCTCCATTATCTGAGCCATAGTTTTTTTATTTTTTGGGCGATTGTCTCAGGTAGAGGCTCATGAGGTGATGGTTAGATTGGTACTATTTTTGTGGGCATACCCCTTTTAGATCGCTTGCTGTTGTACTTTTTGTGATGTAATGTGATAAAAAATTTTTTATTTAGCACAGTTTTTATTTTTTACGGTGTTTATCTGAGGGGTTAGATCATATGATATGTTTATAGAGCCGGTCGATACGGACTCGGCGATACCTAATATGTCTACTTTTTTATTTCCCCCTATTTTTTACCTTTTTTTTTTTTACTTTATTTGGGGAAAATTAAGTTTTTGTTTACTTTTACTTGAAACTTAAATTTTTTTGGGGGGAAAACTTTATTGAGCGCTGCAATTGGCCAGCGCTACAGCATAGGAGAAGGAGACCGCAGCAGGCTCAACTGGGTGGAGCCTAACTACAAACATACCAGAGGCTATAACCGGAGAACGGAGCGGCGCCCGGGGATAACAGTAAGTGCAGGGGGATCCCTGGGCGCCGCTCTACACGTCTTTATGGTGAGTTTACATACTTTCTTCAGGTGAAAGGTTCTCTTTAAGTCCCCTCCTCTACATCTGTTCTATGCAGAGGTTTCAGCAGAGCGCAAAGAGGACAGAGGCAGGAGCCACAATGTGGTGTACAGAGCTCCTGTCTGGGTAAGGTAGTTGCGGGTCCCAGCTCTGCTACAGAATGGGACCCCCAAAGGGTAGAGAGAGCATTAGTTTCTATGGAACTGCTGAAAATAGCTGAACACTGGCTTGGCTATCTCCAGTGCTAGTTTGGCTATTTTCAGAACTCCCGTAGAAATTAATGGAGATCACACAGCGCATGCATGGTGCGCTCTTCTTCACTTTTGGGGACCCCTTCTGGAGACACAGTTAGGTCCATATATATTTGGACAGAGACAACATTTTTCTAATTTTTCTGTATATTGGATGGAATGGATTTTGAACAAAACAATTCAGATGTAGTTGCAGTTCAGACTTTCAGCTTTATTCAGTGGGTTGAACAAAATGATTGCATAAAAATGTGAGGAACTAAAGCATTTTTTAAACTCAATACCTTCATTTCAGGGGGCTCAAAAGTAATTGGACAAATTAAATAATTGTGAATAAAATGTTAATGTCTAATACTTGGTTAAAAACCCTTTGTTGGCAATGACTGCCTGAAGTCTTGAACTCATGGACATCACCAGACGCTGTGTTTCCTCCTTTTTAATGCTCTGCCAGCCCTTTACTGCAGTGGTTTTCAGTTGCTGTTGGTTTGTGGGCCTTTCTGTCTGAAGTTTAGTCTTTAACAAGTGAAATGCTCTATTGGGTTCAGATCAGGTGACTGACTTTGCCATTCAAGAATATTCTGTTTCTTTGCTTTAAAGAGGACCTTTCACTAGAATAAAAAATCGAAACTAAGCATACAGACATGGAGAGCGGCGCCCAGGGATCTCCCTGGACTTACTGTTATACCTGGGCGCCGCTCTGTTTTCCCGGTATAGGCTCCGGTATCTTCATATGTTCGGCTCCACCCAGTTGAGCCTGCCGGCATCTCCTTCTCCCAGGCTGTAGTGCTGGCCAATCTCAACGCTCAGCTCATAGCCTGAGAGAGAAAAAAAACTCTCAGGCTATGAGCTGAGCGCTGCGATTGGCCAGCGCTACAGCATGGGAGAAGGAGACGCCGGCAGGCTCAACTGGGTGGAGCCAAACATTTGAAGATTCCGGAGCCTATACCGGGAGAATGGAGCGGCGCCCAGGTATAACAGTAAGTGCAGGGGGATCCCTGGGCACCGCTCTCCATGTCTGTATACTTAGTTTAGATTTTCTATTCTAGTGAAAGGTCCTCTTTAATAAACTCCTGGGTTACTTTGGCTTTATGCTTTGGGTCATTGTCCATCTGTATTATGAAACACAGACCAATCAGTTTGGCTGCATTTGGCTGGATTTCAGCACACAGTATGTCTCTGAAAACTCCAGAATTTATCAGGCTGCTTCTGTATTTCACATCATCAATAAACACTAGGGACCCAATGCCACTGGCAGCCATGCATGCCCAAGCCATCACACTGCCTCCGCCATATTTTACAGATGATGTGGTATGCTGTGGATTATGAGCTGTGCCATGCCTTTGCCGTACTACTTTCTTTCCATCATTCTGGTAGAGGTTGATCTTGGTTTCATGTGTCCAAAGAATGTTCTTCCAGAAGTGTGCTGTTTTTTTTAAGATGGTTTTTTAGCAAAGTCCAATCTAGTCTTCTTATTCTTGAGGCTTACGAGTGGCTTGCACCATGCAGTGAACCCTCTGTATTTACTTTTATGCAGTCTTCTCTTTAGGGTAGATTTGGATATTGATACGCCTATATATAATTAACACAGAAGAGGACAGTATACTGCTACAGAGGGATCTGGATAGATTGGGGGCTTGGGCAGATAAGTGGCAGATGAGGTTCAACACTGACAAATGTAAGGTTATGCACATGGGAAGGAATAATGCAAGTCACCCGTACATACTAAATGGTAAATCACTGGGTAACACTGACATGGAAAAGGACCTAGGAATTTTAGCAAACAGCAAACTAAGCTGTAGAAACCAGTGTCAAGCAGCTGCTGCCAAGGCCAATAAGATAACTTCAAAACAGGGCTGCTTTTAGTATTTTTTCCAGGGCCACTTTAAGCCCTTCAGGACACAGGGCGTACAGGTGGGCGGTGAACGGAAGGCGATGCCTGCTCAAATCATTGAGCAGGCACCTCTGCTAAATGGGCGGGGGGTCCCGTGACCCCCCCTTGTCGGCGATCGCCGCAAACTGCAGGTCAATTCAGCTTTTTATTGTGCGGGCGGCGGAGGTGGTGCCATCGGGTCCCCATGGGGCTGTAGGGGGGACCCGATGGCATGGAAGGCAGCGCGATGCCTTCCTGAAGCATCTGCGCTGCCTTCCGGTGAAGAGCCTGTGAGATCCAGCCCCCTGGATCTCACAGGCCAGAAGCTGTATGAGTAATACTCACTGTATTACTCATACAGCCAATGCATTCCAATACAGAAGTATTAGAATGCATTGTAAAGGATCAGACACCCAAAAGTTCAAGTCCCAAAGTGGGACATAAAATTAAGTGAAAAATAAAGTTTTCCCCCAAAAAAATTTAAAGTTTCAAGTAAAAATAAACAAAAACGTGATTTTTCCCAAATAAAGAAAAAAAAAATTGGTAAACAATAGACATATTAGGTATCGCCGCGTGCGTATCGACCGGCTCTATAAACATATCACATGACCTAACCCCTCAGATGAACACCGTAAAAAATCTAAATAAAAACTGTGCTAAATAAACCATTCTTTTGTCACCTTACATCACAAAAAGTACAACAGTAAGCGATCAAAAAGGCATAGGCCCACCATAATAGTACCAATCTAACCTTCACCTCATCCTGCAAAAAATGAGCCCCTACCTGAGACAATCGCCCAAAAAATAATAAAACTATGGCTAGGAATATGGAGACATCATTTCTTTTGTTTTAAAAAAGCTGTTATTGTGTAAAACTTACATAAATTAAAAAAAGTATACATATTTGGTATCGCCGCGTCCGTATCGACCGGCTTTATAAAAATATCACATGACCTAACCCCTCAGATAAACCACCGTAAAAAAAATAAAACTGTGCTAAATAAACCATTTTTTGTCACCTTACATCACAAAAAGTGTAATAGCAAGCGATCAAAATGTCATATGCACCCCAAAATAGTGCCAATCAAACCGTCATCTCATCCCACAAAAAATGAGTCCCTACCTAAGATAATCGCCCAAAAACTGAAAAAACTATGGCTCTCAGACTATGGAGACACTAAAACATGATTCTTTTTGTTTCAAAAATGAAATCATTGTATAAAACTTACATAAATTAAAAAATTGTATACATATTAGGTATCGCTGCGTCCGTGACAACCTGCTCTATGGTAAAGCTACCACATGATTTAACCTGTCAGATGAATGTTGCAAATAACAAAAAAAAAAAACTGTGCCAAAACTACTAAGCTTTTTCTTGTTACCTTGCCTCACAAAAAGTGTAATATAGAGCAACCAAAAATCATATGTACCCTGAACTAGCACCAACAAAACTTCCACCCTATCCCGTAGTTTCTAAAATGGGGTCACTTTTTTTGAGTTTCTACTCTAGGAGTGTATCCGGGGGCTTCAAATGGGACATGGTATCAAAAAAAACAATCCAGCAAAATCTTTCTTCCAAAAACTGTATGGCATTCCTTTCCTTCTGCACCCTGCCGTGTGCCCATACAGACCACATATGGGGTGTTTCTGTAAACTACAGAATCAGGGCCATAAATATTGTGTTTTGTTTGGCTGTTAACCCTTGCTTTGTAACTGGAAAAAAAATATTAAAATGTAAAATGCTAAAAAAGTGAAATTTTTAAATTGTATCTCTATATTCCATTAATTCTTGTGGAACACCTAAAGGGTTAACGACGTTTGTAAAAATCTGTTTTGAATACCTTGAGGGGTGTAGTTTCTTAGATAGGGTCACTTTTATGGAGTTTCTACTCTAGGGGTGCATCAGGGGGTCTTCAAATGGGACATGGTGTAAAAAAAAACAGTCCAGCAAAATCTGCCTTCCAAAAAACATATGGCATTCCTTTCCTTCTGCGCCCTGCCGTGTGCCCGTACAGCAGTGTACGACCACATATGGGGTGTTTCTGTAAACTACAGAATCAGGGCCATAAATATTGAGTTTTGTTTGGCTGTTAACCCTTGCTTTATAACCGGAAAAAAAAATATTTAAATGGAAAATCTGCCAAAAAAGTGAAATTTTTAAATTGTATCTCTATTTTCCATTAATTTTTGTGGAACACCTAAAGGGTAAACAACGTTTGTAAAATCAGTTTTGGAAACCTTGAGGGGTGTAGTTTCTATAATGGGGTCATTTTTGGGTGGTTTCTATTATGTAAGCCTCACAAAGTGACTTCAGACCTGAACTGGTCCTTAAAAAGTTGTTTTTTGAAAAGTTTTTTGAAGTAGACATATGGGGAATGTAAAGTAATAACTATTTTTGTAGGTATTACCATGTATTATAGAAGTAGAGAAATTGAAATTTGCAAATTTGCAAATTTTACAAATTTTTTGGCAAATTTGGTATTTTATAAATAAAAATTATTATTTTTTACTCCATTTTACTACTGTCATGAAGTACAATATGTGACGAAAAAACAATCTCAGAATGGCCTGGATAAGTCAAAGCGTTTTAAAGTTATCACCACTTAAAGTGACACTGGTCAGATTTGCAAAAAATGGCCTGGTCCTTAAAGAGGACCTTTCACCAGAATAAAACATCTAAACTAACTATACAGACATGTAGAGCGGCGCCCAGGGATCCCCCTGCACTTGCTGTTATCCCGGGCGCCACTCCGTTCTCCCGTTATAGCCTCCGGTATCTTCATAGTTAGGCTCCACCCAGGGGATCCTGACGGCGTCTCATTCTCCCATGCTGTAGCGCTGGCCAATCGCAGCGCTCAGCTCATAGCCTGAGAGAAAAAAAAACCTCTCGGGCTATGAGCTGAGCGCTGCGATTGGCCAGCGCTACAGCATAGGAGAAAGAGACGCCGGCAGGTTCCCCTGGGTGGAACCTAACTATGAAGATACCGGAGGCTATAACGGGAGAACGGAGCGGCGCCCGGGGATAACAGTAAGTTGAGGGGGATCCCTGGGCTCCGCTCTACATGTCTGTATAGTTTGTTTAGATGTTTTATTCTGGTGAAAGGTCCTCTTTAAGGTGAAATAAGGCTGTGTCCTTAAGGAGTAAAGTTCCTATTCCGACCTCTGGCAATATGCCATCAAAGTCTGAGATTAAACAACCCCTTTAATGACTCATTTGCATATGGATTAAAAATACTTCTCTAGAATGAAGCAACAGATCGCTAAGAAAAATCTTGGAACCAAAATGCCATGGTGTGAAAAGATAGGCCTTCTCTTTAAGGAGAATGGCCTGTGAAGATATTCTCAGCTAATTTCAAGATGTTGGGCTATTGCTCCTGTGCAGTAGTAATTTAAGTTTAAGCCAAGAGAAAGCATTTTATGTCGCTTTTCTGTTGATTTAGTATTGCCCATTTATATATTACCCATAAATTATATTACATCTTGTTGCCTAATGAGAATATTGCAGCATGTATGGAATTAGGTTGTGCAAATGTTTCAAAATGATTCCTCACATAAATCTCCGGCATAAATCCAGAAGCAACCAAATCACGCATTCCAATAAAATTCACATATTCCCCCAATAAAAGCCTATTTTCAGATATTAGAAGACAATTTGCCATTTGTTTTATAGCTTCCATGTTTTCCATATTGAAGGCATTTGTTTTCAGAGAAAGCGAACCCGCAGCTGTATCCTAACTCCAGTCTGTTGTCAAACTTAATCAGCCTCTCTTTTTAGTTATAGGCGAAAATGTTTTCTATTAAATAATGCTGAAATCTGATTGTATCGCTATTGCAGGGCATTAATCTAGCAGTAATTCCCTGTCGTTCACACATTTGACTTGAAAACGCCACGGGGTATAAGCTAAATAACATAAAATACACATTTTTAAGACCCTTCCATGTTCTATCAGGCTATTAATACACAGATGTAACCAGATTCATTACTCTGTCGTGGATTTGGGTGATACATTGGAGCTATATTGGAATTTATTATGTGAACATTATTACTTTTCTGTTTTGTTACTATATTTGTCTACTTTCCTGTGGCTTTCCCATGCTTCTTCTGGGTAGATTCACAGAGGGTGGATACAGTGCAGAGAACCTCCTCGGTAGCATCTAAGGGGCTGTTCACACAGCGCTTTTGAAAGGGGAATTTGGCACAGATGCAACTTTCCATTGTATTGTCATTGAATTGTTTTATTCTGTTGTTTACATTTTCACTGTATTGAAAAATTTTGTTTTTAATAAAAATTATTGTCTCCAAAAAGCCATTGAGCAGCAGAGCAGAAACCACTTCCCACTTAATTGTCTTTTCCACATTTGAATGAGCTCCTTGTAAAAGAGTTTCTACCACCACATTTTGACCTAATTAGCTGTCAGACACTAGCGATCTGTTAGTAGTGTCTGCTGTACCTAACCATGCTATTGTAATTCCTTTCTCTGCAGCGGTTACCCTAAAAACCGTAGTTTTATTGGTATGCAAATGAGCCTCTAGGTGCTATTGGGGCATCTTTTCAGCACCTAGAGGCTCCGTCCACTCACCATTTCTGCCGCCCAGCGCGCTCCAGCCCGCCCCTCTCCTCTAGATTGACAGCCTACTTGCGCCTGCGCCGTGTGCTTCTGTTTTCGGCGCACAGGCGCAGTGACTGTTGGACTGCTCCCTGCGCCGTAATCGGCGCAGGCGCAGTGAAGATGCCGGCGCAGGGAGACAGTCACATACAGAAGCACACAGCGCAGGCGCGAGAATTCGGCCGAGATGGAGAGAAGTAGGTTGTCAATCTAGAGTAGAGGGGCGGGCTGGAGCGCGCTGGGCGGCAGAAATGGTGAGTGGACGGAGCCTCTAGGTGCTGAAAAGACGCCCCAATAGCACCTAGAGGCTCATTTGCATACCAATAAAACTACGGTTTTTAGGGTAACCGCTGCAGAGAAAGGAATTACAATAGCATGGTTAGGTAGAGCAGACACTACTAACAGATCGCTAGTGTCTGAGAGCTAATTAGGTCAAAATGTGGTGGTAGAAACCCTTTAAATTACTTTTTTATGCTTGCAGAACATGTGGACAAACTGAAAGATAAAGGGGTGTTCTAATAAAACCCACCTTGATTACTTAAAACATGTCTGTAGGAGAAAGTTTGTAATATGCTTACCGTTCCAAAGTTGTGTGTATCGGTATCTTTAGAACCCAGTCACGTGATGCTCCTCTTCTGAAAGTCCAACTTCTGCGGATGTCACGTCATTTACCAGCCTTCAGACCTGGGCTATGGACAGGACATCACTTCACTATTCCTCTCCCTGGCTGAGTCCGGTATCAACAACACCTGCGCCAGGGAAAGAAATAGTTCTGCCCCTGTCCACGTTCCATCCATAACCCTGGCCAGAAACCTAGTAAAGGACGTGAAGTCAGCAGAAGCTAGATTTTCAGAAGAGGAGCATCATGTGACGGGATTCCGATCCAAGCAACTTCAGAACGGTAAGTATATTGCAAACTTTCTTCTACAGGCGTGTTATGTGTAATTAAGGTGGGTTTGGAGGACCTGCTGGGTCCCTGAAAATCTCTTTAATTTTCAGCTTACAAGGAAATAATTCAACCAATATACCTGCATGGGTTGTCACACAAAGACAGTTGCCGCCTAAAATTTGGCTGCTGTTCTAACTTCTGATTTAATAATGTATAGTCAATTTAAATTTTGGAGAGAGAGAATTCTTTTTAATGCTGTTCTTGGGCTCTTTGTAGATCTACAGAGCGCTGCAACGGGTAAGATGTCACTGTTCTACAAGTGAATTTTCTCCATAGTTTACCACATATCCAGAACTGCTCCTGCAACACATGGAGTTTGACGCATCACTGTTTTGCTACAACGCATTTCACTGGTTATTTTTTGCATTGCTGCAAGTAGCCTTAGTACAGAGTCCTTCATTGCACCTTTTTCTCTTACAGGAATGTCGGCCGATGAAAAAATGCGTGAGCCAGCCTCCGAATCAGAAAACATCTTTATATCGTACAGGTATTTCATTAGACATATGCAACACGTTTATTTCATAATTGTATGTACAGCACTTACCTTACACGATGATAACTGGATCATTTACATAAGAAAAGTTATTTAACCCTTTCATTACCGGATGTTTTTTATTTTTTTCCAGTTTTTGCGTTTTCATCTTTCTTATACTTTTTTATATTTCCATTTGCATAGCTGTATGATTCGTTTTTTTATTTGCGGGAAAACTTGTACTTTCTAATGCCACCATTAACTATGGCATTAAATGTAGTAGGAAGCGGTAATAAAATTCCAAATGGTGTGGAATTGGGAAAAAAAAATCTATTCCTCCACCGTTTTACGGGTTTTGTTCCCACAGTGTTTAGTTTGCGGCAAAACTGACCCGTGCCCTTTATTCTCTGGGTCAGTAGGAATACAACAATACCCCATATGTATAGGTTTTTTTTAATGTCTGAATAGTGTAAAAATAAATCAAAACTTTGATTAAAAAAAAATAATAAATTAAATCACCATATTCCGACCCCCATAACTTTTTTATACGTATGTCTACTGAGCTGTGCGGGACAATCAATAGTTTTTGTTGATACCATTTTGGAGTGTGCGTGACTTCTTGATCACATTTTATTACATTTTTTCTGGTAAGAGAAGCAATGATAAAAATGGCAAATCGGCCATGTTGACCCTTTTATCCATTCGCCGTATTGGATTTTTAATTTTTTTTTATTTTAATAGTATGGTAGGGGCAGTTTCGGTCGTGGAGATACCCATGATGTTTATATTTATTGTTAAATTGGAAAAAATGAGGAGGCAGCACACTGTGTAAACGAGGGGTGCACGTCTGGCAAAAGTGGACCAGCACCTAGGCCCAATAAGCTAGAAGAAAAGATAGCCAGCAGCACTCCGAGATATTAAAGGCAAACAGTGGTTTATTAGACCCAAAGTCAAGCGACGTTTCGACAGCTTGTTGCTGTCTTTGTCAAGCTTGACAAAGACAGCAACAAGCTGTCGAAACGTCGCTTGACTTTGGGTCTAATAAACCACCGTTTGCCTTTAATATCTCGGAGTGCTGCTGGCTATCTTTTCTTCTATATTTATTGTTATTTAGATATTTATTTTTTAATTATACGGAAAGGGGAAGATTTAAATATATATGTGTGTGTATATATATATATATATATATATATATATTATTTTTTTATATATATGTTTTTAAAAAAAATTGTGAAGATTTTGAAGCTCATATATGAGCCTATAAATAATGTTTTTTTAATTTTTCATTATATACTATCAGGGATTTTTAAAATGGTGTTTGGATTGGAATTTGCTCATTTCTTATCCTGGCCTGCAATCTGGTGGCCAAAATAAGAATTTCAGCATGAACACTATCAGCCTCGTCAGCGAGGCTCATAGTGTTCAGCGCAACTACCAATGCCTCCATTGGCTGCACGGGGCATCGGTAGGAAGCGCGAACTTCCAGGTTTTTGCGCATTTAGATACCGTGATCTAACTTGATCACAGCATCTAAAGCCTTTAATTACCGCAATCGGCATTTTTGCCGGTCACGGTAATTAGCCGCAGGTCTCTGCTGTTTGAAACAGGGTCCGCTTTGCGGAAAAAATGCAGACTCATTCATATGGTTGTGTGAACAGGCCCTTATAGTTATAAATGCACTTTATAAACGAGGGAAACTCCCACTGTCTTCCACCTACTCACTTAAGGAGGACCTTTCAGTGGTTTGTAGTAAGTCAGATAAATATCTGTCTCCTTCTCCCCTGGCTGTTGCGCTGTCTAATCGCAGCGCAGAGCGCCACAGCCATGGAGAAAAAAACCTCCCTGGCTGTGACACTCTGCGCTAAGTTTGGACAGCGCTACAGCCAGGGGAGAAGGAGACGCCCACAGAGAAAGACTGCGTCTCCTCCCCATTGCTCCTATGCTCAGTATTAGCATACTGAGCGCAAAATTTGTGGGGGGCCATAATGGGGCACAGGAGCGCTATTTTAAACAAACAGGAGGGTGGCAGCATCGGCGGGTGGTACCTCGCAGTTACAAATATTTATCTCACTTACTACAAACAAACCCATGAAAGGTCCTCTTTAAAGATGTTATCTAGCATTTAAGACGTGATGGCCTATCCTCAGGATAGGTATTGTTGTCCGACTGGCAGAGGTGTAGCCAAAACCCCGACGATCAGCTGTTCTATAGCAGCTCTGGCACTGGAGCTACACATCTCTGCCCATTGTGTATTGCGCAGAGCTGGTTAGTGCAGTATTCTCTTAGATGTGAGCAGCGCTGCAGGAACCAGCACCAGCAATAGTTTAAATGGGTTTTCTGAGATTTTTTAACTCATGACTTATCCTCTGATTAGGTCATCAGTATCTGATCGGTAAGGGTCCGACACCCGGGACCCCCGCCGATCAGCTGTATAAGAAGGCAGCGGCTATCCTTTGAGCATTGCGGCCTTCTCTCACCTCACCAAGCACAGCGCCGTACATAGTATAGCGGCTGTGCCTGGTATCGCAGCTCAGCTCCATTCACTTCCATGAAAGTGACGTCACATGACATATACAAAGCTGTGATAAGGCTATGGGGCTGCAAGCGCTGGTGCCTTCCAAAACAGCTGATTTGTTGGGGTCTGACACCCGGGATCAGATACTGATGACCTGAATAGTTAAACAAGAGTCTCGGAATGTCCACTGCCCACAGATGGACACAGCGCCGCTGTCATCAACTCTCCTGACATTTCTGTTTTAGCAAATAATTATCATCCCCTATGAAGTAGCAATTCTAGAGCATCTTTTCTTAGAACCTCACGTTGCTCTGTCCCTCTATTATTCCTCATGGAAATGTATCAATAAATCGACAGCTGGGTGTTGCATGGAAGTTGTATGATGAGTAACAGAGGAAAGACACAACCTAGAGTTGTAAAGATGCTTCATAACTGTTATTTTGTAGAGAATACAAGTATTTCCTAAAACAGACACGTCAGGAGAGATCACAGGTCCTCTTTGATAGCTAGCAGTAAGCCTAGTACACCTCCATCATTTGGTGTCACTTGTGGTACTATATTCTTTCAACCGTATCAATGTGCAGACGTTGTGCCATTTATCACATCGTAAATATCCCCATACCCTCTTCTTCTGCTCCTCACATTTACTTTGATCTGAGCAGCATATTTTATGCATGCCACTCAGAATATTTAAAGGTGCAATTTCACACACAAACATATTGAGCAGATGTTAATTATGAGTTTTATTAGCATCATTAATTAATTCAGACATGGCAAGAAAAAAATCTCTTTTCCAGTCCATTGAATGCTTCGCTGCCGATACATATTCTGTTTTCTTTTCATCAGATCACATAATATTGTCAGTGCAGAGCACTGGCTGGACCTGTGTTGTACCTGTACAGTACATTTCCGTACATCTCTGTTTCTAGTAGTGATTAATTTGATGTATTATGTTTCATGACATATTTCTGTATGAATTCTGATTTGTGGAAGAAAGAAACCTGCAAATAAGTAACAGGATCTTATTAGTGGTCTCAGTTAAATAAAACGTAGGCTGCCCCTGTATATGTGGTACAATAACAAAAGAATCAGTACTTATCCCTCGCCCCCCATCGCTACTTCTAGTATCGCGCTCAGATCCTCCATGGTGCTGATGTTATGTTCTTGGCTGCAGCGATGAAGTTCCGCGCAGAGATATTACTATGCAGCCAATCATTGGTCTCAGTGGTACACAAGATGTCACTACTGAGACCAGTGATTGGCTGCAGCAGTGATCTGTATGCACAGAATGTCACAGCTGAATCCAGGAACATGAGCAGTAGTGGGGAGTATCGGAGCAGATCGCTCAATGAAACAGAAAAGAGGTGAATATCAATTGTTTAGTTATTTTAACACATTTACAGCTGCTGGGATTGAGCCGCTGTACACTGCAGTGCCACTTCATTCATTGGCAGGGTGCCAGGAGTCGGACCCCCTCTGATTTGATATTGATAAAATATATCAATACAATATAAAATACACTAAAATATATTAAAAGGGTATATATATATATATATTTTATATATATATATATATATATATATATATATACAGTACAGACCAAAAGTTTGGACACACCTTCTCATTCAAAGAGTTTTCTTTATTTTCATGACTATGGAAATTGTAGATTCACACTGAAGGCATCAAAACTATGAATTAACACATGTGGAATTATATACATAACAAACAAGTGTGAAACAACTGAAAATATGTAATATTCTAGGTTCTTCAAAGTAGCCACCTTTTGCTTTGATTACTGCTTTGCACACTCTTGGTATTCTCTTGATGAGCTTCAAGAGGTAGTCCCCTGAAATGGTTTTCACTTCACAGGTGTGCCCTGTCAGGTTTAATAAGTGGGATTTCTTGCCTTATAAATGGGGTTGGGACCCTCAGTTGCGAGGAGACACCTGGCCGATCCAGTGTTGGAGAGGGGGTGGCAGAGCCCTCCAGAACATATCAGCCAATAGTCTATCCAGCATAGCCGTGGGACTCACATCAGGCTGTTGCCACTTTTGCAAGAGGTGGAGTAAGTCATAATACTGGGTCCTCGCAGGCTCAGCCGGCTTAAACCCCCACTGATGTACCCGCTGGGCCCAGACAAACACATTCACCCCCAGTTTTGCCAAAATCTCACCCTTTACTTTTTGGTAGTCGGCCGCTTGATCGTCCGGCAAGTCGAAATACACCCACTGGGAATCGGATGCCAGGAATGGAGCGACGACCTCAGCCCACTTGTCACAGGGTAGCTTTTCTCTGATGGCCACTTTCTCGGACATCGCTAGGTAGGTTTCGATGTCATCTGCAGGGGTCATCTTAGGAATCGCAGCACGGACTGCTTTCCGGGCATCGTGGACGCTCGGGGTTGCTCCTGCTGTCTGCAAATCCATCATGTGTTGTAGCAGCAGCTGGTTAGTCTCCTGCTACTGTTTATTAGCCTCGCGTTGCTGCAGGTTTGTCTCTCGCTGCTGCAGATTAGCCTCCATGAGGGCCTTCACAACAGCCTCCATTTTGTCGTTAGGCACTGGTTGTAATACAGCTGGTTTAATGTACGACATACAACGGTGCCTGAAAAATGCAGAAACCAAAAATATTGGCGTTCACGGCAGCCTCACTGCTCTCTCCCGCATTCTCCTCCAATTGTGGGGTTTCGTTCTGGTAGATAGGGTAAGCGGGCGCAGTACAGAGGCAAAATACAAGTTCTTAACTCAAAACGTCAATGTTTATTCACACTCAAAGCAATTGCACAAAATAGCACGTAACTTTGCAGTAACACAAGTCACCTTGCTGGCAGTTCTGCCTCCAGTAGTCCACAGCAGGCTTTAGGAGGCCTGTTTCCCCAGCATGCGGCTCTCAGCCCACCAGCATGGCACAAAGCCTCAGATCTCAAAAACAGAGACAACTCTGCTGAGCCCAGCTGCCTATTTAAGGACAGCCAGGTGCTGCCAAATGTGTATATATACAGGGAGTGCAGAATTATTAGGCAAGTTGTATTTTTGAGGATTAATTTTATTATTGAACAACAACCATGTTCTCAATGAACCCAAAAAACTCATTAATATCAAAGCTGAATATTTTTGGAAGTAGTTTTTAGTTTGTTTTTAGTTTTAGCTATTTTAGGGGGATATCTGTGTGTGCAGGTGACTATTACTGTGCATAATTATTAGGCAACTTAACAAAAAACAAATATATACCCATTTCAATTATTTATTTTTACCAGTGAAACCAATATAACATCTCAACATTCACAAATATACATTTCTGACATTCAAAAACAAATCAGTGACCAATATAGCCACCTTTCTTTGCAAGGACACTCAAAAGCCTGCCATCCATGGATTCTGTCAGTGTTTTGATCTGTTCACCATCAACATTGCGTGCAGCAGCAACCACAGCCTCTCAGACACTGTTCAGAGAGGTGTACTGTTTTCCCTCCTTGTAAATCTCACATTTGATGATGGACCACAGGTTCTCAATGGGGTTCAGATCAGGTGAACAAGGAGGCCATGTCATTAGATTTTCTTCTTTTATACCCTTTCTTGCCAGCCACGCTGTGGAGTACTTGGACGCGTGTGATGGAGCATTGTCCTGCATGAAAATCATGTTTTTCTTGAAGGATGCAGACTTCTTCCTGTACCACTGCTTGAAGAAGGTGTCTTCCAGAAACTGGCAGTAGGACTGGGAGTTGAGCTTGACTCCATCCTCAACCCGAAAAGGCCTCACAAGCTCATCTTTGATGATACCAGCCCAAACCAGTACTCCACCTCCACCTTGCTGGCGTCTGAGTCGGACTGGAGCTCTCTGCCCTTTACCAATCCAGCCACGGGCCCATCCATCTGGCCCATCAAGACTCACTCTCATTTCATCAGTCCATAAAACCTTAGAAAAATCAGTCTTGAGATATTTCTTGGCCCAGTCTTGACGTTTCAGCTTGTGTGTCTTGTTCAGTGGTGGTCGTCTTTCAGCCTTTCTTACCTTGGCCATGTCTCTGAGTATTGCACACCTTGTGCTTTTGGGCACTCCAGTGATGTTGCAGCTCTGAAATATGGCCAAACTGGTGGCAAGTGGCATCTTGGCAGCTGCACGCTTGACTTTTCTCAGTTCATGGGCAGTTATTTTGCACCTTGGTTTTTCCACACGCTTCTTGCGACCCTGTTGACTATTTTGAATGAAACGCTTGATTGTTCGATGATCACGCTTCAGAAGCTTTGCAATTTTAAGAGTGCTGCATCCCTCTGCAAGATATCTCACTATTTTTGACTTTTCTGAGCCTGTCAAGTCCTTCTTTTGACCCATTTTGCCAAAGGAAAGGGAGTTGCCTAATAATTATGCACACCTAATATAGGGTGTTGATGTCATTAGACCACACCCCTTCTCATTACAGAGATGCACATCACCTAATATGCTTAATTGGTAGTAGGCTTTCGAGCCTATACAGCTTGGAGTAAGACAACATGCATAAAGAGGATGATGTGGTCAAAATACTCATTTGCCTAATAATTCTGCACGCAGTGTATATATATATGTAAAATAATGCACCCAAATAGAAATGTCGGATTGCTGCAAAACTCGGCATGCAGTTATTTTTCAGGCAGATATGTAAATGATTACTGGTGTCTGATTAGACGCTGGGTCTTTCCACAAGAGAGCATAACGGTTCTTCCCTTACTGCTGTATAAAAATGCTTCCAGAGGCTACTTTTGTGTAGTGTACTTCTTGGTGAGAGATTGTTGACTGCTAGACATGCCTTTGCAAGACATTTTGCCCAGTTAACAGACTGAGAGGGGGTGCACTATCGGAGAGAAACAGGATGTTCTTTTCGAGAAATTGCCCACCATCTATGCCATTCTGGCCGTGCTGTTAGTAGGTGTTGGGACTGATAGTTTTAATTAATTACAGGAGCTCACAGCCATCCAATGTAGTAGTACTAGATCCTTTCTGCTCCACCAATATCTCTGTGCCTGTGTGATGCGGAAGATCCAAAATGATGCTGGGATTTTTGTTCTACTGCCGATTGCTAAGTAGGCGATCCCAGAATTAAACAATGGTTGCTTGTATTGAACTAGTAAGATATGCTATATGCATTTGGGGTGCCTGTCCCCCACTTCACTTGCTGACTCTTATAATGAACAGAATTCCTGAAACGTGTATAGCATACAGTATGTGACCAATTCAATACAAGCAACCATTGTTTAATTTGGGGATTGCCCTCATAGCGAGCACTTATGAATTTGAACTTATGAATTGTTTAAATGGTTGCTTAATTTTTATCAATTTATTTATTGTATAGACAGATTTTTTTTGTATATTGATTTTTGATTTATATATTCACTATTCGTTTAGTTATACATATTTAACATTTGATAACATTTCATATTGCCTACACCAGCAATTTAATACAACAGATTCATTTATACATAAATATCCTTGGGTACAGGAGCCTAGTCAGTGCTCTCAACACAGCATTTTAGCCTGTCTGAGAGGGGTGAGCTGTTAAATTTACCATTCATTTTAATCTGAGGTGACATCTACTACATATTCTGCACTGAGAGAGTTATCACTGTGTATCACTATATATCTGTGCTGTTACATAGGACTGCAGGAAACCTGTAATACATTGCTTGCACTCAGAGAGTCTGTCGCATGGGCCCACAGGTGACATCTACTACATGATCTGTACTCATCGAGATATTACTTTATCTATGGTGTTACATAGGACTGAAGGTGACATCTACTATATTATCTGTACTCAGAGAGTTATCACTGTGTTATCTATGGTGTTACATAGGACTGCAGGAAAGACTTTTATGGCATATCCACAGGGGTCTGATAGATGCAAGTCCCACCACAGATCCCATTCTACCATAGATGTAAATGGAGAGAGCCATGCATGTGAAGCCACCTCTTCATACACTGCAGTAGGTAAATGAAGCTCAAGATAGAGTCCACGTCTATTGGCATATCCACAGAAAAGTCAGAGATGGGAATGATGGCCGGTATTACAGGTTTACCCTGTGGTTGCTACGTTGGAATGCACCCTTATTAACAGATTTCCCACCTTTTCACAACGTATCTCCCAGCTGTCTAACTGCTCCGCTCAGCCACCGCATAGGCTTAGAGGGAATGTTGATCACGGGATACTATACAGAACCTGTATGCCTCCTTTGGGAGAACCGATATCTGCAATTGAAACAGTTAAACTGTGTGTGGTAAGCCTTGGGTGTGTCTTCCTTCCAGGTACCATGTTTACGATCCTGTGTCTGTAGATGAATTTGTTCAGATGGCTTCAACCCATAGCTACGTGGTAGATCTCTGAGTGGACATTGTTTTGGCAAAGCTAGCTACAATTTGCAAGTTTAGGACATGTTCATATTTCCATTGTTCTGGTGAACGATAGTGAAGAAGGGCTTTATTCAGCACAAAATTGAAACTAATGGTGCCCAATGGAATTCGATTGACTATAATGGGGTATGTGGAGTTTCCGTTAAGGAGCCTGACATTTTACCGGACAAAATAGCACAGCATTCCTGTCCGGCTTTTATCACAGAGTCTGTATTGGCACTTCCTGATGGAGCCACGGACAAAGCCTACATTTTTTGCCCATTATAAAGCAGTATAATGGGGAAAATAATTTAGGCTTCGTACATATCTGCGTCCAGGGCTCCAACAGTAGCATGGAGTTTTTTTTTGTAATGCTGGCATTTCTGCAGACAGGTTGACAGTGGGCTTAACTGATAGTTGTGTGGCACTGAATCATTAAGCATTTATACCAGTAAACAGCAGGTGTAAGCTTTTAGCCGTGGGGATCCATGTCCTAAATACCACCCAAGGTAGTCCTAGGCTCTGCTGTGCTTTATATCTTCCTTTTTCCAAACAAAGGGATGTAATTCATAGAGGAGCTATAAATTAAAAGCACATTTTTATTCACCACAAGGGTATCTACAAGACTCCTTTTAAATAGTTAACAGTACCAGACAAAATTGGAGTAATAAATCTTTTGCTTGCATTACACATTGAAAAATTAATGACAATATGATTATTCATATATTCTTAAAGGGGTTGTCCGAGTTAATTAAAAACTTATTTGATTCTACTGAATATCATACAATAAATCATTAGCCTATACTCTCCTGTTGTCTACAGCGCCGAAGCTATGGTCTTCCACGCGGTGTTTGTGTTCAAGGCTGCAGTGGGGACATAGAGGTATACAATACATGACCACTGCAGCCAATCGTTTTTTTGGCTACAGTGGTTATTCAATATACGCAACAAGCAGTGTATGGCATTATAACGCTGAGACCAATGACTGGCTGCAGTACCTTTACATCCCCTCTGCAACCACTGCATAACGTCTGCAAATACCGCGAGGAGAACTGGAGGTTCGACGTTGGAAACAGCAGGTGGAGTCGCAAGTGCGTATAGGCTCATTATTTATGTGTATTGCTTCCAAGATTAAGATCTTGGATCGGATGAGGTACTTGTCATCTGAACGAGTGTTCTGCCAACAGTTATCTCACGTGTATGACCATCTAAATTCTTCCCTCCTATTGGATATGTTGGGTAAGGAGGAATAGCTGTTGTCTGATGGATTATTTGGTCGACAGCTATCCAGTATATGGCCAACTTAAACTATGTGAGATGACAATGTACAGCGGTAAAGGTCAGGTTTTGATATTGTGGTCCTAGAACTCCGCTGTGGTCTTGTAGACCCACAGAAGGTGCAGGCAATGTGTCTGTCTGAAAGCGGTCTTACGAAAATAAAACAGATGGCAAGTGGTTCACTCATCTATTGAGTGCCAAAACATTTTCAGAGTCCCAACTTCAAGACCAAAGCTGTTGGGATTTTGTGACTTGGGAGAACCCCCTGTATACCCTGGCATGATCTGGTATGTAGCAGTCATACGTCAAAGCCATGTTTGGTGGCTTACGCGCACATGTGTGAGCAGCTTTGCCTTGCACCATACGTGGAGATAAAATAATAGATACAATGCAGCACTACCCCTCAAGATGCAGCCTGCATGAATTCCCGTTATTCTTCTGCATTGTTGCAATCCATTTTTTCCTTGATTACCCTTTTTTAATCAAGACAGAGCCACACATTAATAATTCAGAACTTTTGACTTCTTTTTATACCGTAAAACAAGTGGCAATCATTTAGATCACTTTTATGTATAGCGCTATTATTACACATTCCTGGTGAATGCCTCACTAAAAAGCCTCTTTATATAATGATTGTTCGAGAGTTACAATCCCCACAAGGGAACTGGAACAGAGGAGAGATTAAAGTGTTATTCAAAGGAGTATTAAACATTGTTTGTTGATATCTAATTTGGGATTTTCTGAAGTAGATAGGACAATGTTAATTTCCTCATTAGTAAGTGCTCGGAGCCAGCAAGTTAAAAGATATTTTCAAACTGAGGATCTGATCCTGGAATGAGACTTAAATTTACGTTAAAATAAAGGGCACGTACTGTATGTTTGTATAGTGCAGGAATATGAGTGCTCTGTTTGTATAAAGCGCCACCTCTGTCTAAATCCAGGGGCCACATACGGCCTTCGATACCAATCTGTGTGGCCCCCACCTATCTGCTAACAGACATGTATAGCTGATCACATGTACAGTATTTTTCATGTATCGTCCCATTAGATGGGAATGCTGGAATTGTAACCAGACATTTATGGTATATATTATATGTATAATCTACCATAAATACAGTATTTCAGTTGGTAATATCCCTTTATCAAAAACCCAAAAAGTTTGTGTCCCCCAGGTCTTAGACCTTGGTATCTAAGGGTCTGTAATGCTGATCCCTCATGCACCTAGAATAGTCTCAAACTAATATTCCAGTGTCAATGACTCATCCAGCATTTTTTAGTTGTGAACGCAAAATTAAAAGCCTTGGCCATATCAGAAGAGTAGATGGGACCTAAAGAGGTACTGGAGAGAGGCTGTGAGGTCAGCACCTAACGCCTTTTGATTTGTCCTCGTTTTTTTTTTTTAAGTTCCTGGAAAGAAGTCCTTGTAAATATGTAGAAAAAGCAGCAGTACTCCAAAAATCAACTACTGCCACTATGTAGATGAGTTGCAGATTTAACTTAAGAGGCTACAGCTTCATGGCTCATACAAACAGTTAATCGGGAAGGTGCCAGGAGTCGCACTCCCAACATTTTGATATTGATGACCTATCCTGCAAAAAAAAAAAAGAGTATGTTTCATTAAAGGGTTTTTGCAGGCAGTTTTAGATCATAAATATCTGATCAGCAAGGGTCCGACACCAGACACCCTTGCCGATCAGCTGTTTTAAAAGCAGGCAGCATTCCATGCAAGCACTGCTTCCTTTTCATTACACTGCACGTCGTCTCCCTTACAGCGGTGGTGTAATGTAAGGACAAGTACTTGCTCCATTCACGTGTTGGACCCCCACTGATCCGATATTGATGATCTATCCTGGGGATAGATCATCAATAAATACAGCCTGCACAACCCCTTTAACCTGTTCCTATATGTTGGAGAAAACAATAGATTGTATATTTTTTGGGGAACAGTGAAATAATATACAAAAAAAACACAAATTATAATCCAGAAGATGTAAAAAAAAACAGAAAAGTATAACGTAACAAACATTGGTCCTGTATTGGCATACCATTTTACTATAGGAGTCTGGAAAAGAGACAGTTATATTGTAAGGTTGAAAGGCCTACGTGAATTATCAAATATTCTTGTGCAGGAGGTACTTTTCTGCATACAATAAACGTCCTGAGTAGGATCATATTCTAGAAGTGAGCCTGAGGAATAGCTCTAGCCAATTTTTGAGCATTGTAGCAGCAAGTTCCAATATGATACTCAGCAATAAAAGAACACCAATTGGCCCCACTGGTTTAAAATTTGTAATATATATATGAGGGTATGGCTAGCAAAGAATATATTTCTGTGAAGGTTCACACTGATAAAATCTACCACTGTTTCAGCAACAGGCATTTTCTGCTGCCGAATCCACATTCAAAACTCCATCGACAGCTTCTCATTGACTTCAGTTTTCACTTCAACCTTGTGCACACCTTGCACAGATAGTAGAGTTTTTTTTCAGTGACTAACTTGCAAAACACTTGAGAAGTGACGTGTTACTTCTTAGAAGCAGATTTGATTGTGGATTCCATAGAAGTCAATAGGAATAAAAAAAAACTCTTGTACAAAGCCGATAACACTGCCTCCAAATTACAAATCTGCCACCAAAATAATGTTTTCAGCTACTGATATGCACCTGATTTGTCTGCTCTAGATTTTAGCATGTGAACATAAGATGAGACATGAGCTATCTAGCCATTTACTCCCCTGACCTTGACTTTTATGGTTAGGACTCCTATGGAATCTTTCTTACAAGTGAAATTATATCAAATTCCTTCTAGAAACTTCTATAAGTATCTTTCATAAGGCATTTGTTTCAGCAATTCGATTTATGGATGGTCATCATTGTCCATCAAGTCATCTTATAATTTAAAACGTACCTGAGTTTTCAAAAATGCTTGCATAATGGCTGTATGTCTTTGCACAATCATAACTGTGAAGGAACAGTTCCTTTTTATGCTTCCCCAGTGTCTTTTTCAGCTTAATTATTCATTTTCAGCTGCACAGCTAGATGCATTTTATTCAGAAGCAAGTGACATATCCCTTCTGTGAAATCTGCCAGCACTTTACTGCTTTGACCATACTTCCTTTACTTCCCACTCTTTGTTTTCGGCCCTGGAACTCACAGAACAGACAAAGACGGGGGAAATCACACTTAGAGAAAGGCTGGAGGCTCCTGTGAATTCAGAAGCTTTGTAGAAGCAGTTCTTTTATCAGGCTCAGGATCTCAGCTAGCTCTGACACGTTCCCACTTCCCCTCTGTTGTCTTTGTTACTAATGACAGATCTTGCCTGACAACAGGCAGTGGGCTGCAAATTAGTTGGAAGAGAGACTCCTAGTGGCCATGACTTTACAGCTTTTTTCAGGTTGATGCAGGCATATTTTTTAAATGAAGTTATTAAAAAATTTGCTAGTTAAACAATTCTCTATTAAATGAAATTAAATTGTGTCTTATACTCTTAGCAAAAATGGACATAGCTCTATTCTACAATTGAATTCGGCCTCAAAAATATTACTCTAAGGCAGTGTTTCTCAAATAGTGGGGCGCGCCCCCCAGGGGGGCCGCCAGGCTCCGTGAAGGGGGGCTCGTTCAGGGCCGGCCTTTGGGGTATGCGAATTTCTTCTGTATAATGCCGGCAGGCAGGCCGGGCGGCCGGCGCTTCCCTCAGTGATGTCACGTGCCTGCGCCGCCTGCTTTATGAATGAAGCAGGCGGCGCAGACAAGTGACGACACTGAGGGACGCGCCGGCCCGCCTGCCGGCATTATACAGAAGATATACAGTACTATTAGGAGTGAGGGGGCATGTTTAATAACTTTAAACGGCGGCGGCGGGCACACGGAATCGGTGGATGGCACAGTTAAGGGGTGGGGGTCTGTGGATGGCACTGTTATGGGCTGGGGGGGGCACTGTGGATGGCACTGTTATGGGGTGGGGGGTCTGTGGATGGCACATATATAACAGTGCCAGCCACAGATCCCCCTGTAACAGTGCCAGCCACAGATCCCCCCCATAAGTGTCCGTCATCCACAGATCCCACCATAAGTGTCCGTCATCCACAGATCCCCCCCATAAGTGTACGTCATCCACAGATCCCCCCCATAAGTGTCCTTTATCCACAGATCCCACCATAAGTGTCCGTCATCCACAGATCCCACCATAAGCGTCCGTCATCCACAGATCCCCCCATAAGTGTCTGTCATCCACAGATCCCCCCATAAGTGTCCGTCATCCACAGATCCCCCCATAAGTGTCCGTCATCCACAGATCCCCCCATAAGTGTCCGTCATCCACAGATCCCCCCATAAGTGTCCGTCATCCACAGATCCCCCCATAAGTGTGTGTCCGATCCACATTTCTTTCTTTATTTATTCTCTTATACGTTAATAAGGATAGTGTTATGCAGAGGTGTACTTATAACAATTTTATAGACAAATGATACTATTTACAGTCGCGCGCGCGGGGGGGGGGGAGGAATGTTTTCTTCTTCCTAGGGGGGGCATGACAGAAAATAATTGAGAAGCACTGCTCTAAGGCTACATGCACTCGAACGTATTTTGTTTCCGTGTCCGTTCCGTTTTTGTTTTTTTGCGGATAGGAAGTGGACCCATTCATTACAATAGGTCAGCAGAAAATCTGTGTGCTGTCCGCATCAGTATGTCCGTTACGTAGCCCTGCAAAAAAAATAGAACATGTCCTATTCTTGTCCGTTTTAGGCAATACAATGGATCCGCAAAAAAAAAAACAAAAAAACAGATGGCATACACAATTTGTGGACCGCAGAACACATACGTTCGTGTGCATGTAGCCTAAGGGGGAGATTTATTATCTTCTTGGCATTAAAAAGTCACAGGTGCAACTTTTTTTTTTTTTAATTGAAAGGGGGCATGGTACAAGGGCAGGAAAGGAGCGTGACCAGTCACCCCTGACAAATGTATCTTAATTTAATCCAGTTTTCTTGTCTAAATGAAACTAGAAATCTACGGTAGCTCTGAGATGTTGTAGATTTCTGTTTAGGCCCACAGACTGCAGGAGGTGCGCCTCGTCATAAAGTAGACGCGTCCTTTGGCAGCCAGGGGATATCAAGACTGGCGCAGAAAGTGCTGGTCTTGATAAATCTCCACCTAAGACTGAATACCAGCTAAAATGGGAACAAAAAGTTTCTCTCTTCCTTATTAATGTCAGAACAGATATTAGCTACGACATTGGTTAAAAAGTACCTGTCATTTTCACAAACTTTGGTGATGGCTGAAAGGAGTGCAGATGCAGTTAGCTGAGAGCTGTGCCTCTTGGTTACTCTTCTGCTTTGCTGTCTTTGAAGGATGAGCAGTGTACAGATTGATAAAAAGTCTTTCAGGAGATGTATCATGAGGGCCAGTTTTACAGTAGTCTACAATAATATAATTTGGGCAAAAGTTATTAAACGTTGCACAGTGTTTGGACATCTGGTGTATCTTTAAAAAGGCTCTGTCACCAGGATCAACCCTATTAAACCAGGCGTATAGCAACGAAGATGATTATTGCGCACTCACCCTTGACATTATTCCACCCGGAAGTGGAGGCACCACCGGCTTGGTCTGCAGTCACCTCCACTTCCGGGTGAAATGAAATCAGCGGTGTGTGCGCACTAATCATATTTGCTGCTTGTCAAACAGCAGAAGATGGGGTGTGCACGCGCTGTGTTTGTGAATGAGTGCGCAGTCGCAATAACTCAGCGTTTGATGTAAAGTCTAGCACTGCCAATCTAAGGGGAGGGGGGGGGGTGTTTGGAGCACCAGGCCTGTCTCTAGAGCGGTGCTTACTCCGCATAAGCCCGCTTCTTGGTGCTCCAATGGCCCATTTGCATGCAAAGAATAGTCTTCATCTCTCCACAACATCAGCACCTACAAAGATAATACAAGTATTGTTTTGCTCAGCTAGATCAACCCTACCATGCTGCATGCCTGGTTTAATAGGGTCAATCCTGGTGACATAGCCTCTTTAAGTCTTACACTTCTGTCTAGAGAGGTTACACCGCTTTCTACTCCACCCACAATCTTACTGTCGGTTCATGGTATTATGTGGTCATTCATTTCCAGGGAGTTTGGTTATCACTATAGAGAACGTTCTCTAGACGGGGTAATTTATTCATGTACTGTTCTGCATAATTCTAGAGTGTTTTACGAATGTAATACTGTGCACAATCAAGAATATATTAATTGCAAGCTGTTGGCCAATATATGCACATGTCTGACAGCACATCAAGGCTATGAAATGGTGTAAGAGCACATTACACCGCAACGTCTGCTAAACATATGAGCTCATTTGATTTGTAAAATAACACCCAGCTATTTTACACCCAGCTCGGGGGAATATTAGAAAAAGATTTTCTGAAATAATTAGAAGATGGTGCAATATGGTAGTTCCCGCTACAGGAAAGATTAGTCTAATGGTTGTAGTCAGAGGAAAGACATGGGTAAGAATGACACCTTTTTTATACACGATTTCTAGATTTTACTTTTTTCACTGTCTGGAGTAGTTTTGAATTTATAGTAGTGTTAACTTTCTCCACTCTTCAGGCCTGCAGTATTTTAGGTAAATTAATAGAGAGACTTATTAGTGATGAGCAAAGCGAGCTTCGGATGTGACATCAGAAGTCGCTTCGTTTATAAGTTCGGATTAATTCTGTACGGAGATCGGTCTCCGTACAGTATTAGAATGTATGGACTCCGGTGAGCTGAAGTTAGTTATTCATGAAGATTTTGTTGAATAACTTCGGTAGTTGATTTTTAAAGTGGAAAACAACTTTAAATCGGTACTCCGGGGTACCAGTCGGAACCAAAGCCGAGTTCGGTTTCAAGTTTTAAAGTGATTTTCCACCTTAAAAATCAACTACTGAAGTTATTCAACGAAGTCACGCGCGACTTTGCAAATAACTAACTTCGACTCATCGGAGCCCATACATTCTAATACTGTGTGGAGATGGATCCTCGTACAGTATTATTCTGAAGTTATGAACAAAGCGACTTCTGATGTAACATCCGAAGCTCGCTTCGCTCAACACTACTTATTAGAGTTATTCTATCTGATACACTGGTACAATAAATGGGTTTTCCAGCTTCTACTAAGGATAGTCCACCACTAGCTGATCGACCCACAGAGGGCTTTATTACATCCTTGGTGACCTGACAACCTATCGGCACACCGTGATCACATCTTGGGGTGACAGAGGGAAAACCCTCCTGCTGTCTAATTGCACTTCTGTAACATCTGATAGAGCCAGTTACAGCAGAGTGTGAGATGTAATATACAACTGATATCTGCGGCAGATGCCTATGTGGCACTTTGTACAAAGTACTGTAATTGTCAACAGCACTGTAAACACAGCAGACCGTTTCAAGGGGTTAAAGGGGTCTTTTGATCCTGAAAATAAAGTGATCCCAATGAGTTCCAATCTGTAATCTGTGAAGGAGCCTGGCGCTACCCCTATGAAATGAAGCATTACAAAGGATATAGTATTTCTTAGGATAGATGTACTGTATATTTATCCAAGGCAAGTTTAATTTTACTTTAATGTCGAATTTCCAACCACTGTTAGAAGTTTGTCCTAAGACTTTTTCAATAATATTTGCACCAGCGTATTGATAGAGGCCCTGAAAGAGTGACTCACCTCAGTGTCATGAGGGGCAACTCCTAAAGAAGTAGGAATCTCGATTACATCCAGTGAAAGAAAGAGATGTGTGGGGCGTCAGGAAGTATAAAATGCACTACTGGAGGTATATCTACAGATATAAACGTGTATATCGTATTGTCTACACTACAGTGAAGAAATAAAATCCAGATAAAGTGTAAAAACAATTATAAATAAATAAATGCATGCAAAGTTGCATAGTGGTTCTCGAATAAGGCTACTTTCACACTAGCGTTAATATTTTCCGGTATTGAGATCCGTCATAGAGTTTCAATACCGGAAAAAAAACACTTCCGTTTTGTCCCCATTCATTGTCAATGAGGAGAAAACATAACTGAACAGAACGGAGCGCTCCAAAATGTATTCCGTTCCATTCTCATACCGTTTGCTTTCCATTCTGGGATGCGGAGCAAGACGGATCCGGCATGACCCACAATGCAAGTAGATGGGAACAATAGAAAATGGATCTGTCCCCCATTGACTTTCAGTGGAGTTCGTGACGGATTCGTCTTGGCTATGTTAAAGATAATACAAATGGATCCGTTCATAACGGATGCAGATGGTTGTATTATCAGTAACGGAAGCGTTTTTGTTGAGCCCTGCCGGATCCTGTAAAAGCGCTAGTGTGAAAGTAGCCTAATTAATATTTGATGCAGAGATATGCCACTTACTTTACCAGGGAGAGGGGTGTACAAGATTAAGTCATAACACTTGTCTCCCTCGCCGAGATCGCTCGTAGTTATCAAAACACCACGTCCTGACAGATGATGGACTGGAGGACTTCTAATAAATAAAGGTGCTTTACTGAAGGTCAAGCTCAACGCGTTTCGGGGAACAAATATCAATCCTCTTCCTCAGGTATTTTTGCAATTATTATCACTCATTATATCATTATCATTATTGCCAGTATCCTTTTTGCTATCAGGTAGATATGGTATTTATGCATTTATTTATATATTTATATGATGGGTATAATTATTTACACTTTTGCTGAACTTCGAGACCATTCGCCGCACCCCCTTAGAAATTTACCTTCCCTAGTATGGAGCGTTCCACCCTGGGACGCATTGCACAGTGGCGTCGTCCCAAGTCAGGACGCTCACCGGAAGTGACATAACGCGAACCGGAGGTCAGGGCCACGCTCATTCGATCTGGTGTATTACCTATGCAGACGGGAGCAACTGATCGAATCCACCTATTGTTTATCCACATTAGTTCTCTATCTGATTATTCTATTCTGAATTAAGTACCTTGCCTAACTAGATTACTAGAACCAGGTGTTCCAGGGTAGAACGCACTACGTACTTCTGGTCCGGAAGTCACATGAACAGGAAATTATGGCGCGATTCTTTTGGATTTTCCCACATGTGTTTTGTCTGGTATGTCTACTTAAACATGTATTGTAGTGATAACTTTTACTGTATATTCTCCTGAAGAAGGGGATTGATATTTGTTCCCCGAAACGTGTTGAGCTTGACCTTTAGTAAAGCACCTTTATTTATTAGAAGTCCTCTGGTCCATCATCTGTCAGGATGTGGTGTTTTGATAACTAGGAGTGATCTAGGCGAGGGAGGTGAGGGTGACAAGTGTTATGACTTTATCTTGTACACCCCTCTCCCTGGTGAAGTAAGTGGCATATCTCTGCATCAAATATTCATTATTCGAAAACCTCGGCAACTTTGCTTGTATTTATTTATATATAATTGTTTTTACACTTTATCTGGATTTTAATTTCTTCACTGTAGACAATACGATATACACGTTTTAAATGATAATATATCTGTAGATATACCTCCAGTAGTGCATTCTATACTTCCTTGCGCCCCACACATCTTTCTTTGTCTGCTCTTTGCGATCCACCCTTTTTTGGTCAGCCTGTGCCACATATTTGGTATTGTGGGTGCTGCCTACCCTTTTATATATTTTTGGGAAAGCAGTGACTATATCTGGTGTCCCATTGGCACCCTCTATCCCATTTTTTCCTATACAACATTTGTCATCTTCCCATTTTTTTCTTATCCTTTCCCTTTCCCCCCACCGGACTCCATTTTTTATTTCTCTATGATTATATCCAGTGTCAGCGTTTGCATGTGAGGAAGCTCTGAACTAACACACCCACAAACTCCACCGAAAACTTTCTATTATCCCACAAAAATTGCAAGCCATTGCATAGAAGTAGCAAAGCTGCTCGAGCAAATGTTCAGCTAGAAGAAGGTGAGTGCTTCAACTGCTTGGAATCGAGGATATAAAGTCTTGAGTACGAGGTAGGGCACTCCAGCTCCTGCCTGTAGGAAGCTCTTGTGAAAACAAGATGCTTTGGAAGGTTGAGTAAGCAGGTCCAGTAGAAGTAGGAATCCCAACATACTGTACAATGGAGAAGTAGTGGAAACCTACTTAACCTCCTTAGTGTATGTTCACACGTGGCAGATACACCACAGATTTTCTGTTGCAAAATTGCTGATGATAAATTTGTTGCATATTACAGCACCAGCAAAGTGGATGAGAATTTTACGAAATCCAAAATGTGGAAGAAATCTACGGAAATTGTACCGTGGTTCAGACTTGCACCGTTAATGCACCGTGTTTCAATTTTTGCTGCGGATTTCTTGCTTGGATTTTACTTTTTGCAGTGCTGTATGGATTCCACATAAAATCTACAGCAAAATCAGCAATAAATCTGCATGTGGGACATGTGGATTTTACTGTGGATTAACAAGGGATTTTGCTGAGGATTCCGCTGTTGAAAATTTGTACCTGTGAATAAACCCTTAAATTTCCAGCTGCTGGATAGACCTTTATGTCCTCATTAATGGAAGAGGTTGTTTGTTATTAGAAAGACATGGCCATTAGGCAGGATGATCAAGTTAAAGGATTTGGTACGCTAGGAGTGCAAGACCGTATTTCCCTATACGCGGATGACCATACGGAAACAACTCTCCCCAGAATTATTCAAATGGTTAAATCATTTGGTGAGGTGTCCGGTCTTCTTATAAACTGGTCTAAGACCAGTCTGATGCCAATAGATCCCCTACCGCAGAAAGAGGTTCCTGTGACACAGTTGGACATCGTTGACTCTTTTCACTATTTGGGTTTGATTATATCACCTCGGGTTGAAAATTCTGTACAACTTAATTTGATTCCCATAATAGCAAAGATTAGAGCTAAAATAGGGATCTTGTTGAGACTTCCCCTATCTAGAGCTGACCGAGTTTCATTGGTCAAAATGGTGATACTACCACAATTTCTTTATGTGCTTAGGAATTCACCTATATGAATACAAGATAAATACTTTAAACTTATGGAAAGAATAATTAATGATTTAATATGGGGAAGAAAACGAGTTCGAATAAAGTTAGAATATTTGTATAAATCACTGGAGAGCGGGGGTTTAAATCTCCCCTACTTTAAAGGGTATTTTATTGCTACTCAGCTATTGATGTGCTATGAATCAGAAAACAGTGCATTTTTAGGGAATTTAGTAGGTAGCTACGCTCATAATAATATATTTACTCTTTTGGAATCCGGGCTATTGAGGAGCTATGAGCGGGGCTACAGAGAGACTATAAAATTACTTCTGAAAGTGTGGGCTACTACTAGGACATGGTTGAAGGTAAAGGGTTCACTTACATTCACGCCTCTTTGGCATAATCTGCACCTACAAAGGTTAGATGATATTGCACTTGACACATTTTGGCAAAAGAATAAAATTTTGTATATTTCACAGGTAGTAAAGGATAGAGAGATTAAGCCATTTATAGAGATAACACATAATATAGAAAATTTTTCATGGTTTAGATACTTTCAATTGCGTTCAGCATTATCCAGTCTGGACGATAAACTGGTGCTGGATCTAGATAGCTCATCCTTTTTGAATGACTGGGTAGGGGGTACACCGTCTAGAATGAAGATTTCAAATATATATATAAGTTATTACTTAAGGCACGATTTAGTGATACACAATCACCAGGACAAAGAGCGTGGGAGATGGATTGTCCGAACATACAAGTAGAAGGGTGGGAGAATATTTTTGGGAATCTAGGTTCACTATCCCAGAACTTTAATCATGTTCTAGTACATTTTAATATTTGTCACAGATTATATGTCACCCCTTTATGGATGAATAAATGTGGGCTAAGAGATACCTCCAATTGCCCTAAATGCGACACCCCTTGTGCGGACTATCTCCATATGACCTGGACCTGCACAGAACTTATAAAATACTGGAATATCATTAATAACTTTATCACCTACAAATTAAAAATACGAATTCCTTTCAAACCACAAGTGTTTTTGCTTAATGATCTTTCCAAAATAAATAGCCATAAGTATCAAAAGATCTTCCTAGGTAGGATACTGATGTTGGCCAGAGTTTTGGTCAGTCGGACCTGGTTTGCCCGATATACTCCAGAGATAAATACATGGATAAACCTAATTAACAAGGTAAATTATGAGAAAATCATGTATAAACAGAGGGAAGCTGAGGAGAAGTGGACTAAGATATGGGGCGGTTGGAGGATTTGAATAGTTGGGATAAATTTTTTTTTTTTTTTGAGTTGTTTTTGTTTTTTGTTGATGCACCACAGGTATGGGGAGGGGGGTGGGTATAGGGAATGGGGATAAGGGGAAAGGAAAATGAAGAATTCTCTTTGTAATGTAATTAGTTTTTTATACATCAATTAATAAAGATAATTAAATAAAAAAAAAAAGAAAGACATGGCTGATTTCTTACATGCCACACGTGTGCACAGGTTGTAAGTGGTATTACAGCTCGGTATTCTTCTCTGCAGCTGAGCTGCAGTTCCAGACCCATTACATGGGTAGATATGCTGCTGTTTTTGGGGAAAAAAGCAGCCATGTTTGTCTAATTAAGTACAACCCCTTTAAGTGCACAAAAAAAAATTGTATGCTTCATCCTGCTTCTTGGGAACAAATGTATACCTATGGGTGATCTTATCTTTCTCTGCTAGTCAGTGTCTTAGACTGCTGAGAAGAGTGGAGACTGTCTTTCACTTCTTCTCAAGGGCAGCTGACCTTCTCATCGCCAAAAAGGGGAGCCCCTTGCCAGCACATATGACTGCAGACTATTACATTAATCTGTTTAGCCGCTGTACCAGCTGCTTGCATGTTTTTAATTATCTTATTAGATGAAATAACGTTGACCTATCAAATAAAAATCAAGGTGAGTTATTTTTTAACTTTCCGTTTTGCATGTTATTTTCCTAAATACGTCGTAATGGCTTGTCTACTATTATTGTAAAGAAAGCCATTGAAGTTGACATTTTATTTTGGCTCATAAAGGAGCCGAATTCCTGAAGGGCAATTGCAATTTGCTAGAGATTAAAGTTTAATGCTTCGTTTAAAACTATAGCGTCCTCTCACTTAATGCAAGAGATCATCTTTTTCTTGAGGAATCATTATGGGCTTTGGATTGAAGCAGCAGTTTATTTTCATGGTTAGGTAGTGAGAATTTATGCAATAACTTCATTATGTAAAATAGTATCGTGAATTTCTAAATACTCAACATAAAGGCACCAATAGGCTACCGGTAAGCGCTCTGGCCTTAAAGGGTTTCTACCACCAGAAATACTGTTATGTAGCTGACTGACATTCGCGATGCGCTAATGTCAGCACTACATAACAGTATGTTTTTGACATTTCTCCCTGCAGCCGTTTTGGTAAAATAAGCACTTTTATAATATGCTAATGAGCCTCTAGGTGCTATGTGGGCGTAAAATCAGCACCTATAGGCTCCTTCTACTCACCCTTTATCCCGCCGAGGTCCCCTGTTCTGCCTGCCCCGCTCCTCTCCTCTTGAATAATGTGACGGTTCGCAGCATTGTTGACGGAATCCCTTCTGTTGACGTTCACTTCTGTCTTCGGCGCAGGCGCATTGAGTGAAGGCCGCTCTCCTGGTGCCGGCTTCCTCACTGTGATGTAGTCGGCGCAGTGAGGAATCCGGCACCAGGAGCGCATCATTCGCTCACTGCGCTGAAGACAGAAGTGAACGGCGCAGGCGCGGGATTTCGTCAACGATGCTGCGAACCGTCACATCAATCAAGAGGAGCGGGGCGGGCAGAACAGGGGACCTGGGCGGGATAAAGGGTGAGTAGACAGAGCCTCTAGGTGCTGATTTTGCGCCCACTTAGCACCTAGAGGCTCATTAGCATATTATAAAAGTGCTTATTTTACCAAAACGGTTGCAGGGACAAATGTCAAAAACATACTGTTATGTAGTGCTGACATTAGCGATGTGCTAATGCCAGTCAGCTACATAATGTTATTTCTGGTGGTAGAAACCCTTTTTAAAGGGATTTTCTGGTTCTTTTTTTATTGATAGCTGATCCTTAGGGTAGGCCATCAATATGTTCACTTTGCATCCCAGGTATCAGCTGTTCTATAATAGTTCCGCTGCCAGAAATGTGTGTCTGACACCCCACACCCACGGGATCAGCTGTTAGGCAGTAGCTCTGGTAGCGGAACTTCACCGCTATGTCCATTGTGTAGTGGATGGAACCAGTTACTGCAGCACTGCTCACATTCACTTTGGTGCTTTTGCCCATTCCTTGGTACCTCCATCCTCTGAAGGCACACATCCTATCCATGCTGGAAGCATTAGTCTGAACATATAATGTGAAGTTTTAAAAAGAGGTCCTTTGGTCCATCACCCCTAATGCATAAAATCCTATAAAGGCATCAGTACTTTGTTGATGTGAAAGGTTATGTACACCTTCGGGGGCAATTTTTTTTTATTATTGTATTGTACTCATTTTGAGCTAAAAATAATTTTTTCAGTTGGTCTTTTTTAAAAATGTTAAGGCACTTTCTCTGTACAGCTTTGAGATTCTATAGTAGCAGGCTCTGTATTTTTACTTTGTTCTGTCAGGCAGCTCAGCTGATGGCCCCTTATGTCTGATAAAGGCCAATTGAAAAAATTATTTTAAGCCCAAGATGAGTAAAATGCAATCGTAAAAAATTGCCCCCAAAGGTGTGCATAGGAGTAGTCCTTTTTCAGCAAATAAAGCCTATTCAGTGTTATGACCAACTGGTAAGAACCTGCTGCCCCACGTGACCAACTCCCTCTGAGGGCGATGTCTAAGCACACCCTTCGTTCTTCACACAATACCTCTGATGGTGAGGAGAGACTTTCCTGAGGGGAGTACTAGGTGCTACCTTAGAGGGGAATTGGAACACGAGGTAATCGGGAACAGAGAGTGAACCCACTGGACTGACCTCCAGGTGACACAATACACCCAGTGGATGCTGGGAGGCCAAAGGCTGATCAAAGGAAAGCGTAATCAGGGTACGAAGGCAGGGCAGGCGGCAGTCAGGCAAAGTCCGTAAGCGTAGACCAGGGTCACGGCAGGCAGCAATCAGGCAAAGTCCGTAAAACGTAATCCGAAACAGGAAACTAGACAAGCTAGGAACCTAAGTTGCCCTGGCGCCTTCCTATTGAAGGAGGCGCCTTTAAATACGTCCTGCAGACCAGTTATAGGGAGGGGAAGATAGAGGGCGTGCGCAGGCTGCCTCACAAAGGGAGAAGAGACACGCCCGCACACATCCTAAATACACACAAGGAACTCTGAGCTAGAGTGCAAGCTCTGCTCAGAGCCAGGAGGGAAATGCTGGTGGCAGGAATGTAAACAACAGCTAAGAACCCTGCTGCCCGCGCCTGTCAGCACGGCGTGCAGCAGCGGAAAGTAGTGAAGAAGTCCGATGCCCGAACCAGCGTGTGGGGACAGAATTGCGGGTACGGGGAGCTGGGCTAACATTCAGTACAATGTTGTAAAATATTTTGTGCATCGATTCCTTGTGGATTTCAGGACATCTTCTTGTAGTCATTGAGTGTCTTTTCCCAGAGGATAAAAATCTGTCCCATCACAGAATAATCACACAGATACACGCCACATTACTCTTACAGAACAGTCATCAGCGCTTCTCTTGTGTGCCTGCAAAGGTGTAAGTTGCTGCCACTCCAGTGTTCAGTGTGCCATATGGCCAAAAAACATCCATAGTTTTACCACCAATTGTGTGGTTTTGCTTACAATCTCAAAGCAGCGCCCAAAGGGTTTGAACCCTCTATGGAGGCTGCAAAGACAAATCTGCACTAAATCTAACAGAATTTGCTGTCAATTTAATTTGTGAGGAAAATAAAACTGTATAGTCAGGGGCGTAGCTAATGGCTCATGGGCCCTGGTGCAAGAGTTCAGCTTGGGGCCCCCCTTCCCTCAGTGCTTTGTGGCCAGGGGCAGGAAGCACAAGGCCTTCGTGCTGCCCGAGGCAAAAATTGAACCGGCACCCCCTTGAGCCAGAAGTGTAACTTGACCAGCATGGACTTTCTATAATACTGGTGTCTTCTTATGCGCCACAAGGGTCTTTGGGCCCCATCAGGCTCCTGGGCCCGGTAGCGACTGCTACCTCTGCACCCCCTATAGCTACGCCCCTGTGTATAGTCACCTTGGTACTTCCATGGTTCCCCACTGGTTTCTGTTTCCCAACCTTTAGTGATGATGTGTCTACCTATGTGATCTCTTCAGAGGTCACATATTGACGTGTCATCAGCGGAGGCCAGGAGACAAGAAACGTCGGGACTCCAGCGAATGCTTTCATTAGTTGGGTAGTCCATAGAACAATCCACAACAATTAAGCTTTTATGCACATTTTGGTTTCTCAGTTGTGTTCAGAGAGGAAAATGCTCAATATATCCGCGACCAGTTCACAACAGAAATTGATTTAAAAACCCACACCATAGATCGGTTTCTGTGTTGGAATTATCCCCTGCATGCAAAAAAAAAAGTGTTAAATTGACATGGCTGGTACTGTAATCTGCAGCAGATTCTCTATGCACAAGTTGACATGGAAAATCCCAAGCATTTCCCGTATAAGTGGATGTACCCTAAATAGCAATTTCAGTATCACACTGCCCTCCGTTTTTCCATCTTAGCAGAGGATGTTACAGTATTCCCGCTGATAATATTGCAGCAAATTATCTCAACAATCACTTCATTCTGATTCTTAACCGTTCCACTCCCCTCACATTTATCATCATCTTAACTTATATATTAGAGGACATTACACTTCAAGTATTTAGAGGCAACTTAATGGCTCTAGACTGACTTAGATTACATTAAAGATCGGGCCTGGAGTGTGCTCAGCAATTCCTCAGATCAAATATTCTTTGCTTAATACACAGTCATTCCCTGCTGGAGATCCGTGTAGCCTGTGGCTTTTCTCTATGCACAGTGCCCTGTTCTTGGTTAAAAAAGTAATTGCAGTTAATAATATGTCATCAAATATATCTGTCCAAATCTCAGTTTATTTAGTATTTTCAAAAAAATGGGATAAATGTTCAGTATTTATTCCTAAAGGCTTAAAGGTGTTATCCCATCTTAGACAATGGGGGCATATCGCTAGGATATTCCCCCCATTGTCTGATGGGTGCGGGTCCCACCTCCCCCATTGTCTAAGATGGGATAACCCCTTTAAAGAGGTTGTCCGGGCTTTTTCTATTGATGACCTATCCTCCGCAAGAGCAGATCCACTGGATTTGTTAAAATAATTGCATCGCCGCGGGAGAAGCACCTACTTAATTTGCATGCGCAAAACCATACACCGCGTGTGCACACTCAGGGACCGCACTCAGCTCTGCTATGTGGATGACCCCACCACCCCAATATCCTGCACTCAGCTCTGCTATGTGGTGAGGCTGAACTGCTCCAGATGATGTGTCCGCGCGTGTGCACTCAGGGATAAGGAGATCTGATGGAACATTTTGCACTGAAAAATCTACCTACCCCTGAGTGCGCACTCGCGGTGTACGGTTTTGCGCATGCAAATTAAGTAGGTGCTTCATTATGCAATTATTTTTACGAATCCAGTGGCTCTGCGCTTGCGCAGATCCACACACACCCTCCTCCAGCTGATTCCTGTGCAGCCGTGTCACTTCCGGTATAGCATTCTGTCAAGGTATAGGAATCTGGCAGAACACCGGCTTTGAGACGCACATACAGACATTACCACCTCTGCCAGGTATAACCTCACTGACCGGTCTCGGTGTATGAAGTAATAACTGTGTGTATATCATAATAAATCATATATTGTTACATTAATCCCTTAATGCTAAATCAACTTCTCTGATCTCAGAAACCGAACAGGTACAAACGCTCATTTTTGCAGCACAAACTAATAGTGTACTTCGTTTTAAAATGTAAGAACATGGGGTGCCAACTTCACACAGGTCTGACTACCTTGTTTCAAAGCTATCAAGGTTTTTTTATGTACATTGGATGGCGTGGCACTCTTGTCCAGGTTTTGTGGGTGCTAAGGTTGTGGGTTCCTGGCCCCTTAATAGTAGAGAATGGAAACTTCAGCACTCCAATAAATATGGTGGTATCAAAGTGTATTTTTATTTTTCATATGCAAGGCAACTCAGGGTGAAATGTGTGACGTTTCGGTCCTTTCTGACCTTTCTCAAACACAAGTTGCCAATAGAAGATAAGGAGAAATCTTGGATAGAAGTCTGAGCAGTGTAGTGGGAAGTGGGAAGACAATGTAATAGAGCAGCACGAAATGCCAGCAGAATGCTTGGATGTATAGGGAGAGGTATAAGCAGTAGAAAGAGTGAAGTGCTTATGCCGCTGTACAGAACACTGGTGAGACCTCACTTGGAGTATTGTGCGCAGTACTGGAGGCCATATCTCCAGAAGGATATAGATACTCTAGAGAGAGTTCAGAGAAGAGCTACTAAACTAGTACATGGATTGCAGGATAAAACTTACCAGGAAAGGTTAAAGGACCTTAATATGTATAGCTTGGAAGAAAGAAGAGACAGAGGGGATATGATAGAAACTTTTAAATACATAAAGGGAATCAACTCGGTAAAGGAAGAGAGCATATTTAAAAGAAGAAAAACTACCACAAGAGGACACAGTTTTAAATTAGAGGGGCAAAGGTTTAAAAGTAATATAAGGAAGTATTACTTTACTGAGAGAGTAGTGGATGCATGGAATAGCCTTCCTGCAGAAGTGGTAGCTGCAAATACAGTGAAGGGGTTCAAGCATGCATGGGATAGGCATAAGGCCATCCTTCATATAAGATAGGGCCGGGGGCTATCCATAGTATTCAGTATATTGGGCAGACTAGATGGGCCAAATGGTTCTTATCTGCCGACACATTCTATGTTTCTATGTGTAATTGCACCACTTCCCATTGAGCGATGTGTTTGTAAAAGGCTAAGGCCTCATGCACACGGCCGTTGTTTTGGTCCGCATCTGAGCCACAGTTTTTACGGCTCGGATGCAGACCCATTAACTTCAATAGGGCCGCAAAAGATGCGGACAGCACTCCGTGTGCTGTCCGCATCAGTTACTCCGTTCTGTGACGCCGCAAAAATAATATAACATGTCCTATTCTTGATCGTTTTGCGGACAAGAATAGGCAGTCATATCAATGGCTGTCCGTGCTGTTCCGCAAATTGCAGAACGCACACGGACGCCATCCGTGTTTTGCGGATCTGCAATTTGCAGACCGCAAAACACACAATGGTCGTGTGCATGTAGCCTAATACTGTATAAATTTTCCATATGCGTTTGCAATAGCTGCGAGCATGCACTTGGTCAAATAATTGTCATAGTTTACACTCAGTGCCTTTAGTGAAAGAGATGCTTCCATCAGAAAGGCATTTTATTTATTTTTTAATTCTTGGGTGTTTTGTTTTTTCCTTTTAGCAGTACTATACCATTGAAAATTAAATGCTAAATACTGCACTTCTGAAGCAGCCAGCACAGAGAGATACAACTCCTGTGGAAGTAGGTCATTCACTGTTAGTTTACTGCTGCTGTATGGAGAAGGTGATCATCTGCTAGTATAATAGTAGATGTAGAAGTGGGATAACAGTATGACAGCTGTTTTGGCCTAGATAAAGATATCCACAGAAGAGTATTGCACTCATCAGTGTAGTGTATAATGTTCTAATTGAGTCTTTCACCCCTTTTCTTTTCTGCTGTGCACTGCCATTTTCTCTGCTTGGTTAAGGGGAGTGGTTTGTTCTCCCAGGTGCAGTTAATTACAACACTGAACTCTCCAGAGCTTGCTCTACCTGAAGCTTTCTGTACTAAGTGGGCTGCTGAATAAGTGGCGTTAACCCCTTAAGGACCCTGGGATTTTCCATTTTTGCGTTTTAGTTTTTCACTCCTCGCCTTCCCATAGTCCTAACTTTTTTATTTTTTCATTCACATACCCTTATGAGGGCTTATTTTTTGCGGGACAAGTTGTACTTTCTAATGGCACCATTTACGGTTGCATACCATGTAGTAGCAAGCGGGGAAAAAAATTAGATAGCCGTAATCTCGCGATGCGCGAGCTCGCGCATGCGCAGTTCTTTCCCTGAGGCTGATGCCAGCACAGGGAAGGAACACTATACCGGCACTGCGCGAGCTCGCGCATCGCGAGATTACGGCTATCTATCGTTGATGAAAGGAGGAGACATAGGCGGTGCTGGGCTCCTTTACAGGCGGGCGTGGCTGGGCACGGCTGGGCACAAGGAAGGTTAGTCACCTGAGGTAGGTCGGATCGAATGAAAGGGAGGGCGGCGATTTCAGCTCAGAAGGCGGCGCTGGGCACCTAAACGAGATGGCTGCAGCCGGGCACCTTTCAACATGAGACGTCCCCTTGGACACATGGTGATTGACAGGTGATATAAACCGCTTTTTTATGAATATAGAGCCACAGGGGCATTTGATAAACTCACTTTAGGATTCGGTGTTTTACAAGGGACATCGCCATATGTTTAGCTTATAGGGCTCATTTCTGATGACAGAATCCTTTTAAACAATTATTGGGTGGTTTAAGTGACAAAATGGCAAATTGGCTGTTTTTATTTTTTTTTATCGCTACGCCATTTGCCATATGCCAGTAATATTGTTATATTTTAATAGTATGGGCATTTTCGCACGCAGCGATGCCCATGATGTTTATGTTTTTATTGGTTAAGTATTTTTATTTTAAGTAAAGGGGGGTGATTTGAACTTTTAGGATTTTCGTAAAAACTTTTTTTTTACTTTTTTTTTAAGTGACCTTGGGTGACAATAACTGGCAATCATTCGATTGCCCATAGTATTCAGTGATGGCTAAATAGCCATCATTGAAGACTTCATTTGCACTATATCAATACAAGGCTGCCACCTAGTGGCCTGTATTGATATCTAATTTACTTGGAAGCCTGCTTGAGGCTTCTGTCAATTAGCGCAAGTTAACAGATTCCCCGATCTCAGCCGGCTAATCAGAAGCTCTGGCTACTCATAAATTTAGGCGAAATATAGTATTGCATATCTGCCATTGAATAAAAAGACTGAGCTTGGACGGGACTGAGTCCAGTCTTGTTAAGGGTCCATTCACACGTCCGTAGTCTATTACGGATCCGCAATACACCGCCATACAAATGCCTATTCTTGTCCGCTTTTGCGGACAAGAATAGGACATGTTCTATTTTTTCCTTGAGCCACGGACCGGAAGTACCGAGCTGCAGAGTGGAAATGCGGATGTGGACAGCACAATGTGTGCTGTCTGCATCCTTTCCCTCCCCATTGAGAATGGATGGGTCCAGAATTGCGGAACCCAAAAAGGCTGGGACTAATAAGGCTGGGACTACATGGCAACGTTAGTCATGTGACATTGTGACATCTCCAATAATGATTGTGAAGGTAGATTGTGAACCTGCTGGATATTGTCATGGATAGGTGTTGCAGATCCTAAATTACATGCGACTTGCAAGTTGCACCTTAAAATAGTCATGCAAAAGCAAGTTGCTGTCATGCCCGTGTGTGGGAGGGAGACACCACACTGGACGAAGAAGGAGAGGGAACAAGGAACAAGGCCTGAAAGCAAGGGAAGAAAGAAGGACACCTCCTAGTCAAATCCCTAGTCACAGTCCTGACTGGCTATCAGTATGAACAGACCCCAAAGGTAGGTGAGTTCATGCGCAGGAGTACCTAGAGTCTTAACTCACCCTGTAAGACCCTGGCGGTAGTGATAGGACTGAGACTACCTGTTCCTCCAGAAAGGAAGGACGACCAGGAGTCTCCCTAAGGCCTCTTTCACACTTGCGTTGTCCGGATCCGGCGTGTACTCCACTTGCCGGAATTACACTCCGGATCCGGAAAAACGCAAGTGTACTGAGAGCATTTGAAGACGGAACCGTCTTCCAAATGCTATCAGTGTTACTATGGCACCCAGGACGCTATTAAAGTCCTGGTTGCCATAGTAGGAGCGGGGGAGCGGTATACTTACAGTCCGTGCGGCTCCCAGGGCGCTCCAGAATGACGTCAGAGCGCCCCATGCGCATGGATGACGTGTCCAATGTGATCACATGATCCATGCGCTTGGGGCGCCCTGACGTCACTCTGTAGCGCCCGGGGAGCCGCACGGACGGTAAGTATACTGCTCCCCCGCTCCCCGCTACACTTTACCATGGCTGCCAGGACTTTAGCGTCCCGGCAGCCATGGTAACCACTCTGAAAAAGCTAAATGTCTGCTCCGGCAATGCCCCGAAACGACGTTTAGCTTAAGGCCGGATCCGGAACAATGCCTTTGAATGGGCATTAATTCCGGATCCGGCCTTGCAGCAAGTGTTCCGGATTTTTGGCCGGAGCAAAAAGCGCAGCATGCTGCGGTATTTTCTCCGGCCAAAAAACGTTCCGTTCCGGAACTGAAGACATCCTGATGCATCCTGATGCATCCTGAACGGATTTCTCTCCATTCAGAATGCATTAGGATAATCCTGATCAGGATTCTTCCGGCATAGAGCCCCGACGACGGAACTCTATGCCGGAAGACAATAACGCAAGTGTGAAAGAGCCCTTAGGCCTACAACAAAGGGCAGGGCATAAACAGCACACAGATAAACCAAAACAAAATGAATAAGGGAAAGGAAACACTTAACTTTCCAGTAGCTATGACAGCAACAGGAACTCAGCCGAGAACCAAACACCAGCAGACCAGAGATACCACGGAAGCTGTAAACCGCACAGCATTGTGGGTGAAGCAACTATAAATAAAGAAAGTTAAATGACCACAATAGCAACACCTGGAGTTTGGAAGTGTCCAGTATCAGAAACAACACAGACATCTATTGATCCACAGGAAAACCTGTCAGATCAAAGCACGTTTTGCCAGTCTCACAGATCTTCTTTCACCCACTGTTGCGGGGACGTCTGTATGTCTCGGTACGTCCGTGACAGTTGCCTTCAAATCATACATTTTTCAGCAATGTGACTTTCTGTAGAATTACCTAAAATGTTGGGGCCCTGAGCAGGGAGTCTCTCCTCTGTTATGTCTGAATTCCTTAAAGGGATTGTGCAGGCTATACATATTAATGACCTATCCTCAGGAAATCAGATGTTTGGGAGTGGTTCCTGTTGCTTCATCAAGACAGTCTTTCCATATGCCCTGTTAAAGGGTTGGTGCAGGCCATACATATTAATGACCTGTCAGATACCCAGCACTAACGCCAGTCATCTGTTTGAAGAGGAGTGCTGCTTCCTGTTCATTGCACTGCCCGTCGTCTTGTAAGTTTCGGCAGTTCACTTGAATGGAGAGAGTACTTGTAATTACACTACACCACTGCTCCAGGGGAGACAACACTTAGTGTAATGAACAGCTAATAGATTTTGGTGCCGGGTGTCGGACCCCCGTAGATCTGACATTGATGACCTATCCTGAGGATAGGTCATCAATATGTATGGCCTGCACAACCTCTTTAACAGGGCATATGGAAAGACTGTCTTGATGAAGCAACCGAAGCTACTCCTGAACATTCGATTGGCAGGAGTGTGGGTTATCGCACCAAATAAATGTTGAGGGCCTATCCTAAGGCTAGACCATCAATATTAAAGGATTGAACAACCCCTTTAAGATACAGATTAGGTCATACCAGTTAGATTATAGGGTATACTCTTACTAGTGTCTTGTATGTTTTTTGGCCATGCCTCATGTGTTCTTCTAAATAACATACATTTTTGAACAAAAGATGGGCTTTCTACTTTAAGAATGTGGAGTGTGAGCACCTAATGTTCTAATACACTAAGCTGTAAGTTTCAATTGGCTGGAAAATGTACTGTTCTGTGGTATGAAGCGCATAGCGTGCGGATGATGACTCATTTCTCGTTCACTCTAATAAGAGAAATTAACTACCCAACAATGTTATTGAAATGGGAACAAACGTTTCTTGATCAAGATTAGAAATTGTTTGGATGTAGGTGGAAAGTAAATAATATCCTTAATGATAAGAACAAACTGGTGCGTGTGAGAAGATGACAACCAGAATATCAAGTTACAGATGTTTCCGAATTGACCACAGCCACCAGTATAAAGACAACGGAAGTGCTGATGTGCCAAATAGAATGGGAAATGCTGCTAATAACCTTACTCTTAGCTGCATCGTGTTTGTCTTTCCGAGAGAGAATTTCCGATTGCTGCATACAATCATCCAACAGTAGCATATAAAGTGATCCCTTCTTAATTAACCATACTTCTACCAGTGAATCCCCAGCCCACACAATGCATTCCTGGTTGCTAGTGACTGGGTCTTCATGTTTCTGATATCAGCAAAAGTATTTGTTGTTTGCCTTAAGGACTAGAGTTGAGCGGACACCTGGATGTTCGGGTTCGGCCGAACTTGAAAAAAAAGTTCGGGTTCGGAACCCGAACTTGACCCCGAACCCGAACCCCATTGAAGTCAATGGGGACCGGAACTTTTGGGCACTAAAATGGCTCTAAAATAGTCCTGGAAAGGGCTAGAGGGCTGCAAAAGGCATCAAAATGTGTTTAAGAGCATTACAACTGTTTTGCAAACAAATGTGGATAGGGAAATGACTTAAAATAACATAAAATACAGAAAAATAAAAAATAACAATCTGGATCAAGGAGTAGGAGGTTGAAGAAGCGGTGGATGGGTGTATGTGGCGGTGTAGGTTGACGTGGCGGTGTAGGTGGAAGCGGCGGTGAAGGAGGAATAGGTAGCCAACACTGATTTGTGTTATTTTTTATTTTTAAATTGGGGTATCCCCCAAAATATTGGGACATATAACAAAATAAAACTAAGAATAAGTGCACTTGAATACAAGAATGGATGGTTGAGGCTAGTATAAATGTCTATTCTGCACAAGGTACGGACAAGTCCTGTGGGATCCATGCCTGGTTCATTTTAATAAACGTAAGCTTGTCCACATTGGCTGCGGCCTGGGATAATGCTCTCTGCCATACTAAACACACGTTCACACTATACACTGGCTGCATGGCAGGTCAGCACCTCCAAGGCTGACAAAGCTTTTCCACATTTTGGCCATGCTAACCCTGCCTTCTCAGGTGCTGGTGGTGCCCCAGCTGCGTTGGCGACCTCTTCCTCCTCCTCTGCCTTCGCCTTGTGCTTCCACTGTGCCCCCGCTGTCAGGTGGGAATGCTATCATCAGTGTGCCCTTGTAGTCGCGCATCTTCCGATCAGTAACAGATGTTTTCACTAAATTTAGTTCCCTGTCAGCAATGCAGAGCAGGGGTTCATTCACGGCAAAAGGGGATTCATGTCACCCAGCAATACAACAGAGGATTTTGAGAGCTTTAGGCCCCTGTCACCCAGGCACAGCAGGGGTTCATTCACGGCAAAAGGGGGATCATGTCACCCAGCAATACAACAGAGGATTTTGAGAGATTTAGGCCCCTCTCAGCAATGCAGAGCAGGGGTTCATTCACGGCAAAAGGGGGTTCATGTCACCCAGCAATAGAACAGAGGATTTTGAGAGATTTAGGCCCCTGTCAGCAATCTAGAGCAGGGGTTCATTCACGGCAAAAGGGGGTTCATGTCACCCAGCAAAACAACAGAGGATTTTGAGAGATTTAGGCCCCTGTCACCCAGGCACAGCAGGGGTTCATTCACGGAAAAAGGGGGATCATGTCACCCAGCAATACAACAGAGGATTTTGAGAGATTTAGGCCCCTGTCAGCAATGCAGAGCAGGGGTTCATTCACGGCAAAAGGGGGTTCATGTCACCCAGCAATACAACAGAGGATTTTGAGAGATTTAGGCGCCTGTCACCCAGGCACAGCAAGGGTTCATACACGGCAAAAGGGGGTTCATGTCACCCAGCAATACATCAGAGGATTTTGAGAGATTTAGGCCCCTGTCACCCAGGCACAGCAGGGGTTTGTATACGCCAAAAATGGTAAAATATCACCCGACAATTGAAAATAAGATTTTTTTCAATTTAGGGCTCTAAAATTGGCACTTTTTTAAATTAAAATGGCTCTAAAATAGTCCTTGGAAAGGCTAGAGGGATGTAAAAGGCAGTAAAATGTGCTTAAGAGCATGGCAACTGCTCTGCAAACAAATAGGGAAATAACTTAAAATGAAATAAAATAACTTAAAATTACAAATTATTAACCTGCAACTCAGAGAAGGAGGTGGATATGGAGTCGGAGGTTGAGGAGGCGGTGAGTGTGGTGTTATAGGTGGAGGCCGCAATGGAGGAGAAACAGGTAGCCAACAATGTTTTTTTTTTATTTTTTTGTTTTTTTATTGGGACAAATAAAAAAAAAAGAAAACAAAGAATCATTGCACTTGACTAGAGTACAAGAATGTATGTTTGATGGTGGTATAAATGTCTATTCTGCACAAGGTACAGACAAGTCTTGTGGGATCCAAGCCTGGTTCATTTTAATGAACGTGAGCTTGTCCACGTTGGCTGTGGACAGGCGGCTGCGTCAGTCTGTAATGACGCCTCCTGCCGTGCTAAATACACGTTCAGAGAGTACACTGGCTGCAGGGCAGGCCAGCACCTCCAAGGCATACAGGGCAAGCTCTGGCCATGTGGACAATTTGGAGACCAAGAAGTTGAATGGGGCAGAACCATCAGTCAGTACATGTAGTCGTGTGCACAGGTACTGTTCCACCATGTTGTTCAAATGCTGCCTCCTGCTAACACGCTCCATATCAGCAGTTGGGGCCGGTTGTTGCAGCGAGGTGACAAAGGTTTTCCACATGTCGGCCATGCTAACCCTGCCTTCTGAGGTGCTGGCGCTGACACAGCTGCGTTGGCGACCTCTTCCTCCTCCCCTGCCTTTGCCTTGTGCTTCCACTTGTCCCCCGGCGTCAGTCGGGAATGCTCTCAGGAGCGCGTCTACCAGCGTGCGCCTGTAGTCGCGCATCTTCCGATTACGCTCCAGTGAGGGAATTAAGGACGGCACATTGTCTTTGTAAAGGGTATCCAGCAGGGTGGCCACCCTGTAGTCAGCACACGTTAAAATGTGGGCAACTCTGCAGTCGTTGCGCAGGCACTGCAGCATGTAGTCGCTCATGTGTGCCAGGCTGCCCAGAGGTAAGGACAAGCTGTCCTCTGTGGGAGTTGTATCGCCTGCGTCCTCCATATCCCCCCAGCCACGCACCAGTGATGGGCCCGAGCTGCGTTGGATACCACCCCGCTGTGAACATGCTTCATCCTCATCCTCCTCCTCGTCCTCCAGTAGTGGGCCCTGGCTGGCCAAGTTTGTACCTGGCCTCTGCTGTTGCAAAAATCCTCTTTCTGAGCCACTTCTAAAAGACTGGCCTGAAAGTGTTAGAGATGACCCCTCTTCCTCCTCCTCGTCCTGGGCCACATCCTCTTCCATCATCGCCCTAAGTGTTTTCTCAATGAGACATAGAAGTGGTATTGTAATGCTGATAACGACCTCATCGCCACTGGCCATGTTGGTGGAGTACTCGAAACAGCGCAACAGGGCACACAGGTCTCGCATGGAGGCCCAGTCATTGGTGGTGAAGTGGTGCTGTTCTGCAGTGCGACTGACTTGTGCGTGCTGCGGCTGAAACTCCACTATGGCCTGCTGCTGCTCGCACAGTCTTTCCAGCATGTGCAAGGTGGAGTTCCACCTGGTGGGCATGTCGCATATGAGGCGGTAAGCGGGAAGGCCAAAGTTACGCTTTAGAGCAGACAGCCGAGCGGCGTCAGGATGAGAACGCCGGAAGCGCGCACAGACGGCCCGCACTTTATGCAGCAGCTCAGACATGTCGAGGTAGTTGTGAATGAATTTCTGCACCACCAAATTCAGCACATGCGCTAGGCAAGGGATGTGCGTCAAACCGGCTAGTTCCAGAGCTTCAACGAGATTTCGCCCATTATCGCACACCACCAGGCCGGGCTTGAGGCCCACTGGCAGCAACCACTCGTCGGTCTGTTGTTCTATACGCCGCCACCACTCCTGCGCGGTGTGGGGCCTGTCCCCCAAACACATCAGTTTCAGAATGGCCTGCTGACGTTTACCCCTGGCTGTGCTGAAGTTGGTGGTGAAGGTCTGTCGCTGACCGGATGAGGAGGTGGTAGAAGAGGAGGAGGAAGCCGAGTAGGAAGAGGAGGCAACAGGAGGCAAAGAATGATGCCCTGCGATCCTTGGCGGCGGAAGGACGTGCGCCAAACAGCTCTCCGCCTGGGGCCCAGCCGCCACTACATTTACCCAGTGTGCAGTTAGGGAGATATAGCGTCCCTGGCCGTGCTTACTGGTCCACGTATCTGTGGTTAGGTGGACCTTGCCACAGATGGCGTTGCGCAGTGCACACTTGATTTTATCCGATACTTGGTTGTGCAGGGAGGGCACGGCTATCCTGGAGAAGTAGTGGCGGCTGGGAACGACGTACTGTGGGACAGCAAGCGACATGAGCTGTTTGAAGCTGTCCGTCTCCACCAGCCTGAATGACAGCATTTCAAACGCCAGCAGTTTAGAAATGCTGGCATTCAGGGCAAGGGATCGAGGGTGGCTAGGTGGGAATTTATGCTTTCTCTCAAAGGTTTGTGAGATGGAGAGCTTAACGCTTCCGTGTGACATGGTGGAGATGCTTGGTGACGGAGGTGGTGTTGTTGGTGGCACATCCTCTGTTTGCTGGGCGGCAGGTGCCAACGTTCCTCCAGAGGCAAAGGAAGAGGCCGAGGCAGCAGCAGAAGAGGGAGCAGGAGGGGCCTGAGCCCTTTCTTGGTTTTGAAGGTGGTTACTCCACTGCAGCCCGTGTCTCGCATGTAGATGCCTGGTCATGCAGGTTGTGCTAAGGTTCAGAACGTTAATGCCTCGCTTCAGGCTCTGATGGCACAGCGTGCAAACCACTCGGGTCTTGTCGTCAGCACATTGTGTGAAGAAGTGCCATGCCAGGGAACTCCTTGAAGCTGCCTTTGGTGTGCTCGGTCCCTGTTGACGGGGGCCAGTAGCAGGCAAACTGTTTTGGCAACGGCTGCTCTGCTTTTGCACCCTGCTCCCGCTTTTGCTACGCTGTTGGCTCGGTCTCACCACTGCCTCTTCCTCCGAACTCTGAAAGTCAGTGGCACGACCTTCCTTCCATGTGGGGTCTAGAACCTCATCGTCCCCTGCATCCTCTTCCACCCAGTCTTCCTCCCTGACCTCCTTTTCGGTCTGCACACTGCAGAAAGACGCAGCAGTTGGTACCTGTGTTTCGTCATCATCAGAGACGTGCTGAGGTGGTATTTCCATGTCCTCATCAGGAAACATAAGTGGTTGTGCGTCAGTGCATTCTATGTCTTCCACCCCTGGGGAAGGGCTAGGTGGATGCCCTTGGGAAACCCTGCCAGCAGAGTCTTCAAACAGCATAAGAGACTGCTGCATGACTTGAGGCTCAGACAGGTTCCCCGATATGCACGGGGGTGATGTGACAGACTGATGGGCATGGGTTTCAGGCGCCACCTGTGCGCTTTCTGCAGAAGACTGGGTGGGAGATAATGTGAACGTGCTGGATCCACTGTCGGCCACCCAATTGACTAGCGCCTGTACTTGCTCAGGCCTTACCATCCTTAGAACGGCATTAGGCCCGACCAAATATCGCTGAAGATTCTGGCGGCTACTGGGACCTGAGGTAGTAGGTTCAGTGGCAGAAAGGCCACGTCCTCTCCCTGCACCAGAGGCTCCACCAACACCACGACCATGACCGCGTCCCTTATTAGATGTTTTCCTCACAGTTAGCGTTCACAAAGCAAAGTAAAATGTGGTTAAGTATGTTAAAAATAATTAACCGCCAATATAAACCCTGATGTAGGGTATTGCACTCTATTTTTTTTTTTTTAACTCTATATGACAGCGGTATTTGTGGCCTAAATGTGACACTCACTTATGCACGTGTAATCCCAGATGTGCAGTATATTAGAGGGTTTTTTCACCCCAGTAACCAAAAAGCTGTATTTCTGTCCTAAATGTGACAGTGACTTATGCACGTGTAATGACAGACGTGCAGTATATTAGAGGCTTTTTTCACCCCAGTATGCCAAAGCCGTATTTATGGCCTAAATGTGATAGTGACTTATGCACGTGTAATCCCAGATGTGCAGTATATTAGAGGCTTTTTTCACCCCAGTAACCAAAAAGCTGTATTTCTGTCCTAAATGTGACAGTGACTTATGCACGTGTATTCCCATATGTGCAGTATATTAGAGGCCTTTTTCACCCCAGTATGCCAAAGCCGTATTTATGGCCTAAATGGGACAGTGACTTATGCACGTGTAATCACAGATGTGCAGTATATTAGAGGCTTTTTTCACCCTAACCAAAAAGATGTATTTCCGTCCTAAATGTGACAGTGACTTGTGCACATGTAATGACAGATGTGCAGTATATTAGAGGGTTTTTTCACCCCAGTAACCAAAAAGCTGTATTTCTGTCCTAAATGTGACAGTGACTTATGCACGTGTAATCACAGATGTGCAGTATATTAGAGGGTTTTTTCACCCTAACCAAAAAGCTGTATTTCTGTCCTAAATGTGACAGTGACTTATGCACGTGTAATCACAGATGTGCAGTATATTAGAGGCTTTTTTCACCCCAGTATGCCAAAGCCGAATTCATGGCCTAAATGTGACAGTGACTTATGCACGTGTAATCCCAGATGTGCAGTATATTAGAGGGTTTTTTCACCCCAGTAACCAAAAAGCTGTATTTCTGTCCTAAATGTGACAGTCACTTATGCTTGTCTAATCTCAGATGTGCAGAATATTAGAGGCTTTTTCACCCCGGTATGCCAAAGCTGTATTTCTGCACTATCGTTCCATAAAATGGCTGCCGATCATGTTTTGATATTGACTAACTGAAGAAAAAAAAAGTTTGTTTTCAGCAGTAGTTGGCTCAGGGCAGGCTTAAAAAAATTGTGCACTGCACCCACAAAACACTTTTTTTGCAGATCGCTGAGTACATAAACCAGTTCTTGATAAGATTTCTCCCTGATCTCTCCCTCACAGCAGCTGCAGCCTCTCCCTACACTAATCCGAGCAGAGTGACGGGCGACGCTACGTGACTCCAGCTTAAATAGAGGCTGGGTCACATGCTGCAGTTGGCCAATCACAGCCATGCCAATAGTAGGCATGGCTGTGATGGCCTTTTGGGGCAAGTAGTTTGACGCTTGTTGATTGGCTGCTTTGCAGCCTTTCAAAAAATGCCATAAAAATCGCCGAACACCGAACCCGAACTTTTACGTAAATGTTCGGGTCCGGGTGCCGAAAACCCTAAAGTTTGGTACGAACCCGAACTTTACATTTCGGGTTCGCTCAACTCTATTAAGGTCCCTTTACACAGGCCTACTCAGCAGGCAATTACCGGGACCAAAGCACTCGTTCCCAATATTTGCTTCATCAGAAAAGTTGAGCTCTGCCTTTACAATTGGATCAGCAATTGCTGGTGCGATTACCTGTTCCCATAGAAAATCAATATTTTGGGTCATCAGATACCTATTTACACAGCACAATTCACTGCCCTGGAGTGAAGATTTTGGCGTCCGCATCAGCAATGTTTTTTCCCGACGAATGTGCATTTGCTTGTTCATCAGGAGATCAGCTGCAACGTTGCACAGGGCAGTTATCCGCAAAAGCGTTCCTTTCTAATTATTGCCCGTACTGTCAGTCCATGTAAGGGTGCCTTAAAGAAGTTATGTCATGTTTAATGTAAAAATGAAAGTACATGACGATCGATTTCAAACAAACTTAGAACCAGCTCTGTACCTCACATGGAACCAGATTTATCCCCATTCTGGCTGGCATCTCGGGGGTGTGTCTTTTCTGTTGCAGCTGGTGGCATTTGAAGGATGGAACTGAGGATGTGTGTCCACCTCAGAGAGGTGGACAGAGAAATTAGAAAAAGGGCGAACAGCAGGTGGTGTTATATAGATAGATTTCATTGAATAGCTCAGTGACTATACTAAATTTTTTATTACAAAAGGCGCTGGTTTTAAACGTATAGAATATTTTTCATGGGACAACCCTTTGAGAGAGAATGGCGGTTTATAATTACTGACCTAAATTTAGGCAGTATAAAATTAGACCAGACAAGTAGATAAATGCACCAATTGATTCCCAGTGGTACAGATTGTATGATAAATTTACTAGACATTTTAGGCTAGGTGCACATACGTATGTCCGGTGTGTTTGGCTGCAGCTGGACACAATTGTTGTGTGTGTATGTGCATTTTGCTGTATGATCCAGCTTCCATAGTGAAAATCTTGGACAGGAAAATGCTAAATGTTACTTTTTTCTGTCCGCTGTTGGGAGATATCTGGCTTTAAAACTGTTGCTGCAGATGCCGTGAACAATCCTGTAGAAAACTATGCAGAGGATATGCCATTAATGTATGACAGATGCTGGCCCCTTGGCACTCTCTAGCTCCCTTCTCATAGCACAGCCATATCAGCCTGTTTCTGTAGGCCTTACCATCTCTAGCTGCCACATGTAGGAATTCAGGAAAGGGGGTGCATTCTAAGATGGGAATATCCTTTTAACCCCCAATGATCAGCCTAAGCGCTGTTTGTTAACGCAGAACAGGACAATACTGCATACAAAGGGGGAAACAGTGCTTCTAGTCCGTAAGGCAAAAAAAGTGTCACTAAGGGGTTAAAGGGAATATGCCACCAGAAAATGACCTGCTGTTTAAATCATTTTATTATGTTTAACATATTTTTAAAGGATTTTTGTTTTCTATGTATTCCATATATTTAAAAAAATAAAATAAAAATCCTGTAGTTTTCACACTGGCCACTATATCTAATAATAGGCGCCACTTCTTGGTTTGTACAGATCGCTTTACTGCAGTTAATTCATTCTAATCCTGCCTGTAATGATATCACCTCTGTGTATAGATAAGACAGGATCCTCCATTCACAATAGGGGATTGTCAGAGCTTATCTATTCTTTCCTTGTACAATGACCTCTGGTTACAGAGCATGCTTAGAAAACTCTCCCATAGAAGTCAATAGGGTCATCTCCTGACCATTGTGTTAATGGCCCATGGGACTCTCGTAAAGCAATTTTCTTAATGCTGTTAAGAACAGCTCAGGCAAGATGGCCGCCCCCATAATCATGTTCAGGAAACAGAATAAAGAATAAAGTTGCACTTAAAGGGGTTGTTCAGGGGTTTTATATTGATGACCTATCCTCAGGATAGGTCATCAATATCTGATTAGCGGCGGGGCCCACACCTGGCCCCCCCTGCCGATCAGCTGTTTGAAGAGGAGGCGCGTCTTTTGCCTTACAGTGGTGGCAGAAAGGAGAGAAGTGAATGGAGCGAGTACTTGTAATTACACTCGCTTCTGAGATGACGGGCAGTGTAATGAAGAGGAAGCAGCGCTCACATGCCTTCTTTTCAAACACCTGATCAACTGGGATCCGGGAGTCGGACCCCTGTTGATCGGATATGGATGACCTATCCTGACAATAGTTCATCAGTATAAAACCCCTGCACAACCCCTTTAAGTCTCCTGAATGCTACTATGTTTATGCGATTCAAAATCTTTGGCTCTGAACATATTATATTATTTACTTGAACAGTCACTAAACACAGCTGATCAGCCAGTAGCCTGTTTTGTTTTTTCAGAAATAGCGCCACTGTTGTCCATGGACTGAGTCTGGTATTGCAGCTCATTCAGCCCATTGCAGATAAAAGGGCTAAACTGCAATACCCAGCACAATAGTGGTGCTATTTCAAATACAAGTTAGACAATGAACCACAATATTTGATTGTTACTGGGATATTGCGTTTATTTAGATTTTTTTTTTACTTTGTCTTTTTCATCAACACAACCTTTCCCATGAGAAGACTAAGCCCTGTCTTCATTGATCTTGTTATTTCACAATGACCTTGTTTGCGTCTGCTAATTGTAACAAGCGTCGGCTCATCAGGTCACCGCCTATTGTTCTCGAGCCGACGAGGTGTCATTCATGGCGTTTGATTCACAGAAAGGCGGAAAAGCAGCCAAGTCAAATTCTTTTGTTCAAACTCTGTAAATGGTTTGGGACAATTAATTTCCAATCGTTTCCCAGTAGAGCAGATTTACTTGTATATTAATGAGGCACAGGTGTTAGGCCCCTTGTGTGTCTAAGCCTGGGAGGCATATTTAGGTTGTTTATCTAGTCAGCCATAGGTACTGCAAGGTGCTCAAGCTTGCCTTCCCTAACAGTTTATACAGTCGGGCTTTTTTTCATTTTTTCGATGCTTTTTTATTTAAATATGCACCTGTTAAAAATTTAAAACTGTTCATGTAGAAATAAGTGTAAGCCGTTCCGGTGGTAATAGCGCTACCGGTTAAGTAATGCAGTCCTCTCTTCTGTTTAACAGCCCGGTCTATCATTAAGGGTAGAAAAAAAAAAGAAAAAAAAAGACCATTTAAAGCCAAATATTTTATCGAGGAGCTAATAGTTATTAGCTCCGGTTCCTCTCTGAGAATCCTGCCAGTGCTTTTCTCTCGTGCCTGCGTGCGGAAATACGGCCGTGGCCGTATTAATATTCATTTTTCTTGTTTATTCACTGAACTGCAGTACCAACATTTTTCGAGAAAATGGAATGGCCTCCATAGGCATTATGAATTTCAGTAGCTGGCATAATTATAGCGATCTACATATTCATTAAACCCTGAGAAGAAATGTGTCCAAAAAAGACAGCCATGCGTTTTAAAGCTGGGCTTGGATAAAATCATTGTATTAAAAAATAAATAAATAAATAAATAGATAAAAGTATTACAAATATCGTTTGAGCTCTAGCTGCCTGCGATATGTCTCTTAAATCTAACACCTCTGTGTTATTTACCTCCATAGCAAAGAATGGCAAGAACTTTTTGTAAACAGCAATTATTTGGCAGCGATCCGTCTGAAAGGGATTAATGGGCAGCTGAGAAGCAGCAGGTTCCGGAGTGTTTGCTGGAAGGTAAGTAGGAAATATTTATTTATAGTTTGCGGTCGCAATGTATCCACATTTTACCTGATGTGCTTGAAGATTACTGGTGCAGGCATAGGATTTTCCAGGCGACTACATCTACTGTTTCTGAATCCTTTATTACTATGTTCAGGATTTTTTATTTTTTTGGGGGGGAAAATAATACCGAGCCGCTTTTTGTGATGATTTTAGAGTAGAAGACGACGCATTGTATTTCTTCTAGTGCTTTTTCAGCGGAGACACAAGGGGTTACATTTTATGATATCTTTGTATATCCCAGTTGTATTGTGGTGGGAGGTTCATCCATTGTTTATTCAAGGGCTTACCACAAAGCATCTAAGCCATGCCACTTTGTGTCATACTTAATAACACTTTGTATATCCTGTTATCCGGCATCCCAGACAGGCTGACTAGGAGCAAGTTCTGACTTTTCATTATGCTCATCCTCTTAAATAAACGCTGCCAGGAGTTGGAAGGATAACTTTCCTCACAACACATGGGCTTACTTTATTAGATCTATTTAGCGTGGTAGGTTTTCTTAGCAATGATTCAGATTGTCTTAAAAAAAAGTGATTTTTTATTTTTTTTTACAAACTTTTTTACAATTGGTCACTGATGCCAGCAGTTCTCTATGCCACTTGGCAACAGAAGTATATGTCAGTTATAGGGATTGTATTAAAAATTGTCATGGATGTAAAGGGTAAAAGAAAGAATGAAAATGGATTAACTCAGCTCTCCGTGCCTGTAATTCTGTCCCCACACGTAGGTATAGGCGCCTCCCCGCTGCTGCACAACATGCTGACAGGCGTGGGCAGCAGGGTTCTTAGCTGTGGTCTTTGCTTCTGCCGCTGGCATCCCCCTCTTGGCTCTCAGCAGAGCTTGCACTCTGGCTCTGAGTTTCTTGTATGTATGTAGGGTGTGTGGCGGCTTTCCTCCTTATGTGAGGCAGCATGGGCACGCCTCCCATCTTTCTCAGCCTATGGCTTGTCTGCAGGATGTATTTAAAGGCGCCTCCTTCTACAGGAAGGCACCTGAGCAACTTTGGTTCCTAGCTTTGTCCAAGTTCCTGTGAGCGAAGGTGTTACTGTGATTTTTGCCATTACTGTGTACCAGACCCTGTATCTTGTTTAACAGCTCTTGCATTACTGACGCCTGCCCTGACCTTGTATTTTGTCTTCCGGATTTTGTTATCTTGCCACCTGCCCTGACCTCGGACCTGATTTATGGACTTCGACATATTACCGCCTGCCCTTACCTCGGACTCTGTACCCAGACCTTGCCTTGTCCCCGTCTGATCAGCCTCTAGCCACCTAGCACCCTCTGAGTGTCCAGTACCATCTGGAGGCCAGTCCAGTGGGTCCACATCCAGGTTCTCGTTTCCCCATGTTCCAACCTGAGGAAGGGCTTGGTGTACCCCTCGTGAAAGTCTATCCTCACTATCAGAGGTATTGTGAAGAACGAGGGGTACACCTAGTCATCCCCCTCTGAGGAGGTTGGTCACATGGGACAACGGGTTTGCACTGGCTGACCATTACAAAATTAATCAAAAAAATTAATTGAAAATGATGTCATTAGTCAAGTAAGCTTAAAGGCTATGAACACCTATGGGGACAATTTTTTTTATGATTGCATTTCAGTTATTTTGAGCTAAACATTTTTTAAATCTTTATTAAAATGTTTCAACAGTTTCAGTCTATCTGGGACACTCATTATAGCTAAACTCTTTTATCATACCAATTAGAATATGGCTTAAATGAGTGTTTATGAGCTGTCAGGAGTTCAAAGATCAGGGCTATACATCCAGCCGTCAGAGCCATGGATCAGTTTGAAACTGAAAATAACATACTCTGCAGATAGGCTGAAACTTAACCCTGTAGGGGTTGTCTCATTTCAGGAAATTGTATTCATCATGTAGATAAAGTTAATACAAGGCGCTTACTAATGTCCATATTGTCTCTTTTGCTGGCTTGATTAATTTTTCCATCACATTATACACTGCTCATTTCCAGGGGTTATGACCACCTCTACAATCCAGCAGCAGTGGTCGTGCTTGCACACTGTAGGAAAAAGCGCCAGCCTCTCTGGTAGCTGGGACCACAGGAGTACACATAGGACAGCGCCTTTCCTATAGTGTGAAAGCACAGTCACTGCTACTGGGTTGCAGGGTGGTCGTAATCCCCACATACAAGCAGAGTATAATGTGATGGAAAAATTATAAAATCCAGCAAAGGAGACAATATGGACGTTAGTAAGTGCCTTAAAGGGGTTCTGCAGTTTGTTTAAACTGATGTTATATCTTCTGGATAGATCATCAGCATCTGACCGGCGGGGGTCCGACACCCGGACCCCCGCCGATCAGCTGTTTGAGAAGGCAGCGGCGCTCCAGTAGCGCCGCTGCCTTCTCACTGTTTACCGCTGGCCCAGTGACATCACGACTAGTATCACTGGCCTGGGAGCGGCTAAGCTTCATTCAGGTGAACAGAGATTAGCCGCGCCCAGGTCAATTGATAGTAGTCGTGACGTCACTGGGCCAGCGGTAAACAGTGAGAAGGCCGCAGTGCTGCTGGAGCGCCGCTGCCTTCTCAAACAGCTGATCGGCGGGGGTCCCGGGTGTCGGACCCCCGCCGTTCAGATGCTGATGATCTATCCAGAGGATAGAACATCAGTTTAAACAAACTGCAGAACCCCTTTAACTTTGTGTGCGCGATAAATGCCATTTGCTGAAGTGTGAAAACCCCTTTAATTTTTAGTCCTAAATGGGTAAAATGCAATCATAAAAAAAAAAAATCCCCTTTAATGCGGTATTCCTATCTCAGGATACCCTCCAACCACCCCCTGTCTAAATGCAATGGCCAGAGGTGGTCACGACTATGGAAACAGTTGAGCGGACTGTGCTGTTTCCAAATCTCCCATATGCAGTAAGTAAATGATAGTTAATGAAACTGCACAGCCAGCTCAATTGTTTCTGTGCTTCACCCGGCCCCTGACTCTCCAGGTGGTAAAAAATTGGAGGGTCCAGCTCTTTAGATAGGTGCTGGTCACAATGGTGGTACTGACATCTGTAAGACATTTATGCTATATTCTGTGCTTATGCCATAAATGTTTAAGATCTGAACACCCCTTTAAGGTCCTTACATGAATTTATCTCTGAATTTTACCTGTAAACAAAATGCCAAAATAAATGTGGTTTTTTTTCCCCACCTGCGTGGGTTTTGAGACTTTTTTTTTCCTGGCTTACCACTACCATGCTACCATGGCACTTTTGCACTATACAGAAGATGTTGGCAAAACACCTGAAAAAAACCCATCAATACTACAGCATTCTGCATTTTTTAAAAGAAGTATGAAATCCTAATCATCACCTAATGAACAAGAATGGCAAAAATCGCTTTTTATATTTCACATAGACCTTAAGCTAACATTTAGAGCTGCAGCAAAAAATGCCGCCAAAAACGGCAATGGAAAAATTCAATAAAAATGCAAAAATGTAGAAAACGCCAGAAAACACTTACCATATTTCTCATACTATAAGACACACTCCCCACGCCCCCCCCCCCCCCCCCATCCCCAAAAGTAAGAGAAAAGTGGAAATGCATCTTATAGTCCTAATGCTAATCACAGTTTCCATTATGGAAGCGGTCATCAGCATGCGGGAGGGGCGGTCAGCGGTGAGGGAAGCACTGTGTGGCTGTACTCACCCTCCCTTATCTTCTTCTGGACCCCACTCTGCTCTGAGAATTTGATTCTGACGACATACAGTTTCCACACTATGACCTGACACTGTGAGACATCAGGTCACAGTGCAGCACAGTCCAGAAGAAGAGCAGGTTGCAGTGAGTGGCAGTACATATGGAGCAAGCAAGGTAAGTTTATTTATTTATTTTAACGTCTGATCTGAGGTCTGATGGGGGATCCAGTATGAGGCTGATAGGGGTTAGGGGGCTAAGATCTGAGGCTGATTGGGATCTGATCTGAGGCTGATTGGGGTCTGATTTGAGGTCTGATGGGGGTCTGATCTAGAGTCTGATGGGGGACTGATCTGAGGCTGATGGAGCTTGAGGGGCTGATGAGAATTTGATCTGACCTTTAAGTCCTCCTTGAAGTCCTAGGTGTGTCTTATAGTCTGGTGCCTCTTAAAGGGAACCCCAAGCCGGCAGCAGTACCTGAGAGTAGCCAGCAGCGTGTTTGTAATGATCATTTTCTTCCTGCAGGCAGATCAAGCAAAAGCTGTAAAAACTATCTTTAATCCTCTAGTCAGGCTTGAAGCCACGGAGGCAGCGGCCTCCTTGCTTCACGTCACGGTAACTACGCCCCCTTGCCTGCCCCTTCGCTGTGACTGACAGTGCTTATGCTCGACAGTACGGCTGGCTTTGCCGAACTGATGGCTGTCAGTCACAGCGAAGGTGCAGGGAAGGGGGCGTAGTTACCGTGACGTGAAGCAAGGAGGCCGCTGCCTCCGTGGCTTCAAGCCTGACTAGAGGATTAAAGATAGTTTTTACAGCTTTTGCTTGATCTGCCTGCAGGAAGAAAATGATCATTACAAACACGCTGCTGGCTACTCTCAGGTACTGCTGCCGGCTTGGGGTGTTTGTTGGAGGCGACAGGTTCCCTTTAAAGCAGGCTAAACCTTCAAAAAGCATGTTAAGTGGTCTCCCAGGGGAATCCATTAAACAAAAAATGGCAGACTGCATTAAAAATAAGAAATAAGCATTACTCATCTCACCGATCTCCCTCCTCTGACACTGCTCTGTTTAGGAATATTGCCATAAGAACCCAAGAGCCACGCTACCTGTATTCTGATACATTGTGGATGACAGAGATGTAATCTATGGATGCTGTTTGTAGCAGGACTACAGATATCCTGCAGTATTTCTATACTGACATCATTTTGTTTTCTGGCATTAAAACCAAGTATAGATTGATAGTTTTTCTGTATCTTTCATTAAGTTAAAGGGGATGTTGAGGTTCTAGATATTGATGACCTATCCTCAGGATAAGACATCAGTGATGGTTGTGCTGCGTTCCTGCAGCTCAGCTCCCATTTTAGGGGTGCCCGACCTCCACTCATGGGCGGATTGGCCATAGACTCTAAAGGGAAAATTCCCAGTGGGCAGATGCCCAGGGGGCCAACTGAGCCCTCCTCACAGTTGCCAGCCAGGTACATAACAATCTGATGCTCTAAGCATTAATTAATGCTCGGAGCATCAGGTACTTATTTACCTGGCCAACGGCCACAGGAGGCCTCCTGAACTCAGCTATCACTCTCCTCCAGATGGTGATACGGTTGAATACCGTGGGGAGTATTTTGTGCTGCACTGTGCTGTTTCCTTCTACTGGGGCGGTATTTTGTGCTCCACTTAAGTATCGCAGGCCCTGCCTACTTCTGTTGTCCCTAACTACTTGTGTTGCCCCTTTCAATTTGGACTCGCCTACAACATGGGGCTACTTTTAGTTTTTTTTCCAGGGCCACTTTAAGTTCCCAGTGTCACGGCGGGGAGTGGGGAAAACCCCCCACCGTGCAATAACTGAGGCTGCAACGCCAGATAGCAAGGAACAGGGAGCAGTTCACCTCCTATTGTAACCCTGAGCTCTCCCAGACTTCCAAGGAAAAGTGCCTCACATGCATACCACGTTGCCAAAGGCAACCGCATGTGAAGACACAGAGTCACGACCTAACCACGGGTCGTGTCACCCAGTCCCAGTATTAATGATCTGTCCTGAGGATGGATCATCACTATCTAGAACGTGAACAACTCCTTTAAGAAAAGCTATCCAAGTGGTGTTTTACTTTCATCCCATGAGTACATCCTGCCTGTAGTAAAAGGTATCCTTTTTTTGCCTTAACAGCAGGGCAGGGGGAGACGAGCAGCACTCTGAGAATACATTATCTCTGTAATGGTAATTATATGGAACGGGAACAAATATACATATTTATTTGCTTGATATTCTCTGTGGAATTGATAACCACTTAAGGCAAAGAGTGCTGCTTTATTTGTGACAAATGATCTGCTTTTTTTTTTATAAATAATTTTCAGTGTGAATCCCTAATTTCACCGTGTTGCCCAGGTCATCGTGGTAATGTGACTTTGTATCATGCCACCAATAAGGCCCTATTCACATGACCGCATTTTTCCTGTGCATCCGATCCGCAAAAAATGCAGACCCATTTATTTCAATGGGGCCACAAAAAATGTGGACAACACCCCGTGTGCTGTCCGCATCTGTATGTCCATTCTGCAGGCCTGCAAAAAAGAGAGAACGTGTCCTTTTCTTGTCCGTTTTGTGGGCAGGAATAGGCATTGTTACTAAGGATGAGGGAATCGAGTTTGTACAATAACTTCATAAATAAATTTATACTGTAAAAAAACATTTCCCGAATTCGGGTTCGGTTCCAAGTGGTAAATGGTTTTTTACAGTACAAATTAATTTATGAAGTTATTGCGCACTATCCTCCAGATGGTGATACGGTTGAATACCGTGGTGAGTATTTTGTGCTGCACTGTGCTGTTTCCTTCTGCTGGGGCGGTATTTTGTGCTCCACTTAAGTATTGCAGGCCCTGCCTACTTCTGTTGTCCCTAACTACTTGTGTTGCCCCTTTCAATTTGGACTCGTCTACAACATGGGGCTACTTTTTGTTTTTTTCCAGGGCCACTTTAAGTTCCCAGTCCTCGCAAGACTTCGCAAAGCAATAACTTCGGCTCATCTGAGCCAATACATTCTAATACTTTACGGAGCTCCTGCTTCGTACAGTATTAGAACAAAGTTATATGAGAATCTACTTCAGATGTTTCATCCGAAGTTGATTCGCTCATCCCTAATTGTTATAATGGAGCAAAAAAAAAAAAAACAATACGGACGTCATCCTTTTATTTTGGACCGCAAAATACATATGGTCTTTTGAATGCACCCTAAGGCCTCATGCACACGACCGTTGCGTTTTTTGCGGTTCGCAAACCGTGGAGCCGCAAAAAACGGAAGCCGCCCGCGTGCCTTCCGCAATTTGCGGAACGGAACGGGCGGCCCATTGTAGAAATGCCTATTCTTGTCCGCAAAACGGAACGGAGCAATGGATGCGGACAGCACACGGAGTGCTGTCCGCATCTTTTGCGGCCCCATTGAAGTGAATGGGTCCGCATCCGAGCCGCCAAAACGGCAGCTCGGATGCGTAGCCAAATAACGGCCGTGTGCATGAGGCCTAAGGGTGACTTCATTGCATGGAGAAAGCTAGAGATGTGTCAACAAAGATAATAAAGCTAATCCTAAAAAGAAAATCATAAATGTTGCAAAAATAAATCGTAGTTCTCTCAAAAATAAGAGGGGTGGAATAGCGGAAGAGGATGAAGTAAAAAAAATATGAAATGCATTTTCTACTGTATTTAAAGGGATTGAACCTATTATGACACATGAATGTTATATACTGTACATGTCTTAGAGAAGGGGTCACCAACAAAGAGCAGCTCTTGCCCTGTCTGATTGCAACTGTCTGTGAATACTAGAGTTGCACCGGGTATCGAAGTTTCGATACCCAATCTATACTTTTAGACCCGGATCGATACAATACCGGTTCTTACTATTTAACGATACTAGGCTGCGCTACTGCGCAGCCTAGTATCTGTTAGAGAACATGGCACACGTTGCTCTCAGCGCTTGCCATGTTCTCCTCCCTCCCCCCTGTGCCGCTGCCACCAATGGACTGATAGCACTGCGGAGGAAATACAAAAAGTTTAAATCGCCCTTTTGCCAATTTTACATATAAAATATATAAACAATAAAAAAATAAACATATTACATATCGCCATGCCTGAAAAAGTGCGAACTATTAAAATCTAAAAAAACAACAACACGCGATTCTACATTTTTTAATCACCTTTCCCCCCCAAAAAATAGGTTCGGACTGTTCTATTATGGGCCAGATGTTCCATAAAATATGGAAAGCACACAGCTTTTTTGGTGTTATTTTTTCGCGTAGTATCGAATGGTATCGAGTATCGCAATACTTTTTTATGGTATCAAAATCGAATCAAAATTTTGGTATCATGACAACCCTAGTGGATACAAGCAGCGTGGTTTATTAAGCAAACATTCCCAGCTGACAATAAGTAGTAGGATACCACTGGGGTTAGTGTCCTGTTCTCTCCAGTATATTTATTAGTAACCCTTTTCAGAGATTAACAAATTTGCGGCTATTTTGTTTCTAAAATATGGCTTAGGGAGTGGCCAAATAAGCATTAAAGGGAATCTGTCACCAACGACCTCCCTGTCAAACTGTTTGCAAAGACACAAACCTGTGGTTCACCTGATTAAAACATAGGGGGAGATTTATCAAACTGGTGTAAAGTAGAACTGTTTTAGTTGCCCATAGCAACCAATCAGCTTTCATCTTTCATTTTCCAAAGGAGCTCTTAAAAATGTAAGGTGGTATCTGATTGGTTGCTTTGGGCAACTAAACCAGTTTACTTTACACCAGTTTGATAAATCTCCTGCATAGTCTTTCTTTTTTTGATCTGAAGCTCCATTCCTGAGTTATGATACTTTTTCTTAATATGCAAATTAGGTATTTGGTGCAATGAGGGTGTCACCATTGCTCTTGTTGCACCCAAGCTCCACTGCCCACTGCTTTGTCATTGTCAGTGAAAGCAGTAACAGAGGGGATAGCCACAGAAATGAGTGGAGCTTGGGTGTACCAAGAGTGATGTTGATGCCCTCAATGCACCAAACTCCTAATCTGCATATTAGGAAAGTATGATAATGTAGTACAGGCTGGGGCGTTCATGTAGTTGCCATTGATTTTCTTGATCCACAATAACTGCTGGGGGATCCTGTTCATGGTGCCAAATTGCAGTGGCCGGGTTTGGGGTGGCCCCAATGGTACGCTGAGTCCCCCGGACACAGTTGAGGTGTCACCATGTGTTGCTGCTCTCCGGAAGGGATGGTAAGGCGTGGTGCACCCCAATGGAAAATAAGTCCAGAGAGTCAGGGTCTGCAGTAAACCAGGGTGCTTCTTTCCTGGAGGAATTCAGGTACAAAACAATACAGGCGAGGCATAGGGCTGGCTTTTCCAGTCTCCTTCCTGGCAGAAGAAGGGTTTGATGCTGAGTAAAGGACTGGGCTAGCTGTCCCTCTTTCTCTTCAGAAGGCTGGTACCCTGGTCCAAGCCTGGTGATCCAGGGTCTGAAACAGCATATCCCCATCTCAGCGTCTTCTGGTCACTCAGTAGTCTGGCAGAGTCTCCTCTTCCAAGCACTGTTCCCTAACTGCAGCACACTAGGGGCTCTGACTGCTCTCCTTATATACCGTTTTTGCTAGACTAGAACCTTCTAGTGGGAGGGGTGGAGTGGAGAAACTCAGCACAAACAGATACATTGTTTCAGCTCCCGTCTGGTATAGACTTACATTAGAGCTTCAATGATACTCAATGGCAATGACACAGCAGGTTTTCTAGACAGAAACAAGTTTTCAGACACAACATATTTTTGGTGGTAAACAAGTCTGGGTTTTTCCCTCCAAAACATGGTCTTCTTTAAACCCTATGGCAGCAGTGGAAAATTACAAGCTTCTCAATCAAAGCCTAACAGTCTCTCAGTATTTATTAACCCTTTCCACAGAGCCATGTAAATATAGTGATAATGATCAGGATATATATCACAACATATATATATAAAATGCAGTAACACAGTAATAAATAGTATAAGTTAACCCTTTCATGTGAAATAAAGTAAGAAGTTTTAACTTTGCATAGGAGATATAGGCAAATGTCCAAATGTCAAAGTACTCCCTGCTCCAGGGCACTACAATAACTCAGGACCGGCTTGGTGATTTACAGAATTCCACAACCTTTCCATGAATAGAAAGGTGGCTGGGCTTGCACAGTTCGATCTCCATTTGTTTCTATGGGAGCCCCCAAAATAGCTGAGCACACTTGGCCGACTCTTTTCTGAACTCCAATAGAAGTCAGTGGAGAACACGCCACGCATCCGCGGTCAGCTCTCTTTTGCTTTGGGGGCTTGTTCTAGAGATATGTGCGGGACCCAGAGGTGAGACCCACACCTAGCAGACATTGGTTGCATATCACTAGGATGCCACCAAAGTGCTAGATGCCCCAACCCCTTTAACATAGTCTCCAATACATTATGTAACTGTAGCCCTTGGTCCTAAGGTGGCCCAGTTACCACTCTGCCACAAAAGAGAAGACCACTCTCTGTACATGCACATCAGTGTGTACATTATCCTTGTATTATCATGTTATATTTCATATCTCAGTACTGTGACATCACTGTGATTCGTAGTCTTTAGCTGTGACATCACCGGGTTTATTAATCCTACAGGGACTGTGTGTTCTGTGAAATTACTTTTTCCATAAATAAGTCATTATCATTCCTGTGCTGTGACATTACTGACATCACTGTTTTGTGACATCGCTTTGTATGTCATGTATGTATCGTGCACCAATGTTTACTGTACTGAGACATTGGTGTGTGCGATTACCCTTTCCTATGGCATCACAGTCATCTGTGCTGTGACATCACGGTCTGTTTCTCCTGTTTTGTGACGTCACTGTGCATCATCTCAGTAATGTGCTACACTGTGACCATGATCACTGTACTCTGACATCACTGTGTGCAATAACCACTTTCTGGGAGTTTAGTATTTGTTGTCTGGGTGTGTAATCCCTGCACTGGGCTGTTACTTTGGTCATTAGCCCTATGCTGTGACATTTTCTGTTCTGTGTAATATACCAGTACTATGACCTCTGTGCTTGTTATCCCTGTGGTGGGATAGCATTGCCTATGTTATCCATGTTCTAAAGAATCTTCTATCTATGACATCCATATTGTATAGTAATAAACATATTGGGGGAGGATAGTACATCACTGTGACCTACTGGAGATTGTGAAGTCGACCTTTGAATCTTGCAACGTAAAGGGATTGTATCACAAGTAATGTAAAAAATGAAAATGGCATATATAGGACATGGGACTCTCTTTGTAACAAACTTGGAACCAGTCCTGTAACTCACATGGATCCAGAGATCTCCTCGTTCATTGCTCCAATTGTTCTGCTGAATTTATTCCAAGCTGGCAGCTCAATGGGCGTGCCCCTTCTGCTGCAGCTGGTGGCAGTTGAAAGATGGAACTGAGCATGTGCTGCCATCTCAGTGAACTGGACAAAGAATTTTGGAAAAGGACAAACAGCAGGCTTTGCTATATAGATAGATTTAATGGAATTAGCCCTGTATTACACTGGCCATGTTTGTAGGAATGTTCGTTAGCAATGATCTGCCTGTGTAACAGTGCCGCCGATTACAAGATGAGGAAGCAAACGCATCTTTTATGTAGGCTAAAAAAAAGTATTGTTTGCCGGCAGCATATCGTGCCGTCTGATCACGCTCTGCTGCCGGCAAACATTGATTCTGTATGGAGATGAGCAATGGCATTAGCGATCATTCCTTCCCATACTGAGGAGGAGATCACTGCATGTAATAACAGAGGTCTCCTCCACTAACGAGCAGGCGTTTGTCGGGAAGGAACGCTTCCCTCCCAACAATTCTTTTGCTCATCTGCTAGGGCAGGGGTAGGCAACCTCCTGCACTCCAGCTGTTGTGAAACTACACAGCATGCATACTTGCTCTGCTCTCCTAAGAACTCACATAGAAATGAATTGAGCATGCTGGTAATTGTAGTTTCACAACAGCTGGAGTGCAGGAGGTTGCCTACCCCTGCCCTAGCAGATGAGCAAAAGAATTGTTGGGAGGGAAGAGTTCCTTCCCGACAATCGCCTGTTCGTTAGTGGAGGAGACCTCTGTAATAACATGCAGTGATCCCCTCCTTAGTATGGAAAGGAATGATCGCTAATGCCGTTGCTCATCTCCATACAGAATCAAAGTTTGCCGGCAGCAGAGCGTGATCAGACGGCACAATCTTTTTGTCCAGCTTGACAAGGAGGTGCAGCTTAGGCTACTTTCACACTTGCGGCAGAGGAATCCAGCAGGCAGTTCCGACGCCAGAACTGCCTGCCGGATCCGTCAAAACGTATGCCAACTGATGGCATTTGTAAGACTGATCAGGATCCTGATCCGTCTTACAAATGCATTGAAATGCCGGATCCGTCTTTCCGGTGTCATCCAGAAAAACGGATCCAGCATTGCGGCACTAATACATTCCTATGGAAAAAAATGCTGGCAAGTGTTCCGGATTTTTGGCCAGAGATAAAACCGTAGAATGCTGCGGTATTATGTCGGTCCTGAAGACAAAAAGACTGAACTGAAGACATCCTGATGCATCCTGAACGGATTGCTCTCCATTCAGAATGCATGGGGATAAAACTGATCAGTTCTTTTCCGGTATTGAGCCCCTAGGACGGACCTCTATGCCGGAAAAGAAAAACGCTAGTGTGAAAGTACCCTTAGCGGAAAGGTACATGGCTGGTGCAAAGCAAGCCAACTAATAATAATTGGTGTAAACTTAGCCAAGCAGCAAACTTATCTAGCCTGAGGCACTGAGATAAATCTGGTGCATCTTTAGAGTTTCTAGTCTACATGTTAAGCAGGACGAGTAAATCTGCCCCATTGTCTTTGTAAATAGGTTTTTGAGGGATGCCATTACTCTTCACACTTGCACTATGAATGATTAGGTATTGAGTGGTAAGACACGTGGTTCCTTCAGAAGAATGAGTTAAAAAGTGCGCTCAACGCTTTGCCTTAGCAAGGACCATAAATTATAGCAGAAACAATCTTTTAAATGAATTACGTCTGATTAATCTCCCAATTCTCTGAACACTAATATTTCTAAGTTCTGAATTTATTATTCCAAAAATACCTATCTCTGCAGAACATGTGATGAGCGGGCAGTAAAACATTCTGTCTGCCATCGGTGATTATAGGAGAGATGTCTAGCGGAGAGTTATCAGAGGGGAGGAATACTGATTGGTAAGATCACGCAGCATACACCGAGCCATGCCCTAATGTGTTAACTATTATAGTACTCCAATAACTCACACAGTATATTTAGGGGTGTACATAGACTTTCTGATGCCTATTGGGAACACTGAAATGAGCCCCACCCAAACATGATATGGGGGGGCTAGACAGATAGCAGAGAAGAAAATCTATCACATTTTTATATGCACACTTTATGTAAGTCTGTAACACAAGGGTATATGATTTTTAAAGGGGTTGTCTCATCTCGCCATTACTAAGGCGAGATGGGACTAAGCCCCGAGCACCAGATGACCCTGAGGCGGTCTGGCTCTTGGCTATTTCAGTAGCTCCCACTGCAGTGCATGGAACATTTGGGTTCACTTGGAAATGCACAGTTGGCATTTGCGCTGCTCAGGTAGTAACAGAGCTGGAAATTGAAGGGGATAAAATGGGTAGAGGACTTTCCCTCACTGCAGGAGCGCGTGCGCTGGGCTGCATCAACAGACATGAAAGGCAGACCATTCTCTCACACAGCATACCGGGCTCATGTCTCTCTTGCCCAAACCATATCACAAAACTTCAACCTCGTGTGAACTTTTTGAATTCAGAACGAATCGCGAACTGTTAGAATCTCATCCTTACTATGAATACCTTAAAAATTGTGTGAAAAGTTAGGGACCATTTCGAAGTAGGCTCATATTCCAACTTGTCATTTTATGTCCTGGTTTATTTCCACTAAGGCTATGCTGGCATCTACTGTGACAGCACCGTTAAAAATGCTGGATTTTTGAGAACTAAAAAATGATATACACACAAGGGAACTAATAAATGCATACATGAGTGCTTTCAAGTTGCAATATTTGATCAGCTTATCCAGGATTTTACATGAATGCCCTAATAAACACATCACTTTTTGATCTGTGGAGTTCCTCCTCATCAAAGGGGATGGACATTGGTGTCAGGCGAGAAACACCAGAGAATAAACACCCTGCAACCACTGCTGGTGGCAATGTTATGGTCTGAGGAATGTTTTTGTGGCATTCTCTAGAACCATTCATCCATGTGGAAGGCACTCTCAACTTATTTGGATATGAATCCAATCTTGTAGAATGATCATGTACACCCATACATTCTGATTGTCTTCTTTGGTGTGGACGGGATCTTCTAGCAAGACAATGTGACATGTCATATCGCTTGAAATGTTCGACATTGGTTGGAAGAGTGTGATCAAGACTTCCCTGGCACCCTAGTTTCTCAGACTTGAACCCAATTGGAGCATCTGTGGGACCACCTTAGATCATAGTGTTCACTCTGTGGATCCTCACTCACGCACCCTCCAGCAGCTGCGGGATGCACTGCAGTCAGCATGGCTCCCGATACCTGTGACAGCCTACTAGGACCTTATTGAGTCACTCCCAGCCTGTCTAGCTGTTGTCCGCGCTGTATGCGGCGGTTATGCCGGATATGTGACTCAACTGTATATATGGCTCACAGATCGTTAAAACAAAAAAAAGAAGCTAAACTCATCCTCTCTGATCCACTGCCTCCTGACACTACTGCTGCCCCTACTGCTCCCTACTTCCTGGTAGATGAATGAAAGATCTCTTTGCCAGTCACTGATCAGCCTTGGAATGGCAGCATCCTAAAGACTGTGCTAAAGTCTAGTTACAGGCATCAAGACAGTCTTCCCCCATATTTCTGTCGAACATAAGCAGTAGTGTGGAATCACTGAAGCATCCATCAGTCCTAACACATTTTGGGGTTTGATCGTGACACTTGAGGTCCCACAAACTGGCACATGGGCTCCGCGAATAAAAATATAGCTATCCCCGTTGACCTTGTATAGTGCACAGCTTTTATGCTGTGAGAACCACATTGTCAGATTGAATAACTCTCAAGTGCTGCATTAAAACTTGAAAATGGAGGCCCATCTGAGGAACTTATGGCATATGACAGTATATACCTTAAATGTTTGATAGGAAGGAGTTCTATCTGGCTTCCCAGTTTCTTGTTCAACACTGTCTGTATCAGAAGGATACAGCTATCTTTTGCCAGCAGTGTTCTTCTATACTTTTGGGACATGGACAAATATGTCCAATACAGACATGTTTTGTTTTTGTGATTTAGAAATATAGTGGGTCGGACTGGGGTTCCTTCGGCCCACCGGAGGAAATTATTCTCACACCCCAAACCCCATATGGTATTCTCAGGGCACACTTAGGGTTTCAGAGCCTGATCCCACTGGAGGGTCCTTTGGCACTCTGGTGGGCCGGTCCGATGCTGTTGGTGAATCTGAAGTACCCGTCATCATGACCCAAGCTTACAAGTGTTAGTTGTCCACAACTGTAGCATCCTAGCGTGAAGTTTTTGAGAGCTGTCCTGGAGTGCCACCTATCAAACTTATTATCCGTACTGCTTATGTTTGCCTTTTTTCTACGTTCCTGCAATTTTATTCTCACTGTATTACATTGTTCCCCTGATAACCAGTGTCCTTTCCTAAGCTTGTTTGTAACACATTTCCATTTTTTATTGGCAGCTGTTTCTAAATGTTTTACCCCAAGACAGAAGCCAATGGATAAGTAAAACGGCAGAGTTAAGAACGTGGTATAAAAAGATTAAGGAAATAGTAAGTGATATTTTCACAATTATCCCGCTCTGCTTTGAAACAGTGTCTAATTGAGAGAAATGTAACGTTGTGTTTGTCTTATTTTAGCATATTACAAATCCCAGGAAAGCTGCCGGACAGCAGGACTTAATGATAAATAATCCTTTGTCACAGGATGAGGGGGTAAGTCGGCCTCAAGACTGCTGAATAGAAGACAACCCAACACAATGTTTCATTACATACACCAGTAAAAACCTGACTGAGGCTGGTTCACATCTGCACCGTGGACTCCGGCAGTCTGTTCCGGTGGAGGAACAGCCAGCAGAGTTCACCGTATCTGGCATAGCCGGATACCACCGTGCACCACCGGATCCGCATTCACTGTAATATATGCCAACTTTCGGCCACACAACAAATGTTGCGTGTAACATTTTATGTCCAGCTGAAAGCCAGCATGTATGCTGGATACAGTGATCAGATTACAGTGCCGGAGTCCACAAGGCAGATGTGAACCCGGCCTAAGGACTATGAGTAGGGTGCAGCTGCCTTCACCAAACAGTCTTCCTAAATACTGACATTTAAGGGGTTTCCAAGACTGAATAATTTGGCCAGTGTTAAGAAATAGCATTAAAATAACAGAACCAATATTCACTTGTCAAATCACCTGCTGCTCCAGCACTATTCTCCGGTGATCACTGATGGTTTTTGTTTCGACCACTTCAATCAATCACTGGCCTCTGCCTTGTAGAGCACATGACCTCTGAGGCCATTGATTGGCTGCAGTGGTTAGGTTGGAGCATGTCATTGCTTCAGCAAAGCAAACAGAAACCACTGCAGTGGCAGTGGTGGAGCAGCAGTGGACCGTCATCTACAAAGCGATTCTACTACTTTGGAGGACCTGACACATCTTCTCATAAAATGGACAGACTATTTATTAAGATGAGAAGGCAATAATACTTAATCTCCACTGTGATTGTGCTGCTTAGGAACTGAACGCCTGTTAGACTACAGGTGATTGCATGGGTTTCCGTTAGCAGAACAGCCTGTGATCAGCTTAGTATTGAGGTACCCTTCTAATAGAAAGTGGACAAGTCCTTTAAATGTAGTCCTGGCTTTTAAGTGTATATTCACATGGGGCATATTTGTTGGAATATTTTTGTGGCTGTCCCATTCAGCTAAGTGGGCCACTCAGAATCAACCTATTCAAATGAGTGGGACTGATTTTCAGTTGCAGAAAAGTCTGCATTAAATCTGCCTCATGTGAATATACTTTACGAAACAATCTGCGTTTTCTTCCAGCAAAGGTCCACAGCAGACTTCAATTACATTTATATAACCCAATTTTGTAATTACAGTCAGGTCCATAAATATTGGGACATCGACACAATTCTAACATTTTTGGCTCTATACACCACCACAATGGATCTGAAATGAAACGAACAAGATGTGCTTTAACTGCAGACTGCTAGCTTTAATTTGAGGGTATTTACATCCAAATCAGGTGAACGGTGTAGGAATTACAACAGTTTGCATATGTGCCTCCCACTTTTTAAGGGACCAAAAGTAATGGGACATAATAATAATCATTAATCAAACTTTCACTTTTTAATACTTGGTTGCAAATCCTTTGCAGTCAATTACAGCCTGAAGTCTGGAACGCATAGACATCACCAGACGCTGGGTTTCATCCTTGGTGATGCTCTGCCAGGCCTCTACTGCAACTGTCTTCAGTTCCTGCTTGTTCTTGGGGCATTTTCCCTTCAGTTTTGTCTTCAGCAAGTGAAATGCATGCTCAATCGGATTCAGGTCAGGTGATTGACTTGGCCATTGCATAACATTCCACTTCTTTCCCTTAAAAAACTCTTTGGTTGCTTTTGCAGTATGCTTTGGGTCATTGTCCATTCTCACTGTGAAGCGCCGTCCAATGAGTTCTGAAGCATTTGGGTGAATATGAGCAGATAATATTGCCTGAAACACTTCAGAATTCATCCTGCTGCTTTTGTCAGCAGTCACATCATCAATAAATACAAGAGAACCAGTACCATTGGCAGCCATACATGCCCACGCCATGACACTACCACCACCGTGCTTCACTGATGAGGTGGTGCTTAGGATCATGAGCAGTTCTCTTCTCCATTCTCTTCTCTTCCAATCACTCCGGTACAAGTTGATCTTGGTCTCATCTGTCCATAGGATGTTGTTCCAGAACTGTGAAGGCTTTTTTAGATGTCATTTGGCAAACTCTAATCTGGCCTTCCTGTTTTTGAGGCTCACCAATGGTTTACATCTTGTGGTGAACCCTCTGTATTCACTCTGGTGAAGTCTTCTCTTGATTGTTGACTTTAACACATACACCTACCTCCTGGAGAGTGTTCTTGATCTGGCCAACTGTTGTGAAGGGTGTTTTCTTCACCAGGGAAAGAATTCTTCGGCCATCCACCACAGTTGTTTTCTGTGGTCTTCCAGGTCTTTTGGTGTTGCTGAGCTCACCGATGCGTTCCTTCTTTTTAAGAATGTTTTAAACAGTAGTTTTGTCCACGCCTAATGTTTTTGCTATCTCTCTGATGGGTTTGTTTTGTTTTTTCAGCCTAATGATGGCTTGCTTCACTGACAGTGACAGCTCTTTGGATCTCATCTTGAGAGTTGACAGCAACAGATTCCAAATGCAAATAGCACACCTGAAATGAACACTGGACCTTTTATCTGCTCGTTGTAATTGGGATAATGAGGGAATAACACACACCTGGCCATGGAACAGCTGAGAAGCCAATTGTCCCATTACTTTTGGTCCTATAACAAGTGGGAGGCACATATGCAAACAGTTGTAATTCCTACACCGTTCACCTGATTTTTATGTAAATACCCTCAAATGAAAGCTGACAGTCTGCAGTTAAAGCACATCTTGTTTGTTTTATTTCAAATCCATTGTGGTGGTGTATAGAGCCAAAAATGTTAGAATTGTGTCGATGTCCCAATATTTATGGACCTGGCTGTAATGTAATTCAGTTTGCTGTGTGTGACTTGCTTTTCTTTCCTTTGCTGGAAGGAGAGACAGCATAAACGCGGATATGCTGTTCTAAGGCCGCTCACATTTTTTATGTGTTTTTTTTTATTTTTCTATTATTATTATTTTGCCGAATACAAAAAGCAGCACTGCTTTAACGGGTGGCAGCAGCCTTAAGCCTCATTCACACATCAGTGTTTCGGTCAGTGATTTCCATCAGTGATTGTGAGCCAAAACCAGGATTGGAGCCTCCACAGACATAAGGTATAAGGGAAAGATCTGCACCTGTTCTGTATTCCTGACCTGCACCTGGTTTTGGCTCAAAATCACTGACCGAACCCTGACGTCTGAATAAGGCATTAGGGTGTGTTCAAATGGCGTTTCTTGTTCTTTTTTCCTTTTTCTGAAAGGTTTCAGCGTGTACAGATGCAAATCCATTGCAGATATTCCGAGGATCAGCCTTAGGTTTCTGCCATATAGATTCCATTGCAGATGTACATTGGATTTTTCAGATATCTATTTCCTTCATGTGAACATAGCCTTAAGTAGCTGATAAGTTACCCTTTACACAGGACAGACGGTTTAATCAGTTTAAGTGCTCATGCACACAACTGTGGTTTTTGTCCGCAAACGATCCATATTATTTGTGGCTCCTATGTGGACCCATTCACTTCAATGGGCCGCAAAAGATGTGAACAGCAGACCGTATGCTGTTTGCATCCCGATGTCCGTTCCGCGGCCCTGCAAAAAAGAAGATATCCTATTCTTCCGTTTTGCGGACAAGGATAGGACAGTACTACAGAGGGCAGGACGTACCGTTCCCCAAAATGTCATGTGCAAGAGCCCTAACCGTGGGGTCATCCTATTTTGTAAGCATCGTGGCATAAGCATAGTCTTACCTAATCACTATTACTCTACACCAATATTAGTAGCATATCCAATAAGGCTCCTGTTTAAGGCATCTTGATTTTTAGGAGAACATATGCAGGTTTGAGACCGCATATGGCCTTATGCACATGACTGTAACCAGCCCGGGAAACTTGGTCCATGTCTTGCCCTCATCCTCCGGACCGACCATGGCTCCCCTGACCCAAAACTGACTGCATTATAGCAATTTGTGATACAGTCAGTGTGTATCTGATTGCGGGGCTATTGCAGTGTACTCACAAGATGATGATCTGTAAAATCATATTGCTGTATGGGCATCTCCATTAATATACTTTATATAAATGAAAAAGAATGTGCACTTGATTTAAAAATGCATTGTTATAAGCATGAGAGTGTATTAAAATAATATAAAACGCCCATTTCCAAACCCACCCTGGTCCAGCACTGCCACTGTGATCCACTTGCTCCTGTAGTCATGACCGGAAGTTTTTGACCACAGTGATGACGTCCCACATACCACACATGAGCACTGCAGCCAATCACTAGCCTCAGCAGTATTTGCCACACGCCTGCTGAAGTCAGTGGTCGGCTGCAGCAGTCATGTGCGGCATACATGTCACCTCTGCAATCACAAAAACAAAGCCAAACTGAGGGGGTTGGAGCAGAGGCACTAGAGGGAGGGGGAGGTTGAAAAAGTGAGTATAATTTTATTTTATTTTTTTATTATTTTCATATCTTCTAATGCCTGTTCTAACTCAACCCCTTTAAAGGTGATAAGACCAAAATATATGTTTCCTTTCACTCAAAAATGGCATTTATTGCAAGAAGTGAGAAATGGCGCTGCCCTGTAGGACTAATAACCCCTCATTCCAGTATGAGTAACCTTATAAGATGACAGCAAACTGTAGGTACCGGCTGTTGAGATGACATTTATTAGAAGAACGGTGCACTCAGGTCATTTCCACCTTCATTTTTTTTACAGAGTCTGTGGAATAGGTTCTTTCAGGATAAAGACCTCCGAGCGATGATTGAGCAGGACGTCAAAAGAACGTATGTATCTACTTGGTGTTTTAGGCCTAGATGCATAGCATGAAACTTCTAGGACCCCAATGTAAAAGAAGTACCTAAAGTTATTGATGCTCTATACTAGTGATCCATATCCTTTGGCCTTCCAGCTTTTGGGAGATTATCAGATTGCTGGGAGTTGTAGTTTTGCAACAGCTGGAGTCATATGTTGGAGACTACTTTTGTACATGATGAGGGCAGTCAGCCACTGTTCTGAAGACCTTGCAGAACATAACGATCTGGTTGTGATTCCAACCTGCTAAATAACGACATATATTGTTACATCATTAATTATCGTCATATCACTGAAGTCATGTTTTACCGACGGCACCAAATCAAGTTCATTCCTGAATAGTAGTCCCGCCATCAGATATTATTCATTGCACAGATCATGAAAATAACAACCTTTGTTTTCATATTTAAATGCTGTTCCACTTGGTGTTCAAAGTGTATAGCAATATGAATGTCCACGTTTTGAGCTGAGCCCTGGACACACATGCTCAGTCACTCTCCCCACAGCTAGGTCTATGCATAGTGATCCTCTGCCCCTGCTTGGCAGCCATTAGAAATAGTTTTCTACCCTGATTGTCAGGAAAAGGCCAAACCTATAACAGTATAGCTGAGAAGACTTCTTCTGCAAGGGAAATAGGGAAATATGAAGGGGCTATGCTGTCAGAGGGGTAAGTAGACTGATTCAGTCCAGAACCCACCCCCAGCAGCACAAATAGACTACATAGAGGCAAATTTCGAGCCTTCTAAATGCTCTAAGGCCTGCCACAGCAATGTTCCTATGAGAGAAGCGATCAGATGATCATATGTTCAAGTTTCCTCAGGGAACTTAAAAAAATAAAAGTTTAAAAAAATAAATAAAAAATCCTTACATCAAAAGTAAAAATAACCGAACAATAAAAAAGATCATAGGTATCGCCATGTTCCTCTGTGGCGCCATTCCTCAACTATTTTAAATATATAAATGAGATATTTGGTGCACTCCTCATCTCTGCACTTAGAGCCACTTCCCCCATCCCTGTGATTGACAGTAATCTCACTCTTGAGCCGTAGTTTACACTGTCAGCGCATGCACAGTGCAGCTGCCTCTGATTGTACTGCATTATGTGCCAATGATGTAATCTTCCACCTGAACTAAGCCGATCGTCTCCTCCACCATGTGGAGGATAATAATGCTGATGCACTGATCATGCACTGATAGTGGTGAGTACGACACAGACTGGAGATTACTATCAAATCAAGGGGACAGAGGAGTGGCTTTAAAGGGGTTCTCTCACTTCAGCAAATTGCATTTATTATGTAAAGGAAGTTAATACAAGCCACTTACTAATGTATTGTGAATATCCATATTGCTTCCTTTGCTGGCTGGATTCATTTTTCCATCAAATTATACACTGCTGGTTTCCATGGTTACGACCACTCTGCAAACCATCAGTTGTGGTCGTGCTTTCACACTATAGGAAAAAGCACTAGCCTATGTGCGCTCTCATGTTTCCAGCCTCGAGAAAGGCTGGCGCTTTTTCCTACAGTGTGCAAGCACGACCTCCACTGATGGATTAAAGGGTGGTCATAACCATGTAAACGAGCAGTGTATAATGTGATGGAAAAATGAATCCAGACAGCAAAGGAAGCAATATGGATAATAATAATACATTAGTAAGTGCCTTGTATTAACTTTCTCTACATGATAAATGCCACTTGCCGAAGTGAGTCAACCCCTTTAAGAGCAGAGAAGCTCTGGTGCACCAAAGACCTTATTTCCATGTTAATGAAAAGCTATTTTTCTCAGGAACGGTGCTGCATAAATGAGGTATGGACAGATGCTCTATCAAAGAGCTGCACAGGACTTTTAGTATGAGTATATGGCATAACCCCTTTAAACTAAAGGCGCTTTGTCATCTGGGACATTGGTGGCAAAGCGCTAGGATATGCCACCAATGTCAGATAGACCTATCTCCAGAACGGGACCCTAAAAGTCAAAGGGAGCGCATGCGCGGTGTGCTCTCTATTCACTGCTATGGGAGAGATTCATAGCAGTGAATGGACCAGTTAGCTTTCCTAAAATCTCTGTTTTAGTAAATACTTGTATTCCTCTATGAAACAACAATGCTGGAGCCCCTCTCTTTAGAACTCTGCATTGAAAGGTTCCTCTGGTATTCATACTGGAAATAAATGGTTAAATTGGCAACTAGGTATTAATGTTGCCTTTATTAAAAGGATGTTTCTTTACACACACTTATGTCAGCACGGTATAGGAAAATGTTTTACAGATTAGGGACACACCCCATTAAAAGGGTTATCCCATCTTAGACAATGGGGGCATATCGCTGGGAAATGCCCCCAATGTCTGATAGGTGCGGGTCCTACCTCTGGGAGCCGCACCTACAAGGAGAACGGAGCGGAGAAACTTGAGGAGGGTGCACTGCGCATGCGCAGCCGCCCCTCCATTCATTTCTATGGAGCCGCCAAAAATAGCCGAGAGCTTGCTCGGCTATTTCCGTCGGCCCCATAGAAATCAATGGGAGCGGTGGTCGCGCATGCGCGGTGCGCTCCCTTTCACTTCAATGGGAGAGGCGGAGAGCTGCACCTGGTTGTGGAAGGTCGGAGTCCTCCAGCCACAACTCTCCCCAGCTCCGTTCTCCTTGTAGATGCGGGTCCCACAGGTGGGACTTGCACCTATCAGACAATGGGGGCATATCCTAGCGATATGCCCCCATTGTCTAAGATGGGATAACTCCTTTAACATAAATTATTTTCCAGGAGGAATAACAGCGCAATGCATGGTTATCAGAAAATACACTCCAGAATTATTATTTTATGAGTGAAAAAGTAGTTACTATAATAGACATGTCAGGAGAGCCAACAAATCCTCCTTAAACAGTGTGGCCTAAAAACATTACAGAATGCATGCTCACCCTCATGATCCCCCTTTCCAATGCTGCTCCACCGGTTCCTGCTGCCTTCTACTTCCTGTCCCGGCTTACCGCGCAGGAAGCGCCTGCCAATCACTGACCTTAGCAGTGACCCGCCTCAGTCAGTGATTGGCTGGCATTTCCAGTGTGTCAAGTCAGGACTGTAAGTGGAGCAACATCAGAATGGCCGCGGCAGGACATGGGTGAGGATATTAGTTCCTGTATGTTTTTATGCCCACTGGCATCAGTTTTATTCCACTGGACAACCCCCTTAATGGCAGGAAGGCTCTTCTCAAAAATGTTGTATGGCGCTTGTGGCGTGGTAGTCAAGGGAGCAACTTCTTATTAAAATATTAAAGTAAAACTGTCACCCGGCAGAGATATAAAAGGGAACCCAAGGTTTTTCTTTAAGAATTTTTCATTAAAGATAATGGTATAGTAATCGCACTCCTCCAGAATATTTTTATATGAGAAAGTAAAATTTCCATCTGCTTCCTAGCGCTTTCACAACTCCGCTGATTAAATTGAATATTGCTAATCATCCTTATTTGAAATATCTCTTGCAGATTTCCTGAAATGCAGTTCTTCCAGCAGGAGGATGTGAGAGGAATCCTCACTGATGTACTCTTCTGTTATGCAAGAGAGAATGAACATTTGCTTTATAAGCAGGTCAGATAAGTAATATGCCTATAAATTGGAATGATCTTACTGGTTAGTAGAAGTTGCTTGCAAACCTCCAGTAACAGATAATGCGCCAAACAACTAAGCTACCAAAAGGGCCTGGACGGGTATGACTTGCACTAGTATGCCCTGTCGGGACACCCTAATGACCTCCTAAATACGGAGTCATCGCCAGAGTTCCGGCCTTACATCAGAGCTGTCAAAAATAATGGAACTTGGGCAGAATACTGGGAGGCCTATGTCAGTAGGGGTCCGTCAGGATTTTTTTCATATCCATTTAAAGACTAATTTGGTATAGCAGTGTTGGCTGTGTTATAAGCAAAAGCCATGACACTAGTGTGAACAGAGCCCTTTAATAGCCACCCCACCAAGTGGAAGAGAGGTGAAGGGTTAAACAATTAAGACTGGATAAAAGCAGGGGATGGGGGGCAAGCCATTGATGCAGCCTATGCAGCTACACAGGACTCCTTTAGGAAAGAGTGGTACATACCACAATTGGTATCAACCTGGATCAACATTACTGATGGATTTTAAACCTTTAGAAGAAAGGTTGACTAGATAGTCATAGAAAGGAGTAAGGGGTGAGATCCTGAGCCCTTCACTCTTGATAAATAAGTTAAACAGCAAGGGTCCCACATACTGTTCTTGCACACTGACCTTCTACTGCCTGTTTCAGCCTTTAGATAGAAAGGGTAACTGGGGTGCTTTCCACCAAATTTATTTAATGGCACAGGACTCAATAAATGTGGCACATTTGGAAATGTCTATCGGTCGGAAAATCAAATCTGTACCTGCAATGAGCAGGCATAAGATTTCCACAAAATATGCTATTTGCAGGATTTTCCGCTAAAAGAGGACCTGTATTCTTTCCTACATGTCTCTGGCAGAATGGCAGTATGCCTATTAAACCACAGTCAAAATTATACATTTCCTTTGTCTGTATGTTAAACATCTACAGAGATATGGGTGTTCTTATTAATATGCAAATGAGCATATTGGAGCACCAGAGGGCAGGGCTGAATCCTTGGAGCAATGCTTTTCTAACGGTGCTGTTCTCAGCATATTTAGGGCAGAGCTGTGTACTAGCATGTACTTATCGTATACACTGTTTACTATAGCATTACCATATTGAGAATAGAGGTTTTCTATGCTTAGGAAATTAATATATGTTACTGCTTTATTCATTGGCACAATATATGATTATAAAGCAACTCATAATATATTAGCTTTCTAGGTATACAAAATCACTCTTCGGCCTCATGCACACGACCGTTGTGTGCATCCGTGGCCGTTGTGCCGTTCTCCGTTTTTTTTCGTGGACCCATTGACTTTCAATGGGTCCGTGGAAAAATCGGAAAATGCACCGTTTTGCAGCCGCATCCGTGATCCGTGTTTCCTGTCCGTCAAAAAAATATGACCTGTCCTATTTTTTGGACGGACAACGGTTCACGGACCCATTCAAGTCAATGGGTCCGTGAAAGAACACAGATGCACACAAGATTGGCATCCGCGTCCGTGATCCGTGGCCGTAGGTTACTTTCATACAGACGGATCCGAAGATCCGTCTGCATAAAGGCTTTTTCAGAGATGAGTTTTCACTTTGTGAAAACTCATATCCGACAGTATATTCTAACACAGAGGCGTTCCCATGGTGATGGGGACGCTTCTAGTTAGAATATACTACGAACTGTGTACATGACTGCCCCTTGCTGCCTGGCAGCACCCGATCTCTTACAGGGGGATGTGATCCGCACAATTAACCCCTCAGGTGCTGCACCTGAGGGGTTAATTGTGCATATAATAGCCCCCTATAAGAGATCAGGGGCTGCCAGGCAGCAGGGGGCAGACCCCCCTCCCTCCCCAGTTTTAATTTCATTGGTGGCAGACCCCCCCTCCCTTTATTGTAATATCATTGGTGGCCAGCGCGCGGCCCCCCCCTCTATTGTAATATCATTGGTGGCCAGTGTGCGGCCTCCGTCGGCCCCCTCTCCCTCTATTGTAATATCATTGGTGGCCAGCGTGTGGCCCCCCAGGCCCCCCCTCTATTGTAATATCGGGGGGAGGGGGGCCGACGGAGGCCGCACACTGGCCACCAATGATATTACAATAGGGGGGCCGGTGGGGGGCGCACACTGGCCACCAATGCTATTACAATAGAGGGGGGGGCCGCACACTGGCCACCAATGATATTACAATAGAGGGGAGGGAGGGGGGTCTGCCCCCTGCTGTCTGGCAGCCCCTGATCTCTTACAGGGGGCTATGATACGCACAATTAACCCCTTCAGGTGCGGCACCTGAAGGGTTAATTGTGCGGATCACAGCCCCCTGTAAAAGATCGGGTGCTGCCAGGCAGCAGGGGGCAGTCATGTACACAGTTAGTAGTATATTCTAACTAGAAGCGTCCCCATCACTATGGGAACGCCTCTGTGTTAGAATATACCGTCGGATCTGAGTTTCACGATGTAACTCAAATCCGATGGTATATTCTAACATAGAGGCATTCCCATGGTGATGGGGACGCTTCAAGTTAAAATATACCATCGGATTGGAGAAAACTCAGATCCTATGGTATATTAACTCCTGACTTTACATTGAAACTCAATGGGGACGGATCCGTTTGAAATTGCACCATATTGTGTCAACGTCAAACGGATCTGTCCCCATTGACTTGCATTGTAATTCAGGACGGATCCGTTTGGCTCCGCACGGCCAGGCAGACCCCAAAACGACTTTTTTTTCATGTCCGTGGATCCTCCAAAAATCAAGGAAGACCCACGGACGAAAAAACGGTCACGGATCACGGAAAAACGGAACCCGTTTTTGCGGACCGCAAAAAAAAAACGGTCGAGTGCATGAGGCCTTCTCGGTATGAAAAAGCTGTAGCCTGAAGGTAAGTGGTCAGCCTTGCATGTAGATGTCCCTGGTTCCAATCCCTGGAGACAATTCTAAAAAAATTTATTCTGATTTTTCTCCCCCATTTAACCCATAATAAAAGGTCATAGCCTTGCTATATTGAGAATAAAGGGTTTTCTATATGTAGAAAGCTAATATATACTGTATTACTGGTCTTTATAATCACATATTGTGCATGGGAATAAACCAGCAATATGTATTAGCTTTTCTAAGTCTAGAAAACCTCTATTCTCAGAATTATTATATTTTTGGTAATTTAGGTTTTAATTGTATATGTCAAAATTGCAAAAATTGTCCTGGCTACCAGAGGTGCCAAATGTCCAAACGCTCCTGGCAGCGAAAGGGTTAAAGAGATTCAACTATTGATGTCTACACTTAAATGGTAATGGATTTCCCACTATATAGAAATCTCCTAAAAAGAGGCGCCAGGGTAACGGTATAATCTCTGAATGTGGTACTTTGTATGAACAAAACTAAAAGTTGATGCCATATGTGAAAGGATTGTTCTTCTTGCACATTGCACTGATTCAGTCACGGAAGGGTAGTTTCTATATAAAAAGACTGATTCTCGTTACCAAAGTTACCATTCATGTATTTAATCACCTTGAGTTACTTATTGAGTCTTAATTGATTTGAGCGGAGTATCAGCTTTTCCATCTCCAGAACACAGTGTTTTGCAAGCGGGTGTGGACCCACTGTGCCACTGACTGGATATACCCTGGAGGGGCATGAGTAAGTAACTACCTGGTCTTCTTTGGGGCCTCTGATGGTGATGATAGGCTTGGGCCGTTAGGATAGTTACCAGGTGCCACTCTAGAGCAGTCCCTGGGTCAGTGGCAGCTGACCAGGGGGTCAGAGATACCGGTGCAAGCACCGAGGGGAAGGACGTGGTCAGGAAGTCTGGAGTCAGGGCAGGCAGCGATCAAGCAAAGTCCGTAATCGAAGTCCAAGGTCAGAGGCACGCGATAAACAAGCAAAATCTGTTAAATCAAGAAACAGGGTCCGGTACACAGAAAAGCAGAAACTTCCAAAACACCTTTACATTAGAAACTATACAAGCTAGTGACCAAGATTACTCAGGTGCCTTCTGGGGGCAGGAAGCGCCTTTAAATACTTCCTGCAATCCAGCCATAGGCTGCGGAGATAGAGGGCGTGTACGTGCTGCCCCACAAGGGAGGAGAGACACGCCCGTGTACGCCCTAAAAACAGTTCAGGATTCAAGCAGGAAGTAAACTCTGGCACGGAGCACAGATACAAGAGTTAAGCTACCTGCTGCCCTCGCTTGTCAGCATGGCAGCAGGAGGGAACGAGGGAGCCCAGCGCCCGTGCCTGCGTGTAGGACCAGCAGCGCAGGCACAGGGCGCTTGGCTAACATAGAGCCATTGTAGTGAAGGGCGAGCAGCTGGGCATGAGCGGTCACCCTCCATTCACCATTATGGGAGTTCTGAAAATAGCCGAGCATGCTCGCTTAGCTATTTTCAGAAGTTCCATAGCAGTGAATGGAGAGTAATCTTGCTTGCGCCGCTGCTCTCCCTTCACTTCGAGGGCTCCGTTATGGAGATAGAAGAAGGTCCCAGAGGTAGGGCTCACACCTATCTGACCTTTGTGGCATATTCTAGCGATATACCATAAATGTTCAGATTGGACCCATTTAAGGTCATAGGTCGCTTGCCAACCACTATACCTTGGACACACCTGTGCTGTAACTGTCTTGGTCATATTAGATGAATCTTGTCTGAACCCAAAAAGCCAAAACTGTGCTATTTTTTATTGAAATTGAACTGTTACATGTCTTTCACACTTGCGTTGCTGGATTCCGGCAGGCAGTTCCGGCGCCGGAACTGCCTGCCGGATTCAGCAATCTGTATGCAAACGGAAACCATTTGTAGACGGATCCGGTATATATTTTTTTATACATTTTTAAAGGTCTGCGCATGCACAGACCAGAAGACTGGATCCGGCACTAATACATTCCTATGGAAAAAAATGCCGGCATTCCAGCAAGTGTTCAGGATTTTTGGCCGGAGAGAAAAATGCAGCATGCTGTGGTTTTTTCTCCGTCCAAATACCGTAAAAGGACTGAACTGAAGACATCCTGGTGCATCCTGAACGGATTGCTTTCCATTCACAATACAATAGGATAAAACTGATCAGTTTTTTTCCGGTATTAAGCCCCTAGGACGGAACTCAATACCGGAAAACTTTGACGCAAGTGTGAAAGTACCCTTAACCTAAGGCCTGATTCAAACAGCTGATTTTCAGTACAGCACTCAGGTGAGTATGTTTGAGTAGGACAAGGACCTGGCCACTAACTCATTGACTCCAGTAGTCTTCAGGTCCATCTGCCATGAGACACAGACCAAAGTAGTGTAACCTCTGGAAAAGGTGTGAATAGTGCCATTCACTTCTATGGGTCTGTGTGCAGTCCATATGCGCAGTGGACACAACATGGGCAAAAAAGTCTGTCCGTCTGACCGAGGCTTTAAACGATCATATAAAGCGTAAGGAGAAGTGTGACATCCTAAACCAGGATTCGAGGAGGCTGCGCAAAACAGTTTATATTTAAGAGCTATTAGAGTTTTGGAGAAACATAGGGGGCCTGCTCGCTGAGACTCATTTTCAAGTTAATGCCGTTTTTGTATTAGTTTTCGACAGAGAACATTGGGAAAAGACACTAAAGAACTTTGTAAAATCAAATTACGTTAACTAAGCAATAAACAAGTTAGGAAATGCATATTTCCTAGCTATGTTAACTGCAACGTGAAAACGAGTCGTTAAGCCAAATAAAAATTAATGGCGAGCAATTTTTTTTCCCTCTTTTTTTTTTTTTTGGGCTTTCTTATAAATTTCCTTGGTTGTAATTATTCAACGGTGTCCATTCCAACAGCGTTAAGTGAATGCACCCCAGGCACATCAAGCACTGAAGTGGGGAACCGTGTATAATTTTAAACAAAGTCTGTCATTTACTGAACTAGAAAGTAATATTATTACCGGGTAAGAATTAAAAGAGCTTAATTACCCCCTGCTTGGGTTTGATATCTTGAAGATGCCTTACAGAGAAATAACACCTTTCTGCATAAGGAATGAATATTTAACTTGATAACATTTAAAAGAAGAGAAAAACTCAAGTCTCCTCACAAGCTGTTAAAGCCATTACTTTGTAGTAGGTGACACCCCGTTTAACATAGACCATATTGTTAATAGTTATGGGGTTTTATTGAATTAATGAGACTGTTATCATGTAGTAGAGTGTCTTGCTGAGTTAATTGAAACTGCATAGATTACATAAATGGTATTAATGAACTTTGACTGCCTGATGCTCCAGCTTTAATAAAGACTGCTTGGTGGGCTAAATGAACACAGGCATATAAAGAACAGGTTCAATTTTGCGAGCCTACAGGCTGTTGACAAACACAAAACTTTACCTCGGTTTACTTTTTCTTCTTCTGTTTGCAGCTTTGTTTGCTAGTACAGAGAGTGCAATGCGGAAAGTTCTCTTAAAGGGATTGTCTGGGTTGTTTATTATTGATGATTTATCCTCACGATAGGTCATTAATATCTAATCGCTGGGGGCCCGACTCCCAGCACCCCTGCCGATAGTCTGTTTGATGAGGCTGTGACGCCCCGTGAGCACGGTGACCTCTTCCTAAGCCAGTGACATCATGTTCATTGGTCATATGCACTAGGCACAGCTCAGTCCTAGTGAATGGGGCCGAGCTGCAATACCAAGCACTGCCACTATCCGATGGACAGCGCTGTGCTTGGTAAGCTGCAAGGACCTAGCCTCATTAAACAGCTGTTTGGGGGGTGGTGGTACTCCCACCGATCAAGTGCTGATTACCTATCCTAAGTATAGGTCATCGGTAGTAAACACCTGGAAAAAAACTGTATTATGCAAGCTAGATTACCATTGACCATTGATTAGCGTCTTTTCACGGAAAGATGAAAGATCAATTCGTTTCTGGTGGTCTTCTCACCACATTAAGGGGCCCTGCCTAGCATCCAGTGTGCCACATTCACTATTTGCACAGTGGCAACTCATGGGTTTCACTCTCCATTGCTGTCTATGGAGATACAGAAGTAGCCTAGAATGAGGGCTCAGCTGATACTTTATCTTCCATCGAATGTGAAGAGTGACTGAACTTGTAGGGTCACCCATCTGCTGTAGACAAGAGGCATTGGACCCCCAGTCAGAAGACCACCAGAAACGAATTGATCTTTCATCTTTCCGTTACGGTTTTATCTTTTGCCTGATCAGTCAAAATGACTGAACTGAAGACATCCTGATGCATCCTGAACGGATTACTCTCCATTCAGAATGCATGGGGATAAAACTGATCAGTTATTTTCCGGTATAGAGCCCCTGTGACGGAACTCAGTGCCGGAAATGAAAAACGCTAGTGTGAAAGTACTTTAAAATATTAAGTTTAAATCCCCCCTTTCCCAATTTTACATATAAAATATATAAACAATAAATAAATAAACATATTACATAGCCTTTTTAGTCACCTTGTCACCCCAAAAAATAGGATAGGACTGTTCTATTATGGGCCGAATGTTTCATAAAATGCGAAATGCACGTGGCTTTTTTTGGTGTTTTTTTTTTTTTGCACGGTATTGAGTATCACAATACTTTTTTATGGTGACGAAAGCGAATCAAAATTTTGGTTTCAAAACAACCCTACGCCGATCTGATCGGCGTAGCGTTGTCACGATACCAAAATTTTGATTCAGTTTCGATTTGGCGACTAAAAATTTGATTTGGCTCCTAAATCTTTCAGTTCAGGAGCCAATGGCTACTAGGAATTTTTTTTAGTCTGGAGCACTGTTCTGTGTGCCGGGCGCCCGCTGCCCTCCCTCCTCTCGGGGGCGGCAGCCTGCGGCTGTCCTGCCTACATGTGTGCCGTGCGGCGCTCAGGCCAAAGGAGGCGTCACTGACTGTATTTTCGGTTTTAAAAATGTGGCTCTCAAAATAAATTTCAATCGTGGTTTTGGCGAGATTTGGCTCAGTTGAAAAAAAAGGTTGCCCACCACTGACCTAGAGCAATGTATGAATGCAAAGTGTTTGGCAGGGTAGAAGGATAGGAGTACTGTTCATACCCTATAACAGTGGTCCCCAACCTTTTTTGCACCAAGGGCCAGTTTCATGCAAGACAATTTTCCCAGGGACCGGGTGGGGCGGGAAGGGGGTGGGGTTCTGGGGCGGGGCTTAGGGGGTGGGCGGGGCTGACTGATTCACGCGCATAACAAAACACAGGGTGCATATTAAAATATATAACACGATATAATGCCTATATGAGTCTATAACACACAGAAGGAAGATGGCTTCAGGGGCCGCAGGATCACCTCCCAATATTGGCATGTAGTCCACCACTGGTCTGAACAGAGCACATTTGTATTTAAAAAATTTATCTGAGCTAGGTTCACACCACATTTTTTTTCATCCTGTCTAAACATATTTTTTATCATGAAGAATTCCTGTCCTGAAAAAGACAGATCCGTCAGGATCCTGTTGTTCAACAGCACAGAAAACCGCGCCAAGTCTCTGCCTGCTTTCACATCTTTGTAGTTTCTTCTTTTCCATTCTATGAATAGAAAAATGGCAGCACCGCATCTGTCATATGACCCTATCGACTTCTGTGGGGTTTGTTGGGTTTCCATCAGGGTGCCCGACATTTTAACAAAGTAACGCAGCCCACTGTTTTGTTAATGGAACCCCTGATACAAATGGGAATCTAGTATTAGTCTCTTCTGTTGAAGAAAACGGAAACTTGTCAGAGAGAGAAGCCCCACTAACAACCTATGGTCTGTTTTAAAGGGTGTTTGGAAAAGGATACCCAAGCATGATGTGCACAGGCCCTGATCAGCAAGTATACACATAGGTTGTATGGCCAAAAGTGTGTGGACCCTGCTCCTAATTACTGAATTCAGGTTTTTCAGCTACAGACATTGCAAACGGTAGTATTGGTCGTACAGAAGAGTTCTGCTAGATCTCCTCTGGTCAGCTGTAAGTGCTCTTTTTGTAAAGTGGAAGCAGTTGACCAAAGCCGGCTGCTGGGCCTGCAGCACTTGGCACATAAAAAGTGGGCATTTGGTGAAGGAGGTGTTGCTCCTTTTAAGGGTTTGATTTCCAATGTGAACAGTAATGTTAATGCTTCAGCATACAGAGACATGTTAGACTATTGTACTATATGCGTGCAACTTTGAGGAAGGCTTTTCTGGTTTCCTCATGGTGTTTATGTAAGCTACATTTTATTCTGGGAATAGCTTAAAGGCTCTTGAAAGTGTGTAGTTATGGCCCTATTCACCACTGCTCCGTTCCAGCACCGAGACTCTCATCTGGAAATGTGGTCATGTGCCCCACTGCAGCCATGCTGTGGCCTCACCGGTGAGTCCTCAAGTGCAATTGACTGTGGACGGTACGTCACTCTTTCGTTCCACCAGGGATGGAAGCCTCTGCTCTGGAACGGGGAGTTACTTTTTTTTCTTTCACTTACCTGCTTTCAGGGCCATAACTAACACTGGTTTTGGGGTTGGACAAAACCTTTGAGCAAACATCATTATGGTTGGTATTTCTTGATGCTTTTATTCTTTTTTTTATTTATTTTTTGGCGTGATCTTTTTTATTACAGTTGCCAGCAGGATCTATTGAGCACTTACACTGTACTGATAATTTACTCTGCATTTACAGGGAATGCACGAATTGTTGGCGCCTATATTATTCATACTGCATTGTGATCACCAAGCCTTTATGCATGCAAGTGAAGCTGCGCAACCCAGGTTGGTATAGACACATTAACCCCTAGTATGATGTCTCGGTATGCATTTTAACAGGCCCGGTATCAAGCACTGATCGATGATAACACCATGTTGGTCGGTACTCGTTACATGCAGCACCATCACACTGTATGGGGGAAGATGATGGGTAACGTGATCATTTTTCCCCATACAGTTTACTTATTATTGGGGACACATCTCCAGTTTACACAGGGAGGTACTGAACAATTAGCATTTTTATCAGTTTGCTCATTAGTTTGTTTGTCTGCAGAATACATCAGTTATCAGGAAGGAACGTGGTTTATTCCCGATCATCGGCTTGTGTAGAAGGGCCAATACATGTACTGAGTGGTTCCAGTATATGGACATGGACAGCCCAGTCATCATCCCCCTGATTTCCATTGATAATAGGACATACAATATTCCACGTTGCAGACACATCATTGATTATGAAGTCTGAGGACAAGTAGGCCAGTAATGTACCACTGCCATGTCACAGGAGTCTAGGAAGCTGAGATTTGAAGATCTGTTTGGAAAGGTCCTCTCATTGTAGAGCTGCTTTATCTGCCCCTTTTGTAAGCTTCTCTTTCTACTAGTAAATGTTTAAAAATAGTATTCTGAAGGGTTATAAAGGAGATCATTTACCAACATTTTTACACCTTTTAGCAACTTTTTAGACACCCTGCTACAATATTTTATTGTACAGGCATTTATACGATGTCCTTGCCACTTGGGAGTGGGGGCTGGGGCCAGGATTTCCGCCCTGAAAAATTTACTATCATTACACCTGGAAACAGACGCAAAAGAGGAAGAAAAACTATCCCGGTCAGGGGCTGGAGTCGTTTTCACTCTAGGCACACGGACAGCCGGATGTGCACTTAATTTATTGGGAGGCGCAAACCTTGTTATAAATTAGCCGAATAGTAGGGTAAAGCCGGGGGAAACAAATACCCCCAAAGATTCTATAAGTTATAGGGGTTCTCCAAGACCAGGAAACCCTTAAACCCTTTTCAAATGGCCAGACATAGTGCAGGAGTTTGAAAACAAACAACTCACCTGCCACCCGTGCTCTGGTTCTAGTGCTAAGCTCCCTTCTCTTCTGCTTCCGGTCCCTGCTGGATCCAGGGTTGCCAACCATCCAGAAATTCCTGGACAGTCTGTAAAAATTGGTTGACTTTTTTTACTGTGTCCGTGAAAAATAATAGATGCGTCTGTGATTTTTTTTTTTTTTTTTGAGGCAGGTGGTATTTGAATAGATTATTTTGGTGGTAATTATTATCATTTTACAGCTCACAGTAAATGCTGGTAATGAGTTCTTATCAGTAGATTGAGCCATAGACATGTATTACTTTATCATTCATTATGGTTTTCCAATTTGTTCGTAAAAAATGTTGGCTGTTGGTGATTTTGGGCTAAGTTGTCCATAAAAAAAAAAGTCTGGTTGGCAGCCCTGGCTGGATTGGAAGTGTGGAGTGCTGTAACTACACAAGCATCACTGCTGCCAGCCAATCAGTGGCTTCAGCAGTGGCAGTGGTCACATGCCGTCAGGAGGGGATTGGCCATAGACCTTACAGGGAAATTTCCCGGTGGGCCAGTGATCACAGCCGGCCAGTGGAAGTTTTTGGGCATGTATTTTGTGCTGCTTGCAATATTTTGTGATGGACTGTGGTATTTGGCTCTGTTGGGGTTGTATAATGTGCCACACTATGATATTGCTGGCCCTGCCTTCCATCAGTTTGGACCCAACTAAAAAACGGGGCCACTTTTAGTTTTTTTTCCTAGGGCCACTTTACGTTCCCAGTCCACCCATGCATGCTGTACCTGCACACATAAATAATGAGGCCATTGGTTGGCTGGCAGTGGTGTTTTTCTGGAAAAATGGAGTTCCGCACTGGAACCAGAGCACAGATGAGTCTTTTTGTGCAATCCCTGGCCATATAAAATAAGGCTCCTGTTTTTGGGGTACCCCTTTAGGAAGTCTCATAAAAAAAAGATTCTGACTACCCATGTGTTTTTAGATGTAGTTAGAGGGAAGCTACCCCTCATCAAACAGCGCCATAGATCTAAGCCTCCTGGAGTTACATTTAGTAAATAGGAAGTATTATTTTAGAGGTTTGGTCAGTGACACCAGCAGATGAAACACTTTCTGTTGTTCCTTCACTATGAAAACACAATTTGTATATCGGAAAGGAGGAATTCACCTGATTGAGAATCTTCCTGCGAGTTCCTTGCTTAGCTGGCAGTAATAGATGCCGAAGACTCTCTGGACTGATGAATGCGGCTTCATTTGTTCTTCGGTAATAACTTGAAGATTAATGACTGTCATAAGTGTTTGGAAGAAAAACTTGTTTTTTATTTTGCACGTTCCAAAAGAAACCGCTCCAAAATACATATTTTTTTAATGATATTATGTATTGACGTTATGGGGCGCAGAATAAAATACATTAATAATATTTCTTTTTCAGCGAGGAAATGAAAGTTCTGTTAAATCCTGATTACCTGGAACATGACGCCTAGTAAGTCTACTGTGTAGCAGGCTGAACTATGTTTGGTAACCTTATTAACACTGTCATCGTGTGTGATATTATTGTTGCAGTAATGGGTGCACAGCGGTGGTTGCAGGCTGAGACCTGACCTGAGATGAGGATGGGCTTTCTTGGCAGGCGCGCCATTTGTGGCTTCCAGGCTAGCCTTTCATTGTCATATACTTACCTTCTGACTCGGCTCCCCCCCTTAAAGGGGTTGTCTCACTTGCCAGATGGCCTTTATCATGTAGAGAACGTTACTACAAGGCACTTACTAATGTATTGTGATTATCCATATTGCTTCCTTTGCTGGCTGGATTCATTTTTCCATCACATTATACACTTCTTGTTTCCATGGTTACGACCACCCTGCAATCCATCAGTGGTGGTTGTGCTTGCACACTATAGGAAAAAGCGTCAGCCTCTTTGGTGGCCGGGACCGAGGGAGCGGACATAGGCTAGTGCTTTTTTCGTATATTGTGCAATCAACTACCGAAGTTATTCAACGAAGTCACGCACGACTTCGCGAATGACTAACTTCGGCTCATTCCATCCCATACATTCTAATACTATACGGAGACAGATCTCCGTACAGTATTATTCCGAAGTTTTGAACGAAGCGACTTCGGATTATGCATCTGAAGCTTGCTTCACTCAACTCTACACCTTATCTTACCCCTTTTTCAGACGGGTGTAGGCTGTATTAGGATAAGGGGAAAATCCACGTACTCCTACTCCCGTGGATGTCCTCACCTGAGCCTGCCTTTCTAGTATGCACAGGTATGACATAGTGTATGCCATGGTCAGAGGCAGGGCTGTGTGACATCTGTTACTGACCACACCAAGGACTACATTTAATACCTTCCTTGGCCTTGTACTCTATTCACTTATACCAGTAACTCCCTCATCCCTGCCTCTTTGACATTGAGGTTTCTGCCTTCTAGGTGTTTGACTGGGTTTTAGCCCGTTTTTTCTTTAGCCTTGATACCAATAAACATTTTTTGTTTTATTTAATTAATTTTTTTATGTTTTTAATAGGCAGTTTTTACAGTTGCTATGAATCTCAGATCATAAAACTCCCCTTATCCCTCTTTCCACATTCATTGGCCTAGCGTGCTGCTCACTGCCTTGTACGTTCCTAATATGAGTAGACTGGCCGCTTTGTCCAGAGCGTTCATTTTTTTATCGGTAGTAATACATATATTGTTATTTATTCTAGCGCCTTGTTTTCAAGCCTTATGGGAAGTGCTGAGCCTTGGTTTTCCACATATGAGCAAGATTCCCGCAAGGTAAGATACAAGCTTCAGCACACTGGAAGGTTGGATTTTTTTTCTTAACCCTCATTGATTTTTTTTTGTTGTTGAACTGCTTAGCCCAAACCATCATTTTCTTGCAGTTCAATTTAGTGGTAAACCACAAGCAGAAATAACAAAATAGCCACAATTATCTTGAGCTCTTTATACACAATGTGTTTTGTTAGAGAAGTCGCTGTATTCATGTTTGTTCATGGTCCTTTTAGACTAGGGGAACTTAAAATCACCAGTCTCATGACATTGCTGTTGTTTTCTATGGACAATAAAACAAATTATGTGCAACGTTCTCTTAATTTAAAGAGGACCTGTATCCTCTGCAGACATGTCTGTTTTAGTAACTACTTGCATTCCTTCATGTAATAACAATTCTGGAGCATCTATTCTTGTGACTGTATGTTGTGCCATTCCTTTATTATTCCTGCTAGAAGTTTACAACTACATTGCCAGCAGTCAGCAGTAAAGGTACTGCCGGTGTCAGACTGTGCAGGGACACACCCCCAACTAGCAACACCCATCTGTACCTTTACTGCAAGCTGCTGGCAATTTTTTCCTAAATTATTAATTGAAATAACAGAAGAATGCTCTAATATAGAGTCATACGATTAGATGCTCCGGAATTGTTATTTCATGGGGAATGCCAGTAGTTACTACAGCAGACATGTCAGGAGAGGTTACAGGTCCTCTTCAAAGAGGTTGTGCCACCATTAAATGTTGTTTTAAGATAATTCATCATGAAAACTACTTTACGTTTCTCATTAACTTTCTGTGACAAAAATACCCCAATTGTGAGATATTTACTTGACTTCATTATAATAGCACTTCCTGGTGTTTAATCCTCCTACTGCGGTGGTCACACACGCTCAGTTCCATCCTTCAACTGCCACCAGCCGTATCTACGGTTAGAAAATGTGACAGTACAGGGAGAGCGCTACAGCAGAAAGTATACACCCCCTGAGCTGTGATAGTGAGATACAGCAAAAAGGACACTACCCCCGAGGTATGGTAGGGAGAGAGTTACAGCAGAAAAGACATGACCTCTGAGAAAGGGCACGCCCCTGCGCTTCCAGCCTGAAGAGAATCTGGCAGACCAATGAATAGGGGGAGCTTTTGATCCATGTGAAGTACAGGGATGCTTCTAGCTTTGTTAGAAAGTCATGTGCTATCTGACTTTCATGTTTTACAGCAATTATGGGATAACCCCTTTAAGCAAAAAAAAAGGATATATATATATATATATATATACATACACACACTGTCGAAGCAAAAGGGTAACAATGTTTTGAACGTTTGAGTTTCAGGCTCCATATCTCACCATCCACTACAGCTTTGAACGTGAAACTGGCATCATTTTATAGACAATCATCCCGGTTATCTCATACATAAATTGGACTTGTGTTATCAACAGCGATCGCGACATCTGTGAGGTAAGGCAGAGGGATATGGCTCCCTCTGCCTTCTGATCGGAGCCCCCGCAGTAAAATAGCAGGACTCCGATCGCTTACAGATCGTTCCCATTCACCCTAATAGAGCGTGGCAGTTGTAGAGAGAGTAGAGCCTCTAGGTGTAACGCTAACGCCCCCGTTGCTCCTAGAGGCTCATTTGCATATATTAAAACATCATTTCCATTACGCCATATGACAGCACCTCTGAGAGATCCTCCCCCTTCCAGACAGGAAACAGGAACTTCCCAGATCTTTAAATAGGGTCCTCCATACTCCATCCTCAGTTTCTTCTTGTTTCCTGTCCTTAGAACAAGGGGATGGATCTCTCCCAGATCTATTAGGGGGCTGCAGGGTCTCTAGGGTCTAAATTATACACCTATTGGAGGTCCCTGACCGCGTAAGTCTCCACTAGAAGCCGATGTTAGGTCCGGTACCTTTGTTCCCTTTTTTCTGCCATGGGCGGATTCCTGGCGGCCACCTCATGCCCTTCACACCTGCGGCCGGGCAAAGATCCAGTAGGGAGTAGGAAGGCGTTCTCTCCCTGGTTCGCCAATGTCTCACAGGCCCTGTTTCCGGTGTGCCTCTAGCAGACGCGCTGGAAGTGACGCGTGCGTTCCACGCTGGACAGGGAAGAGGCCAGCCAACGTGGAAGGCAAGATGAATGCACAGTGGCTTGTTCAGGGAACAGACAAACTTTCCTTCCGAATTCCCCTCTACTGTGGCAGTCGACATGCAGGAGGAAGGGGATGCACAACAGCGCTCTGAGAAACAGGAGCAGCACGCAGAGGCCGTCATGGTACTCCTGGGAGGGGTAGGAGGGGTTGTACCCAGCAGTCTCCCTTTGGGGAGATTATTTTAAATATTTTTCTGGTAACCTATTGTGGGCTATGTATTGATGCAGGTTAAAGAGGACCCCAGGAAGGCTTCCCACAAGAGAAAAGGCAGAGAATGTGGGATATGCAGAAAGAAGTTGAATCCATCTTACCCTAAAGCATGTTGTCAACCCTGCCTAGAGAAATTGGTAGCGGAAGAATACCCATCCTTGTTCCAGAATATACAGAATCTGGTCAAGATGGAAGTCCGTTCCTCAGTGGAACAAATAAAAAAATTGCTTCCTAGTTCTTCTAGGCAGAGGAAGGCGCAGGTGGCAGAATTAGACTCTTCAGAGTCTGACTCAAAGGAAGAGGGAGTAGAAGAAAGCTCAGACTCCTCTTCTAAAGAACCTTACTGGAAGGCCCCTGTTTAAAGTGGAAGACACGGACCTTCTTTTAAAAGCAGTAAGGGCCACCATGGAGATAGAAAATGAAAAAGAGTCAAGACAGTAGTTAGGCCCCTTTCACACGAGCGAGTTTTCTGCGCGTGACGTGAACGCATAGCACCCACACTGAATCCTGACCCATTAATTTCAATGGGTCTGTGTACATGACTCATCAGTTCTGCGTTGCGTGGAAAACACAGCATGTTTGTTTTTTGCGCAGCCCTGGCCCCATAGAAGTGAATGGGGCTGCGTGAAAGACGCATTGCATCCGCAAGCAGGTGCGGATGCAATGCGTTTTTCACTGATGGTTGCTAAGAGATGTTGTTTGTAAACCTTAAAATTTTTATCTCGCACGTGAAAAACGAATCAAAACGCATTGCACCCGCGCGGAAAAAACTGAACACAATTGCAGACAAAATTGACTGTACTTGCTTGCAAAATGGTGTGAGTTTCACTGAACTCACCCTGAATGCATCCGGACCTAATCCGTCACGCTCATGTGAAAGGGGCCTTAATGTTTGACAGTGAAGCCAAGAAAGGCTAGAGTATTCCCTGTCCAGGATTGTATTAAAGAGCTGATAAAGAGGGAATGGAACAAACCGGATAAAAAGTTTTTTGTTCCCAGATCGGTTAAAAGAATGTACCCGTTTAATGACCAGGATGTCGCAGTATGGCAGCTGGTTCCCAGAGTAGATGCTCCAGTGGCAAAGTTAATAAAAAATCAGCACTCCCATTTGAAGATCTGGGCTCCCTTAAGGATCCAATGGATAAAAGGGCGGACACTTATCTTAGAAAACATTGGGAGGCATCTACATCTTCCTTTAAGCCAAATATTGCTACAACTTCAGTAGCTAGGTCACTTAAAATGTGGTTAGGAGAGTTAGAGTCGCACATTGCTAACAGAACCCCGAGAGAGCAGCTGCTGGAAGCAATACCGACAATGTTAAAAGCGGTAGATTTTATTTCGGATGCCTCGGCGGATGCTCTAAGGTTATCTGCCAGAGCGCTCGCATTATCAAACTCGGCCAGAAGATCTCTTTGGCTGAAAGGTTGGAAGGGAGATGTTGCTTCCAAGTCTAAATTGTGTGCCATTCCTTGCCAGGGAAATTTTTTATTTGGTTCAGCACTAGATGCATACAAAGCATTGGATAGGAGGAAGGGATTTCCGTTGGCCGGTTTTCCTAAACAGAGAAGACCATTTTGCTTCAGAAACAAGAAGAATGAAGATAGATTTCAAAAGAAAGGCAATGATTGGAGGAGGGACAAATCAAAAGGCCTTTTATTCAAGTCCCAGTCCTCCAATACTTCTCAACAATGACGCCAGGGCTCAGGTGGGGGTTCGTCTGTCTTTATATTTTCAAGCCTGGCAAAGTATCTGCATGGGTAAAGGATATTATAAAAGAAGGTTACCGTTTAGAATTTAAAAGACCCCCACCAGAAAGGTTGAAAATTACAGCCTTAAATCAGCACTCTGCAAAACAGACGGCATTATTAAGATAAATAAGAAGCCTAATGGACAAATCAATTCTCGTCCCAGTTCCAGCAGAAGAAATAGGAGGGGTTCTACTCGACGCTCTTTCTGGTCCCCAAACTAAATGGGTCTTATTGGACTATAATAAACCTAAAGGACCTGAATCTATATCTAACATAGCAAAAATTTTGCATGGAATCGATATCATCAACAATTCTTCATTTGTTTCCCAACTGTGTCACGGCGCTGATAGATATCAAGGACGCCTATTACCATGTAACCATACACCTCTCGTCTCAAAAATATCTCAGGGTAGCAGTACGGGTACAAGAGTCAGTTCTCCACCTACAGTTCAGAGCCCTCCCCTTGGGAATATCGCCCATAATTTTTACGAAGCTGATGGGGAGGTCGGACATTATAATTATACCTTCTCTAGATGACCTGCTAGTGGTGGGGCAGTCTCCAGGTTCCCTTTCAGCTCAAGTTCAGGAAATATTAAAGATATTAATGAACTTGGGCTGGATTGTAAACTGGGAAAAATCGTGTCTGACGCCGAGTTACCAATGCACCTTCCTGGGAATTCAGCTAGATTCCTTATCCCAAAAATCCTACCTCCCGGTGGGGAAGCTTCTGTCAATACAAAAAAGGATAGGGGAATTCAGCAAGTCCAGAATGACCACTCTAAGGGAGGCCATGTCAATTCTAGGATTAATGACCTCTTGCATACCGGCGGTAAAATGGGCGCAGTTCAGATCCAGAATTCTTCAGAGGCACATTCTTTCTCTCTGGGACAAAGATACGATATCACTAGATCTCAGAATTCCGCTACCCTTAAGAAACTCTCTGTTGTGGTAGACAAAGTCAAAAAACCTGAGTCAAGGGGTGGAATGGATAAAAAACAATCCTCTAATCATCACATCCGATGCCAGCCCTCAGGGGTGGGAGGCTCACTCAGTTTTGGGGTTTTCCCAAGGGCAGTGGTCAGTGTTTCAAAGCCAACAGTCCCAGAATTACAGAGAGCTAAGGGCAATATACTGTGCTCTGAAGGAATGGTTTCCCTCCCTAAAAAACAGGCATGTCAGGATTTTGTCAGACAGTGCGGCAGCAACATCAACAGGCAAGGGGGGGGCGAGGTCTTCTCAATTACAAAATTTATCATACAAGATCTTCCAGTCGCTAGAAGAGGAAGTCTGTTTTCTTTTTAGCAGTACATCTAAAGGGTTCAGAGATCTCTCAGGCAGACTTCCTGAGCAGGCACAAGATCATTCAGGGTGAATGGTGCCTGTCCCAGGAGGTGTTCGAACAGATAGTACAGCTCTGGGGGTCCCCATCATTAGACCTGTTTGCTTCCCAGAAAAACAGCAAATGCAAAAGTTTTTTTTTCTCTCAACCCAAGGGATCAGGCCCAGGGAATCTATGCAACCTTGGGGCAAGGATCTGGTTTATGCATTTCCTCCTCTCACGCTTTTGCCCAGAATAATCCAGAAAATAAGGAGGGAGGAGGCAACAGTAATCTTAATAGCCCCCTATTGGCCAAAGAGAGTATGGTCTACTTGGTTAAGTAGGCCGTCTTTTTAAGACCCCTGGATACTGCCAGAGAGGGAGGATTTGCTGTGTCAGGGCCCCTTTTTTCATCCCGAGATAGGGAAACTACATTTAACAGCATGGATATTGAAAGGAAATTCCTTAAATCCAGGGGTTTGTCAGATCAGGTAGTAGAGACTCTACTAGCTAGTAGGAAAAAAGTTACCAGTGACATTTATTGTGGAAGACCTTCATTCAGTTTGCGGGCGCGGATTTGGATCTGTCAGCCTCACTAGAGATCCCACTATTTTTGAATTTCCTATAGGAAGGCCTCAATAAGAAATTAAGACCAAGCACACTAAAAGTTAAAGGGGTTGGCCACCATAAGTATGAAAACAAATAAAGTGCCCCAGACAATAACTAAAGCCAAGAGGAATTTGTATCATGACAGATATACTGTATACCGTATATATCATTTTTATACTGCATTTACATTATGAGAGGCTGTGTGGGTGGAGCAGCTGCAAAGTGAAAGTAAAATTCCCATCATACATCACTGCAAGCATCTTCAGAGGAGTGATCACATGACATCCCTGGCCAACTGTGATACCATAGTAACACAAAAAAGGCCAATCCGGATAGAAAATAATAAATACCTTTATTCATAGATAATTAATTAAATACATCTTAAAATCAGTTGGTGATGCAGCCGCACATAAGGCAGTAAATTGCCCTCACAGGAGATAACAAACAGTATATGTGCCAGAATGTAGGTCAGTGATACATAAATAGGATATGAAGCCACCACATAGGGTTTCACAGAATTATAACCTAAAGTGCCAAGTGCCTCACCACAAATCGATATATAGTCCCGACCTCTTACAACCCCACATGGTCATATAGGTATGCCTGCAAGTAAAATCTGTATCTCCTGCGTCCCGACGCGCGTTTCAGGGGGTAGTGCTTCATCAGGGGGTAGTGCTAGTTGAACTATACAGGGAGTGCAGAATTATTAGGCAAGTTGTATTTTTGAGGATTAATTTTATTATTGAACAACAACCATGTTCTCAATGAACCCAAAAAACTCATTAATATCAAAGCTGAATATTTTTGGAAGTAGTTTTTAGTTTGTTTTTAGTTTTAGCTATTTTAGGGGGATATCTGTGAGTGCAGGTGACTATTACTGTGCATAATTATTAGGCAACTTAACAAAAAACAAATATATACCCATTTCAATTATTTATTTTTACCAGTGAAACCAATATAACATCTCAACATTCACAAATATACATTTCTGACATTCAAAAACAAAACAAAAACAAATCAGTGACCAATATAGCCACCTTTCTTTGCAAGGACACTCAAAAGCCTGCCATCCATGGATTCTGTCAGTGTTTTGATCTGTTCACCATCAACATTGCGTGCAGCAGCAACCACAGCCTCCCAGACACTGTTCAGAGAGGTGTACTGTTTTCCCTCCTTGTAAATCTCACATTTGATGATGGACCACAGGTTCTCAATGGGGTTCAGATCAGGTGAACAAGGAGGCCATGTCATTAGATTTTCTTCTTTTATACCCTTTCTTGCCAGCCACGCTGTGGAGTACTTGGACGCGTGTGATGGAGCATTGTCCTGCATGAAAATCATGTTTTTCTTGAAGGATACAGACTTCTTCCTGTACCACTGCTTGAAGAAGGTGTCTTCCAGAAACTGGCAGTAGGACTGGGAGTTGAGCTTGACTCCATCCTCAACCCGAAAAGGCCCCACAAGCTCATCTTTGATGATACCAGCCCAAACCCGTACTCCACCTCCACCTTGCTGGCGTCTGAGTCGGACTGGAGCTCTCTGCCCTTTACCAATCCAGCCACGGGCCCATCCATCTGGCCCATCAAGACTCACTCTCATTTCATCAGTCCATAAAACCTTAGAAACATCAGTCTTGACGTTTCAGCTTGTGTGTCTTGTTCAGTGGTGGTCGTTTTTCAGCCTTTCTTACCTTGGCCATGTCTCTGAGTATTTCACACCTTGTGCTTTTGGGCACTCCAGTGATGTTGCAGCTCTGAAATATGGCCAAACTGGTGGCAAGTGGCATCTTGGCAGCTGCTTGCTTGACTTTTCTCAGTTCATGGGCAGTTATTTTGCGCCTTGGTTTTTCCACACGCTTCTTGCGACCCTGTTGACTATTTTGAATGAAACGCTTGATTGTTCGATGATCACGCTTCAGAAGCTTTGCAATTTTAAGAGTGCTGCATCCCTCTGCAAGATATCTCACTATTTTTGACTTTTCTGAGCCTGTCAAGTCCTTCTTTTGACCCATTTTGCCAAAGGAAAGGAAGTTGCCTAATAATTATGCACACCTAATATAGGGTGTTGATGTCATTAGACCACACCCCTTCTCATTACAGAGATGCACATCACCTAATATGCTTAATTGGTAGTAGGCTTTCGAGCCTATACAGCTTGGAGTAAGACAACATGCATAAAGAGGATGATGTGGTCAAAATACTCATTTGCCTAATAATTCTGCACGCAGTGTATATGTCCCTCTTTCACCATATATACCCACCCTCATCAAAACCCATATCACCCACCTGAGAATATGTGGCCCAAACAACGCCTTGCCGCCAAACCCAGACCGGAAGTGATGATGTGATCAGAAGTATGCATGGCCGGCGTGAGGTGCCAGAACACTTCCTACCGCGTCATCAACGCTCGCTGCACTCCAAACCAGATCAGCTGATCTGCAATGGAACGCAGCACAGGGCCGAATGTTAAAACGACCCATCTGGGGACATCCATCCATAACAATAAATATCCCTCGAGTCCATCCATATCAGATACTGGAATTTATCTCTGGCATGAATACATGATATAATGCATCAGGATCCCATCATTATAAAGTGATACCATAGTAACAACAGCACCTTAGGTGTCATTTCATCAGTGCTTTAGCATACATCCCAACTTTAAAATAGAAGGAAGAGGGAGACTATGCGCCTAAGGCTACTTTCACACTCGTGTTTTTTGAGGATCCATCATGGATCTGCAAAAACAGTTCCGTTACCATAATACACCCGTCTGTATCCGTCATGAACGGATCCATTTGTATTATGTCTTCTATAACCATGATGGATCCGTCTTGAACACCATTGAAAATCAATGGGGGACGGATCGTATTGTGCCAGAAAAAACGGATCCGTCCTGACACACAATGTAATTCTTTTGGCTCCGCTTCATCATGCGGAAACCAAAACGTCTCAAGCAGCGTTTTGGTGTCCGCCTCCAAAGCGGAATGGAGACTGATTGGAGGCAAACGGATGCATTCTGAGTTGATCCTTTTCCATTCAGAATGCATTAGAGCAAAACTGATCCATTTTGGACATACCTCCCGCGTACCAGGACCGCCACTGAAATCCGGTACTGTCCTACCGGATACTGGAAGGAGGTATGGCTTTAGGCCTCATGCACATGACCATAGACTGCCTGTGCCTGTATTGTGGCCCTCGAACCGTATCAAGTGAATGGGTCTGAAATCCGAAAGATACTTTGTGGTGCGGAATGGAAGCACAGATCAGAAACCTATGGAGTGCATCCATGGGTTTTCTGTCCTTGCCTCCGCACCAGGAAAAAGTACTGTCGGATGCAGATTGCAGACCCCATTTAAGTGAATGGGTTCACATCTGCAGACAGTGGACACACTGTCGGTGCCCATGCATTGCGCATTGCAATGTGTATACACACACATATTTATTTATATATATATATATATATATACATACACATGTGTGTGTAAATATATGTATATAAAAATATGTATATATACATATGTGTATGTATATTCATGTATATACACACACACATATATATACATATAGATACATACACACATATACTGTTCCAATAAAAAGTATGTGAACCCTTTGGAATTATATGGATTTCTGCACAAATTGGTCATAAAATGTGATCTGATCTTCATCTAAGTCACAACAATAGACAATCACAGTCTGCTTAAACTAAGAACACACAAAGAATTAAATGTTACCATGTTTTTATTGAACACACCAAGTAAACGATCACAGTGCAGGTGGAAAAAGTATGTGAACCCTTGGCTTTAATAAATGGTTGAACCTCCTTTGGCAGCAATAACTTCAACCAAACGTTTCCTGTAGTTGCAGATCAGACGTGCACAACGGTCAGGAGTAATTCTTGACCATTCCTCTTTACAGAACTGTTTCAGTTCAGCAATATTCTTGGGATGTCTGGTGTGAATCGCTTTCTTGAGGTCATGCCACAGCATCTCAATCGGGTTGAGGTCAGGACTCTGACTGGGCCACTCCAGAAGGCAGTCTGTTGTTGATTTACTTCTATGCTTTGGGTCGTTGTCCTGTTGCAACACCCATCTTCTGTTGAGCTTCAGCTGGTGGACAGATGGCCTTAAGTTCTCCTGCAAAATGTCTTGATAACTTGGGAATTCATTTTTCCTTTGATGGTAGCAATTCGTCCTGGCCCTGATGCAGCAAAGCAGCCCCAAACCATGATGCCCCCACCACCATATTTCACATTTGGGATGAGGTTTTGATATTGATGTGCTGTGCCTTCTTTTCTCCACACATAGTGTTGTGTGTTTCTTCCAAACAACTCAACTTTGGTTTCATCTGTCCACAGAACATTTTGCCAGTACTGCTGTGGAACATCCAGGTGCTCTTGTGCAGACTGTAAACGTGCAGCAATGTATTTTTTGGACAGCAGTGGCTTCCTCTGTGGTATCCTCCCATGAAATCCATTCTTATTTAGTATTTTACGTATTGTAGATTCGCTAACAGGGATGTTAGCATATGCCAGAGACTTTTGTATGTCTTTAGCTGACACTCTAGGATTCTTCTTCACCTTATTGAGCAGTCTGCACTGTGCTTTTGCCATCATCTTTACAGGACGGCCACTCCTAAGGAGAGTAGCAGCAGTGCTGAACTTTCTCCATTTATAGACAATTTGTCTTACCGTGGACTGATGAACAGCAAGGCTTTTGGAGATACTTTTATAACCCTTTCCAGCTTTATGGAAGTCAACAATTCTTAATCGTAGGTCTTCTGAGAGCTCTTTTGTGCGAGGCATCATTCACATCGGGCAATGCTTCTTGTGAAAAACAAACCCAGAACTGGTGTGTGTTTTTTATAGGGCAGGGCAGCTGTAACCAACACCTCCAATCTCCTCTCATTGATTGAACTCCAGTTGGCTGACACCTCACTCCAATTATCCCTTGGATATGTCATTAGTCGAGGGGTTCACATACTTTTTCCACCTGCACTGTGAATGTTTACATGGTGTGTTCAATAAAAACATGGTAACATTTAATTCTTCGTGTGTTATTAGTTTAAGCAGACCGTGATTGTCTATTGTTGTGACTTAGATGAAGATCAGATCAAATTTTTTGACCAATTTGTGCAGAAATCAATATCCTTCCAAAGGGTTCACATAATTTTTCTTGCAACTTTATACATATATATATACACAAACACATACGGTCAGTGCCCATGCATTGCGGACTGCAATGTATATAAACATATTAATATATTAAACACATGTGTATATATTTTGTATATAGATAAATATGTATGTATACATATGTGTGTGTATATATATATATATATATATATATATATATATATATATGTGTATAAAGCAAAACAACAGCACTCTCGTTAGATGAAAATAGAAAAAAGATTATTCACCCTTGTGGACGCGATGTTTCTATATATATATATATATATATATATATATATATATATTTTATTTATTCTTTTTCATTTGGACTACATTGATATATCGGATGAATAGGTGAATCATCCAAAAACAGAGCACCTTAACCATATTAACAGATACGGGTGAGCCACGATATAAATATATTGCATATATATATATATATATATATATATCATAGTTCCTGGCTAGATGTCCTGCTTTCCCTGTTGGTTGCAGGTGGCGTGGCCTAATGGGACCGATGGGCGTGACTTAGCGGGTCGACTTTGTGGTGGTAGTGCAGGGGGGGGTGGGGATTGACTAAGTAGCTTCTGCAGTAGGGACCCTGAAGGTTTTTATGACAGCCATCTTCTGACTGGAATCAGCTGTTTGTAGAGAGGGAACAAGCAGCTGATTCCTGTCAGAGTTGGAGCGGGAAGCAGGGAGCCGACCACTGACAGGAGCAGACTGCACATGCTCATGGACGAGCTTCCTCTCAAGCTCCTCCATGTCGCGTGCAGCCATGGACGAACTCAGCTGCAAAGTAGAGCAGGACTAAGGGGGAGCGGCTTATAACTGAAAGAAAAGCAGGCAGATGTGTTTAATGAAGTATATTAGGAACTTCATTTTTCCCTTGCCTGCCACACAGTAGTGGAAAGTATTTAAAGAGTGGCCAACCCCTTTAAGGTCTCTGCCCTTAGTGTATTGTTCGACTGTAGTAGCATCTCACCCGTGGATCAAACGATTCATAAAGGCGTCAATTAGAATAAATCCCTCCTCTAAACCCAGATCATCTCCCTGGGATTTAAATATTGTCCTTTCCATGCTCAGGCAAAGTCCCTTTGAACCTTTAGAATCAATCTCTTTGAAAATGTTATCTTACAAGACTGCCTTTCTTGTAGCTATTACGTCAGCCAGACGGGTTGGGGAGATTTCGACCTTATCCGCCTCCCCTCCTTATACCTTGATCTTGGAAGGCAGAATCGTTTTGAGACTGGCCCCTGCCTTTCTTCCTAAGGTGGTTTCCGATTTCCACAGGTCTCAAGATATCAATTTGCCATCCTTCTGCCAGAATCTCAAAAATGAAGGAGAGGTTCCATACCCTAGATGTAGGTGTATGTGTAAATACTTAGACGTAACAAAAGAGTGGAGGAAAGCCCCTCAATTATTTGTTCAAGTCCAAGGTCCAAATAAGGGTCTACTAGCCACACTATTGCCCGGTGGATAATGAGAACTATAAGTCTAGCCTACTCTTCAGCACATCTTCAGGTACCTTCAGAGTTCTCGGCCCACTCCACAAGGGCTATCACTGCTTCCTGGGCAGAAAAAGGCTGTGCTACCATTAATCAAATTTTTATAGCGGCTACCTGAAGCTCTCCAAGCATGTTTTATAAACATTATAGATTGGATCTAACCTCTGCTCAGGACTTGGCCTTTGGGAGACGAGTCTTGCAGGCAGTAATCCCACCCTAAATGTATCTAGTTTTAGTCTCTCACAAGTGCTGTCATGGGGCGTAATGGAAATACATTAATTACTCTTACCGGTAATCTGTTTTCCATGAGCCCATGACAGCACCTGTGAGAGATCCTCCCCCTTCTGGACAGGAAACAGTAACTTCCCAGATCTTTAAATAGGGTCCTCCATACTCCATCCTCAGTTTGTGAACAAGACTCCTAGGACCGTCCATTTTCTAAATATACAGTCAGGTCCATAAATATTGGGACATCGACACAATTCTAACATTTTTGGCTCTATATACCACCACAATGGATTTGAAATCAAACAAACAAGATGTGCTTTAACTGCAGACTGTCAGCTTTAATTTGAGGGTATTTACATCCAAATCAGGTGAACGGTGTAGGAATTACAACAGTTTGCATATGTGCCTCCTACTTGTTAAGGGACCAATAGTAATGGGACATAATAATAATAATCATAAATCAAACTTTCACTTTTTAATACTTGGTTGCAAATCCTTTGCAGTCAATTACAGCCTGAAGTCTGGAATGGATAGACATCACCAGACGCTGGGTTTCATCCCTGGTGATGCTCTGCCAGGCAACTGCAACTGTCTTCAGTTCCTGCTTGTTCTTGGGGCATTTTCTGTTCAGTTTTGTCTTCAGCAAGTGAAATGCATGCTCAATCGGATTTAGGTCAGGTGATTGACTTGGCCATTGCATAACATTCCACTTCTTTCCCTTAAAAACCTCTTTGGTTGCTTTTGCAGTATGCTTTGGGTCATTGTCCATCTGCATTGTGAAGCGCTGTACAATGAGTTCTGAAGCATTTGGCTGAATATGAGCAGATAATATTGCCCGAAACACTTCAGAATTCATCCTGCTGCTTTTGTCAGCAGTCACATCATCAATAAATACAAGAGAACCAGTTCCATTGGCAGCCATACATGCCCACGCCATGACACTAACACCACCATGCTTCACTGATGAGGTTGTATGCTTAGGATCATGAGCAGTTCCTTTCCTTCTCCATACTCTTCTATTCCCATTTCTCTGGTACAAGTTGATCTTGGTCTCATCTGTCCATAGGATGTTGTTCCAGAACTGTAAAGGCTTTTTTAGATGTCGTTTGGCAAACTCTAATCTGGCCTTCCTGTTTTTGAGGCTCACCAATGGTTTCCATCTTGTGGTGAACCCTCTGTATTCACTGTGGTGAAGTCTTCTCTTGATTGTTGACTTTGACACACATACACCTACCTCCTGGAGAGTGTTCTTGATCTGGCCAACTATTGTGAAGGGTGTTTTCTTCACCAGGAAAAAAATTCTTTGGTCATCCACTACAGTTGTTTTCCGTGGTCTTCCGGGTCTTTTGGTGTTGCTGAGCTCACCGGTGCGTTCCTTCTTTTTAAGAATGTTCCAAACAGTTGTTTTGGCCACGCCTAATGTTTTTGCTATCTCTCTGATGGGTTTGTTTTGTTTTTTCAGCCTAATGATGGCTTGCTTCACTGATAGTGACAGCTCTTTGGATCTCATCTGGAGAGTTGACAGCAACAGATTCCAAATGTAAATAGCACACTTGGAATGAACTCTGGACCTTTTATCTGCTTATTGTAATTGGGATAATGAGAGAATAACACACATCTGGCCATGGAACAGCTGAGAAGCCAATTGTCCCAATACTTTTGGCCCCTTAACAAGTGGGAGGCACATATGCAAACTGTTGTAATTCCTACACCGTTCACCTGATTTGGATATAAATACCCTCAAATTAAAGCTGAAGTCTGAAGTTAATGCACATCTTGCTCATTTTATTTCAAATCCATTGTGGTGGTGTATAGAGCCAAAAATGTTAGAATTGTGTTGGTGTCCCAATATTTATGGACCTGACTGTAGTAAAACTTAACAAACTATTCATAAAAAAGCATCTTAAATATATGACTGTTAGCATATTTCCTCTTTAAGACTACTTTTAACATATATATATAATATGCTGACAGTCATATATTTAAGATGCTTTTTTATGAATAGTTTGTTAAGTTTTACTATATTCAGAACATGGACGGTCCTAGGAGCACAAACTGAGGATGGAGTATGGAGGACCCTATTTAAAGATCTGGGAAGTTCCTGTTTCCTGTCCAGAAGGGGGAGGATCTCTCACAGGTGCTGTCATGGGCTCATGGAAAACAGATTACCGGTAACAGTAATTAATGTATTTTTCTCAGCAATGCAGATACATATGGACATGAGACCAACACAGATGCCTTCAGCTGCCAAGTACACATCGAACAGGTCAGCCAGTGTCATAGGTGCAAATCTGCTGACTGATGCCCATTAATTACAATGGAGTCACAGTGCCGGGTCCAGGTTAAAGTTGGGTTGTTCAAACAAGTGCTCTAATGGCTCCAGAGTAGAGTCCAGCACAGGTTGTCCTTATTAACCAGGAAATCTCTCTCTACCTCATGTTCCACCAAAGAGGAAAAAGGGAAATGCCTAAATGAAAAAAATCACTAAAAATTTAATATTCAAACGCTCTGGACTGCGTTGCCGAATTTCTCTAGATCACTCCATAGTAAAGGGCATTAGGAAGCTTCACTAACATTTTCCTAGTAAAGAATTAATGGAGCCATGTACCTAACATATACAGATAGACAATTAGGCAGCTGTCAGGAGCTCCGTGTTTCACAGAGCCTGCAGTTCAAGGTAATCAGCTCGTTCTTTCTCACTGCAGGAGAAGGATGCAATGATTTCCACCATGCCATTTGCCAGACCTCAAGACATAGGGCCTTCTATTGCTATTGTGACAAAGGTGAATCACATCCAAGACCAGTTACTGAAGAAAACTGACATTGAGCTCTACATGCATCTCAACAGGCTGGAAATTGCTCCTCAGATCTACGGACTGTAAGTATCATAAACATGGCTGACAGTTTTAAGGTTTACCTGCGGGGGCAGTAGGAGCATATTGTAAGAAATATTTGCCCTTGTTTATTGTATTATGTAAGAGTTACGTGACCTACGTCTTAACAACTAGCGCAGAAAGCTTTAGTAATTTAGATCTGTGCTGCACCATTGTATGTACTTGCCAGTTCTGAATGTAATCCACATACTATTCTGTTGATTGATTTGGGCCATGTGCTAATTGTAGCCTTTAGGCCCCTTGCACACAACCACATTTTTTTTCCGCATGGCATCAGTTTTTATTACTGATGTCACTTGGATAGCAATAGAACGAATGCATTTCAATGGCATATTGTACACTTCAGTTATTTTAACGGATCCGTGTATCCGTTCTGATATTTTTAGAACATGTGCTATTCATGTCCTTTTCACTGATCGAACCACCCATTAAAGTCTGTCGGATCAGTGAAAAACTGAATACACTTGGATGCAACTTAGACGCAAAATAAACGGCTTGGATTGGATCAAAAACTGACACAGAAACCATATTGGTTGTGTGCAAGGGATCTTAAAAGGGTTTTCCAAGTCCTTACAACCGATGACCTATCCTCCGACACCCGGGAACTCTCCGATCAGCTGTTTGAGAAGGCACCTGCACTCCTGTGAGAGCCGCGGCCTTCTAGCAGCTTAACAAGCACAGCGCCGCACATTGTACTGTGAGGGTCCATTCACACGTCCGTAAGTGTTTTGCGGACCACACATCACAGACACTATAATAGAAAATGCCTTTTCTGGTCCGCAATTGCGGACAAGAATAGGGCATGTTCTACTTTTTTTCAGGAACGGAATTGCGGATCCCTAAAAAACTGATCCCGAAAAAAACGGATGCGGATCCCGAAAATGTGGATGCGGATTCCGAAAATGCGGATTCACATCCGTTCCAGCCCCATTGAAAGTGAATGGGTCCGCAAATTGCGGAACTAATGCGGACCTAAATTACGGACGTGTGAATGGACCCTGACTGTGCTTGGTATTGCACTCAGCCCCATTCACTTCAATGGGGTGGAGCTGTGCCTAGGCCATGTGACCTACTGTGAGCACTGCTGCCAACTCAAACAGCTGATCGACGGAGGTCCTGGGTGTCGAACCCGCACCGATCAGATACTAATCCTGAAGATAGGTCATCAGTTGTAAAGACTCAACTGCTCTTAATCCTAACTCCAAATCATGTTTCTGTAACCTAGTGACTAGGGTCGAGCGAATCGATTTTGGATGAAACATCCGAAGTCGATACGCATAAAACTTTGTTTCAATACTGTACGGAGCGAGCACTCTGTGCAATATTAGAATGTATTGGCTCCGATGAGCCGAAGTTATTACTTCGCGAAGTCTCGCGAGACTTCAGGTGATAACTTCATAAATGAATTTCTACTGTAAAAAAACTTTTTCCGAACTCGGGTTCGATTCCAAAGTACCACTTGGAATCGAACCCGAGTTCGGGAAAAGTTTTTTTTTTTACAGTAGAAATTAATTTCTGAAGTTATCACCTGAAGTCTCGCGAGACTTCGCAAAGTAATAACTTCGGCTCATCGGAGCCAATACATTCTAATATTGTAATCACTTCCATATATCATCATTACATTCACACATAGAAAGCTTCATTCTATTCCAACAACTTCTTGGTTTATTATTATTATTATTTTTTGTTAGTGAGTGTATTTTCCCAAATTCTTTATTTACAGGGAACTCATTACCTTATGGTTCTCCCCATTCAGCCTTCTGATGTTGGACTTGTAAAATTCTTTATTACATGTAAACAAGTCCCAGATTATCAGATGCTGGATTAAAGGAATTCCACTGGACTTCATTTATTTTTTACGCTTTGCTCCAGATTCATGTTACCTTTAACTTTTTGTACATTGGGTACACGACGTGTGACCAATTCCTGTGCCTTGCAATACATTTTCAAGCAGTACTGCAGTATATAAAGCAGCACAGGAAGGAATTGGCATCTTCTAATGGGCATGGGAATTCACACTGTAAAATAACCTGAGCTGTTCAGATTATATGCCAGGATGATTTATTACCAGGTCTTCAGTGCTCCTTAATGGATATTATTGATGAAAAATAAGGCTGCTATTAATAGAGAAGAACTTATTGTAAGGAGGCAGCAGGTATGCCGCATTCCATTTGAGTTGGCCTTAGGGAAGTTGACATCCTCTTTAAAGATCTAGGTGGGTAAGGTGTAATCCTGCTCCCGAGCAACAGTAATAAACCCCCAAGGAAATAAGAGTTGCACATGTATCTGTCATTTTGGCATCATCCGTAATACTTCCCCAAATTAAGAGGTTACTTTATACTTAAAATAGTTGTATATCATAAAGAAACTGTTCACACAAATATCACGTCTTCTATGATTGTAGTTGTGGTGGTTATCATGAATCCTTAGGCCTCTTTCACACGAGCGAGTTTTCCGCGCGGGTGCAATGCGTGACGTGAACGCATTGCACTCGCACTAAATCCTGACCCATTCATTTCAATGGGCCTGTGTACATGAGCGTTGTTTTTCCCGCATCAGTTCTGCGTTGCGTGAAAATCACAGCATGTTCTATATTCTGCGTTTTCACGCAGCCCTGGCCCCATAGAAGTGAATGGGGCTGCGTGAAAAACGCATTGCATCCGCAAGCAAGTACGGGTGCGATGCGTTTTTCACTGATGGTTGCTAAGAGATGTTGTTTGTAAACCTTCAGTTTTTTATGACGCGTGTGAAAAACGCATCAAAACGCATTGCACCCGTGCGGAAAAAACTGAACAACTGAAAGCAATCGCAGACAAAACTGACTGAACTTGCTTGCAAAATAGTGTGAGTTTCACTGAACGCACCCTGAACGCATCCGGACCTAATCTGTCACGCTCGTGTGAAAGGGGCCTTAAAGGGGTTTTCCAAGATTTATATGCTGATGACTAGTGTTGGGCGAGTTCAAATTTGGAATCAGCGCGCTCATTTTAGTATAAATCCCATGTTTTTCTCTCAGTAGCAAAATCATTGTTGTGCGGTGTTACTGGTTGTTTACCCTTCTCGACCCCCGCTACAAAGAGAACTTCTCATCTCTCAATACCAAAAGGTCCTTGTGGAAAAATAGTTCCAAAAATTTCCAGTTGACAACGCTGGCTGCAGAGTACGTAGTTCCTTGGCCAACCGAGGAGGGGAGACGAGGGGAACACACAGCAGTGTTTTGTCAGAGCATGTATTTAGTGCTGCTGGGGGCATAATAACTGATAAGCGCATCCGCCTGTCAACTCAAAATGCTGACCGATTGACTCTTATTAAAATAAGCAAGGCATGGATTGCCCCTGACTTCTCTACTCCACCAGAGGAAAGAGGCTGAACATAAAGGCACTCTAAATGTGGCTTTTATGGTGTATTTAAAGGGAGTCTGTCACCACATTTCAGCATATTAGACCGATCAAATAGGGTTATATGATCCACCCAGAACTTAAAAACAGTACCTTTGTTGTATAAAACGGACTTTTCTTTTAGCCGAAAATGAACTTATAAGGTTATGTTAATGAGCCCTCTCAAGTGCCCAGGGCGGTCTCTCAATCCTCGGAGCCCCAGGCAGCACCTCCTCAACGGCTCATAACCCCGCCCTCCGTGCGCCTCTGCCCGCCCGTTTACTCCCCTGTCCTTTTCCACTGCGGCTGTGCGGTCCAAATCGTAGCGGGCGCATGCGCAGTAGGTATCGCGATGCCCTGCCAGGAGCGGGCATCGCATTGCGCATGCGCCCGCTACGATTTGGACCGCACAGCCGCAGTGGAAAAGGACAGGGGAGGGGAGTAAACGGGCGGGCAGAGGCGCACGGAGGGCGGGGTTATGAGCCGTTTAGGAGGTGCTGCCTGGGGCTCCGAGGATTGAGAGACCGCCCTGGGCACTTGAGAGGGCTCATTAACATAACCTTATAAGTTCATTTTCGGCTAAAAGAAAAGTCCGTTTTATACAACAAAGGTACTGTTTTTAAGTTCTGGGTGGATCATATAACCCTATTTGATCGGTCTAATATGCTGAAATGTGGTGACAGACTCCCTTTAATACACTGTATTCCCATGCACCCCTTCCACCATTAAAAATGGTATATGGTTCAATCTCCCTTTTCTCATCCTCCTCCTCCTCCATCATATCAACATGCTTATTAGGCTGCCCTCGCTCCTAATGTTTTAGAGGGTCAGCTAAGCAGCAGGCCCTCACCCATAATGTTTTAAAGAGTCACCAGTAGGCCCTTGTTCCTAATCTTTTTGAGGTTCACCAGCAGGCCCTCACCCATAATGTTTTTGAGGATCACCAGCAGGCCTTCGCCCACCCATAATGTTTTAGAGGGTCACCAGCAGGCCCTTGCTCCTAATGTTTTTGAGGGTCACCAGCAGGCCCTCGCCCATAATGCTTTTGGGGATCACCAGCAGGCCCTTGTTCATAATGTTTTTGAGGGTCACCAGCAGGCCATCGCCCCTAATGTTTTAGATGGTCAGATCAGCAGCAGGCACTCGTCCCTAATGTTTTAGATGGTCAGCTCAGCCGCAGACCCTCACCCCTAATGTTTTAGATGGTCAGATCAGCAGCAGGCTCTCACCCCTAATGTTTTAGATGGTCAGATCAGTAGGCCCTTGCTCCAATAGTTTTTGAGGGTCACCAGCAGGCCATCAATCATAATTTTTCAAGGCTGTGTATGATGCCCTTCTTTATGTGTAATAAAGGGTGTATTGTAGTGCCAGTTCCTTGTAATTTTTGGCAGCCCTTTCACTTAGTGCATAGGCTTTATGAGTGTAGGAGTCCCACTACCTGAACAATTGTACCACAATGTGAGTGAGGCCCTCCTTTATGTGATATACAGGTTGTATCGGAGTGCCTCTCCTTGTAATTTTTGGCAGCACTTGCACTTTATATATAAGTAAATATACAGGAAAGAATGTTTCCTAACCATTTTTTTCCTCAAAAATCGATTTTATCTTCGGTTTTGTGCGTATTATTGTCAGTCTGTAAAAGTGGCATACTACTCGAACAACATCGTTCCCAGCAGCGACCTCGGAGTCCAAGATGCATCCAGACATCCTCCCATGCGGTTCCCGAACCATTTCAATGGTGTTTCCATCAATTTCTGACCTTTTCCTGTGAACCAGACACCCTCCCTTCTTCAGAGCAGGGGATGCTTGGTTTAATGCTCGGGTTCTCCTATTGACTTGCATTGTGCTCTTGTGCTCGGTAGAGCACCCGAGCATCCCGAGGTGTTCTACTCGAGCACCCAAGCACTGTGGTGCTCGACCAACACTACTGATGACCTATCCTCAGGATAGGTCATCAGTATCTGATTGTGCGGGTCCAACACCCGGGACCCCTGCTGATCAGCTGTTTGAGAATGCAGCGGCACTTGCAGTAGTGCTGCTGCCTTCTCTCAGCTTTTACTAGGCCAAATGACGCCACGTTCATTGGTCACATGTAGTGATGAGCGAAGTGAGCTTCGGAAGCTACATCCAAAGTCGCCTCGTTCAAAACTTCGGATTCCGTCTCCGTGCAGTATTAAAATCTAAGGGCTCCCATGAGCCGGAGTCCATACATTTTAATACTGTACGGAGACGGATCTCCGTACAGCACTAATCCAAATCTTTGAACAAAGCGACTTCAGATGTAGCATCCGAAGCTCACTTCGCACATGGCTAGGCACAGCTCAGCAGCATAGAAGTGAATGGGGCTGAGCTAAGATACCAAACACAGCTCATATACAATGTACAACGCTATGCTAGGTCAGCAGAGAAGGCCCCAGTGCCTTCTCAAACAGCTGATCAGCTGGTTGTCGGACCTCCACCAATCAGATACTGTTGATCTGTCCAGATGATAGGTTATCAGTATTTAAAGGGGTTTTGCCAGTTCAGCAAATAGCATTTATTATGCAGAGAAAGTTTCCATGGTTATGACCACCCTGCAGTCCAGCAGCAGTGGCTGTGCTTGTATAGAAAAAAGTAGCAGCTTACGTGAGCTTCCTATAGTGTACAAGCATGAGCACCACTGCTGAATTACAGGGTGGTTGTAACCATGGAAACGACTAGTGTATAATGTGATGGAAAAATTAATTAAGCCAGCAAAGGAGGCAATATGGACAACAACTATGCATTAGTAAGTGCCTTGTATTAACTTTCTCTACATGATTAATGCCACTTGCTGACGTGAGACAGCACTTTAAGACCGCCCCCAGTCAACTATCAGTGACAGAGTTATGTACATATGTATACACACTTAGGCCTCGTGCACACAAATGTATTTTCGATTTGCATTTTTTACGGATCAAATACGGACCCATTCATTTCTATGGGGCCGCAAAAAATGTGGACAGCACACCAATGTTATATGTGTCCGCGTCCATTTATCATGTAGTTAACCACTTAAGGACCACAGGTTTATACCCCCCTAAAGACCAGGCCCTTTTTTAAAAATCGGCACTCTACAACTTTAGCGGTTTATTGCTCGGTCATGCAACTTACCACCCAAAATGGTTTGGGTAAAAGTTATAGCGTTTACAAACTATGGTACAAAAATGTGAATTTCCGCTTTTTGAAGCAGCTCTGACTTTCTGAGCACCTGTCATGTTTCCTGAGGTTCTGCAATGCCCAGACTGTAGAAACACCCCACAAATGACCCCATTTCGGAAAGTAGACACCCTAAGGTATTCGCTGATGGGCATAGTGAGTTCATAGAACTTTTTATTTTTTGTCACAAGTTAGTGGAAAATGATGATTTTTTTATTTTATTTTATTTTTTTCTCACAAAGTCTCATATTCCACTAACTTGTGACAAAAAATAAAAACTTCTATGAACTCACTATGCCCATCAGCGAATACCTTGGGGTGTCTTCTTTCCAAAATGGGGTCACTTGTGGGGTAGTTATACTGCCCTGGCATTCTAGGGGCCCAAATGTGTGGTAAGTAGAAATATCTTGGTCAAATGCCAACTTTGTATAAAAAAATGGGAAAAGTTGTCTTTTGCCAAGATATTTCTCTCACCCAGCAGGGGTATATGTAAAATGACACCCCAAAGCACATTCCCCAACTTCTCCTGAATACGGAGATACCAGATGTGTGACACTTTTTTGCAGCCTAGGTGGGCAAAGGGGCCCATATTCCAAAGAGCACCTTTCGGATTTCACTGGTCATTTTTTACAGAATTTGATTTCAAACTTCTTACCACACATTTGGGCCCCTAGAATGCCAGGGCAGGGACGGCGCCACCAGTAAGGCGACTTAGGCAGTCGCCTAGGGCGCCATCTAGCAGGGGGCGCCCTTTTGCGGTGTAAAAAAAAAAAAGTTGGTTATATAAGTTCGGGCGGCCGGGCGGCGGCGCCCCTCATGCTGCGCCTCCTGAGCGCTTGCCGCTCTAAAGAATCTCAGCCTGCTGTGTATGCTCTGTGCTACTGCTGTTGTTAGTGTAGCGTGGCCGAGCGCTGTTCGGTCCGCGGTACAGGAGCTTTTGTTTCCTGTACCCGGCCGGACTGACAGGAAGTGCTCACTAAATGCTCCTGTACCGCGGACCGAACAGCGCTCGGCCATGCTACACTAGAGGTGACCGGGGGGGTGTGTAAAATGAGTGACAAGGGGGGGGGTGTAAAATGAGTGACAAGGGGGGGGGTGTAAAATGAGTGACAAGGGGGGGGGTGTAAAATGAGTGACAAGGGGGGGGGGGTGTAAAATGAGTGACAAGGGGGGGGGTGTAAAATGAGTGACAAGGGGGGGGTGTAAAATGAGTGACAAGGGGGGGTGTAAAATGAGTGACAAGGGGGGTGTAAAATGAGTGACAAGGGGGGGTGTAAAATGAGTGACAAGGTGGGGTGTAAAATGAGTGACAAGGGGGGTGTAAAATGAGTGACAAGGGGGGGTGTAAAATGAGTGACAAGGGGGGGTGTAAAATGAGTGACAAGGGGGGGGTGTAAAATGAGTGACATGGGGGGGGTTGTAAAATGAGTGACAAGGGGGGGGTGTAAAATGAGTGACAAGGGGGGGGTGTAAAATGAGTGACAAGGGGGGGTGTAAAATGAGTGACAAGGGGGGGTGTAAAATGAGTGACAAGGGGGGGTGTAAAATGAGTGACAAGGGGGGGTGTAAAATGAGTGACAAGGGGGGGGTGTAAAATGAGTGACAAGGGGGGGTGTAAAATGAGTGACAAGGGGGGGGGTGTAAAATGAGTGACAGGGGGGGGGTGTAAAATGAGTGACAAGGGGGGGGGTGTAAAATGAGTGACAAGGGGGTGTGTAAAATGAGTGACAAGGGGGGGTGTAAAATGAGAGTGACAAGGGGGGGGGTGTAAAAGGAGAGTGACAAGGGGGAGTGTAAAATGAGAGTGAGGGGGGATGGGGTGTAAAATGAGAGGGACGAGGGGTGGTGGGGTGTAAAATGAGAGGGACGAGGGGGGGTGTAAAATGAGAGTGACAAGGGAGGGGGGGTAGAATGAGAGTGACCAGGGGGGGTAGAATGAGAGTGACAATGGGGGGAGGGTAGAATGAGAGTGACAATGGGGGGGGGGGTAGAAAATGAGAGTGACAATGGGGGGAGGGTAGAATGAGAGTGACAATGGAGGGGGGGGTAGAATGAGAGTGACAAGGAGGGGGAGGGGGGGGGGAAGAGAGTGACAAGGGAGTACCCAGAGCCAGGCTGCAGCCAGAGACCAGATCATCTTATTGTCCTGGTGGTAAGTAGACAATGCAATATGTGTATTATGTAATTGTTTAGTTATTAATACTACATTGGAAACTAATTTACCTCACATTTAGGGTCCATTCACACATCCGTGTGTGTTTTGCGGATCCACAAAACACGGACAGCGGCAATGTGCGTTCCACATTTTGCGGACCGCACATTGCCGGCACTAAGAGAATATGCCTATTCTTGTCCACTATTGCGGAAAATAGAGATACAATTTCAAAATTTCACTTTTTTGGCAGATTTTCCATTTCAATATTTTTTTTACTTTTACAAAGCAAGGGTTAACAGCCAAACAAAACTCAATATCTATGGCCCTGATTCTGTAGTTTACAGAAACACCCCATATGTGGTTGTAAACTACTGTACTGGCACACGGCAGGGCGCAGAAGGAAGGCAGATTTTGCTGGACTGGTTTTTTTGACACCATGTCCCATTTGAAGCCCCCCTAGAGTAGAAACTCCAAAAAAGTGACCCCATTTTAGAAACTACGGGATAGGGTGGCAGTATTGTTGGTACTAGTTTAGGGTATATATGATTTTTGGTTGCTCTATATTACACTTTTTGTGAGGCAAGGTAACAAGAAATAGCTGTTTTGGCACAGTTTTTATTTTTTGTTATTTACAACATTCATCTGACAGGTTAGATCATGTGATATTTTTATAGACCAGGTTGTCATGGATGCGGCGATACCTAATATGTATACTTTTTTTTTAATGTAAGTTTTACACAATGATTTCTTTTTTGAAACAAAAAAAATCCTGTTTTAGTGTTTCCATAGTCTGAGAGCCATAATTTTTTCAGTTTTCGGGCGATTACCTTCGGTAAGGTATGATTTTTGCGGGATGAGATGATGGTTTTATTGGCACTATTTTAGGGTGCGTGTAACTTTTTGATCGCTTGCTAATACACTTTTTGTGATGTAAGGTGACAAAAAATGGTTTATTTAGCACAGTTTTTATTAGGTCATGTGATATTTTTATAGAGCCGGTCGATACAGACGCGGCGATACCTAATATGTATACTTTTTTATTTATTTATGTATTTTTACACAATAATATCATTTTTGAAACAATTTTGGGCGATTGTCTCAGGTAGGGGCTCATTTTTTGCGGGATCGGGTGACGGTTAGATTGGTACTATTTTGGTGGGCAAAAGCCTTTTTGACCGCTTGCTGTTGTACTTTTTGTGATGTAAGGTGACAAAAAAATGGTTTATTTAGCACATTTTTTTTTTTACGGTGTTCATCTGAGGGGTTAGGTCATGTGATATGTTTATAGTGGCGGTCGATACGGACGCGGCGATACCTAATATGTATGTTTGGTTTTTTTCCCTATTTTTTCCCAATTTATTTTACCTTTATTTGGGGAAAATGACGTTTTTGTTTATTTTTACTTGAAACTTTACATTTTTTGGGCGGAAAACTTTATTTTTTAAACTTTTTTTTTTCACTTTATTTTTTTGTCCCACTTTGGGACTTAAACTTTTGGGGGTCTAATCCTTTATAACGCATTCCAATACTTCTGTATTGGAATGCATTGGCTGTATGAGTAATACTGTGTGTATTACTCATACAGCTTCCGGCCTATGAGATCCAGGGGGCTGGATCTCACAGGCTCGTCACCGGAAGGCAGCGCGATGCCTTCCTTAGGCATCGCGCTGCCTTTCATGCCATTAGGTCCCCCCCTACAGCCGCATGGGGACCCGATGGCACTGCCGCAGCAGCCGCAAACCGCAGGTAAAGCCGCAAACCGCAGGTCTGAATTGACCTGCGGTTTGCGGCGATCGTCTAAACGGGGGGGGGGGGTCACGGGACCGCCCCGCGCATTTAGCCAAGGTGCCTGCTCAATGATTTGCATAATGACTGTCCATCTTTCTACAATCATAACTGCAAAAGAATAGGTCTTTTTTTGGGCTTCCCTAAAGTCTTATTGCAATATGCCATATTGTTCCCTACTTCAGCTGCACAGCTAGATGCATTTCAATCAGAAGCCAGAGCACACATCTCTTCTGTAAAACCTGCCAGCAATGTACTGTTATGATGTCCTTTCCCTTACTTCCCACTATGTTTGTTTTCAGCTTCAGAACTCACAGAATAGATAAGGAGGGAAAAATCACACAGACACACAGGGCTCTCCTATAATCTTCAAAAGCTGTGTAGAGGCAGGTTTTTTTTTATCAGGCTCAGGATCTCAGCTCGCTTTCCTGTAAGCCGTCTTCTGTGTCTGTTACTAGGGGTGGATGTTGCTTGACAACAGGCAGTGGACTGCAAATTCGGTGGTAGTGAGAACCCCTAGTGGCCAGCTTTTCTCTCAGATTGATACAGGCAGATTTTTTATTTAGGAATTTGCAAGTTACACCATTCTCCATTAAATGAAATAAAATTGTGTAAAAGTACAGCAACTCTTTAACCATGATTTTTTTTTTTCTGTCTATGCAATGATTACAACAAATTCTTGGTAGCAAATAAGGTTGCACATGTTCTGCATAGATAGTAGATGTGCCCGATGAACCAAAGGAACCCAAGTCCATCATGGCTCAGGGTCCACAGCTGCGTGGGAGGATTGATTGTTTCATGCGGTCAATTTCCCCTTCTAGAAAGTATGTCCCACCATGTGCAGCTGATGGCGGAGTTACACTTTAAGCAGTAAACAACTGATAATTGCTCCACAGCTTTAGAAACTTCGCAAGTTGCTTGAGTAATACTACTGCTGGGGCTCCATCTGACAATGTGTTAGCTGTATAAAATTATAGTTATATGGAGGTGCAGTTTATTGAATCTACAGACCCCAGAGAGCTAGAGAGACCGGTTTTTCCATACAACCATACATTTTCGTTTAAGCATCTCTCATTAAAATTAAAAAAGAAAATGGTTGAGTAAATTGATAGGAAATACGGCTTTAAAAAACCACACAAGTGTGTGTTCCTGAAGACATTGAAATCAGCAGCACAAATCAGGAAGGAGATAAATATTGTACCGCTTGCTTTTGTTTCCCTAATAGTAGTGTGTCTGCTGTCCCTTTAAGACGGAAGGTCCTATGGTATTTCATTAATAGTATAAATAGTGGTTACCTGTGAGTACAATATGTATGGGATCTACACATTTTCCCTGTGACATGCAAATAAACCGCTGTTAATTATAATCTCTTTGCTCTAGGCAGAGTACACTCTACAATTTAAATAATTTACAAAATATGAACTTACAAAAAATACATGTAATTATCCAAAAAGAATAGTATATAATTCTGCACTAATTTGTGTATTTTACAGACTACTCCTGATTTAATGCGCCAATCAAATTAATAGCCAATCTTGCATTTGATTGGAATCAGCGATAGTTTACCATCTCTTGTTATATGACTCTGCTGTATGCCTGGAATAGAGAATCAGTTATTAGAGAGAGCACCTAATTCCATCTTGCAAATTGCAGATTGTGTTTGGCTTGAACATGTCCACATGTGCAGCAATTTCTTACTCAACTTGTTTTTTTTTTTTTTTTTTTATCATTCGTAGTTTAATTGCATTGTATTTCTGCTATAATTATTTATATGTTGTTATATTTATTTTTTATATATATAAAATCTCTGGTATATTAGCTAACATTACACATTTTTCTAGCGTAATGAATTACAATTTATCACTTGGTAAAATTCCTCATAATATCCGTAATAATCAATATACTTTTTTATCTGTGGTTTTACATTAAAATGTGAAGAAGATGCTGTCATCAAAAAGATACTGCATGTGTTTTAACTATTTTTTGTGGATAAAAAAAATAACATTTTTTTGGAAAGTTTATATTTTTTGTTTTGTGGTATAACATGTTTCACATATGCTGACCTCTAGTGGTGGAACGGGGTACACAGCTAAACCAAACGACCAAAAACATCTAATTTTACAGCCTACAGTAATATTATACTTTTAGGAGGTTGCAGATTATGACTGCCTCATATAAGACACAAAAGCGAGTGTATAATAGTAGTCTAAAGTTGATCAAAATAGACACTTTCAACCAAAACAGACGTTGGTCAGATGAAACTCAGTTATGTTTTTGCTTAGCAATAACATGTCTGAAGTCGGTTATGTTTGAAATTTTTGACCAATCAGATGAAATATTTTTCATTCAAAGAAAGATCTTCATGGATAAAAGATCTTGCTGTGAAAGAGCATTCACACAAGGATGGTTGGTGATTCTCCCAGCATGATTAAACATGTCTGACCAGTTTGAATGACTGTCAGTGAACTGATGGTTCACCAGATGATCATTTGTTCGACGGTTGTTCAACTATCAGCCTATCTCTGGCTGACGTGCATGGCCACCTTAAAGCAGACATCTTGTCATACCATCAATGGAGGCAGGCTACTTTTTCATGGGCCACCCTGTATTTCTATCTGCAAAGCTGAAAAAAATCTCCATAACAGACCTATTACGTGGTACTGGATCTATGTCGTTTTTTCCTATTAGGGGACACGTTAACAGTGATCGCTTTCCTCTGTTTGTGTTAGCAAGTCACCAATCTTATGACCACAAGCGGCTGGCTTCATAATAGCCTTAAAGGTATGGTGGTATTTGTAGTTTATAGAGTGAGCCCTGCAACGGTAAGCCAAGCCTCATAAGAGGAAGAAGGGCTGGTCTGCCCTAATATCGGGCTGCTGTGAATTAAGAGAAATGTAGGTTTATGCTGCTAATATTTTATGTGCTGATGATGAAACAAGTTAAAAAGCATTTTGGGAAATATTCTTTATATTAATAGCCATTGGATAACTGCTTTAAACAATTTTGGGTGATTTAACCAATTAAACTCCTATGTATGCTCTGTAGTGTCAGTTCTGTCCTGGGCATGTGCCCGGTTGTCATTCTAAGATAACTTATCAAGACCACACAGTCCCAAATGGATTTTTCCATCTTAGATACTTGTGTCATATCCAAAAGATCAGGAGAATCACTTGCTTGGCTCTTTCTGTGTTGCCTTTGCTAGACTTGAATGGTGAGAGCTATGCACATACTTGACCATCTACCCATTCAAACACCACTATGATGTGGCCGCCAGCACCATGGGTTGGATTCTGACCTATCACAGATTTATGGCATAACCACTGGATATGTCATAAATATGTAAAATTGGAACCTCATGCAACGTCTTTGACAAGTTGTTTTGCTCCTACTCAAAGAAGCTTCAGAGGCTCTTTTACAACTTCCAATCAGATTTATAATATGCCATAATCTAAGGAGACCGTCCATGATAAGCTTGCCTTAGTGTATTACTTTGATAGTCAGTAATATGTTACAGATGTGACCCTGATAACAATACTTCACTAAGCTATAATATAAAAATTTTAAATATCCTCGGAAACCAGCTATACTACCGATTCTTAAAGTAATTGTTGAATTCAATAATGTAGGTTATTTCACTACTTATTTGGCCTTCATGTCTATGAGCTTATTGTAGAGACATTTTTCATCTTCTGGATTCTTTGCTGTGCTCTGTGGTTCTTGATATGTTCCTCCTTTGCAAACTGATTATGTAAGTTTTAAAAAGTGCCATTACCTACCTAAAAATATTCCATTGATCATCTGATTTTATTAATGAGCTTTGTGCTGAAGAATAATGCTTCCTGTGACCAGGCGACCTCCAGTCTGAATTGCCAGACAGCAAATACTCGTAATGTGTTTGAATATATTCTTTGGACTGTGGCCTAAAAACGATTGACCTCAAATGTAATAATGATGTATCAGCCCTAGTAAAAGTATGATTGGCTGTTTCAGTGCTGGCACCGTTCTCAAAGAAAAGCTGACCTTAAAAATAGATGTCTTCAAACTTTTTGCCTAGTTTTTGCGTACTACACTTTCTTTAAAGGGAACCTGTCACCATAAAACTGCAGTCGATCTACAGGCAGCATGTTTTAACGCAGGGGGGAGGATCAGGGGAGTATCTTTATGTATAGGAAATATGTTTATTATAACTTGTTATTTATACAAGCTCAGTAGCCGAAGTGGCAGCTATCTATGTATGCACCCTTATACAGGGAAGGTTGTCAATTACTGAAAAGACAGTCCACTTGGGCAACTGAGCTCAGAAAGAGCAGAGCTCTTAAAAGAATTCTCCAGTATCATAATGACATTTTTTTTATCTGCCCAGAGTACCCCAAACACTGCATATTTTTGCCCCATATACCTTTCATGTCAGCACTTTCCTTCCCCTATTCTCTGCATCAGCTCATCTGGGCAGGATGTTTACAAGCAGAACTTCCAGTTTAAATCAGCTTCCTGTTTGATTTTCTAACCAAACTCAGAATGCTTTGCTCTGTAATGTTTTAAAGCTCTTTTTCCACCTAGCTAACGTAGGCACGCGAGGAGTAGGGGATGTGATTACTGCAGAGAAAACAGTGTGGCAAGCGGAGTAAGCCCTGAGAAACATTACAAAGCAAAGTATGCTGGAATTGGTTACAAAACCCACCAGGAAGGTGATGAAAACAGGAAGTTTTGCATGTAAACATCCTGCCAGGATGCAGTGAAGCTGAGAAAAAATAAGAAGGAAAGCACTGACATGAAAAACAGTTAGGGTCATTTCACACGTACATATGTGTTTTGCGGATCCGCAAAACACGGACATCGGCAGTGTGCATTCCGCATTTTGTGGACCGGACATCGCCGGCACTCTCATAGAAAATGCCATTTCTTGTCCGCAATTGCGGACAAGAATAGGACATGTTCTATTTTTTTGTGGATCTCGAAGTGCGGTTCCGCAAATGCGGATGCGGACAGCACATTCCGGCCCTATTGAAAATGAATAGGTCCGCACCTGTTCCGCAAAATTGCGGAACGGATCCGGACCCATTTTGCGGACGTGTGAATGGACCCTTATACAGAGGAAAAATATGCAGTGTTTGGGGTACTCTATGTATAAATTACAACATATACTGAATCTTTTCCCTCAAAGCCATATATCACTCTGCTTAGCATCTCCTGCTCTATAATATGCTGCTTGCAGATTGACTTCATTTTCATGGTCACAGGTTCCCTTTAAATACATACAATGCTCTCTCAAGTTACAATATTATTTTTTCAGGGTAACCATTGTTAATTGAAAATAATGTGACAGAAATGTCAACAAAATAAGAAAAATATTACAATTAAAGACAAATATACAGAAAACGTATAGATAAAGCAAGTCCTGATGTATACCAGTCAAACAGCAGATGGATTGTGTATCGTATATCACTGCTGTGCTGAGGACAGGGACTTCTTCAGGGTCCTGTACAGTGCTTATGGGATTTTTTTTAAACCTAATTCAGGGAAATTTCTCATGTGTGACCGTAGCCTTAGCAAATCCAAACTGTAAAAGTCATTGTAAAATTAATTAAAAACAAAAAATGTATATTTCATGTTACTTGGAAATGTACAGCTTTCCCTTTAAAGAAATAAAAAAAGTACATTTATATTAATATACAAGTTTCCAAAAGCCAAAATCCAGATATTAATGCCCCATCTGTAATTATGTGCACAGTGCCAACATCACCATGGCTCATAACACCCACGTCTAAACTTTGAAGCACTTTTGGTAGCGCAATAATCCTAATATCGGAGTCGTAAAAGATTATTTGATTGAGCGTTTCGAGAAGCAAAGTGGTCTCATCGTAGCCCCCACTACCTCTTCACGGGCTAAACAGAAGGGTGTTATTATTCAAGTCTCTCTCCCCTGTTCCCAGTTTCCTCCTGTAGTAAAATATTACAGTGATTACACATCATAAAGCCTATCTGTAATAAAACGCATCAGCTGGCCAAGGTTTTCATCGCTCACTCAATAATCCATTAATACAGCGACGCTGCCCAGGCGTCTTTATAATACCAACTCGGAGGTAATTTTAATCAGCCGCACCAGCTGGTATTTACCAGCAGCTGCTGGAGTCGCCGCAAATATACTCCATAGCTGGCATCTTTATTTGCAGTATTTCAAGGGGAGAAGCGATCCCCCTGTGGTTACTGGTGTTGTCTATGTATATGTATATGACTGCATAGAAAAAGAGAAAAAAAAGTTGTTTTAAGATCATTACTAGTTTTTTCACATTAAACTGCAAGAGTAACAATGTGGTCTCAGTCACAGTCATATACTGTATTTCCACTGAAAGACTCATCTGGAATAGGTGAGGTACTTTATGTGTACTGATGCTTATGTACAACCTTAGTTTATTCCATCAGTGTCAGATAGGTAAGGGTCTCCTGCACCTATCTCCAACACAGGTCTCCGAAAGTGAAAAAGAGCACACCGTATGCTCGGCTATTTTCGGAAATCCCATAAAAATGAATAGAGAGTGCACTGCGCAAGCGCCACCACCGCTCTATTGATTTCTGTGGGACTGTGGCTGCTCTCCGTTTACCGCAAGGGTCCCATTGTGGAGACAATTCACTGTCCTAGCCGTATAACACCAATGTCTCAGATGAGACAACCCCTTTAATGTATGACGAATTGCCTTGTCACAAATTAAATGCATCCTCTGGTAGTCCGTGCTCCTAGATTGAAGTCTACTCTAGCTCGTAGCTCGAGTAGATTTCAATAGTCATTTACACCAGTAAACCGGCAAAAAAGATAATAAATGGTAAGAGACCACAGATTCAATTGCAGATTTTTTTCTTGCAGCATGTGGATGAGGTTTTTTAAATTCGCTAGGTTTTGTGGCCAAATAAGAAGCTAAGTGCTATATATAATAATATTTGTTACAGAACTTAATATGAGATTAATGTGTTTTTTCCTAATGATAATTATTGTTATTTATCACCTGAGGTTTCATAAGAAAATACAGATAATTATGATGAGGCTGTGTATTTTTTATGTTTGTTCCTGACCTTAATGCAGAAATAATATCACTAATAATAGCTAATATTAAAGTGGCATTCTTCATGTATCATATTTAGTACCAATTATAAATACTAATAATAATTTTAATCTTGGAGCCCCTTGTGAAGAATTGTAATCATACAAATTAGTGTAAAAAAGACACTATTACAGTATCAAATCTAAACAACAATAATAATTATAATAACAAATGCATTACTTTATATGTATCAAATAATAGTAATAACCAAAATAATAGATAATAAAGGCTTTGCTCCAGTATCACATTTAGTCATAAATATAAATAGTAATAATAATCTCAAGGAACATCTGGTGAATAATAAAAAGAATAAGCACATTTATTGTTTTTATTATGATTAATTTTTTTGATGATTCATTTTTTATGATTGTTCATTTCATGTTTTTTGTTAATTTAGGCCAATATTAAAGCTTCTATGTGTTTTTTTTTTTTTTTTTAATTCATAAATATTGCTATTGGAGTCTGTTTTGTAAATTTTTATTTTTGATAGCCATCAATGTAATCCTTTAAGTGGTAGGATCCAGAATGGCCTTTCATTTAGGTAGGATACAGAATCTCTGTTATATATATATATTTTTTATATTATACAAATAATAAAAAATATACTCTTGAAATATATATTCTTTTTACTGAATCTATAAACTATATCTATATATATATATATATATATATATATATGCACACAGTTAGGTCCATATATATTTGGACATTGACACAAATGTAATTTTATTTTTTACCTGTTTACTAAGTTATAGTTACCGTATTTTTCACCGTATAAGAAGCACCGGCCCATAAGACGCACCTAGGTTTTAGAGGAGGGCAATAATAAAAAAATATTATTCATTACACCTCAGGTCAGACCTGCAATCAGACCCCCAATGTTAATCAGACCTCAGGTTACAGCCCCAATCAGACCCCAATGTTGATAAGACCCCCAATGCCTCAGATCAGCCCCCAGCCATCTATCAGCCCCAAGCTTTATGTCAGCAGTCAGCCTCATGTAGCCCCCAGCTTTATATCAGCCTCATGTAGCCCCCAGCTGTATGTCAGCCATCAGCCTCATGTAGCCCCCAGCTTTATGTCAGCCATCAGCCTCATGTAGCCCCCTGCTTTATGTCAGCCATCAGCCTCATGTAGCCCCCAGCCTCATGTCAGCCCCAAGCCATCAGCGCAAATAGAATAATAAAAAAAACACTTACCTCTCCTGCTCCTGGACGCCACCGCTCCTCACCTCCAGTGCGCTGTGTCTTCTTCCTGCCGCGGCTGTGCTGTGAACCGGAAGGCACAGTGTGAGGTCACAGTGCGCCCTCACGCTGTGCGCAGCCCTGCACAGCTGAGGACCAGGAAGCGGTGAGTACATAATAGAAGTGCTTCATTAGTATTCACTTTTGATGGGGGGGGGGGATGTGTCTTATGGGGTGAAAAATACGGTATATAAAGGACATGGACATAAAGTCCAGACTTTTAGCTTTCATTTCAGAATATCCACATTAAAATTGGATGAAGGGTTTAGGAGTTTCAGCTCCTTTACATGTGGCACCCTGTTTTTAAAGGGACCAAAAGTAATTGACTCAAAGGCTGTTTCATGGGCAGGTGTGGGAATTCCTTCATTATTTCATTCTCAATTAAGCACATAAAAGGCCTGGAGTTGATTTGAGGTGTGGTGCTTGCATTTTGAAGATTTTGCTGAGAAGTAAACATGCGGTCAAAGGAGCTCTCCATGCAGGTGAAACAAGCCATCCTTCATCTGCGAAAACAGAAAAAACCCATCCTAGAAATTGCTACACTATTAGGAGTGGCAAAATCTACAGTTTGGTACATCCTGAGATAGAAAGAAAGCACTGGTGACCTCAGCAATGCAAAAAGACCTAGACGCCCACGGAAGACAGCAGGGGTGGATGATCGCAGGATAATTACCATGGTGAAGAGACACCCCCTTCACAACAGCCAACCAAGTGAACAACACTCTCCAGGATATAGGCGTATCAATATCCAAATCTACCATAAAGAGAAGACTGCATGAAAGTAAATACATATAAGGGTTCACTGCACAGTACATGCCACTCATAAGCCTCAAGAATAAGAAGGCTAGATTGGACTTTGCTAAAAAAAAAAAAAACATCTTAAAAAACCAGCACACTACTGTAAGAACATTCTTTGGACAGATGAAACCAAGATCAACCTCTATCAGAATGATGGAAAGCAATGTTTATTGTAGATGTGACACAGGACAGAATACAGATGGACAATGACCCAAAAACATAAAGCCAAAGCAACCCAGGAGTTTATTAAAGCAAAGAAGTGGAATATTCTTGAATGGCCAAGTCAGTCCCCTGATCTGAACCCAATATAGCATTTCACTTGTTAAAGACTAAACCTCAGACAGAAAGGCCTACAAACAAACAGCAACTGAAAACCGCTGCAGTAAAGGGCTGGCAGAGCATTAAAAAGAAGGAAACACAGCCTCTGGTGATGTCCATGAGTTCAAGACTTTAGGCAGTCATTGCCAACAAACGGCTTTCAACCAAGTATTAGAAATTAACATTTTATTTAGAATTATTTAATTTGTCCAAATACTTTTGAGGCCCTGAAATGAAGGAATTGAGTTTTAAAAATGCTTTAGTTCCTCACATTTTTCTGCAATCATTTTGTTCAACCCACTGAATAAAGCTGAAAGTCTGAACTGCAACTACATCTGAATTGTTTTGTTCAAAATCCATTGTGGTAATGTACAGAACAAAAATTCTAAAAAATGTTGTCTCTGTTTAAATATATGTGGACCTAACTATATATATACCGGTGTGTGTGTATATATATAAATATATATATATAATCATTTTAAAAGAATATAATCATAAAAAATGGCAAAAACAAAATTCATAGTACTAAAAGTTAGAAAAAACTTTTCAAACTTACATATAAAGGTCATAGATGTATATGTATCTTTAATCTAGCAGTGCTACTACCAAGAAATGGCATAGAGATATTATGCTAGTAGTTATATTTCACTAGAGACATGAATTTAGGGGTTCCTAATACAGCCCACTGGCCAGGAGGACAAAATTATAATTAAAGTATAGTGGTTTAGGGTCCTGGTACAGCTTTTTAATTAGTAGGGCATATTTGCCTTTCTATGGTAAATAATGAAAGAAAAGTATACATTCTGTTGTGAGTGCTGTCCCTTCTAAATTGGCCAATTTAAAACAGCAGTACATACCGTATTTTTTGCCCCATAAGACGCACTTTTTCCCCCCAAAAAATGGGGGGGGAAATGCCCCTGCGTCTTATGGGGCGAATGCTGACAGTTTAACATCGCTGGATGCGATGTACAAGCGAGCGGGGGCCGGGGGAGGGACTGGGAGGAGGAGCTGGGGGCCGGAATAGCGGCGGGGCGGTGCACTCAGTGTACTATAGCCCCGCCGCTCCGGTATATTAATATTAAATGTCTTATTCAATTAAAATGTATTACATATGCCCCCTCACTCCTAAATTCCTAATAGTACCTTACATCCTATTCCTAATAGGTTCTGTACAATGCCGGCAGGCAGGCCGGGCGGGCGGCAGCGTAACTCCCTGATGTCACGTGCCTGCTCCGCCTACTTTATGAATGAAGCAGGCGGCGCAGGCAAGTGACGTCAGTGAGTGACGCGCCGGCCGCCCGGCCTGCCTGCCGGCATTGTACAGAACCTATTAGGAATAGGATGTAAGGTACTATTAGGAATTTAGGAGTGAGGGGGCATATGTAATACATTTTAATTGAATAAGACATATTATATTTGTATACTGGGGCGGGGGGGGGGCTGATCCGTGGATGGCACAGTTAAGGGGTGGGGGGTCTGTGGATGGCACAGTTATGGGGTGGGGGGGTCTGTGGATGGCACATATATAACAGTGCCAGCCACAGATCCACCCTGTAACAGTGCCATCCACAGATCCCCCCTGTAACAGTGCCAGCCACAGATCCCCCCGTAACAGTGTCCGTCATCCACAGATCCCCCCCATAACAGTCCTTCATCCACAGATCCCCCCATAACAGTGTCCGTCATCCACAGATCCCCCCATAACAGTGTCGTCATCCACAGATCCCCCCATAATAGTGTCCTTCACAGATCCCCAGTAATAGTGCCATCCACAGACCACCATTAGTTCCAAACCCACCAAAAGCACACCTTTTGGTTAAAAAAATTTTTTTTTCTTATTTTCCTCCCCAAAAACCTAGGTGCGTCTTATAGGGCGAAAAATACGGTAAATATTACTCTATGGTGCGATAATTAGTTATGGTAGTTAGTGGGTTCATGGTAACATCCCTGGGGCAGAGAATGAATTAATGTCTGCATCCCCTGGTGATCTGGGGTGGTGATAATGTTAATGTCTGCAACTTTGACTGCAGGGGTTAATGTCAGTATCCCTGGTGGCCTAGGGCAGGGAAAGGATTATTTTCAGTATCCCTGGTGACCTACAGGTTTGATGTTGTATATCTAGTGTCCAGTGATGCTAGAATGAACAGACATTCTACCTCTTACGCAGACTGCTCCCAATGGTTCCCTCCCTTTGTTAAATGGACTGCTGTAATACCCGATCTCTGTAACAGACTGCGCTCCATGCACCACTGTTATATAGACCTCTCTTTATGCCCCCATCTCTCTCAGAAACAGCTCTCCATGCCCCATTTCAGTTACACCGGTTGCCCCCTCACCAATAGACAGCTCGACATGGACCCCTCTCTCACATAAATTGGTCCTTCTGCCCTCCTCTATTACAAACAATTGCCCCTTCTTGTAGAAGCTGCTCTTGATGTCGCCCTCTCTCACAAACTGCTCCCCATGTCCCCTCTCTCACAGACTGTCCCCTGTGTGACTGCGCTTCATGGTCCCCCTTCTCACACAGACCACTTCCCATACCCCTCTCACTCATTACCTCTTTAGTCCTTCCATTGCTGAAATTAATTTCACTGGAGACATTGCTTCCAGTTTCCTCCCTGTACCTATCAGAAATAGGGAGGGATAAAGAGAACTGTGCAGCTCCTATACGGCTGCACAGTTTCCTCTTTGGTCAGTTAGAGGGATTCAGGAGTGCTCTGCCCAATCAAAGAGAAGAGCTCAGGGAGGATCCAGCCAATTCATTTGAATGGTCACCCTATAATCCTAAATGAATGGATCAATGTTGCTTTGGTTTGATTGTAACCAGAAGGTATAGTTCGAACATATTTTTGTTTTAAATGAAATCCCTGCATACATTTATCAGCTCCAGTACTCCAGAACAGAACTGACAATCGTTTTGATTATTCCCCGTGCGTTTAAAAATGTGCAACTTTTTGGGGGGCTTTTACCTCACTTGCCTCTTTTCCAAAAACTGAACAGGGCAGGGATTCGATGGTGCGGGGTCCTACCTAACCAGCCTAGCACATTTAATATAACTGTTCCTGTAATCTTCCCCAGCTCGCTCGCTGGAGTAGATTACAGTTCTGGCTCACTGACGTGCGGAGATGCACCGCAAATATTAAGAAGCATGCTCCTCTTAATATTGTGCCGCATCTCATGCCAGCGGAGCAGAGATTTAGACCAGCATGCAAAACGCCACTCTTAATAAACGTCCCCTGTAGTCTTCCTGTTTCTTGCCCTCCCGCACGCCTTCAAGTCGTAAATACAGCATCAAGAGCCGTTTCTGCTTCTCATCAGAACACATTGCTAATTCATCTAAAAGTTACAGTGAAACCAGTTGTTTGAAAGAGTTCATTTATCAGTACAAGCGGTTTCCAAAGCTTCAGCCAAATATGGATCTGTCTGCTTTGGACTATGATTGAGCACGTACAGTTAAATCCTACAACAAAATGAATTACTGGAATAGCAATTTGAATACAAAAATTCCATGGCAAGCACTTTCCCTGTTATTTCTAGTGAAAACAGGCTGTTAAAGTTTGTTTAGTGTGTTTGACAACAGACAGTATGATGTATTGCTGGGCACAGCAGTAGGTTGGACTTGAGTGGTATTAACTCCCTGTTTTGATTAATGGTAATTGTTTCATCGAGAAAGCATGTTTTACATACAACTCATAGTCGTGCAAAGCAGAAGTTGACTTGCGAGATCCATAATTAGCGTTCTGAGTTAGCATATAAAAAGATCATGAGGAACATGCGGGCAGAATATGCTCAGGCTTCCATTGTTTAGCATTGTATTGCTTCTAAAGTGTTTGGAAGACAACATTAAACCTGGTTATTTATCTTTTGTTCTCTGTTACAATGTGATTTATGAGCTATCGTCAAAGCCTACAGCACTTTAACGAATAAAAAAAAGAGCAAAAAATGAAATCGTACCTGCGTATAAGACGGCGGAGAAAAGGTAATCAGATACCGCGGCGTCTAATTGCTGTGGGAACAGAACAGGATTTAGCAACATCAATCTAGAAAAAAAGTGCCATAGAACATTCTGCATTGTCATTTAGAAAGGCAAAGATGGAAAATAGAAATGGCACATTGTGATGGAATTCAAAAGAAATTATATATCAGTGTTTTCTTATAGATATATATATATATATATATATATATATATATATATATATATTGAAGAAAAAGTCCAGCGGGAGCACCACCCAAGGAGCGGGTGCAATGTCCAACAAAGGGTAACGGCAATACCCAATAGTATAAAAAGCGAAAAAGTGGGACTGCACTCCTGAATTGTAGTGAAATCAAAAGGCTTTTATTCACCCATTATATGGCAAAATTGCGACGTTTTGGCAGCCTTCCTCAAGCTTGAGGAAGGCTCTTGTGAGCCGAAACGTCGCAAGTTTGCCATATAATGGGTGAATAAAAGCCTTTTGATTTCACTACAATTCAGGAGTGCAGTCCCACTTTTTCGCTTTTTATATATATATATTTGCTGTTTTCAAGTGAAATAAAACCTGCTGTACTCACTAGTCAGTACACTAGATATTCAAGTAGATATAAGTTTTCTTTAGGTCATTCATGACGTGTTTTTTTTTTTTCTATTTATTTTTAAATTCATATAAGTGCAAGTGCTAAGTACTGATGTCTTTATAATTAGTGAATGAATGCACAGAGTCCTTATGGCTTCTTAGTATGGAGCTATGCTTCCCTTGCCTAGTTCAATACAGGCTGTGTCCGGAGAGATGCTAGCGTAGATGGCAAGATGTTTTTTTTTTTTTCTTTACAAATCTGAAAAAACGTATGCCTCCATATGAAATTGAAGTCATACAACAGTACAGTTGAGGCCTCATGCACCTCTAACAGAGCCCTGTTACAACTCCACACAAAACATGTGCATAAGGCCTAAAAAGGGTTTGTACTAGATAGAGTGGTGCAAATAGAACTGTATTGAGTGTGGGGATAACTGTCAGATGATAAGGATAGGTCCTGAAGAATGGGGGGGGGGGGGGGGAAATGGGGAAGAGTCAGTTTAGGAAACGTGATAAGCCTACCTGAAAATATGTGTTTTTAAGGCAAATTTGAAGCTAAGGAAGTTGGGAATTAGACTGATTGTCTGGGGCAGTGCATTCCAGAGAGCTGGTGCAGCTTGTGAAAAGTCTTGAAGATGGGAGTGAGAAGTTCGAATTATGGAGGATGTTAGTCTTAGGGTACTGTCACACTTGCGTTGTTAAGATCCGGCAGGCAGTTCCGTTGCCAAAACTGCCTGCCGAATCCGGAAATCCGTGTGCAAACGGATAGCATTTGTATCCGGATCCGTCTAACAAATGCATTGAAACACCGGAAAAACGGATCCGGTATTTATTGTTTTTGCATTTTGAAAGGTCTGTGCATGCGCAAAATAATGCCGGATCCAGCATTCCGGCAAGTGTTCCGGAATTTTGGACTGAGAAAATACCACAGCATGCTGCGGTTTTTTCTCCGGCCAAATACCATAAGAGTGACTGATCTGAAGACATCCTGATGCATACTGAACGGATTGTTCTCCATTCAGAATGCATTAGGATAAAACTGATCCGTTTTTTCCGGTATTGAGCCCCTAGGACGGAACTCAATACCGGAAAACTTTAACGCAAGTGTGAAAGTACCCTTAGTTCATTGGCAGAATGGAGAGTGCGAGTAGGGGGGTAGAGAGAAATGAGGGACGGGATGTATTTAGGTGCAGCACTGTGGAGAGCTTTGTGGGTGAGAGGTTTGAACTTTAGTATGTGGTGGATGGGCAACCAGTGAAGTGACTGGCACAGGCTAGGGACATTGGTGTAGCAGGAGGACAGATGGATGAATCTCGCTGCTGCATTAATGACAGACTGAAAGGGGAAGAGTTTAGTGAGGGAAAGACCAATCAGTAATGAGTTACAGTAGTCAAGATGAGGATAATTCAAAGCAACAATGAGAGTTTTAGTTATTTCCGCCGTAAGAAAAGGGTGGATTCTGGAGATGTTCTTAAGGTGCAGAAGAAAAGGGCATGCAAGTGACATCCAGTTTGAGTTAAAGAGAGAACTTTATTACAGCTGCCAGACAGTCACTGTTGTTTTGTAAGTCATGGATAGTGGGGAGTTTGTTGCACATGGACCGAGGGTTCCAGAGAGCACAGTTGAAAGAGGCAGAAATAGATGTACAGTGAGTATTAATCAGATGTTTAATGTTTCAGGTGACAGGTGAGAAGCTTCAGTTAGAAAAAAGGGGGGACCCGAGTTTGGTGAAATATTGTGTGATTTTTTTTTTTTATGCTGCACCATTAAGAAAGATGGTTTTTATATATATATATATATATATATATATATATATATATATACACTATCAGAAGGACCCGACTTCTCACAGGTATATTTCATATATTTCATTTAATGTCTGTGTGTGTCATTAAAAGATATCAACAGTATCCCCCATAACAGTGACCTCTACAGCACCCCACCCCTTTAACAGTGAACTCAACAGTCCCCCACCCCTTAACACTAACCCCCCCTACAGTGCCCCACCACTTTAAAATGGGACCTCCACAGCAGCCCTTCCCCTTAACAGTGACCTCCACAGCCCCCTGCCCCTTTAATGCTAGGGCTACACGATGACATGTGTCTCACGACATTTTGTCTCAACAATTTTTATAATGATAGGCTATGGTGTCGCACTGCCACATGTGACATGCTGCGGCTGCGACACGACATTTGCCAAAAATCCTTCCAAGATGCAACACCATAGACCAGGGGTACTCAACTAGTTTTATTAAAGGTCCACATACCAGGGTCTGCAGTCAGGTGAAGGTCCGAGCTGAACGCCAACAGTAAAGATGCCATGCGATCATGTGATCCATGCACGTGGGGCGCTCTGACGTTATAGTGGAGCGCCCCGGGTAAGTCCCAGAATTAGTAATGGCCACATTAGTGCCCCAGTAAGAATAATGTCCCCATTAGTGCCCCCAGTAAGAGTATTGCCCCCATTAGTGCCCCCCTTCTCTGCTTTTGCAAAAAAAAAAAATATATTAGCATTCACCTGGCTGCGGTGAACATTCGCTGCTGACTGCAAGCTCAGGACCGGTGCTCCAACGTGATGGCGTCTTGTAGGTCCTGTCCTGAGCTTCTAGTCAGCAGGGAGTGTTCTCCACAGCGTGAGCAAATGGAGGTGGAGGTACCGTAATACAGTGTTTCCCAACCAGTGTGCCTCCAGCTGTTGCAAAACTACAACTCCCAGCATGCCCGCACAGCCAAAGGCTGTCCAGGCATTCTGGGAGTTGTAGTTTTGCAACAGCTGGAGGCACACTGGTTGGGAAACACTGCCGTAATATATATTTTTTTTTACTAGCACAAGTAGCGGTGGAGGTAAAGGCTGTACTAATGGGCGTTCCTTGATGGAAGCGCTCATTAGTAAGGGTACTTTCACACTTGCAGCAGGACGGATCCGACAGGCTGCTCACCCTGTCAGATCCATCTTGCCACTACTTCGCCGTGCCGCTGCTCTGTGCCCATCGACTATAATGGGGATGGGGGCAGAGTTACGGCGCAGCACGGTGAGAGGCCGCCAGACTAAAAGTACTACATGTCCGACTTTTTCGTCTGGCGGCCCCCTCAATATAATAAACATTGGTGGCGCAGTGCGCCCCCCCTCAAAATAATAAACATTGGTGGCGCAGTGCGCCCCCCCTCAAAATAATAAACATTGGTGGCGCAGTGCGCCCCCCCTCAAAATAATAAACATTAGTGGCGCAGTGCGCCCCCCCATCACCCCAGTATAATAAACATTGGTGGCGCAGTGCGCCCCCCCTCAATATAATAAACATTGGTGGCGCAGTGTGCCCCCCAATATAATAAACATTGGTGGCGCAGTGTGCCCCCCAATATAATAAACATTGGTGGCGCAGTGTGCCCCCCCAATATAATAAACATTGGTGGCGCAGTGCGCCCCCCTCAATATAATAAACATTGGTGGCGCAGTGTGCCCCCCAACATAATAAACATTGGTGGCGCAGTGTGCCCCCCAACATAATAAACATTGGTGGCGCAGTGCGCCCCCCAATATAATAAACATTGGTGGCGCAGTGTGCCCCCCAATATAATAAACATTGGTGGCGCAGTGCGCCCCCCAACATAATAAACATTGGTGGCGCAGTGTGCCCCCCAACATAATAAACATTGGTGGCGCAGTGTGCCCCCCAATATAATAAACATTGGTGGCGCAGTGCGCCCCCCCTCAAAATAATAAACATTGGTGGCGCAGTGCGCCCCCCCCCCAATATAATAAACATTGGTGGCGCAGTGGGCAGTGCCAATGAGGGTTAAAAATAATTTACTCACCTCCTCCAGTTGATCGATTAGCTGCCGGTCTCCAGTTCTTACTTCTTTCTTCAGGACCTGTGGTGACATCACTGAGCTCATCACATGATCCATCACCATGGTAATGGGCCATGTGATGAGCTCAGTGACGTCACCACAGGTCCTGAAGAAAGAAGTAAGAACAGGAGACCGGCAGTTAAGCGATCAACTGGAGGAGGTGAGTTAATTTTCTTTTATTATTTTTAACCCTCATTGGCACTTCCCACTGAGCCACCAATGTTTATTATAATGGGGAAGGGGGGGTGGGGGGCGCACTGCGCCACCAATGTTTCTTATACTAGGGGGGGGGGGGGCGCACTGCGCCACCAATGTTTCTTATACTGGGGTGTTGGGGGGGGGGGGGGGGGGGCGCACTGTGCCACCAACGTTTCTTATACAAATACAGGAGGCGGGTGCCGGAATCAAATAGCCGGCACTCGACTCTTGTGACAGGGGGCTGCGATCAGCTACAATTTACCCCTCAGGTACCGCACCTGAAGGGTTAACTCAACTGCAGCTGATCGCAGCCCCCTGTCACAGAGGTCGGGTGCTGGCTATTTGATTCCGGCACCCGCCTCCTGTATTTGTAATACAGGTCAGTTTTCTTCATTGGTGGCGCAGTGGCCACAGCCCCTCCCCTCCTCCTCCTGCCTCTTCTTATTGGCAGCGGCGGGGACAGCAGCAGCACAGGGGGGAGGGAGAGACTCCTCCTGCGCTGCTGAGAACTATCAGCTCCTGTGCCCCGCCGCTGTATTGAGCAGAGCTGCCAGAGTGTGCAGGAGGAGGAGCGCTACATGTGGAGGAAGCCCTGTCTCACTGCGCTGTGGGACAGGTGGAAGTGCGCCGGTAAGCTCTTCCTCCTGCACGGCACAGTGTGCAGGAGAGGAGCAGCGCTCTAAAGGATGGCCGGGGTCCGGACAACTGGCGGCCGCGGTCCGTATTTGGACCGCGGTCCGCCAGTTGAGTACCCCTGCCATAGACTATCATTATAAAAATTGTCGTGCAACACATGTAACAGTGTAGTTGTGCCCTATGTGTCGTGTGACTTATTGTCGTCGTGTATCCCTAGCCTAAAGCTGACCTACAGCAGTGAAGAAAAATGGCTGGGTTGTTATGTAAACCTGGAGTAAAACTGTGTGTATGTGGAGACTAAGGGCCTGCGAGCTTCTATTGGCTGATAAGGGATATGTGACCATGTGTATGGCATTTGGGATATGAAGAGAGAGACTTGCAGGCTTGTATTGGCTAATGCAGGTAATTTTTTGGGGAATATCTCAGGAACGGTACGTGCTAGAGAGCTGTGATCCCCACAAGATTTCTTTCCAGGTTGGAAGGGATGTGTATACCAAGTTTCATTGAAATCGATGGTTGTGTTTTTGAGTGATCGCGGAACATACATACATACATACACCATTATCATTCTGTGTGAATGTTATCAAAATTACAAGGATAAGCCCTTTAATCTAACTTCTCATCATGAAAGCGTGAGTGCAGTAATGTCTAAAATCCATTCTCTTTGTGCCACATCCACCTAGGTCCAGGAGCATGGCATACAAAGAGTTGTTAAAGGGAGTCCTTACACCTTAAAGGGGTTCTCCAAGGTTAGAAAAACATGGCTGCTTTCTTCTTAAAACAGCACCACCCCTGTCCATGGGTTGTGTCTAATATTGCAGCTCAGCTCCACTGGAATCAGTGCAATACCGCACACGACCTGTGAACAGGGGTGGAGCTGTTTTAATAAGAAAGCAGCCATGTTTTTCTATTCATGACACTGCAGTTCTAGTGCCTGCCTATGACGTGAAGGGAATGCCATTATTACTAGTGATTTTATTCCTGTGAGTAATAAAATTGTGGCTATAGAGATACTATTTTATTGCTTACAGAAATAATATAACCGCAGTGCCTTTCATATCACAGACAGACACAGGGATAAACCAGCTCTATAGTGTCAGCAAAACTCCCAACATTTGTATCTGAAAGACATTTTAAGCACATCCTCCATTCCACACAGAAGCACCCCAAATGCCACCCTTTCACTGCTTGATCCCTGGTGACTAGAACACTGTACATTTGAAAGGTATGTGTTAGGACCCCAATAGACAACTTGCTAAATCTTAGCTGCTTGAATGTCCAGACATGATGCCACTGGAATTAGGGATCTCCTGCCTTTGGCATGGGGCTTGGCTATTTTGGACTGAGCAGTAAGCTCAGATGAGAATAGCTGGGATGTCAACTGCATGCCTGAAGAGGATGAGCGCAACGTAATGTACTTCAGACCCTTTAAGGTCCCTCCCAGCTATTGATCATGCACCATTGCTTCTTATTATAAAGTAACTGTAGGCAAATCACTAATTTCTATGTTGAACTCATTGTCTGATTCCTTTGGTTTCACCCGGGTAAAAAGAGGCACTACCTTAGGGCTCATGCACACGACAGTATTTTGCGTTCAGTATACTGGCTGTTTTTTTAGTTCAGTATGCGGTACATATACTGGACCATTCATTTCAATGGTTCAGCAAAAAAAACTGAAGTGTCTCCGTGTGCATTCCGTTTCAGTATTTCCGCACCGTGAAAAGATAGAACATGTCCTATTCTCGTCCGCAAATCACGGTGCTTGGCTCCATTCAAGTCAATGGGTCCGCAAAAAAAAAAACAGAACACATACGGAAATGCATCCGTATGTCTTCCGTATTCTTTCCGTTTTTGCGGAACCATCTATTGAAAATGTAATGCCCAGCCCAATTTTTTCTAGGTAATTACTGCATACTGTATATGGCATACGGAAAAACGGAAAGGAAACGGAAACACAACGAAAACTGAATAAAGGATCCGTAAAAAAACAGACTGCAAAACACTGAAAAAGCCATACGGTCGTGTGCATGAGCCCTTAGGCTACATGCACATGAACGTTGTTTGTTTCTGTGTCCATTCCGGGTTTTTTTGCAGATAGGATGGGGACCCATTCATTTCAATGGGTCCGCAAAAAATGCTGACCGCATACTTTGTACTATCCGCATCCGTATGTCCGTACCGTAGCCCCGCAAAAAAAAATAGAGCATGTCCTATTCTTGTCCGTTTTAGGCATTGTTACAATGGATCCGCAAAAAAAACGGATGGCATACGGATTGGCATCTGTTTTTTTTTTGTTTTTTTTTGCGGATCTGCAATTTGCGGACACAAAACACATACGATCGTGTGCATGTAGCCTTATTTGGGAATTCAATTTACCTACCCTACTTTTCGATAATTTGAATATAACTATATTCCATTATTAGATACAATCAAAGGCAAGTTAAACTATTTGAAATTACAAACTCTCTCCTGGCTGGGAAAACTAGCAGCCATCAAAATGGTTATTCTACAAAAAAATTTATACGCGCTGCTTAATATCCCAATTTCTTTCCCCATCGTATACTTAAGGAGGTTGCAGCCATTATTATTCTACCATCTATGGGGTTGGAAGAGGCCAAGAGTTAGATCCACAATTCTTTTGGCCTGAACTTTCCCTCTTTTCTACATTACTGGAATTGGAATTACTGTGATTCTTACTTTTAAATGACTTATCTAAACTTAACTGGCGTCCAGTTGAGGGTTGGGCTTTGGGAAAGCATTCCATATCTTTAGATCTTACTGCCCAATCGCTGTTTAATGTTAAAAGCCCTTTCATATCTCTACAGGGTACCTCTAATGTATGGGATTCTGTTACTAGAAAGGAAAACTTGATTCTATTGTCTCTTCATAGTTCTCCAACTGAATTATGTGAACTAGCTATTCCTAACCTATCCATTACTCAATGAATTAATTCAGGATTACTTACCCTCTTGCAGTTTTGGCAGAATGGTACTTTTGCTGATTTTTCATATCTTAAAGATCATTATAATGTATATAAGAAAGATTTTTTTTTATAGGTTTCTCCATAATCGGCATCTTTTACTATCTCCTAAAATACATAACCCTTCTAAAACTATCTCTTAGCTAAATGTATGGTCCACCTCTACCAATGTTTTCTTTGTAACAAAAGGTTACCAATTGTTAACTATCCTGTACTAACCCACTGGATCATATAAACATTACCGTACTTGGCAGAACAATCTAAATGAAACATTTACATCTGAGCAATGGTTGGAGGGCTTCAAGTCAATTTCCAAATTTTAGAAATGCTCAGGTCATCTGGAAAATGCCAAGAAAGATTCTCTATTGGTGGTATCATACACCTCACTCAAAATATTTCCTGATGTGTCCTCAGATTGTTGGAGATGTCATCTGTATCTGGGTACTTAATTTCATATGTGGTGGTATTGTCCCCAGTTTTTTCTCTTTGTATCCGGGTTTTTAACCTTATTTCCAAATTGTGAAACATAATACAACCTAAACCTGAGCTTGATCTCTTATCTAATGGAACCAGGCTTTTTCCAGCTGACCCACAAACTATTATTATGCATCTTGTAATTAAGGATACATTGAAGATAGCCCTGTGTTGGAGAAAAGATTATCTTCCATCCATTTGAAGGGTCATTAGAGACATGAATAATAATTGTTGGTATGAAGGCATGTGTGCTTCAGCTTTCAACAAAAGAGATGCTTGCTTACGTGCATTTATTCTCCCTGTCTGTCATCTTCTGTACATGGCATATCACCCAGCAGTGACATACCACTTGGGGACACATCAATGCTTAGGCCAGTCATTTGCTCTAGCGGTGCATGGGACCGAGTCTGTATGGAAGTTGACAGACGGGGACCAAGAGTCCAGTGAAGAGGGCCTGGGAGCCATGAATCTGGAATGGATTGGCAGGGAGCAGTTAGGTATGGATCGCTTGACAAGTACTGCCAGGGAAAGACTGAGCATAGACCTTTCAGGGAAATTTCCTGGTAGGCCATTGTCTAGGGTTCCTCCCGAGCCCTCCTCATGGCCAGCTGGGTACATAACGATCTGATACTCTTAGCATTAATATATGGCGGGAGCATCAGGTACTTATGCACCTGGCCAATTACCGCAGATTCCCTACTGAACTCAATTGTATAACCGTCTTCAGGACAGCTATAGAGTTAAATAATGTGGTGAAGGTGGCAGTATTTTGTGCTGCGCTGTGGTATTTGTTTCTACTGGGGCAGTATTTTGTGCTACACTATAGTATTGCAGACCCGACCTACTTGTGTTACCCCACCTTCTGGCAATTTGGACCCACCTACAACATGGGGCCACTTTTAGGGTTTTTTGTTCCCAGTCTAACCCTGAGTACCATTTGCTGGGGACGGGAATTTAAAAGAAGTCATGGACAACTCCTTTTAAAGAAGTCACTCAGATAAGTAATGAAACATCTTCAAAATGAGTTGCCCACTTTTTTTTTATTACAGACGCCACCCCCCTCAAAATAAAAAATAAAATAAAATGTACCCCTACTGTGTTGAATGGTCAATTTAGAAGAATACCTAAATAAAATGAATCTGCATTTGAAATAGAAGAAATGCTCTTATTGCGCACTTGTGTGGTGTGATTAGGTTTCTGTATGTCAGGGGTGCGCCATGTGTTTCAAGCGTATACATGCACCTGCCCGGCAGTAAAATGTCCCTGGAAACGTGATTCCGATTTTTTCCAATTGAAAATACACACAGCGTAATCTCACGCTATAGTAAGAGCCCTTCACATAATTAAATATGCTATTTCTAAGAAGTCTGAACAGCATTAATTTGCAGATATAAATGCGTTAATAACCCGTGTTCCTCACCTCAGGTTCTTTAGCCATCCCTTGAGAGTCTCAATTAAGGTCATAACACTGATGAGACTGAGCTTCTAAGAGCTGATAAATCCAGAGGCTTTTGTTGTGTTTGCTGCCGCTCACCAGCGTCTTAGGAGCATTTACTGAAGAAGAAATGAAAGAAAATAAGGCTATACAACTAAATAAACGGAATATTTATTGTTGTGGTCATATAGATCACATTTGAGTCACATTTATGAAGTGCGACTTTTTAAAAAGTCGCAACTCCACGCCAACCATCTCCCAGGTGTAATGTCAAATAGAAATAGATTTGCACCAAATGTATTATTACTGTGCTCCATTTTCAGAAATTTGTGCGCATAGCAACTCCAATCTAAAAACTAACGTCATATGTGAGGTAGAGAACATAGCTAAACTATGGGGGAGAGTTATCAAAACTGGTGTAGAGTAGAACTGGCATAGGTGCCCATAGCAACCAATCAGATTCTGCCTTAAATTTTTCAAAGCTGCTTTGGAAAATGAAAGGTGGAATCTGATTGGTTGCTAACAGATAAAATGAAAGGTGGAATCTAAGTGTTTGAATATGATCTCCTCCATTCTGTTCTTTCCACTGAAACAACTCCATTCAGGTCAATGGAACAGATTTTCAGGCTCAGAACTTTCTTCAAAAGTCTGCTGTGTGTTAATTTCCCCGTATTGTGACAGTTGGCTATACACACAGTCAGAAAGAACACCAAGAATAGCGACACCACGCAATATATTCAAATTATTAGAAAACAATATTTAGCGTAACAAATAAAGATCAAGAATATGTTTAAAACAGGAGTTATCTCCATATCCACACAGAACCAAGAGCTACAATGTGGCACAGAGTTGATTAGGACAAAGCATCAGCATAAGAACCAGTAAACAAAACCCAAAAAGGGGGAATAAGAGACAAAGTGCAAAAAATTCAAAGTCCAAGGAATAACAATGATACAGACCACAGCAGAACCCAAGACCCCAACGGCTTTGGGGTCTTGGTCTCATGATGTTAAAATGTGAGCAGCATGATGAGGAGGACTGTTTATATACCAATTCTAATTGAAGCAGGACATTTATTGGGTGATTCATGGATCAAATACCTGTTGTGAATTTTGCCGTTAAGCTCCTTGTTAGAGAACAGCAAGTTGTGCAAAAAGTACTGAAACATTGAACAGTTGAACACGTGCATCCAAAACTTTAGGGAAGGTCATCTTAAGTTCATCTGTAAAGGTTAGAGTGTATTTTAGGTTCATCCTGAAATTTCCCTTACAAGCCAAATATCCCTAACTTTTTTTGAGTAGTGTATATCAATCTGCTCAGTTCCTCCTGCTCTATAAGGGTGGCTTCACATGCGGCAGATTTTGTGGCAGAAAATTCCAGGACTGAAAATCAGTTTCAATCGTTCGAATGGGGCAGCAAGCACCTGGATTTTCTGCAAGCCTCATTCAGGTAAATGGAACTGATTTTCAGTCATGGAATTTTCTTCCACCAAATCTGCACATAGGAAAGCACCCTAACATGCTGCTTTCATCTCAGACACCCTTTTCAACATGACAGGCTCTCTTTGAAGGGGATGTTCAGGATTATTTTGCTAACAACTGGCTACCGCGTTGACTTTTCCCCAAGCAGAACAGGACCCATCGGTGACATGCCATTTGGGGACACATCACCGCTGAGGCATTGGTTGCAGCAGTGAACTTGACCCTGCCCATGCAGGGAATGGAAGTCCTCAAATTAATAGGAAATGACCCCATTATTTATTTCACATTATGGCAACATTTGAGTTCTTGTAAATCCTTCCTCCCGTGATGTGGCGGGCACTAATAAGAAGATGTTCTCTGTACAGCCAGACCTGCTACTAAGCTGCGGCATTGAGACACTGACTGTCAGTATTGAACCGGTAGATGCATTCAAGTATTGTGCAACCCTAAATAGATTATGGAATTTTTTTTTTTAAATGACCAAAAATTCTAAAAGAAATATTTTTGTCATAGAAACTTGATTTAAGCAATAAGGGTACTTTCACACTTGCGTTGTGAGGATCGCCGAAACTGCCTGCCGGATCCGGAAATCCATCTGACAAATACATTGAAATACCGGATCCGTCTCTCTGGTGTCATCCAGAAAAACGGATCCGGTATTTATTATTTTCACATTTTTAAAGGTCTGCGCAGACCGGAAGGCTGGATGTGTCAATGCAGCAATTTTAATGCCGGATCTGGCACTAATACATTTAATGGAAATTAATGCCGAATCCGGCATTCCGGCAAGTGTACCAGAATTTTGGACGGAGCAAATACTGCAGCATGCTGCAGTTTTTTATCCAGCCAAATACCGTAAGAGTGACTGAACTGATGCATACTGAATGGAATGCTCTCCATTCAGAATGTATTAGGATAAAACAGATCAGTTTTTTTCCGGTATTGAGCCCCTAGGACGGAACTCAATGCCGGAAAAGAATAACGCTAGTGTGAAAGTACCCTTAGTCATGTTCCCGTTACGCCTCTGAATATCAGTAGTGAAGATAGAAGGAATATTATTATTATTCACTCCATGGCGTTGTACATATGAAGGATGAGCTCTCATATTCTAAAAACAAATATGTCTTTAATTTAGTTTTAGTTTTTTCAATTTTTTTGTGTGCACAGTGGTTTAGACTATAATAAACAGTAAAATAGTTCTCCGCCAAGAAGGGAAAGGATGAGAAGTGTAGTTTTTCAGCATTCTGTAGTGTTTCTTTGTGGCATCTTTTATGGAAAGGAACTTTTTTTTAAGTAGCATAAACTTGTTAGATTAGCTTCAATTAAGTGATGATTTGTTAATGCAAATGTGTGGAGAATGACTAGTGGTACATCTGTCTCTTCATCAATAGGCCATTACTGAGCCGCATTAGTACATGATTGTAAAGAAACTGGAAATCATTAGCTGCAGATAGCGCAGATTCACTCACATCTGACCTTATGCCTCAAAAGCTGAAGACACAAAATAACCAAGAAATGGGGAAAGGAAGCCAAGCCATCATCTTCTGTATAACCCTTTTTATGATCAATAATCTTACATTATAAGTGACATGGTAGAAGCCGTTAGATTGATAATTATGTGAGTCCATAGAAAGACAAGTGAAGAGCACGACCTCCATAATGATGGGAAAAGAGGTTTATATATTATATTTTATAGGAGGCCTCAATGATGAGCTGGAGTTTCAGAAGTTTCGGCACCGTCTGTATGCTTGTGTGCACCGTGTTAAAAACAGCAGGAATTTTTCAACTTTTTTTTTAATTTCTATTCCTATGCAGCTATTTGAGACGCTGGCCCACATTTACTTATGTGTCTGAACCTGGAATCTGTTTAAAAAAAATGGCACAATTTGGCACTACTAGAGCTTCTCCAATTTTTCAGACTTGCTTGATAGGGCATGGGCTTAGCAGGAGGGGGAGAAGCCTAAGATGTGCTGTATTGCGCCACAATTGTAGCATAAAATTCTGTGTGAAAGTAAGGGCTCATGCACATGTGTGTGCCCCGTGCCCATATTGTGACCAAGATACAGCGCGTCCGCAATATATGGGCACCAGCACTGTGCTCTCCATATCACGGATTGACTTGAATGGGTCAGCAAGATGCGGGACAGAGGCACGAATCGGATGCCCACAGAAGCACTACAAAGCTCTTCTGTGGGATTTCGGTCCATGCCTCCACACAGTAAAAAAATAGAACATGTCCTATTTTTTGCTGTGCGGACCATCTGTTGCGGATCGCAGACCCATTCAAGTGAATGGGTCCGCATTCGCAAACAGTGTGCAATTTGCGGTCCACAGAACGGTCACTGGGCACACGCATTTATGTGCACGAGCCCTAAGGCTAGGTTCACATTTACAATTGGTATATCAGGTAGTAGCAAACTACCAGAGTGATATATCCAGCATACCCGCACAACACTGGGCACCGCAGATCCTCGTTCACTATAATGGGATCTGATGGGTATCCAGTTGGGTTCTGGCTGAACGCAGTGATATTTTTCCGGCAGAAAACCAGTATCCATGCCAGAAACCCGCTGGATCACATACAGTTGTGTTCAAAATTATTCAACCCCCACTGAAATTGAGTGTTTTGGCCAGTTTGACATTGATTTTGATCATTTCAGTCATCTTGTTTACAATTAAATCAAAGAGGCACTTGTAAGTCAGACAAATATAACATAACATTTAGAATGAAATAACCACAAATGTCTTTTCTGTGCTCACATCATTATCAGTTTTATTCAACCCCCAAGTGACATTCAATCTTAGTACTTAGTACAACATCCTTTTCCAGTTATAACAGCTTTTAAACGTGAAGCATAGCTTGACACAAGTGTCTTGCAGCGATCTACGGGTATCTTCGCCCATTCTTCATGGGCAAAAGCCTCCAGTTCAGTCACATTCTTAGGCTTGCGCGCTGCAACTGCTTTCTTTAAGTCCCACCAGAGGTTCTCAATCGGATTTAAGTCTGGTGACTGCGATGGCCACTTCAAAATGTTCCAGCCTTTAATCTGCAACCATGCTCTAGTGGACTTGGAGGTATGCTTGGGATCATTGTCCTGTTGAAAGGTCCAACGTCTCCCAAGCCTCAGGTTTGTGAAGGACTGCATCACATTTTCATCCAATATCTCCTGGTACTGAAGAGAATTCATGGTACCTTGCACACGCTGAAGCTTCTCTGTACCTGTAGAAGCAAAACAGCCCCAAAGCATGATTGACCCGCCACCATGCTTCACAGTAGGCAAGGTGTTCTTTTCTTCATAGGCCTTGTTCTTCCTCCTCCAAACATAGCGTTGATCCATGGGCCCAAATAGTTCTAATCTTGTTTCATCAGTCCACAGAACACTATCCCAAAACTTTTGTGGTTTGTCCACATGACTTTTGGCATACTGCAGTCGACTCTTCTTATTCTTTGGAGACAGCAAGGGGGTGCGCCTGGGAGTTCTGGCATGGAGGCCTTCATTACGCAGTGTGCGCCTTATTGTCTGAGCTGAAACTTCAGTACCCACATCTGACAAATCTTTTTTCAGTTCCTCAGCAGTCACACGGGGACTTTTCTCCACTTTGCGCTTCAGCTAGCGCACAGCAGTCAAAGTCAGCATCTTCTTTCTGCCACGACCAGGTAGCGTTTCAACAGTGCCCTTTGCCTTGAATTTGCGAATGATGCTTCCTATGGTGTCTCTTGGTATGTTTAACATCTTTGCAATCTTCTTATAGCCATTGCCCTTCCTGTGAAGAGAAATCACCTCTTCTCTTGTCTTCCTGGACCATTCTCTTGACTTCACCATGTTTGTAAACACACCAGTAAATGTCTAGAAGGGGCTGAGTATCACAGTCCTTTTAAATCTGCCTAATTGGTGCTTATTATGCTTGATTGCTGCTCCTTGACATCCACAGGTGTTTTCAATACCTGATCGAAAACACTTGAATGAACCTCTGTTCTTAAGAGTGGTAGTCTTTAAGGGGTTGAATAATTGTGTCAATGAAGAAATCACAAAAAAAAACATTTTAATACTGTATTACAAAAACAATTGATGTCATTTTAGTTGCATTTGGTTCTTTAAAAAGTCCTTGTAAGATTTCATTCTGAACACAATTACAAATGTACACTAAATTCCCTAAAACCCTTTATAGCATTGGGGGTTGAATAATTTTGAACACAACTGTAGTGTGGCGGTGTACAGTGGTGTCCGGCTATTCTGCATATGGTAACTCTGGTAGCCCCTCTGCCGGAATACACCACCAGATTTACCAAACTGAGATTTGAACCCAGCCTAAGCCAACCAATAGTTACACAAACTTGTCTATCCCTGCAACACAGGCCTCGTACACATTTCCCACGGACAGAAAACATATCTATTGATTTGAAAGTGTCTGTTCACACACCAATATTTTTTTAACTAACCGTGGGCCAGTAAAGAAATCATGGAGACAGGCACTACTTTGGTCCGTGAATCGGACCAAACAAGCTCATTGATGTCTACGTGTCCGGGAAAATCACAGACACAACACAGATGGAATCCGTGTCGTGTCAGTTTTTCACTGAACACTGATGGGAGATGCTTTGGAAATAAATTTTTAGCTGAGCAGCGTCCGTGGATTACAGATGACACACGGAGGGTAAAAATGGACAGGGATCCTTCCCGGATATCTTCACGGATGAAACACGGATGCTTTATTTCACGGACAAACTGACACGTAAATGTGGACGGGGCCTTATTCTCCAGCCTGAGCCACCATGATAAAACTGGTGCAGGAATTACACTATATTTTTTATACCCTTCACCTTAAATTTTAACTTTGTGGTGCATGTTGTTATGAGTATAGGGAAAACAAATATCTTTATTACGTTTTGGGATGTTTCTTGGCTAGAAAATCGTATTGGTTGTAGTTTTGTTAAATTTGTTGCACCTTTTTGTTACACCTTTTTGTTACCTTATTAGGGCTCATGAACACGAAATCACGGATCCTGGCCACGCGCATACCTCTATTTATTTGTTAACTTCTGTAAATATATCCTATCTTTGTCCGCAAAACAGACAAGAATAGGACGTGTTCTATCTTTTTTACGGAACGGTTGTGCAGTTGCATACAGCACACGGTGTGCTGTACTCGTCTTTTGCTGCCCCGTTGAAATGAATCGGTCCGTATCCAATCCGGAAAGAATACTGATTGGAAGTAGACCAAACATACAGTGTGCATGAGCCCTTAACCCCTTAAGGACCTAGGACGTACCGGTACGCCCTATTTCCCGAGTCCTTAAGGACCCAGGACGTAAAATCTGTATTCCGGCGCCCCAGGGGTTAATTGGAACGGGATTTCGGCTGAAATCATTCAGCCGGCATCCCGTAACAATGCAGGGGGGGGGGGGGGTAATTTGACCCCCCCGTATCGGCGATCGCAGCAAACCGCAGGTCAATTCAGACCTGCGGTTTGCTGCGCTTTTTGCAGTTTCTGATCGCCGCGGTCCCTGACCGCGGGGATCAGAAACTTTAGAGTGGCTAAAATCATTATTTTTCACCCCCCCCTGCACCCCTGCACGATTTTATGCCGGAGGGTGGTGCGGGGGGGGGGGTGTCGCAGGCGGTGGGGGCGTTGCGGGAGGCGGGCGGTGCGGCAGGCGGGATCGTGATCGCCCGCCTCCCCATGAACGATCGTTGGCTTCTAGTGGGTATACCAGGGTGCCAGCACATTGCTGGCACCCTGGTATAAACGGCTGACATCTGTGAAGATGTCAGCCGTTTAACCCTTTCCATACCGCGGTCCATACGGACCGCTGTATGGAAAAAGTTAACTGTCGTCGGTCAGGGAGCTCCCTCCCTCTCCATCGGGGGGCTGCTGTGGCTTTGCAGCCCCCCGATGGAGAGGGAGAGAGCCCCCAGAGAGCCCCCCTCAGCCCCGTGCTTACCCTTCCCCGTCTGCGAAGTTCTGAGCAGACGGGGAGGGTTCCCATGGCAACAGGACGCCTCTCAGGCGTCCTGCTGTCCATGGTGCTGAACAGATCTATGCTAAAAGCACAGATCTGTTCAGTGTAAGTAAAATACAGTACAGAACAATATATATTGTTCTGTACTGTATTATACAGACACCAGACCCACTGGATCTTCAAGAACCAAGTGGGTCTGGGTCACAAAAATGTAAAAAAAAAGTGAAAAAAGTTAAGATAAAAAAAAAAACATTTATCACTGAATAAAAATTAAAAAAATAAAATAAACTACACATATTAGGTATCGCCGCGTCCGTAACGACCTGATCTATAAAATGGTCATGTTACTTTCCCCGCACGGTGAACGCCATAAAAATAAAAAAATAAAAACTATGAGAAAATTGAAATTTTGCCCACCTTACTTCCCAAAAAAGGTAATAAAAGTGATCAAAAAAGTCGCATGTACGCCAAAATAGTACCAATCAAACCGTCATCTCATCCCGCAAAAAATGAGACCCTACTCAAGATAATCGCCCAAAAGCTGAAAAAACTATGGCTCTTAGACTATGGAGACACTAAAACATGATTTTTTTTTTTTCAAAAATGAACTCATTCTGTAAAACTTACATAAATAAAAAAAAAGTATACATATTAGGTATCGCCGCGTCCGTATCGACCGGCTCTATAAAAATATCACATGACCTAACCCCTCAGATGACCACCGTAAAAAAATAAAAATAAAAACAGTGTAAAAAAAGCAATTTTTTGCCATCTTACGTCACAAAAAGTGTAATAGCAAGCGATCAAAAAGTCATATGCACCCCAAAATAGTGCCAATCAAACCGTCATCTCATCCCGCAAAAAATGAGACCCTACTCAAGATAATCGCCCAAAAACTGAAAAAACTATGGCTCTTAGAATATGGAGACACAAACATTTTTTTGGTTTTAAAAATGAAGTTATTGTATAAAACTTACATAAATAAAAAAAAATGTATACATATTAGGTATCGCCGCGTCCGCGACAACCTGCTCTATAAAAATACCACATGATCTAACCTGTCAGATGAATGTTGTAAATAACAAAAAAAAAAACGTGCCAAAAAAGCTATTTCTTGTTACCTTGCTGCACAAAAAGTGTAATATAGAGCAACCAAAAATCATATGTACCCTAAACTAGTACCAACAAAACTGCCACCCTATCCCGTAGTTTCTAAAATGGAGTCACTTTTTTGGAGTTTTTACTCTAGGGGTGCATCAGGGGGGCTTCAAATGGGACATGGTGTCAAAAAAAACAGTCCAGCAAAACCTGCCTTCCAAAAACCGTATGGAATTCCTTTCCTTCTGCGCCCTGCCGTGTGCCCGTACAGCGGTTTACGACCACATATGGGGTGTTTCTGTAAACTACAGAATAAGGGCCATAAATATTGAGTTTTGTTTGGCTGTTAACCCTTGCTTTGTAACTGGAAAAAAAATATTAAAATGGAAAATCTGCCAAAAATGTGAAATTTTGAAATTGTGTCTCTATTTTCCATTAAATCTTGTGCAACACCTAAAGGGTTAACAAAGTTTGTAAAATCAGTTTTGAATAGCTTGAGGGGTGTAGTTTCTTAGATGGGGTCACTTTTATGGAGTTTCTACTCTAGGGGTGCATCAGGGGGGCTTCAAATGGGACATGGTGTCAAAAAACCAGTCCAGCAAAATCTGGCTTCCAAAAACCAAACCGCGCACCTTTCACTCTACGCCCTACTGTGTGCCCGTACAGTAGTTTACGGCCACATATGGGGTGTTTCTGTAAACGGCAGAGTCAGGGCAATAAAGATACAATCTTGTTTGGCTGTTAACCCTTGCTTTGTTAGTGGAAAAAATGGGTTAAAATTGAAAATTAGGCAAAAAAATGAAATTCTCAAATTTCATCCCCATTTGCCAATAACTCTTGTGCAACACCTAAAGGGTTAACGACGTATGTAAAATCAGTTTTGAATACCTTGAGGGGTGTAGTTTCTTAGATGGGGTCACTTTTAGGGAGTTTCTCCTCTTGGGGTGCATCAGGGGGCTTCAAATGGGACATGGTGTCAAAAAACCAGTCCATAAAAATCAGCCTTCCAAAAACCATATGGTGCACCTTTCACTCTACGCCCCGCTGTGTGGCCGTACAGTAGTTTACGGCCACATATTGGGTGTTTCTGTAAACGGCAGAGTCAGGGCAATAAAGATACAGTCTTGTTTGGCTGTTAAACCTTGGTTTGTTAGTGGAAAAAATGGGTTAAAATGAAAAATTTGACAAAAATATGAAATTCTCAAATTTCCTCCCCATTTGCCAATAACTCTTGTGCAACACCTAAAGGGTTAACAATGTATGCAAAATCAGTTTTGAATACCTTGAGGGGTGTAGTTTCTTAGATGGGGTCATTTTTGGGTGGTTTCTATTATGTAAGCCTCGCAAAGTGACTACAGACCTGAACTGGTCGCTAAAAATTGAGTTTTTGTAAATTTCTGAAAAATTTCAAGATTTGCTTCTAAACTTCTAAGCCTTATAACATCCCCAAAAAATAAAATATCATTCCCAAAACAATTCAAACATGAAGTAGACATATGGGGAATGTAAAGTCATCACATTTTTTTGGGGTATTACTATGTATTACAGAAGTAGAGAAACTGAAACTTTGAAATTTGCTAATTTTTTTCAAATTTTTGGTAAATTAGGTATTTTTTTGTGCAAAAAAAATAATTTTTTTGACTTCATTTTACCAGTGTCATGAAGTACAATATGTGACGAAAAAACAATCTCAGAATGGCCTGGATAAGTCAAAGCGTTTTAAAGTTATGAGCACTTAAAGTGACACTGGTCAGATTTGCAAAAAATGGCCTGGTCCTTAAGGTGAAAATGAGCCCGGTCCTTAAGGGGTTAAAGGGGTTTTCTGGGTGTTTTAATATTGATGACCCTTTCTCAGGATAGATCATTAGTAGCTGAACAGTTGGGGTCCGACATCCAGCACCCCCGCCGATCAGCTGTTTGAAGAGCGCTTGGCGCCTATTCGAAGCTTGCAAAGCACAGTGCCGTCCATTGGATAGCGCTGTGCTTGGTATTGCTGGTTAGCCCCATTCACTTGCATGGGTTGAGCTGCGCCTAGGCCACGTGACCCAAGAATGTGGTGTAGGAGGAGCCTTCAAACAGCTGATCGTGGGGGTCATAATTGTTCTGCTGGACTTTTAGGCACAGCACAACATATAGGTGTACATGTGTTTGTAGGCATATACCACTTCCTGCCTCCTAGATATACTTGACAATGCAGGAAGGGGTTAATCATTTTTTTGTTTGTTTGTTTTTTTTTTTTTTTTTTTTTTTTTTTGTTGTTCTGAAAAGCATAGCAATCCTTACTGTCATACTTTTTTTTTGCCATTCACCTGCACAATACAGGCCTATGGGTACCGTATATATATGGCGGGGGAAGCTCTGTAATCCAATCAGACTTCTCAGATATATAGCGTGTAGATCAGAGCTGACATATTGTGTGCCCTGAGACATTGCTTAGTCAGTCGTGGCGCCCTCCCTGTGTAGGCTACAGTAGGCCTAATAGACTGTAATTAATTGTCGTCTTCCTTCTTGCAAGGGATACTGTAGGGCAAATGAAAGGAGGCTTACCGGTCGCGGCGTCTCTGACATGCATATTAACAGCTTTAATGATTCGCTCTACAAAAGACTAGAAGGAGTTAAATATGTATAATAAGGAGGGAGGTTAATGAGCTCATTAGGTGTAATTTACATAGTGTCTGGGGCTGTGAGATACTGTCTATTTCAGACAAAAAAAAAAAAGAGATGTGATCGGATTTAATGTCTGGAATGCCGTATGTCGACCGCGTTCTGTCTCCCTATTGGTCTGAACGTGGCCGGCGCGTTTATTAGCATTGGATACCACGGATATTAAATCTAATATGGCAGATTGTAGACTGTGAAACATGCAGTATAAGAGCAGGGGAGGAAACCAGAGGATCTGGAAGAATCCAACATGCTGCTCACAGATGCCGTCCGTGCTGCTTATCAGAGCAACGGAATTTGTTCTTCACTGCTTGTGTGTGTCAGGATTTTACCCATTTACGCTTTGTGATTATATATATATATATATATATATATATATATATAAATTATATTATGGGAATATTCTGGGGAAAAAAAATTTACTTTCCAGGAACAGCGCCACTGTTATCCTTAGGCTGTGTATGGTATAGCAGTTCAGCCACATTCAAGTGAATGGAGTACGTTTACTATAGTGTTATACGAATTGACTTCGGATGTTTCACTCATCCCTAGTTGTCTCACTTAAGCAAATGGCATTTATCATGTAGAGAAACATAATACAAATCACTTACTAATGTATTGTGATTGTCCATATTGTCTCCTTTGCTGACTGGATTCATTTTTCCATCACAGTATACATTGCTCGTTTCCATGGTTACAGACCACCCTGCAATCCATCAGTGGTGGTTAACTGAAAAACAGGTGCTGTTTTTCAGCAGTCTAATTTTATTAGTCGCATTTACTACTGAAATTGCTCCTGTTTTTGAGGCTTCCGCGCCTAGTTCAACTATTTTCAAATTTTTGTTTAAAGTTTACCAGAAAGGAGTGGGATAAGGCGATGTAAAAAATAATTATAGGTGTAGTTGTGTACATATTTAAAGGGGTTGTCTTACTTCAGTAAGTGGCATTTATCATGTAGAGAAAGTTAATACAAGGCACTTACTAATGTATTGTGTCCATATTGCCTCCTTTGCTGGCTGGATTCATTTTTCCATCATATTATACACTGCTCGTTTCCATGGTTACAGACCTCTCTGAAATCCATCAGTGGTGGTCGTGCTTGCACACTATAGGATAATAGCATCAGCCTCTCTGGTGGCCTGGACCATGGGAGCGCACATAGGACGGTGCTTTTTCCGATATTGTGCAAGCACGACCACCACTGATGGATTGCAGGGTGGTCTGTAACCATGGAAACGAGCAATGTATACTGTGATGGAAAAATTAATCCAGCCAGGGGAGGAGGCAATATGGACAATCACAATACATTAGTAAGTGATTTGTATTATGTTTCTCTACATGATAAATGCCATTTGCTTAAGTGAGACAACTAGGGATGAGTGAAACATCCGAAGTCAATTCGCATAATACTTTGTTTGAATACTGTACACTATTATAGTACACCGTACATTATTAGAATGTATTGGCTCAGATGAGCCGAAGTTATAAATTAATTTCTACTTTAAGAAAACATTTTCCAAACTGGGGTTCGGTTCCAAGGTACCACTTTGGCTCATCTGAGCCAATACATTCTAATACTGCAAATCAACTTCGGATATTTCATCCGAAGTCGATTCGCTCATCCCTAGAGACAACCCCTTTAACTCCTATTCAAATGGCAAAATTAAATCATCAAGCCTCAGAGTTATGTTGGAAGGGGTGTGGGAATTTGCAAGATCTGTTCCACATCCTATGGGAGAGGGTAAAGTACAATGTTTTTGGCAAGTGGTTATCGCCATGGTGGGTAAAGGTGGTGGCAGCGTGGTGATATCAGCTTTATGGAGTCAAACGTTCAATCCATTGATCACTCATAGAGAATCATTGTTCACTCTTCAGACAGCACAATCTGCTGCACACAGGGTGGATAAAAATCTATTTTTTTTATCTAAATCGGATTTCTTTATATAAAATGCTTTTTGAGGAAAAAATATTGCCATCCAAAGGTTATTCCATCATGAAATAACGATTAGTTTTTTAATTATGTAGAATAAGGCTGTACAGTGATCCCTCAAGATACAATGGCCTCAGGATACAATATTTCCAACATACAATGGTCTTTTCTGACCCATCTAAAGTTGAAACCAGACTCAACATACAATGTCTCAGACTCAGACCCAACGAATCTTGTCCACTTCTCTGGTACAATAGCCGTATTAGTTGCTAGTTAGCAGCTATTCCAGACTGTTATATGTAAGGACTTGTTTGATCTGTCTTAGTTATCTGCTTATTTTTCTTAAATCTTAATTTTCTCTCATCTTGGATGACATTTTGTGGCTGTGGAACCGATTACCCAATGTACAATGGTTTCAACATGCAATGGTCGTCCTGGAACCAATTAATATTGTAACTTGAGGGACCACTGTATATGTTTACTTGTTTTGGTAAATAAATTCCATTAATCCATTCACAATGTCATGCTATTCCAGAGGTTTTTGTAAGATTATTGGGCAGTTTCTCTGCCTACAAGATATTATCACAGATGCTTGGTTTACTTTTGCAGTTCTCAAAACTGAATTTGACTCAGCAGAGATCACATGCCTCTTCTTCACAGCAAAAATGTTATAACATGAACAGAGTTGAGAAAAAGACCTTAATCCTAACTTCTACAAACCTATGAATACAGAATCAACCTAATCAAACTAATATGAAAAGTTATTCTAAAAATCTTCATCTACTTGCATATTATAAGTTATACCAGCAAGAATTAGTCTTTATGTAGAAAATTATGATTTAAATCAAGCCTTACTGACTAGTGATTTAAATCGTGATTTAAATCAGTTTGATTTAAATCGTGATTTAAATCAGTTTGATTTAAATCAAATCCACTCTGGCTGCACAAATACTATTTTTTTTTGTGCCAGCAGTACAACAGGATCACTCGACGAACAAGCATTTGCTCATTCATTAGGTGATCGCCGGCACCTTTTACTCAAGCCAGTTATCGGGGGGAAAAAACGTTTCTACAAAGGCTCATCTCCAATATTTGGCCTGATTATCAGTCCATGCAAAGGTACCTTAAATGTAGCATGATACCAAGGCCAGAAGTCGCCTTACTTAATTTAGCAGTGGAGCAAATACCATAGAAGGGACGTTGGGTTGCAGTTCATATTTTAGATGCTTCCCATAGCTTAATTATGGAAATCACCTGAATGTCCACATATGGCAGAAATTTTTGGGGTAATATACAGTACAGACCAAAAGTTTGGACACACCTTCTCATTCAAAGAGTTTTCTTTATTTTCATGACTATGAAGGCATCAAAACTATGAATTAACAAATGTGGAATTATATACATAACAAACAAGTGTGAAAAAACTGAAAATATGTCATATTCTAGGTTCTTCAAAGTAGCCACCTTTTGCTTTGATTACTGCTTTGCACACTCTTGGCATTCTCTTGATGAGCTTCAAGAGGTAGTCCCCTGAAATGGTCTTCCAACAGTCTTGAAGGAGTTCCCTGAGATGCTGAGCACTTGTTGGCCCTTTTGCCTTTACTCTGCGGTCCAGCTCACCCCAAACCATCTCGATTGGGTTCAGGTCCGGTGACTGTGGAGGCCAGGTCATCTGGCGCAGCAACCCATCACTCTCCTTCATGGTCAAATGGCCCTTAATTTCAAAGTTTTCCCAATTTTTCAGATGACTGACTGACCTTAATTTCTTAAAGTAATGATGGCCACTCGTTTTTCTTTACTTAGCTGCTTTTTTCTTGCCATAATACAAATTCTAACAGTCTATTCAGTAGGACTATCAGCTGTGTATCCACCTGACTTCTCCTCAACGCAACTGATGGTCCCAACCCCATTTATAAGGCAAGAAATCCCACTTATTAAACCTGACAGGGCACACCTGTGAAGTGAAAACCATTTCAGGGGACTACCTCTTGAAGCTCATCAAGAGAATTCCAAGAGTGTGCAAAGCAGTAATCAAAGCAAAAGGTGGCTACTTTGAAGAACCTAGAATATGATATATTTTCAGTTGTTTCACACTTGTTTGTTATGTATATAATTCCACATGTGTTAATTCATAGTTTTGATGCCTTCAGTGTGAATCTACAACTTTCATAGTTATGAAAATAAAGAAAACTCTTTGAATGAGAAGGTGTGTCCAAACTTTTGGTCTGTACTGTATATTCACGTTATGGACAGTTTGTAGGACTACATTTTGGAACAGGAGGTGCCCATTATACAAGATGGGAATAGTGGTGGGATGCTACACGACTTGCTACCGTCGTCAAGCTGCTTGCTTCCTATGCACCTTTTTTATCTTCCTTTTCTTTTTTTTGATCACTGTTTGAGTTTGGCCATTGGTACTATTTTCTAGTCTCATATTTGAGATATTGATGTTTTTGGGAAATGTTATAAACTTGTCTTTGTATACTATTTTGTGAATGAATTTAATCAACCCGTACGGCCCCTCAAAGACTATAGCTTTTGTGCAAAATACAACTTCAGCCTTTGGTCTCAGACAAGAAATATTGTAGCGCTATTGTTTGTAGAATTGACGCTTTATGGAGCCCCTGAGATCCCCTGAGATCATTCCAAATCATTCAGATTATCTGGGAAATCTGATATAAAACACGTGTTAACCATGTGTGGGTTTGATCCTCATGTAGCGCAAACCCAGTATCTTGTTGGTGCTGAAAATCCTTTGCATTGACAGTTTACCTAGTAATTTTTGGAGAACGCTAGCTTGATGGGTAATCACATACGCTACTTGACATTTGTCCCCAATCAGACCGGATGCTGCATGAAAAATTTACTCTGGCAAAGGGACTCGTAGGAATAGAGCGTTCTCTAGTGTCGCTCACTGGGGACTCTGCAAGGTGAGTGGAACTTCAGCTTGTCACGGATGCACTGTTCTGACAAACATAAGTAGATGCTAATGGCTAAATCGTGACAGAATAAAGTCCCACCACCATATGGCTAATTGCCACAACAATATCTTCAGTGTTATTAATCAAGTTTTCATAGTGTGCAATGATAATTGGAATAATTAGAAACAGCATAGACTCCTTCCCTCTGCCACACGTTGTGCAAACAGGGACCTAGGAGTACTGCAATCACACTTCCAGGACTGCATTGCTTTCCCAACCAATAGCGAGGTTAATTAATAAATTAACTGCTTGCTGCCAAAGCCATTACTATGTAAGTGGAGAGCGAGACGATAACAGTATCGAGTCTGTCCACGTTCTGTACAACTGCTCATAAATGGAGGCGTTTTGCTGATAGATAGGTGCATGGCGGTGATAATAGTACTTAGGATTTGCCAGGTATGAACTCTCATTTGGCGATGTTTGCCTCAGCAATCATAGAAAAGTATTAGGGATCAAATGGCATGATGGCAACTTTGCAAAAACTTCATAAATCTTCTTTTGTCACCTGGTCTCCATTGTCAGGATAGGCCATCACTATCTAATCGTTCGGCCGGCACCCTGCCCCCTGCTGATCTGCTGCTCCACTGCAGCTCCAGCAACGGTTCTGACGTGGGTGAAGCCAGTTACTGCAGTGCTGCTCCTATTCACTTCAGTGGGACCAGCACTGCAGTAGCCAGCTCCATCCACTACACAGTGGACACCGCAGTGCATTTCTGGTTCTGGAGCTACACTAAAACCACTGATCGGCGGGGTGATATACCGACGTTAGGGCATCACTTGTAAAATCATGAGCAACCCCTTTAATGCGACATTTTATCAGTTGCCACATCATGTCCTTGAATAGCAGTAGGCAGAGATGACGTTTCCACCCTCAGGGATCTGCCTGGCAGTGTTAAAGGGTGGGGAACAGACAAGGGTTTTAAAGGTAAGTAGACTGCATTTTTTTTTTTTATTATTCTACATGGCTTGCAACCATGTTAAAAAGCCAAATAATCCTTTTAGTGATATAAAAACTAAACCTTTAGTAAAGTATATTCAGTAACATACAGTTGTGACATCTGACGACTCTATTATTGTACCAGGCGTATCAGTGGTACAATACATCGTATAGCAGCGGTGCTTAGTATTGCAACTCAGGCCTATTAACTGGAACAGGACTTGGCTGCGCCCAGGAAGAGGCCGTGGCGCTCACTGGAGCACCATGGCTTCTTCAAACATCCCCCTTATCATATGATATGAGTCTGGAACCAGTGGTTTAGATATTGATGTCCTATCCTGAGGATAGGTCATGAGTACAGAACCCCGGAAAACCCATTTAATAGGTATGTAGAGCAGCTGTGACAAGCAGACCACAAACTGGATGCTGTTGGCTATAGTTTGTATTATGTACTTCTATCAGTTGTATGAGGAGATACACTCTATACAATACATAGAAGAAGCCCTCTAATGGTGGATTTAGACGAACCAATAATCGTCCAGCTTATCGGGAACGACCGCTCCTGTGAACGCTCGTTCCCGATAATCTGGCCATCTAAATGTGCCACCGATCACCCGATGAACGAGCACAACACTCGTTCATTGGGTGATCCTGTCATTTGTGCGGGCACTCCAATCATCGTTTCTGGGCAGCAGATCGTGTGGTCTAAACAGAGATCTGCTGCCCAGAAACTATGATTCTGTTTGGGGACAAGGGATCTCTATAGTGATTCCTCGTCCTCATACTGTGAAGGAGATGGCCACATGTAAATGCAGTGGTCTTCTTCTATGAGCGAGTAGCCGAATGTCGGGAAGGAACGCTTTCTTCCCGACTATCAGTCGCTCCACTGGCCCGTGTAAATCCGCCTTAACCAGCAGTACCGTGTGCAGCTATGTTTTATGTACGGTAACCACATTGGAAGCCCCACATTCCAGCAGGTTAGGCCCCTCTGTCTTACATGCATTGATGTACCATTTTATTGCTTTCTAGCTCATCCCTGTAGGCAGAATGAATGTTAGGCCAACTGCTCATTGTATGTGTATGGAAAATGTTAGCGGTATTCTGCCACCACCAAAATCATTTTCTAAAGTAAGCACATTGGCATGTTGGGTCAGTTACTTTGAATACACTTAACATTCCCGTGAATATTTCATCCGATTAGGGTAGGTTCCCAAAGAGTTTTTCGGAGGAAGTTTTGAGGCAGGGTTTCCTGCCAGGTTCCACTTCTCCTTCCTGCTGGATTTCCTTCTGGCATTGGCTGAAAAAGCTGCAAGAAAATCTGCCTCAAAGCTTCCTTCAAAAAACTGTGTGAACTACCCTTATGAAGTGCTTTGGTGTAATTAGTTTTTTATCTTTCGCTTGTGATGGTGCTGCAGGGGAGCTGAACACTTGCTGATGGGTTCCTCCAAAGATAACACCTGACAGAACATCCTGTGAGCATTGTTTCACCGGAGACAAAAGGAGATTGTTAAAGGCTGAGAACCATTTTAAGCTCCTCGATATGAAAATTTTTAGATAAAGAAAAATTAAAAACCTAAGTTCACCAGCAGTACCAGATGCTTACTACCAGATAAATGAATGGTTGCATTATTAAAGGGGTTGTCCAGGTTCAGGGCTGACCCCGGCCATATCCCGTTTTTCACCCAGGCAGCCCCTCTGATATGAGTATAGGAGCATTTCATGCTCTAATGATCTCCCTTGCCCTGCGCTGAATCGCACAGGGCACAGGCTTTTTCAGCATATCCGGTGACGCACCAGGTCTCTGAATAGGAATGCTCGTGGAGGCTAGGCTAGGGCAGCGCTAATTCCCGCCAAATAATACCAGTGATGTCACCAGCAACACTGCTAGGTTGAAGTGTCCGCCTAGCAGTGTAAAAAATATAAACAGCCCTTGCCCTGCACAATACAGGGCAGGGCAAGGGAGAGCATCGAAACATGAAATGCTCATCTCAGAGTGGCTGCCTGGGTGAAAAAGGGGATATGTCCGTGTTCAGCTCTGAACCCAGACAACCCCTATCAATGGATAAATGGATGAATTCACTATCAAACTACTGTATAATCCACATTAATGTAGGCTAAATTAGGCATGTATCCTTTCAGGCAGACAAGAACCCGTGTCACCTCTCCTGACATATCTGTTTTAACAACTATGTGCATTCCCAATGTAATAACAATTCTGAATTATCTATTCTTATGACTCTTTGTTGTACCATTCCTTTATTATTCCTGCGAGAATCTATGCATGAATTGCAGTGAAGGTCCATCAAAGTGTTATCAGTTGGAGGTGTGTCCCTGCACAGTCTGGCACCATCCAATCAGCGCTGCCAGTATCAGACCGTGTAAGGACACACCTCCAACTGGTAGTTCCCATCTGGACCTTCACTGCAAACCACTGGCAATTCATTCATAACTTCTAGCAGGAATAATAAAGTAATGGAGTCATAAGAATTGTGGATTACAAGTAGTTACTAAAATATGTCAGGAGATGTGTCAGGTCCTCTTTAAAAGGGGTTGTCCCACCATTACATGTCATATTCGTTTTAGGATGAGTCTACACTGCTGGGCTTTTGTCGGAAGTATGCATGTGAATCCCTGAAATGCTATAAGTCGAAAAAAGACTTAAATGAATGGAAAGCAGGAATGGGGCTTTGCTGCGATACCTAGCACAGCCACTATCAAATGGACAGCACTGTGCTTGTGGGCAGTAGGCTGGAGCGCTACTGTAAGAGCCAGCGTCTTCTGAAACAGATGATCAATGGGGGTCCTGGGTGTTGGACCCCACCAATCAGATACTGATGACCTGTCCAGAGGAGAGGCCATCAGTAAAAATATGTTGGAAAACCCTTTTAAATTCTGAGCTATAACTTCAGATTGCCTATTTATATTACAACTGAAATGTTAGGCTTCTCCGAGTTTTCTGTATGAGGAGAAATTCTGCATCAGTGTACTGTACCTGCGCCACGTTGGTGTTAAAGAGGACCTGTCACCGCTCCTGACATGTCTGTTTTAATAGCTTCATGCATTCCCCGTGTAATAACAATTCTGGACCCTCCATTCTTATTGCTCTATGTTGTGCCATTCCTTTATTATTTCTACTAGAAGTTATGAATGAATTGCTAGCAGTCTGCAGTAAGGGTACAGAGGGGAGGTAACCAGTTGGGGGGGGGGGTGTACCTGCACAGTCTGAAAATGGCAGCACTGATTGGATACAGGGAGTCTGTGCCGGTACACCGTTCCCCCCCCACCCACCCCCATTTGTTACCTCCCCTCTGTAGCCTTACTGCAGACTGCTAGAAATTCATTCATAACTTCTAGTAGAAATAATAAAGGAATGGCACAACATACAGACATAAGAATAAATGCTCCAGAATTGTTATTACATGGGAAATGCATGGAGCTATTAAAACAGGCATGTCAGGAGCGGTAACAGGTCCTCTTTAATCTAGAGCTGATTGTTTTGAAAGTCACATGGTGATCGACTTTGTAGGAAGGAAAGCGAGACCTCACAGGCATCGTTAGCCGGGTTATTTCAGCGGATGCAACCTGTATTTATCAGAAATGAAGATAATCAGATGCTGCAGTTAGGAAACCAGCGACAAACCTACTATCGTCGCGTTACTTTTCTCTCTGCAGTCATTTAACAGGTCAGGTGAGAATCTCCAGGAACATTTGCTTATTGCAGTTAATGTTTTTGTCATTAGGAGATTATTTATGTTATTCTTTGTTGCTTGGTAGGGGAAGCATTTGATGGCCTCTTTTTGTTACTTTGCCGAGTATAATGGCCAAGGAAGACTGGTAAAATATGAATTATTATATTATCGCGAGTGATAAAACTCTGCGCTGTGAACATTTCATGGTGCAGGTGTAACAGATGCAAAACAAGATTAATAGGACGGAGTAATAATTAAACCACAGCCAGCTGTCTCAAAAAGAACGGGTTTCTCTTGTCCCTTTCTATCATTGCAGGGATACCTAATATTTTTAAATGTCAATGAGATTACAAAGTTCTCCATAGCTGTGCCGGCAGAAATATTCTTGTCAGGAAAGTAGGGGCCTAATTACAATAGATCAGATCCATCTGTACTGCATTTGTACCAACTCTATAAACTGTAATATAAAGGAAGACTGTAAAACAACATTGTTTAGAGAACGGAATTAGATCTTTAGTGCATTCCTATGTCATTCTCTCTCCACAGTGCTCCCTTGTGTTAGCCCTTTAATTACCATTATAGAGTTTGGAGTCCTCTTAGGGTGTTATCTCATGAAAAGCATTGCTGAGCCATGAGTAGGGCATTTCAGATGCACTCTAATAAAAAAAAAAGGCAGAGTGTAATAGGAGTACTAATATTGTAGGCCTGGGGCCTCCACTAGTTATCTCCACTCCCGGCCATTGCAGGCAGCTGTGTAAAGGGTGTCCTCACACATTGCAGCATTGTGCCCACCAAAATCCCCAACATTAAGACATCCCCTATGTTACACTATGTGGATGAAAAGTGCCAATATCTGCGTTCTGTTCCATTGAAAAATATTAATTCCGCAGCGAAACAGAACTCAAATAATGCTTTGTTGCGGATTTCTTGCAGCTGAATGTCTCCATTCATTTCAGTGGAGATGTAATCCGCAACAACCTTCACAAACAGTTACCCATCCTATTCCATTTAGAAATTTTGTTCCAGGTTTCGTTGCAGGTTTTGCGCCACGTATGGGGACACCTTAACACACTCAGGATCCATTGTGTATGGTGCAGGCACAGCCCCTGAGCCTGCTCCATACATTTCTTTGCGACCTATGGCATACAGTTACATCATAGGTCATTAATGAGTTAAATTTACCAGTAAATTAGCCTGTTGATCTCCATCCCAGAATATAATCTTTATTTGGGGTTTCCAGGCCTTACTTTCGGCACCCCTTGTAATCAGCTGTTTTTAAAATCTATGGCACTGGTACTATAAACAGGAGTGCACCTAGCCTTTCTGATGCCTTAGGCGATAAATGAATCCATCGTCTCTGGTCATACTGCTAAAGACTTATTTGGATAAATATTACATACAGCCTACATCCAGTGATGTCTCTTCTAATGTAGACATTCTCTTTCCTCATCTTCTCCATTCAGACCAGATCACTATGACAAATTATTTCAGCCCCATCTCATCTCTGGGATTTACCAGACCGAAATCAAACTAAAGCAATGCAAATCCAACCAAAAGACCACATACAGTCCAAGCAGACTACTGCAGTAAATAGAACAAAAACAATAAAATGGGCAGTAGTAAAATGTAACTTTTAATATTATACCTTTTAAAATTTGAAAGGCCCACAATTCTATTCATAGACACCACCACTTAATGGGCCAGTACCACCAACAATTCCCTACCATGAAAGTGTGTTAATACCTAAGAAGGGTAAACCAACATACAAAAAGGCAAACACTTCTTACCAGAGAACGTGCACAGGTAGGGCCTTGCTTGAATATCACACCCAATCAGGTTGTTCCCATCCCCACAGATGAGCGGTGGGGATTCTGCTGTATTCCACCATCTGTGACCACACCGATATTTTACTACTGCCCGTTTTATTGTTTTTGTTCTATTTACCAGACCGAACTCTTAAGTTTCTCATATTTTATCATCCTCACCCTCCGGCTGCCCCAACAGAGTGCCCTCATTAATTATAGTGGCCCTATGGAGATAATGCTCCCCAAGATTGCCCAGTTAGTAGTAGTGCCTTCCATATTGTCTCCAATAATAATGCCTCCACAAAACCTTTAGCAGTAATAATGCAGTTATAATGCCCCCTGGTAGTGTCCTCACTATTTACAATACCCTTCTACAGTACCCCTGTAATTATAATACCCCTTCTGTAGTGACCCCAATATTTTTAATGCCCAGCTGTAGTGTTCCCAGTACTTATAATGCCCCCTGTAGTGCCCCCAGTATTTATAATGGCCCCTTTAGTGCCTATTTATGTGCCATATAATGTGGCTTCATACAGTATCTGAACGTTTATATTCCTTTATTAGGAAAGCTGTTGTTTATTCCGTTAATGAGAACATTTCTGTCTTAGCTTTATTCAGGGAGGTGAGAGATGGAAGGTGGACACATACCATGCATGTATGTACAGTTAGGTCCATAAATATTGGGACAGCGACACAATTCTAACATTTTTGGCTCTATACACCACCACAATGGATTTGAAATGAAACAAACAAGATGTGCTGTAACTGCAGACTGTCAGCTTTAATTTGAGGCAATTTACATCAGGTGAACGGTGTAGGAATTACAACAGTTTGCATATGTGCCTCCCACTTGTTAAGGAACCAAAAGTAATGGGACAGAATAATAATCTTAAATCAAACTTTCACTTTTTAATACTTGGTTGCAAATCCTTTGCAGTCAATTACAGCCTGATGTCTGGAACGCATAGACATCACTAGACTCTAGGTTTCATCCCTGGTGATTCTCTGCCAGGCCTCTACTGCAACTGTCTTCAGTTCCTGCTTGTTCTTGGGGCATTTTCCCTTCAGTTTTGTCTTCAGCAAGTGAAATGCATGCTCAATCGGATTCAGGTCCGGTGATTGACTTGGCCATTGCATAACATTCCACTTCTTTCCCTTAAAAAACTCTTTGGTTGCTTTTGCAGTATGCTTTGGATCATTGTCTATCTGCACTGTGAAGCGCCGTCCAAGGAGTTCTGAAGCATTTGGCTGAATATGAGCAGATAATATTGCCCTAAACACTTCAGAATTCATCCTGATACTTTTGTCAGCAGTCACATCATCAATAAATACAAGAGACCCCGTTCCATTGGCAGCCATACATCCCCAAGCCATGACACTGCCACCACCATGCTTCACTGCTGAGGTGCTATGCTTAGGATCATGAGCAGTGCATTTCCTTCTCCATACTCTTCTCTTCCCATCACTCTGGTACAAGTTGATCTTGGTCTCATCTGTCCATAGGATGTTGTTCCAGAACTGTGAAGGCTTTTTTAGATGTCGTTTGGCAAACTCTAATCTGGCCTTCCTGTTTTTGAGGCTCACTAATGGTTTACATCTTGTGGTGAACCCTCTGTATTCACTCTGGTGAAGTCTTCTCTTGATTGTTGACTTTGACACACATACACCTACCTCCTGGAGAGTGTTCTTGATCTGGCTAACTGTTGTGAAGGGTGTTTTCTTCACCAGGGAAAGAATTCTTCAGTCATCCACCACAGTTGTTTTCCTTGATCTACCGGGTCTTTTGGTGTTGCTGAGCTCACCGGTTCATTCCTTCTTTTTAAGAATGTTCCACACAGTTGTTTTGGCCACGTCTAATGTTTTTGCTATCTCTCTGATGGGTTTGTTTTGTTTTTTCAGTCTAATGATGGCTTGCTTCACTGATAGTGACAGCTCTTTGCATCTCATCTTGGGAGTTGACAGCAACAGATTCCAAATGCAAATAGCACACTTGAAATTAACTCTGGACCTTTTATCTGCTCATTGTAATTGGGATAATGAGGGAATATCACACACCTGGCCATGGAACAGCCGAGAAGCCAATTGTCCCATTACTTTTGGTCCCTTAACAAGTGGGAGGCACATATGAAAACTGTTGTAATTCCTACACCGTTCACTTGATTTGGATGTAAATACCCTCAAATTAAAGCTGACAGTCTGCAGTTAAAGCACATCTTGTTCGTTTTATTTCAAATCCATTGTGGTGGTGTATAGAGCCAAAAATATTAGAATTGTGTCGATGTCCCAATATTTATGGACCTGACTGTATGTATGACCTCCATGAAGGATTCCTGGATTTGTGGTGCCACATTTTTTAAACCCTTAAAGATAATGAATCAGTGGAATGTCCTGTAGTCGTTTTTTTCTTTGTTACAATGATGGAGGGTTAGGTCGTCTTCAAAGGCATGACCCATCCTGATGAAATGAATTGCTTATTCAATATGACCAATCTCTTAAAAAATATATTAAAAAGAAAACGAAAACATCTAATGCGAATATCGTATATCCTTCTCTTGTTTGTTAATTACGGAGTTAGTAAACTAATAATTAGCTAGAAATTGTCTGCTGATAATATAACATTCATCAATAATTAGGTAAAATGGTGAATTAATCACTGGGTGTCCCGGTCACTGTTCAGGAGAACTTCTTCAGCCAGAAAAGTGTGTGAGAAAGGACAACACTTGTCAACTCCAATGATCCAATCTACATCCTCCTTTCTACTTAAAAAATAATTTTTATGTCACATACCAACCCGCCAGGTGTTTCTGACATAATTTAAAGCTTATTTGACTTGTTTTTCTAATTTTGGATCACTACCATATCACATTCTGATGATTTGATATAACACATGTGCATGCAGGTGGAAACTCATCCATGTAGTGTGATTTTCTCCCCTTCATTTATTTGTGGTGCCGCTTACTTTGGCACATGACACGTTAATTGCCAACTCCTAGAGATTTCCTTAGTTCTTAATATTTCTTGACGACAAACATTATAAACCTGTATGTAAGCTTTGGTGATGGAGTCTGTGCTTAGGATCATGTCTCTGCCCAATAGCTGTTAAAAGATTTATGCAGTTTCCATTATCACTAATATGGGAGCCATTATATTGATTGTATTGCACATGAAACTTTAGTGGCCTTCAACAATAACGGTATCATAGCTAAAGTAACTTATTGTCCTTTCCTGGAACTTCAAAGCTTTAACCACACTTATATTTAAAGGGAATCTGTCACCTGGTTTGACCATATTAAGCTGTCACCATTGCCATGTTTAATAAAATACCTTATTTCCTGCAGTGGTTTTCTTTCTTCTTTTTATGCTTTCATTTTGTTAAAAAAGCGATTTTTGTATTATGCAAATGAACCCCGAAGGTGCCCAGGGGGGGCGTTATTCATCCCCCTTTGAGCCCAGTAACGCCCCCCTGTAGTGCCTAGCCCGCCTTAGTTTAGAGCCCAAGCACGCCTCCTCATTATGCAGTATCGTCCCATAGCCTAGTTTAACGGCGCCACGCAGGTGCAGTACTGCCTGCGCCTGTGCGATCCAACCGCTCCTGAGGGCAACAGCCTCAAAAGTGTCACTGGGCATGCGCCGAGCCCAGTGACGTCTTCTTATCACTGTTGCCCTCAGGAGCTATTGGATCGCACAGGCGCAGGCAGTAGGCGGTACTGCGCCTGCACGAGATTTCAGACGGGCGAATTGAAGATTCCAGGTGCGTGGCTTGAATGAATTAGTTGACGTAGCAGAGGGCGCGGCGCCATTAAACTAGGCTGTGGGACGATACTGCATAACGAGGAGGCGTGCTTGGGCTCTAAACTAAGGCAGGCTAGGCACTGCAGGGGGGGCGTTACTGGGCTCAAAGGGTGATGAATAGCGCCCCTCTGGGCACCTTCGGGGTTTATTTGCATAATACAAAAATTGCTTTTTTAACAAAATGAAAGCATGAAAAGAAGAAAGAAAACCACTGCAAGAAATAAGGTATTTTATTAAACATGGCAATGGTGACAGCTTAATATGGTCAAACTAGGTGACAGATTCCCTTTAAGGTTTTAGTAGATTTATTTTACTCAGCAAAGAAATGCTGTACAACACAGGTATACATCATATATAACATTTTCCTGTATAGTCATTCAGGGACTTTCTCAAGTATAGGTCCAGTTACTTGTTAAATGTTTCTTGTGGAGATGTGCCTCAGGATACACTATTAATGCTCAATGTATTTAAAAGTTCAGTTTTACCCTACAGTAGTTTTATCACAGTTTTTGCTAGCCTGCGCCTACCGTGGAAATGAATGGAAACCCTTTTGATTTCCTAGTTCTCAGGAGATTTGTAGAATTTCCTACCTCGTTGTGCTGCTGTGTGGTGCCCTGTACAGAAGCAGTGGTTGTAAGGAGGATTATCACCAGGGGACAGCATGCATTGGAGAAGGAGATAAGAAAAGGGGTCCTCGCGCTTCTCCTTATAAGGCAGGTACGTTTATTAGGATGTATCGATAACGCGTTTCGGAGCTGGAGAGGCTCCTTCTTCAGATCACATCCGCACATTCAGTACATATAAACAGACATTTAATAGCAGGGAGCATGCCAAATAAAACAAGGGGGGGGTCCAAATATTGCTCATATAAATGTTCTAAACATCCCAATAAACGTACCTTCCTTTTGATGAGAAGTGTGCAGACCCCTTTCCTTCTCTTCTTCTCCATTGCTCGGCCTGTATGGGATCTGATTGGGATGCGCGGCAATCAGTTTTTTTTTTGCCTGCCAGAGTGTTGTGTCTTTCCTATGAGCACGTCTCTTCTTCTGTTTTACAGCATGCATTGGGACATGCCAGAGAATCCAAGATATTATTTAAAAAATATTGACCTTTAAAAAGATAACCCCTTTTCTGACGGAAGTGTCCTTCTAAGGAGCCATAGGCCACTATGTGGTTCCTCAGTGAGGCACCATTTTCACCCCTAAAAGCAACGCCTCTGGGGAAGAATACTTTTGTTCGCTTTGCGGATGTTTTCCGTGCGGAAATTGACCTGCCGTGCATATTTTGAAATCCTTAGCATGTCAATTATGTTTGCCGTTTTAGCTCTGGATTTCACCCTTTTCTACTGAAGGGTGAGATCCGGGGCAAAATCGAATCAAATGCACACCAAAAAAGGCTGTTAAAAATTGCAGATTTTGGTGCGGTTTGAGTGCAGAAATGCTCAGAAATCCACACAGAAATGTATGTGGATCTTCTGCGCGAGGCCTGCACCTGTGTGCAGACACTTTTACCGTTCTGTGTTAACCTATGTACGAGACCTAAGGACGGAGAAGCATTATAAATAACACTTGTGAAACAAAGTGAACAACGGTCTTAAGGCATTGCAGGGAATGCCTGTATTCCACATAACAGTACCATATAGTTCATATATTTTTGGCTATTACATACAAAAGTCAATTTAAAAATACGAAGGGCACACAGGGGGACAATAGTGTAATTATACACTCGTCTTGACATCTGAAGTTATTGAAAGTTTTTGAAATTGCGTTTAGCTTTGTCTTTGTTATATCTTTTTCTTCCCTGTGTAGTAGGGGCAGCCATTATAGATTTTATAGGGGCGTTTACCAATTTTGCTTAAGCTACTGAATGACTAATCTGTCAGGCACTTGCAGTGGTGAAGTCCTTGCTAATAGCCATGCCTAACCATAGGGTTTCATATTTCCAGCAGCAGGAATAAGACTCTGACACATGGGTCACATTTTAAAGGGTATTTCCATCTGTAGGTTGTGCTATAAATGCCCAATTAGGTGTCGCTCCCACCTTTGGGACCCGCACCTATCTCGAGAAAGGGGCCTCCTCTCATGGCCACTGTGAGTGGAAAGGTGACTGTGGATGCGTAGTGCTTCAGTTTCCGTGATGCTTCAAGTCGTGGCTTTCTGGTCTCTCTTGACACACAGTAAATCATGTCTTAGCCAATCAGTGGCCGCAGCAGTGACTATGGCTGACTGGTCATTTCCTATGTGTTAAGAGGGACCAGGAAGCTGAGACCAATGAGGGACTGTGAAGCGTTACAAGACATGTTTTATATTAGTTCATGCTATGTGGAGCTAAAATTATAAACTATTGGACAACCCCTTTACCACTTGGGAAAGTGAATATTTGGAGCAAACGTTGAACTCTGAACTGTTTTTGTTTTTTGCTGTTTTTTCACTTGTATTATTTCCTTCCTGTAGCATATATATATATATTATATATATTATTTTAAAATGAAAGTTTGGTTCAACTGTCTTTAAAATTGTTTTCTAAGTGTTAAATGATTTAAAAAAAGCAGCACTTAAACCATAAGTAAATGGATTTTGCTGCCTTTCACATTAATTTAATACCATTATCCACTATGGTTTCATCTTATAAATTTGCTAGTTACTTGTCTGCTTTAGTATACTTCCGTTTCATACATCGTCCAATTTCCTAAGTCTCTGCTGTTTTGTATTTATAAATTTTTTTATATTTGAAATTGCATTTATTACCAGCTAATTATGGACAGTAATCATTCCCGCAAATACTACTGTGTTTCATGACATGTGCATTTCTGTAGTCTTTACCCTGATGGAAAGTTGTGGTCCCTAAATATGAATTTTATAGGATGGGTTTGAGATTTTTCAAGCAATCGTTTACTTAGGATCAGCCAAGAGTATTCCCACACTCAGCAAATCTGAACGACTGCAAATCATAGCGACACTCCTGCTCTAGTAGTGGAGATAGGAGCAAGTTCTGATCTGTACTATTCAACTTAAATTGTACTACAAAGAATGATATTGATTGTGGCCTTTTTTTTTTTTTTTGGAGAAAACAATAAAGAAATATAAATAATTTTTTTATTGTGGTCCAACTGAGGAAACACAAAGATTTGTTTCAATTATGCTTCATCTGAAACGGCTAAAGATGATCAAACTTTTAAAAAAATTTGATTCGGACGCTTTGGCAAATTTTTTAACATTTTTTTAATTGATCTGCATTAATTTGTGACAAAGAGCGTTAAAAATCAGCTATCTCCTATTTAGCTTCAGGGAACGTGTATCTCGGTGTACATCATTGTGCATTGCAGAAACATGCATAGCTAGTCTGCTGTGGGAGTGAAACAGTTACCTTACGTCAGTATGACCAGCATTTGACAGACGTCACTCTTAGAATCACTTCACACTTCATTTATTTGGTCAGTTATGGGGCCAAAACTGACCAAATAACTGAAGTGTGAACTCAGCCTTACAGGTCAATGTTAGCGTCAGGTATAAAGGACTTAACCGAGCAGCGGCCCAAGATCTTACTATAGAGTGAAGGAGCACTCTCTTTTTAGACCGTCGTCAGCTGATTCCGCATAGATTGCTAGAGAACCTCTTCTGTTACACGCTAAGATAAGTAGTGGGCCCATGATAGAGTGGGGAGGGTGTCAGCAGTAAGTTTGTGTTGATGTCACTGTTTGTTTATTTTTGCCTTCTTCTGATCCATCACAAGAACAACCCCCCCAAAAAAACTGCATAAATACCCCAAGATCAGTAGTATCAGGCCGTAATTTCACCCCAGAATCAAGGATGAATGGAATTACTTATGTATAAAATAACGCGGACACCCTAAAATCTGTAGTATCACGCCGCAATTTCACCCCAATTACAGAATCAAGGATTAATGGAATTACTGATGTATTAAAGAATGTGAACAACCTAAAATCAGTAGTATTAGAACACTTTTTAACCCCAATTAGTGCAACAAGGTGTAATAGAATGGCTTCTCCACTACCCAGGCTTTTCACTCTCCTATTGGTCCCTAATCTCTCCCTACAGTGTAGATAATGCCTCCCTACTATATCCCTACACTATGAATAATCTTTCCATGAACAGCTCAAAAGGAATATTTTGTTACTAAAGAATTTCCTAATCACTGTCCCTAGTGCCTGCCACGTCTCTCCCTGCACTAAGTACACAGTAAAATGACTTTGTAACATATGCAGCAGCTATTTTAGAAAAAATCTGATTCTTTACCACAAATCTCCATGCTATTCGGATTCGTGATAAATCAAATTTTCGTCCACTTCGATTCTCTCAACACTAGAAATGTCCTATTCATTGCATAGTAATTAGTGTTGAGCAAAATTGTGTTTTAAGTTTGGCGTCTAAAGTTCGGGTTCAGGTTATGGAAGAATTGCGTTATGGATTCCGCTACCATGGACCATAACGGAATTTAGAATCCATAACGCGATTCTTCGATAACTCGAACCCGAACTTTAGACGCCGAACTTAAAACACAAGTTCGCTCAACACTAATAGTAATACTTTTCTAGGGGTTAGCCCTTTATATATTTAAAGAACAGTATTAGAAAATAGATTTTGGAATCTTAGAACAGTAACAATCTGTGCAATACCTTTATAGTATTAATAATAATGGTAGCTGACTGATATAAAATATTATAGTCTGTCACAATTGTACTTTTTCTGCATTTCCCCCCTTAATTTGAAATCATAAAAGTGAAATGCTAATGTATATGATTGCTGTAAAAAAAAAAAAATCATGCCAAAAAAATAATAAAAACTCACTGATGGTTGGCTTTAGAGTGAAAAAGGTCATGAGTATCACAATGTGGGAGGGTAAGAGCATAATATAAAAATTGGTATGATATGGTAAAGATCATGGCATGGTTCTTGGATATTCTAGAGAAAATACCTTCAGCATAAAGAGTGAATCTGGTAAAATATAAAGGTGTCCCTTCACCTCTAAATGTCTTGATAATACTTCTGTTTGCACTTTCCTTGTGCTATAACAGCCTTTAGGTCTGACTGTATTTATAGAATTCAATCACTGCACATCCTGAGTCATGTTAACATTAATACACACAATAATTTTTCCTGGAACTGATCCTATGGATGCCTATGAAATTGCTTGTGTTTTTTCTCATTGAGGTCAATAGACATAAAAAAAAAAAAAACATGGGTAAAAAAGCTGACGTCCTATAAGCCCAACTGCTTATGGCTGCTTTATATGATTTAGGTTGTAGTGTGTATGCTTTGTATGTCTTGAAGCCCTTCACATAGGGACCCTTATGTATTTTGCTTCATTTCTTTCCTTTTTATTTTTAATGTTTCAGACGATGGGTGAGACTCCTCTTTGGTCGAGAATTTCCGCTCCAGGACCTCCTTGTAGTTTGGGATGCGCTCTTTGCAGACAGCATTACTCTAGCGTTGGTGGATTATATTTTTGTAGCCATGCTTTTATACATCAGGGATGCATGTAAGTATCACAGTTTTTTTATATCATATGTATACTAGACTGTTAAAAGACACCGCCATCAAAATAACAGCCTACACGTGAATATTAAAAATATATATATATGGGTGGATGGTTTTCTGGATATCATTTTTTGAAGACACTCCATGTATTCTACTTGTTGCTCCGGCCTAGAAAGTCGCTTGACTTCTCCAGTCAGACCATCAACTGTGGCCAAAGAGGAAAGGGGGGTGACTCAATTAGAGCAGCACACATTACACTGATTGCCCTTCTGTGGACATCTTTGTCTAAGCCTATAAAGATAACAATAAAGGTATCATACAGTTATCACAAATCTACAAGCTACTATTATACTAAAATGTAAAGGTAAAGTACCATCGAAAACATTTTTATCACATAACAGCCAATATGTGATTATTCTAAAGTTGTGTTTTGTTTTTGTTTTTTTACAAAACAATGTTTGGATGTATTATACTTTCTTCCTCGGCCTGGAAAGTAACTTTACTTTCTTACTCAGACCATCAACTGAAGAAAGGGTATGAATGACTCAATTAAAACATCACACTTTACACTGATAAGTGCAATTTCTCTTCTGTTTGCATCTTTATCTAGACTTATAAAGAGAAAAATAGGGCTATCATACCGTTATCCTAAATTCTACATCTACTATTGTACTACCAGATAGTATCTTCCCTCACAACAGCTGTAAACAGACCGTGTGTTATATCTCTGTGCTGACTGCTAGAGAAGGACAATATGTTGTATTTAATTGTCCATGGTATAGTACTGCCAAAATGGAAAAGGAAAACAAGCCAAAGGTTCTAGAAAAATATTTTCTATGAATATTGAGTAAAAAAACAACAACTTTCTGATGGAAGTGTGCCTTTAAATGTGAAATAGATCTTCATGTCATGATGCTGAGTGATAGTGGAAGACAGGGGAGGACATACTGCCCGCACATGATGGGGGCCCTGTATGGAAGGTCATTATTTCTGTAGAATTTTCTGTGTAGGCTATGAATCCTGGACAAATCTTCTGGCACTTGTCTTTAAAAACTCAAAATCTTTATTTCAAGAGCATAAAAACATCATCATGCAATACAAAAAAAATAATAAACATTAAAAATTACATATTTTTTTTTTTTTGTATTGCATGATGATATTTTTATGCTCTTGAAATAAAGATTTGGACTTTTTAACCACAAGTGCCAGAAGATTTGTCCAGGATTCATAGCATTAAGGGTGGACTGAACTGACACAGCCAAGCCTTGGTTCTTCTGGAGCTCTGTGGAGATCCAAGAGGTGCGGTACTGCCGTAAAAGGGTGAGCAAATATACGTCTATTACACTACACTACTGGCACCCCCGCCAAGGCGCTCCGGTGAGTCCAGCAGCCTCCTCACAGCTAACCAAGCACAGTACCATACATTTTTTAATGGCTGCTTAGTTTTGCAGCACAGGCACATTCACTTGAACAGGACAAAACTGCAACGAGGGTATATGACCGGTGAATGTGACATCACATGTCGCAGTCTCAGACTTATCCTGAGGATTGGTCATTGAAATCTGATCGGTTGGGGTCTGACTCCCCCATGATCGGCTACTGGAAAGGGCTGCAGCATTTGGACAAGGACTGTAACCTCTACTTCAGTCTATGACGTCTTGTCTATAAGTCATCTGGCCTTTGTGCAGCTGCAATTCCAAGAACAGCCACTAAACAATGTACAGCGCTGTGCTTGGTATACTATGAAGAGGCTGCAGCACTGGCCCTTTCAAGCACTTGATCAGTGGGGGTGCCGGGAGTCATACCCCAACTGGTCTGAAATTGATGACCCATCCTGAAGATAGGTCATCAATATTTTGCTCCCTGTCAGTCAATTTTGGCATGATCCTGACTAGACCACATCATAAATGACTCCATGTAACAAGTTTATTTAGCTAGCATTTTTTTTTTTGATAAATTGCTGTATACTTCCATATAATTTGAAATATACAATCACGACATTGATAAAAACAGTAAAGTGGAAGTTACGGCATCTTGATGAATCACCTAAGAATCTCTGGTTTTAATATGTAGATTTTGGACAAGAACTTAAATGCACCAGGGGATAAATAAACATTAATATATAATTTAGTTTGGGCAACAGTAGGTTCTGGGTTCAGTCAGTTAGTGCCAGTAAGTGAAATTGATTGTTATATACGCCACAGATGAAACTGGGCCAGGTGCAGCAAATGTCTGACAATTTAAAGTTGAAAGGGAAATAAAATGTTGAGATGATAAGTGATTTGTATATAAGTTAGTCAGATCCCCATGGAATACAGTGCGCGGTGCAGCAGCTCCAACAACATCAAAAATAAATTCAACTGATTGACAAGTAGTACATATGTTTGTTGCCCAGTGATTGCCGTCCTTCTTGGTGTCACTATGAAGTATCCACTTGGACACCGGGATACATTTTGTTGCCAGCCTCTGATACAGCAGGACCAAAAGTTCCATATTGGATATCTTTTTGGATTAAAGGGTTTATCCCCTATCTACAGTGATAAAGATGTCTGAAGCTTCTGGTACTTCCTTTAAGGGAATCTGTTCCCAGGATTCTGGACTCAGTAATGCATGTGGAGTACCGCACATAAAGAGTCCAGATCTCAGTTTTTTATTTTCCTACTGCCCCGCCATTCCCTTGCTGTCAGTGCTCAAAGCTGCTCTGAAAAATACAGTCTGGCGAGGACTCCTGTGGGCATGCACAGCAATACTGGCCTGACATTGTATACCAACGCAGCTTTAAATGGGGAGCAGAGGGAAAATGACCAATAGTGATCTGGACTCCTTATCTGTAATACTACTGATGTATTACTGCAGATAATGATCCAAAATCATAGTGACAGATCCACTTTAAATTAAAGTGTCTTGTCTCACAGAGAGCAAAGTCTTAAAGCTAAGAGTTTAGGTATAAGTTGTTTTACTCTTTTCACATGAATGATTCACTGCAATTAAAACATAACATTTATTCATATATAATGTTAAAAGGCCCAAAAATATTTATAAAACAAGGCAAGGACACACTAAAAAATAATCTTAACCCCTTGAAGACCGGGCTCATTTTCACCTTAAAGGGGTTGTCCGAGTTATGAAAAAAAATATATATAGCACTGAAAATTTGATGGGCAACAATATATAACTAAGCTAAGCAAGTTTTATGCAAAAAATATAGATATTTCCTAATTTCCCTGGTTCTCTTCTGGCCCTTTGTTTACATGCAATAAAAACAATCTCTGCCCCTCCCCCGCTCTGCTAAGGGAGTGGCTACAAGAGCTCCCCTGAGTGACATGTCTGCCTGCTGGGAGACTCTGCAGCATGTTGTATGTGTAGAACTACAAGTCCCAGCTGTATAATGACACTGCTAAGGGAGTGAATACAAGAGCTGCCCTGAGTGACATGTCTGCCTGCTGGGAGACTCTGCAGCATGTTGTATGTGTAAGACTACAAGTCCCAGCTGTATGATGACACTGCTAAGGGAGTGGATACAAGAGCTGCCCTGAGTGCTGGGAGAATCAACAGCAACTTGTAAGTGTAGAACTACAAGTCCCACCTGTATAATAACACTGCTAATACATACAGGATCTCCCCCCTACCTTCTTGTACAATGCTCTCTCTAGTCTGTCAGCTCCTGTGCCCAGGCTTGTAAACGATCTTTATCAGAGCAGGGAGAGAAGCTGACATCACAGGTCATGTGACCCTCAGTGAAATCTGAGAAACCAGCCACTGGAGATAAAGTGAGTGAATTGGAAAGCTGTTACATTTGCTTAGTTAGGAACATAGAAAGAACAAAAAAATAACTCAGACAACCCCTTTAAGGACCAGGCCATTTTTTGCAAATCTGACCAGTGTCACTTTATGTGTGAATAACTTTAAAACACTTTTACTTATCCAGGCCATTCTGAGATTGTTTTTTTTCGTCACATGTTGTACTTCATGACACTTGTAAAATGGAGTAAAAAAATAATAATTATTGTTTATAATAAAATACCAAATTTACCAAAAATTTTGAAAAATTAGCAAATTTCCAAGTTTCGATTTCTCTACTTCTATAATACATAGTAATACCTCCAAAAATAGTTATTACGTTACATTCCCCATATGTCTACTTCATGATTGGATAATTTTGGGAATCATTTTATTTTTTGGGGACGTTACAAGGCTTAGAAGTTTAGAAGCAAATCTTGACATTTTTCAGAAATCTTCCAAAACCCACTTTTTAAAGACCAGTTCAGGTCTGAAGTCACTTTGTGAGGCTTACATAATAGAAAATGACCCCATTTTGGAAACTACACCCCTCAAGGTATTCTAAACTGATTTTACAAACTTTGTTAACCCTTTAGGTGTTCCACAAGAGTTATTGGCAAATGGAGATGAAATTTCAGAATTTCTATTTCTTGGCAAATTTTCCATTTTAATCCATTTTTTCCAGTAACAAAGCAAGGGTTAACAGCCAAACAAAACTCAATATTTATTGCCCTGATTCTGTAGTTTATAAAAAACACCCCTTATGTGGTCGTAAACTACTGTAAGGGCACACGGCAGGGCGCAGAAGGAAAGGAAAACCATATGGTTTCTGGAAGGCAGATTTTGCTGGACTGGTTTATTTACACCATGTCCCATTTGAAGCCCTACAGAATCAGGGCAATAAATATAGAGTTTTGTTTGACTGTTTACCCTTGCTTTGTTAACTGAAAAAATGGATTAAAATGGTAAATTTGGCAAAAAATTGCTGTTTTGGCACAGTTTTTTTATTTATTTTTTTGACTGTGTTCATTTGAGGGGTTAGGTCATGTGTTATTTTTATAGAGCAGATTTGTGCGGACGCGGCAATACCTAATATGTCTACTTTTTTAAATTTATTTAAGTTTTACACTATAATATCCTTTTTTAAACAAAAAAAAAAAACATTTTAGTATCTCCATAGTCTGAGAGTCAGTTTTTTTTAGTTTTTAGCCTATTGTCTTAAGTAGGGGCTCATTTTTTGCGGGATGAGAGGACGGTTTTATTGGCACTATTTTGGGGTGCATATGACTTTTTGATTGCTTGCTATTACACTTTTTGTGATGTAAGGTGACAAAAAAAATGCAATTTTTTTTGTCACCTTACATCATAAAAAGTGATATGCACCCCAAAATAGTGCCAATAAAACCGTCCTCTCATCCCGCAAAAATTTAGCCCCTAGTTAAGATAATAGGCTAAAAATGAACCAAAAAACTGACTCTCAGACTATGGAGATACTAAAATGTTATTTTTTTTGTTTAAAAACGGATATTATAGTGTAAAACCTAAATACATTTTATAAAGTAGACGTATTAGGTATTGCCGTGTTCGTAAGAATCTGCTCTATAAAAATAACACATGACCTAAACCCTCAGATGAACAAAAAAAATTTAATAAAATCTGTGTAAAAAAAAGCCACTGCAGGATGTTGTCTATAGGTGCTGCCACATGCAGAACCGCTGATAGGACTACAGCTCGACCACAATAATGCACCATGGAAAGCTAAGTAGTTTTATATGTACTCTTGATATATTTTGGATGTGATCACCACACTTTTTTATTCAGGAGCTTTATTAGGCATTTATAGGAAGTTTTGATAATCTGCAAACTGGTCCCCTGATGATTTGGCGGATGCCAATGAAACGCGTCGGGGCAATATAGTATAATTGCACCTGGGACCATTGAGTCACTTTTTGGATTACTATATCTTCCCTTTCTGTTTACTTTTTTCATGACGAAACTGGGCAGTCACTGTTGCCTAATTAAGGAACAGTAAGGGAAAGTCTAGAGAGGGAGTACTACTAGTGAGAGTCTCTAGGAATACGTAGGGGCAGCGTCCCAGTACCCCTGTCTCTCCACTCTATCCTCCCTCCTGTTCTTTGCCTATTGGATTTTGCACTGTTCTGAAGGCAGTCAGAGGTCACATTGATTTAAGATTATTTTTTGGTGTGTCCTTGCCTTGTTTTATACATATTTGTGGGCCTTTTAACATTATATATTAATAAATGTTATGTTTTAATTGCGGTGAATCATTTATGTGAAAAGAGTTGTCAATATTGTTACCGCTTACAAATTTGGCCTTGACTACTGGAACTTGGTCATGTGTGTTTTGTATAAGTTGTTTTACAAAGAAAATAAAGAGATTGAGTGGAAAGTATAAAATAGGTGAAGACACTCAGCACAGAGACTGCCCAGACAGAAGCTTGTTGTTAGGTCAGCGGTCCATGTCCGCCACTGCCCTTCTACTTACCATGACTCTCATGAACCTCTGTAAGCTGCTGTCTCCATTGCTTCAGCCTCTGTTCCCTTAGGGCAGTGATGGCTAACCTTTGCACTCCAGCTGTGGTAAAACTACAACTCCCAAGATGCCCCCCTTGCTTGGCTGCTCCCAGAACTCTACAGAAATAAATGGAGCATGCTGGGAGTCGTAGTTTCACCACAGCTGGAGGGCCAAGGTTAGCCATCACTGCCTTAGGGTATGTGCTCGCTCACCTATGGCATCTTAAACGGCCAGTGTGCGCATCTGCAAATCCTTCCCTAGACACTGGCGGAAGTTCCCTTGGTATTTAAGGCAGACTACCCAAAGGGAAGGTTGCTGAGCTTTGAGGTTTTTCTAGTCTCTAATAACCAGCGAAGGTCTGATCTCTTGTCTGACTGCCCATGTACCTTCCTTGACTGTCTACTGATTCTGCTCCTTGCTGCCTGCCCCGATCTTGGAACTACCACGACTACGCATGTACTCAGCCTGCGCTGACCTTGGACTGTATTCAGACTATGCCTTGCTTTAGCCATTGGTACTTCTGCTATTCTCTTGCATCTTACCTGCATTATCCCCACCTGTGTTCCTGTGAATTCTCCAGTGTTTTACCTGCTCCACCTATGTAGTCCAATACCTCTAGTTTTCAGTGTCAGCTTCTGTTATCCTAGTTCATCTGTATTGTCCTTGCTCCTACCCAGTATCCAGTCTGTTATCCTTGCCTGAGATCGCTCACCACACTGCTTGCAAGCTTCTTCATGTATCTCTACAGCCAGTACTCCAAGTTACCAAAAACCTGTCTAAGTTGCCTGTTCACACATACCAGCGGTTTTAGTGTATCCTGAGCTGCCAGTGCTTGCTTTGGAGTCCCTAACCTAAAAGTGTCAGCTGCCAACCACACTGAGACTATCCCAGGAGGTAGTAGCCTGGTTTTTTAACCACAACGAATCCCAAATCCCTGTACAGGGGTTAAAGGGTGAATATCGGGGAAGCGCCAGGATAACGTCCTTTGGGGAAGCCCTATGTTAAACCAGTTGATTGGCACAGTGGGTCCACACTCGCTGATCTGTGACATTTGTTGCCAGAGCCTAGAGCATATTAAGCCCTTTTTATGCCCACATGCCATTTAGGCATTTTCTTGGCGTCAGGAGTTACCATATTTTTCGCTCTATAAGATTCACCTGACCTTAAGACACACCTAGGTTTTAGAGGAAAGAAATAAGAAAAAAATTATTTTTTATCAGATCAGACAAAAAATAAATAAAACAACTTAACTCTCCTGCTCTGGAGGACGGTGACTCTTGGGAGATCCAGTGTGCGCTTTCTGCAGCTTCACTGTTACCTGACTAATATAGTACTAATGAGTGCCTACATAATGGAAGCACCCATACGTATTCACTTTATAAGACGGGGGGATAAAGTTTGTCTTATTGGCAAAAAAATACAGTAAATGCACCACTGGCTTCAGGGATTACACTGTCTGGTGTGCTGCCTTTGTCTCTGAACATCCGAGCTGTCTCATCCTGGTGCCTCCTTAATGTCAGAATGGCCGTACCAAAGTCATACCACAAATTCCATTCTAACACATCTAGATACAAGTAACCCTTCTTTAATTTAAAAAGATAAAGTTGCATTTAGGGTTGTTGCGGGTATCGAAATTTCGATACCCAATCGATACTTTTGTCCCGGTATCGATACGATACCGGGATTTCCGTTTTTTCGATACTGGGCTGCGCTTCTGCGCAGTCTAGTATCTCTGAACATGAGCGCGCTGCTATCGGCGCGCTCATGTTCTCTCTCAGCAGCACGGGGAGAAGGAAGCTGTCCTCCCTCCCCCCCTGTGCTGCTGCCGCTGCCGCTGCCACCAATGAGAAGAGAGGGGCGGAGGAGGGGCGGCAATGAGAAGAGAGGGGCGGAGGAGGGGCGGCAATGAGAAGAGAGGGGGTGGAGGAGGGGCGGCAATGAGAAGAGAGGGGGTGGAGGAGGGGCGGCAATGAGAAGAGAGGGGCGGAGGAGGGGCGGGCGCACTGCGCCACCAATGATAGGATTACTATCGGAGCGATGGGAGGAGACATCAGCTTCACTAGTGGGCGTTCCTTCTTCCTGCGCTGCGATTGGACAGCGCTACAGCCAGGGAGAAGGAACGCCCACTAGTGAAGCTGATGTCTCCTCCCATCGCTCCGATAGTAATCAGCAGCATGTGGAGCAGGAGAGGAGACAGTAATGGGGCACAGCGGGCGAACGGAGCGGCGCCCAGGACTAAATGGTGAGTGCTGAGACATCGCTGGGCGCCGCTCTGTGTGGCCTGATAGTGAAAGTCAGTCTTTAACACAATACAGGAGGCGGGTGCCGGCAGCAGAATCGCATTGCCGGCACCCTGCCCCTGACAGGGAGCTGCGATCAGCGGCAGTTAACTGCCGCTGATCTGCTAGTACCCGCCTCCTGTATAAAGGGGTAAAATCATTGGTGGTGCAGTGTGCCCCCCCCCTCAATCCCCCCATCCCATTAAAATCATTGGTGGCACAGTGCGCCGGCCCCTCTCAGCCCTCCAGTATTAAAATCATTGGTGGCAGTGGCCCCAGGGACCTCTCCACTCCCCCTCATTGGTGGTGCAGTGGCAGCTTCTGATCGGAGCCCCAGCTGTGTAAGCCTGGGGCTCCGATCGGTTACCATGGCAGCCAGGAAGCCCTGGTTGCCATGGTAACATCCCTGATGCTGTGTGCACAAAGCACAGAGCAGCAGGGACAGTGTGGAGTCCTATTCACCCTGATAGAGATCTATCAGGGTGAATAGGAAAAGGGATGAAAGATCCCAGGTTCTAGCCCCTAAGGGGGGAAATAGTTATTAAATAAAAAGTGAAAAAAAAAAAACCACTAAAATATGAAGTATAAATCACCCCCCTTTTCCCAATTTCACATATAAAATATATAAATAAACATATTACATCGCCACGTCAGAAAAGTCCAAACTATTAAAATATAAAAAAAAAATCTAGGTGGTGAATGCCGGAACAGAAAAAATAAAATAAAAACTGCGCGATTCGCCATTTTTAAAAATGAGGAATGCACGTGGCTTTTTTTGTTTATTTTTTTCGCGTGGTATCGAATGGTATCGAGTATCGCAATACTTTTTCATGGTATCGAAACCGAATCAAAAATTTGGTATCGCAACAACTCTAGTTGCATTCACATCTTTGCATAGAATATAATACTGGCTATTTGACTATTGGAACAACTATATGTATCTGATCAACTGGGGCCAAGCATGTGCACTGCCGCTCCATTCAGCTCTATGGGGCTGCCAAAGATTGCGGAGTGCATATGCTTGCTATCTCCAGCAAGGAGAGTTGAATGGAACAACAGACTCACATCCTTATCTGTCGCTTTATACAAACAGGGAACACAGACCCCCGTTCTTGTGATCAGACACTTATCTCTTACCCTATGGATAGAAGATAAATTGCCTTAAAGTGCAACTGTCTTTTTTTTTTGTAATGTGTAGGGGCAGTGATCATGACAATTTTTGTTCCTACACATTCCCAAAAAAATGACAGTTACATTATAATTATAAAAAATAAAATGGCTGCACACCATTATACATACAAACAATAGAGGCCCTATTGTTTGTATGTATAATGGTCTGCAGCCATTTTATTTTTTATAATCATGTTTGCTTCATGGACATGCACCTGTGATTCTGAATTTTCTAGTCTAAATTTTCTTGTAGTTACATTATAATGAGAGAACCCCTTTAAAGAAGTTACCATGCCTTTTACAATTGATGGCCTGACGGTAGGATAGGCCATAAATATTAGATCGGTGGAGTTTCAATTATTTAAAAGGCTGATAATCCCTCTGATTACAAATATATGCTACAAAATATGACAGATTACAAATTAGTCTGTCAATTTGGTGTATTCCAGGCAAATTTTGAAAAAGTTTTTTCAGTCCCAGAGCAAAGGTACACCCCCAAACCCTTATCTACTAGCGACCCTGTTCTGAAGTCTTCTTGTTCTGTTCATGGGGCTCAGACTGAAATGCAAATTTCAAACCTGTTTGATTAATTTTAAAATAATTTAAAATAGCATCAACAAAGATAGAGACATTGACCGGCACTGCAACACTGTAACGCGAGGATCTGCACAGCAACCAGCTCCACCACATTCACCTGGACTTGGAGTGTGTGTGCACAAACCAACCGTATAGGTGCTCAGCAATGTCAGCATAATAAATGGTAGTAAATATAGAAAAAATATTGCGGCACACACCACTAAAAATCTTCTTTGTTCCAAAATAACGATTAAAAACGCCATTGTGGTACAGGATGCAGGGTACATGGAAAGGCGATGGCCGTTTCGCGCACCTGTGCTTCCTCTGGGCCTTGTATGCTGGGGGCGGATACCATCAGGTGATTTATACCTGGGTGCGCCCACATCAGGCTGTTAACCACTAAAAACAACAATGCAGTTCATTCAAAGAAGAGTCATTTACAGAAATACAGACATGTCATTGCTATCATTAAAGGGGTTACCCAATCAACACCTCCTATATTCATCTGCCTCAAGTCGTGATTAAAGTAACACTATGAACAATGCCCACATTTGAAGTTACCGCTAGGAACCATTCTATCCAAACAAGTAGTACGTTGTGTGGTATATCTGCTCCCAACCCGTATCTCCCTTTAACAAGTGCCAATTATTATGTATAGCAGAACGCATTACTGATAACATTGGGCTGTGTATATGTATATATATATATATATATATATATATATATGTAGAGAGAGATACTGTAGCTCTTTTTGTAAGGAGACTTTTTTCTGGGAGTGGAATAAAGTTCCTCTTTGTATTTGTGATGCCTCATCTAACAATGCATGGGGATACGGAGCATACAATTCATGTGCCTGCTTTTTAAAGGTTTCCTTCACTGCTAATCCTTTTAAAATTGATAAATTGCCCGTGTGATACAGCTTTTTTTTACATTGTATAGGTGGAAACTATCAAAATGTAGCAAAACATTGGTGGCAGTGGGTTTCCTGTATCCTTCTGTTACAATACTTTCATTATGTATCCTCACCAGCAGATCAAGAAATTCCAAACGTTCCTCACTAAAATTTGAGGTTAAGCTCATATTCATGTTGTTAGAATGATTAAGGTAGCTCAGAAATTTGTGAAACGCAATATAATCACCTGACCAGACGATAAATATATTGTCCACATAAGTGAAAGCATTGTAACAGAAGGATACAGAAAACCAACTGCCACCAATGCTTTGCTACATTTTGACAGTTTCCAACTATATATTGTAAAAAAAAAGCCGTGCCATTATTAGAAGGAGTGTGTTATGAGCAGTGGGTGAGAACCCGGCTGCCCCACATGACCAACTCCCTCTAAGGGCAATGTCTAAGCACACCCCTCATTCTTCACACGATACCTCTGATGGTGAGGAGAGACTTTCCTGAGGGGAGTACCAGGTGCTACCTCAGAGGGGAATTGGAACACGAGGGAATCGGGACCAGAGGGTGAACCCACTGAACTAACCTCCAGGTGACACAATACACCCAGTGGAGGCTCGAAGGCCAGAGGCTGATCAGACGGAAGCGTAGTCAAGGTACAAAGGCAAAAGTCAGAGCAGGCGACAATCAGGCAAAGTTCGTAAACGTAGATCAGGGTAAGGGCAGGCAGCAATCAGGCGAAGTCCGTAAAACGTAATCCAAAGTCCGGTAGACAACATGACAAGAATCAACAGAACACCTTCGCTCAAACAGGAAACTAGACAAGCTAGGAACCTAAGAGTTGCTCAGGTGCCTTCCTGGGGCAGGAAGCGCCTTTAAATACTTCCTGCAATCCAGCCATAGGCTGCAGAGATAAAGGGTGTGTACGTGCTGCCTCACAAGGGAGGAGAGACACACCCATGCAAGCCCTAACAAACAGTACAGGACTCAAGCAGGAAGTAATCTCTGGCATGGAGCACAGATACTACAGTTAAACTACCTGCTGCCCACGCTTGTCAGCACGGCGCATGGCAGCAGGAGGGAAAGAGGGAGCCCGTGCCTGTGGGTAGGGGCAGCAGCACCAACACGGACCGCTGGGCTAACAGAGGCTATGCATTGTTAGATGAGGCACTCAATCGGGCATCACAAAAACAAATTCAACTCCCAGAAAATAGGTTCCCCTACAAAAAGAGCTATATATATATATATATATATACAGTCAGGTCCATAAATATTGGGACGTCGGCACATTTCTAACATTTTTGGCCCTATACACCACCACATTGGATTTGAAATGAAACGAACAAGATGTGCTTTATCTGCAGACCGTCAGCTTTAATCTGAGGATATTTACATCCAAATCAGTTGAACGGTTTAGGAATTACAACAGTTTGCATATGTGCCTCCCACTTGTTAAAGAACCAAAAGTAATGGGACAACTGGCTTCTCAGCTTTTCCATGGCCAGGTGTGTGTTATTCCCTCATTATCCCAATTACAATGAGCAGATAAAAGGTCCAGAGTTCAAGTGTGCTATTTGCATTTGGAATCTGTTGCTGTCAACTCTCAAGATGAGATCCAAAGAGCTGTCACTGTCAGTGAAGCAAGCCATCATTAGGTTGAAAAAACACAACAAACCATCAGAGAGATAGCAAAAACATTAGGCGTGGCCAAAACAACTGTTTGGAACATTCTTAAAAAGAAGAAACACACCGATGAGCTCAGCAATACCAAAAGACCCGGAAGACCATGGAAAACAACTGTGGTGGATGACCGAAGAATTCTTTCCCTGGTGAAGAAAACACCCTTCACAACAGTTGGCCAGATCAAGAACACTGTCCAGGAGGTAGGTGTATGTGTGTCAAAGTCAACAATCAAGAGAAGACTTCACCAGAGTGAATACAGAGGGTTTACCACAAGATGTAAACCATTGGTGAGCCTCAAAAACAGGAAGGCCAGATTACAGTTTGCCAAACGACATCTAAAAAAGCCTTCACAGTTCTGGAACAACATCCTATGGAGAGATGAGACCAAGATCAACTTGTACCAGAGTGATGGGAAGAGAAGAGTATGGAGAAGAAAAGGAACTGCTCATAATCCTAAGCATGCCACCTTATCAGTTAAGCATGGTGATGGTAGTGTCATGGCGTGGGCGTGTATTTATTGATGATGTGACTGCTGACAAAAGCAGCAGGATGAATTCTGAAGTGTTTCTGGCAATATTATCTGCTCATATTCAGCCAAATGCTTCAGAACTCATTGGACGGCGCTTCACAGTGCAGATGGAAAATGACCCAAAGCATACTGCAAAAGCAACCAAAGAGTTTTTTAAGGGAAAGAAGTGGAATGTTATGCAATGGCCAGGTCAATCCCCTGACCTGAATCCGATTGAGCATGCATTTCACTTGCTGAGGACAAAACTGAAGGCAAAATGCCCCAAGAACAAGCAGGAACTGAAGACCGTTGCAGTAGAGGCCTGGCAGAGCATCAGCAGGGATGAAACCCAGCGTCTGGTGATGTCTATGCGTTCCAGACTTCAGGCTGTAATTGACTGCAAAGGATTTGCAACCAAGTATTCAAAAGTGAAAGTTTAATTTATGATTATTATTCTGTCCCATTACTTTTGGTCCCTTAACAAGTGGGAGGCACATATGAGGAAGCCAGCAAGTCTGGCGATACGCGTTGGGCTTTTTTCCTGACCACCACGCACATCCCCCACCATGCTACCTTCATGTTAAGTATTTTGAGCTTTTATTCATTGTTGATGGATTACATGCACTTTATAATGCTATATACTTATTGATGTGGGGGCATGTACATGACTTTGTGGTGAGCCAGGGTGGCATGTGCTGATACATGGTTCACATTGCCCTGATTTGTTGTATACAACGATTTTAACCTATTCTGTGTTGTGTCTGTCTTCTTGAATAAATTTGTTATATTTTAGATGTGTGGCTCCTGTTTCGATTAAAGTTAAAGTAGTTACTGATTAGTTTATAAATATACTGCTGTGAGCGTCGGGGAGGGGGATCTGTGGATGGCACTGTAGGGGGATCTGTGGATGGCACTTGTTAGGGGGATCTGTGGATGGCACTGTTTAGGGGGGAGATCTGTGGATGGCACTGTTTAGGGGAGGGGGGATCTGTGAATGGCACTGTTTAGGGGAGGAGGGATCTGTGGATGGCACTGTTTAGGGGGGATCTGTGGATGGCACTGTTTAGGGGGGATCTGTGGATGGCACTGTTTAGGGGGGGATCTGTGGATGGCACTGTTTAGGGGGGATCTGTGGATGGCACTATTTAGGGGGGATCTGTGGATGGCACTGTTTAGGGGGGATCTGTGGATGGCACTGTTTAGGGGGTAGATCTGTGGATGGCACTGTTTAGGGGAGGGGGATCTGTGGGTGGCACTGTTTAGGGGGGGATCTGTGGATGGCACTGTTTAGGGGGGATCTGTGGATGGCACTGTTTAATGGGGGATCTTTGGATGGCACTGTTTAGGGGAGGGGGGATCTGTGGATGGCACTGTTTAGGGGGGGATCTGTGGATGGCACTGTTTAGGGGGGAGATCTGTGGATGGCACTGTTTAGGGGAGGGGGGATCTGTGGATGGCACTGTTTAGGGGGGATCTGTGGATGGCACTGTTTAATGGGGGATCTGTGGATGGCACTGTTTAGGGGGGATCTGTGAATGGCACTGTTTAGGGGGGATCTGTGGATGGCACTGTTTAGAGGGGATCTGTGGATGGCACTGTTTAGGGGGGAGATCTGTGGATGGCACTGTTTAGGGCAGGGGGATCTGTGGATGGCACTGTTCAAATTTCATGCACATTAAATGCAACAGCAGTATTTGCACTGTAAACCTCCTTTTTTATTTATATAAAGTGTGGGTGAACTTAAACTGTATGGCTATACTGTGGTTCCTGTAGGCTTTGCGTGTGTAAGGTGGGGAGGGCGTGGAGGGGGGGGGCCTCCATGTCTATTTTGCTTGGGGCCCCCAAATTCCTTCAAACGGCCCTGAGTGGATTTAGCTGGTAACTACAGGGCTGAACTTACTAGCTCCCTCCACTATAGAGCTGTGTAGTTCTGACACCGGCTTCCAGTGTCGGAGCTATTCTGAAGAAGTTGATCGGCAGGGTGCAGTTATTGATAGCCTATTGTGAGGATAGGCCATCAGTATTAAAATCTGCAAATGCTCCTTTAAACTCATGAAAACTATTCAAATGTTATTTTGTAAATAAATTATATATATATATATATATATATATATATATATATATACAGTTGCAAGAAAAAGTATGTGAACCCTTTGGAATGATATTGATTTCTGCCCAAATTGGTCATAAAATGTGATCTGTTCTTCATCTAAGTCACAACAATAGATAATCACAGTCTGCTTAAACTAATAACACACAGAATTAAATGTTACCATGTTTTTATTGAACACACCATGTAAACATTCACAGTGCAGGTGGAAAAAGTATGTGAACCCCCTAGACTAATGACATCTCCAAGAGCTAATTGGAGTGAGGGGTGAGCCAACTGGAGTCCAATCAATGAGATGAGATTGGAGGTGTTGGTTACAGCTGCCCTGCCCTATAAAAAACGCACACCAGTTCTGGGTTTGCTTTTCACAAGAAGCATTGCCTGATGTGAATTATGCCTCGCACAAAAGAGCTCTCAGAAGACCTACGATTAAGAATTGTTGACTTGCATAAAGCTGGAAAGGGTTATAAAAGTATCTCCAAAAGCCTTGCTGTTCATCAGTCCACGGTAAGACAAATTGTCTATAAATGGAGAAAGTTCAGCACTGCTGCTACTCTCCCTAGGAGTGTCTGTCCTGTAAAGATGACTGCAAGAGCACAGCGCAGACTGCTCAATGAGGTGAATAAGAATCCTAGAGTATCAGCTAAAGACTTACAAAAGTCTCTGGCATATGCTAACATCCCTGTTAGCGAATCTACGATACGTAAAACACTAAACAAGAATGGATTTCATGTCAGGATACCTCAGAGGAAGCCACTGCTGTCCAAAAGAAACATTGCTGCATGTTTACAGTTTGCACAAGAGCACCTGGAGGTTCCACAGCAGTACTGGCAAAATATTCTGTAGACAGATGAAACCAAAGTTGAGTTGTTTGAAAGAATCACACAACACTATGTGTGGAGAAAAAGAGGCACAGCACACCAACATCAAAACCTCATCCCAACTGTGAAGTAGGTGGTGGGGGCATCATAGTTTGGGGCTGCTTTGCTGCGTCAGGGCCTGGATGGATTGCTATCATCGAAGGAAAAATGTATTCCCAAGTTTATCAAGACATTTTGCAGGAGAACTTAAGGCCATCTGTCCACCAGCTGAAGCTCAACAGAAGATGGGTGTTGCAACAGGACAACGACCCAAAGCATAGAAGTAAATCAACAACAGAATGGCTTAAACAGAAGAAAATACGCCTTCTGGAGTGGCCCAGTGAGAGTCCTGACCTCAACCCGATTGAGATGCTGTGGCATGACCTCAAGAAAGCGATTCACACCAGACATCCCAAGAATATTGCTGAACTGAAACAGTTCTGCAAAGAGGAATGGTCAAGAATTACTCCTGACCGTTGTGCACCTCTGATCTACAACTACAGGAAACGTTGAAGTTATTGCTGCCAAAGGAGGTTCAAACAGTTATTAAATCCAAGGGTTCACATACTTTTTCCACCTGCACTGTGAATGTTTATATGGTGTGTTCAATGAAAACATGGCAACATTTAATTATTTGTGTGTTATTAGTTTAAGCAGACTGTGATTGTCTATTGTGACTTAGATGAAGATCAGATCATATTTTATGACCAATTTGTGCAGAAATCCATATCATTCCAAAGGGTTTACATACTTTTTCTTGCAACTGTGTATATATATATATATATATATATATATATATACCCACACATTTAATTGCATGTTGCTGCATTTCAGCATATACAGAGTTGAAAATCCAAATAATGAATAATGTGGAAGAGAATCAATGAAAAGGATATAATGTAAAGTGAGAAATAGAAGTAATTAGTCAGTAAATTACTTAAAATCAAAGAGAATAGACTAACGCACTATACGAGTGTTGGACCTTTTTATTCATTAATTCTGAAGTTGTCTGTGAAGATTATCAAACACCGGCTCATAATAACAGTAATAATAATAATAATTATATGTTCTATATATATCTATAAATTCAACCATGTAAGTTTTGGTTCGTTGGAAGCAAGTTAACGGCTCCTTTTGTTGGAGAATGAGGCATCATTTTTAATTAACCTAGGAGGTTCGCAAGATTTTCCTTATTATTTACTTCATTATTTATTTCATTCCTGTCTTTACTTGTTGGAGCAATTAGCTTTAAATCAAATTAAAAGTTATGTTACAGGAGAATTGTTTGATTAGAAGTGGCAATACCTTTTAATTATTCTGATTTGTAACCTGCAGCCATGTTTTGGTTTGTTTTTTTCCGGGTTACAATACAACCAGCAAAGGTCTGACAATCCAGCTTTAGGGCAGGGGCCCATTTTTTTCAGTGGAGGGACCTCATCCTGTAAGTGGGCTGCAGCACTTACGTGACCAAAAAAGTTGAGTTTTTGAATGGAATTTGATAACTATCATAGCCCTAGCTTTTGGTCTGGACCCCAAGCCTTTTATGCCCACGAGACCAGACCAACCCTTCATGTGCTGGTCAAGTTGAATCCACATTCTACAGATTTCTTAGTAAAAAAAAAAAAAACAGTGCGTACATGCTTTAGTAATTTTTTTTACCCTGCAGAACTGCTGTTTTGTTAAAAAAAAAAAAAAAACGTATATATATCAGACAGGGACAGCCAATGCAGTTCTGCAGTGGGCGGACATTAAAGGGTTATTCCCACCTCAGACATTGGGGGCATATTGCTAGGTGTGGGTCCTATCCCAAAGGAGCTGGCAAAGTCCCGGGGGGTGGCCGCCCTCTATTAATTTCTGTGGGAGTACAGAAAATAGCTGAACTGCACGCTCGGCTATTTTCGGAAGTCCCATTGAAATGAATGTAAGGCGCACCGCCCAAGTGCGGCTTTCACTTCTATGGGGCTGATGGAAATAGCCGAGCCAGCGCTCGACTATTTTCGGCACTCTTATAGGAATGAATGGAGGGCTGCTGTGCATATGCTTGGTTTGCCCTCCGGGCCCTGTGCGGGTCCCAGAAGTGGAACTTGCACCTATCAGGATATGCCCCCAATTTCTGAGATGGGAATAACCCTTTAATAGGGTGGCCAGACGTCCAGTTTTAGGCCGGACAGTCTGGCTTTCAGACTCCCTGTTCTCCGTCTTGCGCAAGCCCTGGACGGACGCATGGATGTCCTCCTTTTTAGTAGCTCACCCTCAGACAGCAGCATTGTGCTGTCTCAGCATGACCTGCAGCAACATATTAACTGACTGAGGCTTCTCTCACCTACAGTCAGTCACTAGAGCCGGCAGACATGGCTCCCTGTGGCTTACTGAGGGGGAGAGAAGCACCCCGACTGCCCCCAGCTCACCTACCCTACTGAAAGTTCTCCTCCCCACCCTTTATTCGGAGGGAGATGGGGCGTGGCTTAATGGAGCCGAGTGTGTGGTTTAGCAGTCCGGGGGCATAACCGCTGAGGTGTGGCTTTCTGGGGTGAAGCCAGTGGCCACCCTACCCTTTAAAGATAATCTGTCTGCAGCAACCTCCCTATCCAACTGTTTGCATAGACACAGAGCTGTGGATCACCGGATTAAACTGCTGTTTTTCTTTTGTTGATCTAAAACTCTTTTCCCGAGTTGTTATACTTCCTTATTTAAGCTGCATTCTTATCAGTCAGATACAAATTGAGCTATAATGAGTTTTTAGGAGGTCACCGAGCAGAGATAAGGAACTGTTAGCTGAGCTACCTGACAGGAAACAATAAAAAAAATACAGAGCCTGTTACTAGAGAATCTCAGAGCTGTACAGAGAAAGGGTCTCAAAATTTATTATAAAAATATGGAGCCCTTTTTTTCGGTACAGAGCGGACAATGCTGTAGTAGCAGCCTTTGGATTTTCTCTCTTTTCCGTCAGTTGGGGAGCTGACAGGCTTCTTATCTCTGATCCCTGACATTATTAACACTGATTATAGCTCAGTTCTTATCTTATTGATAAGAATGTGGCTTAAATAAGTATTTATGACCTCTTAGTAGTTCTGTCCGTGCCTCCACACTGCAAAAAAATAGGACCACCTCTCTCGGATCGTGGACCCATTCAAGTGAATGGGTCCACATCTGCACACTGCGTGCACACAGATGGTGCCCGTTCATTGCGGACCACAGCACAAGGTACACACGATCATGTGAATGAGCCCTCGGTTTAGACTTTAAAGGGCTTATCCTGGAAAATATAATGATGACTTATCCTCATGATAGGTCATCATTATCACATCAGCGGGGGTCCAAGTCCCGGCATCACCACCGATCAACTGTTTCAGGAAGCTGCTGTGTTTACCAAAGCTCTGGTTAGTGATGCAGGCTCTCAGAAGGTTTTCAAGTACAGTGCTGCACATATTATAGTGCTTGGTATTCCAGATCTCCCCCTTTGACTTGCATGGGGCTAAGCTGCAACTAGGCCATGCGAACGAATGTACGGTGATATCACTGGCTTAGGAAGAGGCTGAGGGGGGGGTCCCGAGTGTCGCTCCCTCACAGATCTTATACTGATGACTTATCCTGAAGATAAGTCATAAATATCTTTTCCCGGATAACCCGTTAATCACCACAAATAGCCTCATTTGACTTTCACCTTCAGCCTAATCACTCTGGCCAGAGAGAGAAGGGGATGAGTGACTGAATTAACATCATCACACATTACACTGATAAGGCCTATCAAAAGAACAATAGAACTGTCTTACTTACTTGTATCCTAAATTCTACCTCTACTATTATACTATCAGATAACATCTTTTTATTACCTCACTACAGCAGTAAAACAACCATGGGATCCCTATCTATGTGGGAATGTTATCTCTCTGTACTGTACTCTGAAGGATAATATTTAGTATTTAATTTTCAATGATCTAGTACCACCAAAATGAAAAAGAAAAACATTAAAGCATCAAAAATTTGTAAAAATAGTTTTCTATGAATATTGAGTTTAAAAAGTGTTATTTTAAAAGAATAAGCATTAAAAGAATACTTGTTTGGAATGCACTCGTGGATAGTATTGTTTCAGGCAGTCAATATGGTATACTAAACAAGCATCATTAATAGACTTTGCTTTGACAGCCACAGCAGATGGATTGCTTGCATTTCGATTGTAGAAAAAAAATGTAGTTTTCATAGACCTGCTTTGAATGATGGGTTTAGTAATTGCCCTTGTAAAATGTCTGATTTTGGAAGTGGAAAAAAGAATAGAGGGAACAAAACTGTACTCAAAGAGAAAAGTCGCATATTAAGCACAGGTATTGTGTTTTGTCACTCAGGAATTAAATTACCATGAAACGGCTCTTCTTCCTCTAACGCTGTCAGATTGTGTTTGTTTTCAGTGTAGCTTTACTATGTGAAGTGTAGCAGTAAAAGTAGGCTTCAGAAACGCTATTGTGGTGAGTCAAGCTATTAATTGAATTTCTTAATTTGCAGAAAACTGGGTAACTAGGTGATGAAGACTATGCAGTGCTGTGTGAACAAAGGTGGATCACTTCTGTGCCACTGTATGTGCTTGCATTATATTATCAGAGTAGTACTAAAGCTACCCAACAGTTAAGGGGGTATTCTGGTTAGACCCACCACCAGATCTCTACGACCCCTACTGATAACGAGAATGGGGGTCTTGTGTCCCATATGAACGAAGCGTCAAGCCCAGCATGCGTACTATGCTGTATTCATCTCTATGGAACTATCAGAGGTAGCCTAGTACAGACTCAGTAATCAGCTGCAGTCTGTGTGGAAACCTGGAAGTGTTTAGTTTCCCTACAGCACCACTACAGGAGAAATTAAGCATTGCAAAGTGCATCAGTGTGCTGTCTGTAATGCAGGAGACGACAGGTCCTCCAGGGTGAGAGAAACTATTTGTAATTGCTTTCCACTCTGGCCAAGACATGAGGATCCTGTGGACCCTTTCTATCAACTCTGCATTCCCCAATAGGATATATAAATGTTTTAAGCTAGACAATCCCTTTAAAGAGTAGCTCCACTTAAAGGGGTTGTACCACAAAAAATATTCTACAATTTTTAAACCAGCACTTGGATCTGAATTCTTTTGTAATTGCATCTAATTAAAAATGTAAGATATCCACTGAGTTATTCAATAAAATGTATCTATATAGCGCCAGCTGCTTTGTTTTCTACATTTTTCTGGCCGCACATGCTCAGTAACATCCTTCAACTGCCATCTGAGTTGTGATAGGAGAGCATGGACACGCCCTCTTAGCTGCAGCAGAAGAGACACTCCCCTTGAGTTGTCAGATTGATATAAATGTAGCAGAGCAATGAATGGGGAGATCTCTGGCTCCGTGTGAGGTCCAGGGCTGGTTCTAGCTTTGTTACAAAGAGATTGTCATGTACTGTATGATGTCTGATTTCCATTTTTTACATTAGTCATCGGATAAACCCTTTAAGCCAAGACAGCTGTATGATGCCCATAGGTGCGATTAATAAGAATAAAACCTGTACACTGAACTCTTTAGGTATTGTATAGTTGTCTCGTCTACTGTATTGTCTAGTAGTGCACAGTAGTATCTCTCCACAACTGATGTCAGATGAAATGTCAGGGGGGGGGGGGGGGGGGAGAGCAGAAACACAAGCGGTGCACTCTGTAGTACACTTTACAATCAGGCAGTCTCACACTAGTGGTAAGAGCACCTACAAGAAAGTGTTGTGCTGAAAGGTTAACGTCCCACTTATCTGCATTTTTTTTACTTTAATTGTCCCTATCCTGAGGAAAGGTCATCAACTCCTTCTTTAAATGGGGGTACACACTCATTCTTATGCATTTGGTAGTTATTTCATGAATACTTGGAAATTGAAAAAAATATAATAATCTGCATATCTTGTACAGTACGCATAGGCTTCCTGGCTTCCTTGTGGCATACATCTGCCATTTGCCTGAAGAAAAAAAAAAGGGGGGCCAAAAACAAATTGACCTTGACACAATTCCAACATTTTTGGCTCTATACACCACCACAATGGATTTAAAATTAAACGAACAAGATGTGCTTTAACTGCAGACTGTCAGCTTTAATTTGAGGGTATTTACATCCAAATCAGATGCACGGTGTAGGAATTACAACAGTTTGCATATGTGCCTCCCACTTGTTAAGGGACCAAAAGTAATGGGACAGAATAATAATCATAAATCAAACTTTCACTTTTTAATACTTGGTTGCAAATCCTTTGGAGTCAATTACTGCCTGAGGTCTGGAACGCATAGACATCACTAGACGCTGGGTTTCATCCCTGGTGATGCTCTGCCAGGCCTCTACTGCAACTGTCTTCAGTTCCTGCTTGTTTTTGGGGCATTTTCCCTTCAGTTTTGTCTTCAGCAAGTGAAATGCATGCTCAATCGGATTCAGGTCAGGTGATTGACTTGGCCATTGCATAACATTCCACTTCTTTCCCTTAAAAAACTCTTTTGTTGCTTTTGCAGTATGCTTTGGGTGAGCAGTTCCTTTCCTTCTCTATACTCTTCTCTTCCTATCACTCTGGTACAAGTTGATCTTGTTCTCATCTGTCCATAGGATGTTGTTCAAGAACTGTGAAGGCTTTTTCAGATGTCTTTTGGCAAACTCTAATCTGGCCTTCCTGTTTTTGAGGCTCACCAATGGTTTACATCTTGTGGTGAACCCTCTGTATTCACTCTGGTGAAGTCTTCTCTTGATTGTTGACTTTGACACACATACACCTACCTCCTGGAGAGTGTTCTTGATCTGGCCAACTGTTGTGAAGGGTGTTTTCTTCACCAGGGAAAGAATTCTTCGGTCATCCATCACAGTAGTTTTCAGTGGTCTTCCGGGTCTTTTGGTGTTGCTGAGCTCTTTGGTGCGTTCCTTTTTTTTAGGAATGTTCCAAACAGTTGTTTTGGCCATGCCTAATGTTTTTGCTATCTCTCTGATGGGTTTGTTTTGCTTTTTCAGCCTAATGATGGCTTGCTTCACTGATAGTGACAGCTCTTTGGATCTTATCTTGAGAGTTGACAGCAACAGATTCCAGATGCAAATAGCACACTTGAAAGGAACTCTGGACCTTTTATCTGCTCATTGTAATTGGGATAATGAGAGAATAACACACACCTGGCCATGGAACAGCTGAGAAGCCAATTGTCCCATTACATTTGGTCCCTTAACAAGTGGGAGGCACATATGCAAACTGTTGTAATTCCTACACCGTTCACCTGGTTTGAATGTAAATACCCTCAAATTAAAACTGACAGTCTGCAGTTAAAGCACATCTTGTTTGTTTCATTTCAAATCCATTGTGGTGGTGTATAGAGCCAAAAATGTTAAATTGTGTCGATGTCGCAATATTTATGGACCTGACTGTATATGCCAAGTGGATACCATTATAAAAAGTTGTATCCCTTTTCAGCAGAACAAAATTCATTAAAGTTTATAAAAGCAATTTCAAAATAATCCTCAAAAATATACACAGGGTCATGTAAAACCTACCTACTACAAATCTGACAAAAACATATTAAAAAATAATAAAATGAAATAAAAAAATAATGATAATGAGCAAGATGTTTTTTCTCCATGTAGGTGATATTGCGTTTCATTGATACTGGCTTGTCTGTATATTTCCCTTTGTTGTCAGAAGCATGTGAAGACACTGCTCACACTACAGTCTGATATGTCTTGTTTTTCCTCTCTCCAGTAATCTCCAGCAACTTTCAGACGTGCCTGGGTCTCCTAATGCACTACCCGCCGATCGGTGACGTTCACTCCCTCATTCTCAAGGCTCTGTTTCTGCGAGACCCAAAGGTATAGTAACACTAAAAGCCTGTTTTCTTCCGTGCCTCAAGCACAGCAACAATTACACCATCAAAGAGTATAAATGTGTTTTAGACGGAGAGCTTACTTGGCAGCTAGTAATAGACATTAGCATAAAGTTTTGGGACCTCATGGAGAGATTACGTCTGGAGGCTGTCATCTACTATCTGTGGTGACAATGGTACATATCATTAATCACAGAGGGTGCGTGTAGAGGGGGGAGATGCTGGAGATCTGTATTAATCGTGCGCCGTGTAGCAACAAGTTCTGCACAGTTTTTTTTAGAGAACAGGTGAGAGACGTTACCTGTGATTCCACGTTCTGGCCTTTCACTTCATATACCATGCATATAACATAGCTGCTGCATGATATTATCCTTGGTGCCGTTATTCTGCCCTTGTCTAGCTGGTCACGGAAGCTGTTATTTGCCTATGTTTCTTTCCCATTAAACCATCAATGGGTGGTAAAGAAAATGCACATAAAACTGTATACATATAGTATTGTAGGGTCCATCAAAGGTCCCATAAAGGCCCAACCACAGTGTTTTGCATCCGTGTTCAGATCTGCATTTTTTGAGGATTGCATATGGACACATTCATTTCTGTGGGTCCGCAAAAAAAAATGGACATCCGTGTGCTGTCCACATCCGTATGTCCGTTCCGCAAATTTTAGAACGTGTCCTATTGTTGTCCATATTGTGGACAAGAATAGTCATTTCTAGTGATGGGAGTGAGAAAAATGTGGATTGCACATGAAAATTATCCTTATTTTGCGGATCTGTGGTTTGCAGACCGCAATACGGACACGGCCATGTGCATGAGGCCTTGCACAGAGTGATCTTTGAGCCGATTATCGGGAACAAATATTCATAGGAGCGCTCGTTCTTGATCATTGATCTGTATAATCCTGCTGATCAGTTGATACACAGGCAAGCGCTCATTTGTCGGCTCTGGATCATAGATGCCTGATCATCGGCAGCACTTCTCGCTGTGTATTCATGGTTGTGCTGCCTATAACCAATAGAAATGAATGGGGGAGGACCGATTGCGCTGCCCATTTCTCCATGTACTTCACATCAGCCTGTGTAATAGGCCAATGCAAACGAGCACCAATCCATGTGTTTATTGACAGCCCACACTCATTCTCCTTAACATCGGGACAATGTAATACTCCCTAAGACTTCCAAGCTCAAAGGAATTAGGAAGCGCTGGGGCACCTTGTCACATTGGCTACCTTTGACCTCTTTTATCTTCTCTTAAAAACTGCTCTTTCTGTGCATAGATTGTCATTCTATAGACAAGTGGGTGTCTCTAGACCAGCACCCTTTGTAGGACTGAGTTTCCTCGGGCCCACCCTCTGTCTATACAGAACAGATACCAGACATAACAATAAAATATGTTACTGTGTTAGAGCCGTGGCCTACTGGAGAATCCTCTGGTAAGCCGGTCAGACCCCGCTCAGGTCGCAATTTTCAGATATGTGTCTGCACTAAGGGTCACTTTTTTTTTAGCTAAAAGAAGTCAAATTAACGAACTATTTTATCATATGTATATTCATCATTTCCAAGCAGAGTCCCAGGAATCCTATTTATTTTGGAAGTGGTAAAACAAGCAGAAAAGCAGTTTGGATTGTAATTCCAAATCATACACACAGGTTAGCTGTTCACTGTACAATGCATGTTTACTTCTGCAGGGAGAGGTTAATAAGCCATTGCCAGCAACTACAGACAGCTGCTTATCTCCTTTAGGCACAAAGGATTGGGCATATTGAAGTGCATCATGCCTAGTCATTCTGTTTGAGGATGAATCCTGTCGAAATCGATTGCGATTGGTTAGACCAACGTTTATCTAAAGGTGGACATATACATATGTATCAAGTTGACTGAATCAGACAATTACAACAAAAACGATTGTTCCATGCGTGAAATTCCACAACCAACAGTCATTTTAGCCGATTAATGACACACTGTCACCGTCTGGAACCAAGTTGGCCATGTTTAAAATTTTCAATTGATAGTTGCTAGACCAAAAATGATCTTTCCATGGAAGAACGTTCCCAGAAAAATAGTTCAGCCTTTGTGTCATTGAACATGTATGACGGGTTAGGGTACAACCACATGGCGGGGTCAAGTACCGTGAAGCTTTATGGGCTGCAGCTGGCTCTTGTTCACTGATCAAAACCGCACAGTTTAGTCGGTCTGCATTGTCAATATCGGCGCAGATCCAAAAAATATCAATATTAGCCATAGACCTTATTGTCAAAATGCCTATTCTTATCCACAAAATGGACAAGAATAGGACATGTTCTATTTTTTGCGGGACAGACGTGGATGCAGATAGCACACTGTACACTGTATGGGTCCGCATCCAATCTGCAAAAAATGTGAAGTAGATGCAAAAGGAAAAACGGTCTTGTGCATGAGGCCTCACAATGCAGACCGACTGAGCAGTGTGGTCTCTTTAGTTAAACAAGACCCAATTGCGAAACGTAAGGGTGCTTGGTACTCGACGGCAGCATGGCCACATGGCAACTGCCACATGACTGCATTGTGTGGTCATGCCCTTAGGTGACTGTAACGGCCAATGATCGATGGGGGTCTGACACCCGGAACCCTGCTGATCCGCTGTTTTGAGAAAGCATCGGCGCTCCAGTGAGCGCCACTGCCTTCTCGCAGCTCACCCTGCACAGTGCCGTACGTTGTAAAGCGACTGTGCTTGGTATCGCAGCTCAGCTCCATTCACTTGAATGGGGCTGAGCTACTCCTAGGCCACGTGACAGATGAATGTGTTGTCACTGGCCTAGCAAAAGCATAGAGAAGGCCATGGCACTCACAGGAGTACCGGTGCTCTCTCAAACAACTGATCGGCGGGGGTGCCGGGTGTCAGACCCTTACAGTGGACAGGTCATCAGTAGTAATATGTCAGAAAAAGTGTCACAATCATTTAACAGATGATCGATTGTTCAACCATCAGCCTACGTTTTGCTAACTGTATACATTTGACAACATGACGATCCCTTTAATTGAGCTTCACACCAAACGGCAGTTACATTGCGACTCCGTGTGCCCTCCACGCTTGTGCTATATTGCTCTTTAAATGACCTCCTTGGTGTTTACCAGCTTGTTCTTTTAAAGAGAGGAAAAACTTAAGCCCAATTAGAAACTAAAAGTCATAGAGGATGTGAACATATTGTTTTCTCTAAATAGCCAGATGTTCCGCCGTGTCCTGAAGGCAGTAAGGCCTGAGAATAAAAGGTTTGAGACTATTGTTTTAAGTTAACAGTGAATTTGGAAAACCTGCCTCTACCCTTTAGCAAATAAAATTCTAATACAGCGACATCAGCGTAGAAATATTTTCTTCCTGCACATCCAGAGCCATGTTTCGTTGATGTTAGAAGTGTTCACCTTATCACAATGAGTGATACCTACCACATTGCTAAATTTGTTTAGCGAGCATTAACATTTCAAATGAGCAACTAAGAACAAAACAAGAGCTTTTTATGACCATTTGTGTTTATAGCAATAGCCAGAAGTAACTAGCAGTAAATGCCGTATATTGTGCTGAGCGCAGTTTATATGCATATATCCCTTTAAATTCAAGTCATTGTGGTGATACAAGGATCCAATAGCATTTGACTGTGACACATTGTTTAATTATTGTACACTGTATTTTAAAGGGGTTTTCCAGGAGATACTGATGAACTATCCTCAGGAATCAATGTCTGATCAGTGGGGTCCAATTCGTGTCACGGCTGCTTGAAGGGACACAGCAATCGCGCAAGCGCTGCAGCCTCTTCACAGCTAACCAAGCACAGTGCCGTTAATTGTATGGCGTCTGGGCTTGATATGGGATCCTATGCTATGATAAAATTTATTTTCTAAACCAAGCAACATTAACCCCTTCCCACCCTGTGCCCTACTGTAGTATTATACAGTATACCATCGATGGCTCAGGCTCAGGAGCTGCTATGACTTTGCAGGTGCAACCTGTATTAATCAGCTGGCATCATGCTCTCACTGCCGGGATCAGTCATAACTTTGATCCCAGCAGTCTTACCCATCAGATGCCACGGTCTAATATCTGAGTGGTTAGACACTTGGAGGAGGTCGTCCAATCATCTGTTCACCACACCTCACACAGCTCAATCGTCAGATGCTGAGCAGTTGCCATGGCAGCTGGGTGACTTCTGAAGGCTCCCATGCTTATCCTGTTACTGCACCTATTACACCCTGCCCCTGAAGTACTGCAGCGTATAGGACAAACGATCACAGCTTCAATATAAAAAAATGGCAAAATATTAAAACTTTTTTTTTAACTTTTCATTATATGTAGATATATATGTATGAAGAAAAAATATAAAAAAAAATATAAAAGTCATAGGTGTCAGAATATGGTGACACAAGGTAATTTTTTAAATGTTTTTTTAAAGTAGTAAAACGTAATATAAACTGTATAAATTTGGTATTTCCGTAATCGTACTGACCCAGTTATGCAGTGAACACAGTAAACATGAAACCCTAAAATCAATTAGTTTGAAAAAGGCTGTTTAGCCAAAACGTGCCGCATCTGCCTGTATTTTGTTTATGGCAATAAAGTCAAGATTTATTAGCATCAAAAAGTGAGTGCTGATCCACTTCTTCTACTTGGATGTGTGGTCCTGCGACCCAGGATACGAGCACCACCTTCTTCCAGAGTGCTGACTGATTATTTCCCTAAAACCAATGACAGAACTGTGGTGTCTTTACACACCATCACCCTAAAAAATATATAAAAGCCATTAAAAAAAAAAAACTCATTCTGCAAAAAACAAGCCCTCATACTATGATATGTTAAGTGTCCATTCACACGTCCGTATGAATGGGTCCGCATGTGTTTTGCAATTTTGTGGAAAGGGTGCGGACCCATTCATTTCAATGGGGCCTCAAAAGATGCGGACAGCACACCGCGTTATTATTGTCCACAGCCACAGACAAGAATGGGCATTTCTATCACAGGGCCGGCCGTGTGCAGTCCGCAAAATGCACATGGCCTATGTCCATGTTTTGCAGATCCGCAATTTGCGGACCGCAAATCACTTGCGGACGTGTGAATAGACCCTTAGATGAACACAATTTTTTTTTTAATTGTTGCTTTTTTTAAACGGTTCTACAGGATTTAGCAGTTGGTGACCTATCCCTTATTGATGTTATTGGGGGATCTTAAAGGGGTTGGCACTTTTGGAGTTTTTTGGCAAACCGAAGTTAAGCTTACTTACCCACTTCCTGGCACTGGGTACCCACTCCTTCTCTCCCTGACCTTGGTTGCTCAGCTGCACACCCAGGATGTCCACTTCTGTTTTGACGCCACTGCAGCCAATCGCTGGCTGCAGTGGTGACCTGCTGCCCTAGCTTTGTGTGACCACTTGACATGACGCCAAGGGAGCATGTCACCACTGTGGTCAGCGATGGGCTGCAGCAGCATCAAAACAGACCTTGACATCCTAGGCAGGGGCACAGTGCAGCAGTCGAGGCCAGGGAGAGAAGGAGTGGGGAGCCAGCGCTAGAAAGCGGGTAAGTAGATTTGCCTTCACTGGTGTGCCCCCAAATGTGCACAACCCCTTTAAGGAGATATTTTTTCAGTGGCGTATCCCTGATTATCAGGAACCCTTCTTATCATATGTAATATTTTCTTTGATATTTCTCTGTGGTTTTAATGTATGTGATAAAGGATATGTTTTAATGGGGTAGATCTATTGGCAATAAATTATACATTACCTACCTGCAGGCAATAGTTTGTTGCTGTGATCTGATGATGTGAACAGGCCCTAAGAAACTCCATAAATACAAGTTTTTGCTGTCATCTAGTTTTTTGCAATATAGGATGCAAGAAAATACAAAAAAAGGATGCTTTTATTACTGTATGTTGAGAGTTTTATGTAGTTGATATTTGCTGTAATTTTTTATCCACCCGTTGCTTGTTTTTTTTTCTTATTAAATCTGTGAAACAGTATGAATATACATTATTGAGAAATACTATAGATATACAGGAATATTATAGCTATAGAAAACAGATGTGTTTTTCAAGCTGCTGTCTAGTCAAGGACATCCAATCCTAATGATCAGAACACGAAAAACATTTAATTTTAAAAGAGCATTACCATATTTTTCACTTTATAAGACGCACCTGATGATAAGACGCACCTAGGTTTTTGAGGAGGAAAATAAGAAAAAAAATATTTTGAACCCAAATGTGTGCTTTTGGTGGGTTTTGAACTAATGGTGGTCTGTGGATGACACTATTATAGGGGATCTGTGGATGACACTGTTATGGGGGGATCTGTTGCTGATGCATTATTATGGGGGATCTGTGGATCACACACTGATATGGGGAGATCTGTGGATGACGCACTGTTATGGGGTAGATCTGTGTGGACTGTTATTGGGGGTCTGTGGATGACACTATTATGGGGGATCTGTGGGTGACACTGTTATGGGGGATCTTTGGATGACACACATATAGCATCTTAAGGTGGTCCCCCATGGCCCTATGTGAATAGTGATCCCATTAAACTGGGTCCCGCTCACAGCAGTCTTTACATGTAAAGTCTGTTTATTTATTGCTCCATCAGTGGCTCTGGTTTGTTAACCCCTTCCTGCATCCTCACGTACATGTACATGAGCGAATGCAGCTCCTTGCTGCATCCTCACGTGCATGTACGTGATGGGATCGAGCGAGTGCAGGAGCGGCACCCGCCCGATCCGCAGCACGGGCCCGGCTGTTACTGCGCTGCGCTGGCAGGGGGTCGATGGTTTCCATGGCAGCCCCAATGCCTTACACAGGTATCGGAGCTGCCAGCCTACGGAAGCCCAGGAGATCCAGCCTGAGCGCTGGGTCTCCTAGGCAACTGTCAGCCTCTCACTGTGTGAGAGGCTGACAGTTCAATTCAGTACAATACAGAATGTATTGTACTGAATTGAAACAGGGATAAAACCCTGAAAAGGTGAAGTCCCAAAGTGGGACAAATATAAAAAGTAAAATAAAGTGAAAAAAAAGTGTTTTTTTATAATAAAAAAATTTAAGTTTCAAGTAAAAAAAAAAGCTTCCTTTTTCCAAAATAAAGTTAAAAAAAAAGAAAAGTAGACATATTACATATCGCCGCGTTCGTATAGACCGGCTCTATAAAACTATCACATGATCTAACCCCTCAGATGAACACTGTTAAAAAAGTTAAATAACAACTTTGCTAAAATAAAAAAACATTTGTCACCTTGCTTCACTAAAAGTGCAACAACAAGCGATCAAAAAGGCGTTTCCCCACCAAAATATTATCAATGTAACCGTCAGCCCATCCCGCAAAAAATGATCCCCTACCTAAAACAATCGGCCAAAAAATTAAAAACTATGGCTCTCAGACTATGAAGACACTAAAACATGATTTATTTTTTTGTTTCAAAAATATTAATAAATAAAAAAAAGTAGACATGTTAGGTATTGCCCCGTCTGTAACGACCTGCTCTATAGAAATATCACATGAGTTAACACCTCAGGTGAACACCGTAAAAAAAAAAAAATTTTGTCACCTTACAACACAAAAAGTGTAATACCAAGCGATCAAAAAGTCATACGCACCCCAAAATCATACCAATCAATCCGTCATCTCATCCCGCAAAAAATGAGACCCTACCTAAGACAAACGCTCAAACAAAATAAAATAACTATGGCTCTCAGAATATGGAGACACTAAAACATGATTTTCTATGTTTCAAAAATGCTGTTATTGTGTAAAACTTTAATAAATAAATAAAAAGTATACATATTAGGTATCGCCGCATCCGTAATCACCTACTGTATAACAATATCACATGACCTAACCCCTCAGGTGAACACCCACAAAAAATTTGACCCTATATAAGACAGTCGCCAAAAAAAATACCGTATTTTTCGCCCTATAAGACGCACCGGCCCATAAGACGCACCTAGGTTTTTGGGGAGGAAAATAAGAAAAAAAATATTTTTAACCAAAAGGTGTGCTGTGTGTTTGGTGGGTTTGGAACTAATGGTGGTCTGTGGATGGCACTATTACTGGGGATCTGTGGATGACTGACACTGTTATGGGGGGATCTGTGGATGACGGACACTGTTATAGGGGGGATCTGTGGATGACGGACACTGTTATGGGGGGATCTGTGGCTGACGGACACTGTTATGGGGGGGGATCTGTGGATGACGGACACTGTTATGGGGGGATCTGTGAATGACGGACACTGTTATGGGGGGATCTGTGGATGACGGTCACTGTTATGGGGGGGATCTGTGGATGACGGACACTGTTACAGGGGGATCTGTGGCTGGCACTGTTACAGGGGGGGCGATCTGTGGCTGGCACTGTTACAGGGGGGGATCTGCGGATGGCACTGTTATGGGCTGGGGGGATCTGTGGGTGGCACTGTTATATATGTGCCATCCACAGACCCCCCCAGCCCATAACAGTGCCATCCACAGACCCCCCCCAGCCCATAACAGTGACATCCACAGACCCCCCCAGCCCATAACTGTGCCATCCACAGATCGCCCCCAGCCCATAACAGTGACATCCACAGACCCCCCCAGCCCATAACTGTGCCATCCACAGATCCCCCCCGCCTCCCCCCCACTGCCGTCAGTATACAAATATAAGATGTTATATTCATTTATTGGTTATTAAACATGCCCCCTCAGTCCTATTACTACCTTACATCCTAATCGCTTCTGTAGAATTCAGGCAGCTCAAGCCGGGCGGCCGGCGCGTCTCTCACTGACGTCACTTGCCTGCGCCGCCGGCTTCATTCAGGCACATGACAAGAGTTACGCTGCCGCCCGCCTGGCCTGCCTGAATTCTACAGATGCGATTAGGATGTAAGGTAGTAATAGGACTGAGGGGGCATGTTTAATAACCAATAAATGAATATGACATCTTATATTAGTATACCGGAGCGGCGGGGCGGGGCTATACTACACTGACTGCACCGCCCCGCCGCTATTGCCAGACCCCAGATCCTCCTCCCAGTCCCTCCCCGAGTCCCCGCTCGCTCCTACATCGCAGCTTGCGATGTAAAACGGCAAGCATTCGCCCCATAAGACGCAGGGGCATTTCTCCCCCATTTTGGGGGAAGAAAAAGTGCGTCTTATGGGGCGAAAAATACGGTATATATACATATGGCTTTCAGAATATGGAGACACAAAAAAATCATTTTTTTTTTTTCAAGAATGCTTTATTATGTAAAACTGAAACAAACAACTAAAACAAGTAGTCATATTTGGTATTGTCACATCCGTAACAATCTGCTCTATAAAAATAGCTCATGATCTAACCTGTCAGATGAAGATTGTAAATAACAAATAATAAAAATGGTGCTATTTTTTTATTACCTTGCCTCACAAAAAGTGTAATCATATGTACCCTAAAAAAAGAACCAACAAAACTGCCACCTTATCCCGTAGTTTCCAAAATGGGGTAATTTTTGTGGATTTTCTACTCCAGGGGTGCATCAGGGGGTCTTCAAATGTGACATGTCAACTTAAAATTATCCCAGTGAAATCTGCCTTCCAAAAACCATATGGCGTTCCTTTCCTTCTGCGCCCTGTCGTGTGCCCGTACAGCAGTTTACGACCACATACGGGGTGTTTCTGTAAACTACAGAATCAGGGCAATAAATATTGAGTTTTGTGTGGCTGTTAACCCTTGCTTTGTTACTGGAAAAAATTGATCAAAATGATTTGCCAAAAAAGTTAAATTCGGAATGTAATCTTCATTTTCCTTTAATTCTTGTGGAGCACCTAAAGTTTGTAAAATCTGTTTTGAATACCTTGAGGATGTCGTTTCTAAAATGGGGCTATTTATGAGTGGTTTCTATTATGTAAGCCTCACAAAGTGACTTCAGACCAGACCTGAAGATTTTCTTCTAAACTTCTAAGCCTTCTAACGTCCCAAAAAAAGAAAATGTCATTTACAAAATGATCCAAACATGAAGTAGACCTACGAGGAATGTAAAGTAATTATTTTAGAAGGTATCACTATCTGTTTTAAAAGCAGAAAAATATACATTTTTAAAATTGCAAATTTTTCAAAATTTTGGGTAAATTTGGTATTTTTTATAAATAAAAATGAAATATTTTGACTCAAATTTGCCACTGTCATGAAGTACAATATGTGAAGAGAAAACAATCTCAGAATGGCTTGAATAAGTAAAAGTGTTTTAAAGTTATCCCCACATAAAGTGACACGTCAGATTTGCAAAAAATGGCCTGGTCCTTGAGGTGAAAAATGGCAGGGTCCTTAAGGGGTTAAATCACATTGTTATGTTAAACATATTTTTTTCGAATTTTTGGTGAGTTTATTATTATTTTCTATGTAACTATATTAAAATATATAATCCTGCAATTTCACACTGGCCCCTAGATCTAATAATAGTTCCTGATTTCCTGTTCTGTACAGATAACTTTTCAGTAGCTGTTCTAATTATCAGCACAGGCAGAATTACAATGACAAGCAACACCTCTGTAAAGATAACACAGAATTCACTATTCGCAATAGGTGATATCACAGCTTATCTACTCCCTCCTGACCTCTGCACAGGTCACAGAGTATGCCTAGAAAACGCTTTCATAGAAGTCAATGGGGTTCCCCCTGTCCATTTTAGGCCTCGTGGCCAATGTGAAAATTGCAGGATTATTTACATAAAAAAAATATAATAGACAGTGACATGAAAAACACCAAAAATTCTCAAATAATATTCTTAAAGTAAAAATATGACTTAAACAATGTCGTTTTCTGATAACACGTTTCCTTTAAAGTCTGCATACACAGCATTTATTTTATTTTTTTTATTTTTCAAATACAGCATTTTCTAGTTATGGTGTTTTTTTCCCACAGTCTTTTCTATACAACTATAAACAAAGAATAAAATATGCATGTACGAAAAAGTAAAAAAAAAAATATGCCACCAAATCATAGTAACATAGTACATAAGGCCGAAAAAAAGACATTTTTCCATCCAGTTCGGCCTGTTAATCTGCAAGTTGATCCAGAGGAAGGCAAAAAAAAAAAAAACTGTGAGGTAGAAGCCAATTTTCCCCACTTTAGGCTACTTTCACACTTGCGGCAGAGAGATCCGGCAAGCAGTTCCGACGCCGGAACTGCCTGCCGGATCAGGCAAAATGTATGCTAACTGATGGCATTAGTAAGACTGATCAGGATCCTGATCAGTCTTAAAAATGCCTGATCAGTCGAAAAAATGCATTGAAATGCCGGATCCGTCTTTCCGGTGTCATCCGGCAAAAACGGATCCGGCATTTATTTTTTCACCTTTTTTTCAGTCCTGCGCATGCGCATACCGGAAGGACGGATCCGGCATTCCGGTATTCTGAATGCCGGATCCGGCACTAATACATTCCTATGGGAAAAAATGCCTGATCCGGCATTCAGGCAAGTCTTCAGTTTTTTTAGCCGGAGATAAAACCGTAGCATGCTACGGTTTTCTCTTTTGCCTGATCAGTCAAAACGACTGAACTGAAGACATACTGATGCAAACTGAACGGATTACTCTCCATTCAGAATGCATGGGGACATACCTGATCAGTTCTTTTCCGGTATAGAGCCCCTGTGACGGAACTCTATGCCGGAAAAGAACAACGCAAGTGTGAAAGTAGCCTTAGCGGAATAAAAAATTCCTTCCCGACTCCAATCAGGCAATCAGAATAACTCCCTGGATCAACGACCCCCCTCTAGTAGCTATAGCCTGTAATATTATTACACACCAGAAATACATCCAGGCCCCTCTTGAATTCCTTTATTGTACTCACCATCATCACCTCCTCAGGCAGAGAGTTACATAGTCTTAATGCTCTTACCGTAAAGAATCCTCTTCTATGTTTGTGTACAAACCTTCTTTCCTCCAGACACAGAGGATGTCCCCTCGTCACAGTCCTGGGTATAAATAGATGATGGGATAGATCTCGGTACTGACCCCTGATATATTTATACATATTAATTAAATCTCCCCTCAGTCGTCTTTTTTCTAAAGTGAATAACCCTAATTTTGATAATCTTTCAGGGTACTGTAGTTGCCCCATTCCAGTTATTACTTTAGTTGCCCTTCTCTGGACCCTCTCCAGCTCTGCTATGTCTGCCTTGTTTACAGGAGCCCAGAACTGTACACAGTACTCCATGTGTGGTCTGACTAGCGATTTGTAAAGTGGTAGGACTATGTTCTTATCACGGGCATCCATCATCAAAAGTCATTATAATAAATAATAAAATAAAAAAATCTGATTGGCCGTTATTACAAATATTGAGCTGTTCTGTTTTTCTAACTGTGTGACTGGTACTTTCACTTTCACTTTGTGCCGGTCATCTAATAAACCTTATCTCTAAACTACTGAGAGGTCATAAAAACTTATTTAAGCCACATTCTTATCAATAAGTTAAGAACTGAGCTATGAGTGTTTAGGAGGTCAGAGAGCAGAGATAAGGAGTCCATTAGCTCCTGGTCTGATGGAAATGACAGAGTGCTACTAGAACATTTCAGCTCTGTACAGAAAAAAGGACGCCATATTTTTAATAAAGACCAATTTAAAAAAATATATTTTTAACTCAACATGGGTACAATGCGATAATAAAAAAAAATAATTGCCCTCAATGGTGTACATAGCCTTTAAGTAAAAAGTGCTGTATTGTTTCATTTGTAAAAGATAATGTGTTACTACTTGTAACTACTGAAATGTAATTTTTTTTTATTTAAGAAACTGATTTTAAAGTTTGTAAATGTATAAAAAAGCCGTAAAAAGTAAACCTGGCATGCTAGGTCTACAGTAACTTAATGCACTGGGCTGCAGTGTACAATGAACTATCCCCATGCTTCTTGTTTTTTGCGTAAAACTTTCAGAACTTGAGCAGGAATTAGCAAAGATATAAATGATATATAATAACAGAGAGAATTGGACGCGTCACGTACTTTACCATCAGATAGATGGCGCTGGCAAGGCTCTGCGAGGTGCTCGTGCATTGACCATCTTCAGCTCCGACAGCAACTGCAAAATAAAAGGCTAAATTAGCATTTTCATTTAGAAATATCACAGGCTTTGGAAGAATTAAGATGGATCTACCATCACAAAGGAGACCAAGGAGAGGATTTCTACACGCTTTGTCTTTTTTTTTTAGGAATATTTGTTTAAATAAGGCTAATTTAGTTAATCCTTTTCATTTTTGCGGTAATTGCAGTTCTATCAGGCTGTTTGTTCCTGGTTTAAAATACTGCAGAATTTTACAATCCAAAAAAAAAAAAAGAAACTGAAAGGGGATAAAAAATCTGTTTCGCTGGCACTGAAGAGACAAATATTTTTTCTGACAGTTTCACTTTGCATATACAGTTAAGTATCGCTATGTATCTTCATCACCCGCTTGCTTTCAGACAATTTGGTTTCTGTTATGTTCCTCTAAATCCCTTTTAGTGGCTGAGGTTTGGCCCACCTGTCTCCTCTAAAACACCTGCAACATATGTTTGCCTAACCCTAATGTGCCTTTCCTTTTGGGACCTATGAATTTCCCCTTGAGCTTTTTGCTTATAAACAGCTGAGTAATTTTGTTTTCTAATGACGCTTTCATTTCCCTTGGCAATGAGGCAATAATATATTCTGTAAACCAAATGTCATTTTTCTCCGGGCTACAATTTTTACGTATTTTGTGTCTCTTTTTTTATTTTTTCTCTTTACAATGTTTGGATCATAACTCTAAATGATTCTGTGTTAATTAATACAGTAAGTAAAAGCAGATCATTTTTGACCACTTTTGCTTCTCCGCAATGCCAATATGGCTGAAGACTTGAATGGAATATATGTCGTTCATCTCCATGGCAGCGAGGAATTATTATTTTTTTTTTAACGAACACTGCAGTGTATCGGTATTTAACAAAGCACAAAATTACGGCAAAAAAAAAAAGCTAATTCTGAAAGGCGCAGCTTCTTTTTTTTGGATCATTCACCTTTTGTGTTGAGTTGTTAAAAACAACTGTTTGTACCTGATGTATAAATGTAAATGTAACGGTATACTACAACATTCTAAACGCTCGAGAACGTTACGGTATTAGGTTTCCTTACAACCACTGAGTGGTATAGAGCTGTAATACAGCTCTCATAAAAGTCTACTGGAAATTTGAAAAAAATTTACATAAAGATAAATCTTTCTTATTCTTACAATGAGTTTATGTTAAAAGTTATTGTATAGTCATGTTTATACAGAATAGTAACACGGGTTTTATGGCTTGAGCCATAAAATATAAAAAAGCTACTACACACAGTGAAAAATGTACTTACAGTAAACAATTACATTGCAGTATGTGTCTTTCTAATTTTATCATCCCTCAAGTTTAAATAACATTACCAAATAATCACGCTATATCCTGATGTATCATAGGACGGGTCATCACGGCACCACCACCGGTCAGCTGTTTGAAGAGGCCACGACGCTCACCTCACCATTTTGCAGACTAGGTCCATTCACTTGAATGGGATTGAGCTGTGCCTAGGCCACATGGCGTTCGCTGGCCACGGTTACTGGAGCGCCGTGGCCTAGCTCCTTTTTCAGACAACCCCTTTAAATCTTACCCACACCACTATGTAACTGTACGTCACTGGTACAGTGTATATGGAGCAGGCTGACGACCTGAGCATCCGTAGGCAGATTGGCTGCCAGCTATTTAACACAGTTGGCACCCTGACGCAATGACTGGGATCTGAGATGACTCTGGTTATTTAACCCTTTAGAGATGCCACAGTCAATAGCAACCTTGGCCTTTGGACAGAAGGACGGGGCTTGTCTAATAAAAAAAAAAAAAAAGCTTTTGTATGGCTAGGTGAACAGAAAAGTAAAAAAGGAAGCTAATGATGAACAAAAAAGAAATAAAAAGGCTGTGTAGTGAAGGTTCGGCTACCTGCACAGGTTGAAGATAACGTGCAGTTTTTGCACATGGATTCTCGTGCAGAAAAGTGTAACATAATAGTGACCAGCAAAGTGAACGGGATTAGAGAAATCTCCTGGACACATTGCTTTTTTTATGTGCGGAAATCGACCTGCTGTACGGATTTTGAAATCCCGAGCATGTCAATTCTTTGTTCAATTTTTCGATGCGGATTTCACCTTTTTCAATACAGAGTGAGATCTGCAGAAAATCTTCATCAAAAACTGCAAGTAACCGATTCTGTTTTTGGTTTGGAAATGCACAGAAATCCACACGGAAACTTGTGCAGAATTTCAGCAAGACAACCCGCAACCATGTGCAGTTAGCCTTAAAGGGATGCCAGGTATCGCACCCCTGACGATCAGCAGTTTGAAGAGAAGGAGCGCTGCCTTCTCTGCTCTGTTTACCTGCTTGCCAGCACAACTGTAGTGGCGAGCAGTGTAATTGCAAGTATGGCGCCCCATTCACTTTTATGTGGCGTCCTATTCACTTGAACAGACAGATCTGTCCCATAGAAGTGAATGTTAGTTGGCTGATCTGATATTGATGACAGTTCATCAATAGTAAAAAGCGGACAACCCCTTTAAGTAGTGCTTTACCTTATTAGTATAATTTTAAAAAGTGATGCACAAAAATGTTATCTTACCATGAAACAGTGCCTTGTTGTACCACATCTTCATGAAATGGTGACCTACTGTATAATTATATATATATATATATATATATATATTATATCTCATCCAAAAATAATGTAATAAATAGTACTTTAACCCTTGTATGACCAAGCCCTTCTATTCCTAAATGTTTGACGCAAAAATCAATCTTTTGTAATGATACGGGGTGAATGTGTTTTTTTTTTTTCCCCATTTAACAACCAAAACAGGAGCAGTATCTTTGTATTTTTATTTTTATTTGGGATACAATCGACCCTCCCCTACACAATGATGTCAAATATGTGTGCCGTGCTTAAAGGGGTTATCCAATCCCTATAATGCCCCCGGATCAAAACATCTAGTGACGGGGATAGGGGGGGGTCAGCCAATAGCAGGCCGTGACGGGAACGAGCCTCCCTAGCATCACCAGTGATGCTAGGGAGGCTCGTTCCCGTCGTTGCCTGCTATTGACTTGTGTTCCTGTGTTTTTATACTGAAAAAAATAAAAACTTTGGAAAAAAATTATTTTTTCTTTGCATCATATTCTTACCCACATAACTTTTTTGTTTTTATGTGTACAGAGCTGTGTGTGGGCTCATTTTTGTGTAGCAATCGGTACTTTTCATTGATTCATTTTGGGGTGTGTATGACTTTTTGATCACTTTTTATTAAATTTTTTTGGGAGCTGCAGCAACCAAACAATGGTGAATCAGACATTTTAACTTTTTTCAGTTTCGCTGTTTGCCGTATGGGATAAATATTTTAATATTTTAATAGTGTGGTGTTTTCACACGTGCAATACCCATGATGTTATTTGTTTTAATTGTTTATGTATTTTTATTTAAATTTTGGGGAAAGGGGGGTGAATAATATTTTTAAGTTTTTATATTTTTTAAACTTTTTTTTTTTGTTGCACTTTTTAATAGTTGCCCTATCCAGCTATAACAAGCATTCAATCATTAGATTAGCATTGGTGTTTGAGAATAACACTTTGTTCTTATGGTGCTCTTGCTACAAATGTGCAGCATCCTCCTGTCACACAGGAGGACAGGGGCCGCCGCACACACACTCTGGCTCCACTGATCTCTGCTGGGGGGAGCTGGAACACACCCGGAAGCATGTGCTTCTGGGTTTGTGTGCCTCCAGATGCTGTAGACAGACATACTGGCGGCTATGGGCACCTGGTGCATGTGCGAGCGAGCGCCATATTTAGAGTCCCAACCTTCAACGTGTATATATATATGTAAGGAGGTCGGGAATGGGTTAATATAACTCTGCTTGAAAAACTAATTACTTTTGTAATTCATTTTGTTACAAAATGTTGTGAAATACTTCCCCTTACTTTCATTATAATGATGCCTCCAGGTGGTTAGTCTGTATAATAATGTGCACATCCTTCTACTGAGCTGAATGAGCAGGGTCACATGGGGTCGGTTTCATCCTTCAACTGACAGCAACCAGATTTTCTTTTAGAAGCTGAGAAAGCTGCAGCAGAAAGGACACACCCCTGAGCTGTCATAGGGAGAGGGCAGCAGCAAAAAGGACGCACCCCCTGAGGAAATGCACACACCCTGAGCTGTGATAGGGAGAGAGCTTCAGCAAAAGGAACACTCCCCTTAGCAGAACAATTTAGCAGAACAATGAATCCATTTGAGGTACAGGGCTAGTTCTAGCTTTGTTACAAAGAGATTGCCGTGTACTGTATCTAATTTTCATTTTTTACATTAATCATGGGATAAACCCCTTAAATTGTACTCTACTTGCAGTTTTAAAAAAAACCATGACAGAACATTTCATTATGTGGAAAACAAGCAAGAGGCATTGCATTAGGGGTCTCACTAATATTTGGAAATGGAGGGAGAATGATTAAAGGGGCATCAGTACTGTAACACTATCGCTATGACTTGTGTATACGCTGCGTACAAATAGCATGGCAATGTAATAGACTCCTTACACCCAGCTTTAGCTATGGAGGGCTTATCATTGAGGTGGATGTCAAGAAGCCTTTAATATGACCTTAGTATATACTTTACAGCACTAAACGTCAGCATTCATCAGCCTCACAGCCGCAGTGCCCGTCCCATGTCACGTATCACTATTAATTACGTTTATTTTTGTTGTGTTGATGGTGGAAATTGAAAATATATTAAGCGGAGGTGCTTTATTTCATCAGGCGTGTGTCATATTTAATGGAGGAGCCTTGACTCTTTCAGAGTGTCGTGCAAAATATGGCTGACGTTTCTTTGGGTAGTTGGGTAAAATTTATTTGTTCTAGTTATTTACGCTCTTGCTTTAAAGTAAAAATGTGGCGTGTTGTAGACAGGTGATAAATATCTGCAAGAACAATGCAATTTTCTCAGTCACTTTCCGCAGAGTAGTTAGTGTAATTGCACTCAATGATATTGCTCAGCATTTAGTGTCAATAAATAAATGGCACGTAAGGTTTATAGCCAGTCACTGTAACGCTTACCTTTATCATTATTACAGAGACCGGCTACTACAGAGTGGTGTGGCCCTCCCGCTGCAGCAGTACATGAGTCTAAGCTCTCTCCTCACCTTCATAAGCTGCTGTGTGCCCAGGGTCGGTTTTATAGAAACTGGGCCCCTGGGCAACAAACAAAGTAGGGCCCTCTGCTTACTATTTTAGACAGTATTTTGTCGTTTTATCATCACCATGATGCATGTACTTCATTATATAGATATAAAATAATACAACCATATAGTGATACCATATAGTGCCCACCTAATGCTGCAGGTCAATTCCCAAATACTGCCACTGCCATTAAATAATACTGGTTATTTAGGTTGCTTCTAGGGTTCCTGTCCACAGGAATTCCCCTTGGAAATGGTGGTCCCATGCCCAGCTTAACCCACCCCCTAATACTGACCCTGTCTGCTTCAGCAGTAATATGACCTAACCATAAAGTAGTAGTTGGCATTTCCATTGTGACATGTTTTACCAGTTCAATAGGCACCACATGGTGTTTTGTAGTAAAGCCAGGGTGACGTCAGGGGATGAAGTTTATAGTTGGGTGTTGTCAGCACAGAGATGGTACTGAAAGCCAAATCTTGTCTGTCCAATGAGGGCTGTGTAGGAGGGAGAAGAGTAGAGGACCTAGTACTGAACCTTGAGGAATGCCAATATTAAAATGAAGATGAGAAGAAGTAGAACCAGAGAATGATACACTAAAAGAGTGGCCAAAGATATAGGAAGAGAACCAGGGACAGAGCAGTGTCCTTAAGGCCAATTGAGTGGAGCATGGTGAGGAGGAGTTGATGGTCTACAGTTTCAAATGCTGCAGAGACATCCAGAAGAATCAGTAGAGAATATTCGCCATTTCTTTTGCTGTCAGGAGATCGTTAGACACTTACATCCATGATTGGCTTAGATGCTAGCGGTAAGTAGCTGCCAGTATGGTTAGTTAATTTCTCCCCCAAGAAGAGAAACCTGATGACATGAACACTGGCGCAAGTATAAAAGATAATTTACTCAGCATAGGAAGATCCTTCTTCTTTTCACGTCCCCACTCCTAGGCTATGTTCTCACAGTGGATTTTGACAATGTCAAAATCTGCTGCATGTTCAGTAGCAGAAACCGACTTTCTGCCTTGGTTTCTCAATTTCAGTGCCTTGGACATGTTAAATCTTGGTGCAGTCTTGAAAACGAACTTGTATAATCTGTGGAGTCATGAACAGTGGAGTGGGAGGGAGTTTCAGTGTGGATGCTGCACAGTTTTCAGCACTGATCCACCCTGAAATCTGTGGCAAAAATCCGCTTTGTGAACTATAGCCTAAATCTACAAACTCTAGAGTCTGGGCAAGGTTTGAGATTTAGCAGAATGATCTCTGCGCTCTCTGGCATTGCCGGAGGTTGTAAGGGTTCCGTCCGACCCCATTCTCTATAATGGAGACCGACAGAGATCCGGACGCATTCCAGCAAATATGCTGAGAATCAACCGAAGAAAACTGCTGCATGCAATGGTTTTTGTCCAGCCGAAACTCTGCACTCATACCAGAAGGCGACTGGATCCCTACATTATATACTTAGCCTTACTGGAGGTAAGTATTGTTGGCTAATCTTTGTACTTGGTCACCACTGAATCCATACATGAGTTGCTTTGCTGGCTGTGTTAGTCCACAAACTGAATGAGGCAGATTTATAATCCTTAGATGGTGTAAAAGTAGGCTGTCTAGAGCTGCACCAGATGTATCACAGAGGCTCAGGCTGGAGGATGAGTGTGGGGCAGGGATAGACACTTTAATTAACCTTATAACAACTATTAGTTTGCTTAGTTTGAGACAACATGGGCAGGGCTACTCAGTTTTGGTGCAGAATGGCTCCACTATAATGCCACCACAGTCTCTGAGATTTCTGAGCCAGAAGTGATGATTAAGGGGAAGCCAGGTGCACCGAACTGGAGTGGCCCACCTCAATGCACAGTGAACCGAATTTATATAAAAATATCTCCCTTTAATGATTATGGGCAGAATTAGCAGGAAGATTTAGTATCCAGAACAGCTTCTCTGAAGAGTCACTGTGGCCAGACCCTTTCTGGATTCATTGATGCCCTAGAGGCCGGATACATCATCAAAACCATCTTTAGCATTGTTCTGTGTGTATGTAGTGTAGTTTCATAGGAGTGGCCCATCCCGATGACTACTTACAGGCCGTTTGAATATAGAGCACACTGTTTTCAAAGTTGTTTTTCTATGTTATGCAGCGTTGGTCACATATAAAATTTATTGCAAAGGTTATTTTAGTTGTACTTTCCCCTTTAATTCAGTGTAATGTAGTTGGTTAGCGATACTTGGGCCGCCTCATTCCTGACGTAGCTGTACATGTGGTACTGCAGACAGAAGGGCCAGGAGGCTAGAAAAAGGACTAGCTTTGTAACAGAGAACGCAGCTCCACTGAGGACATCATCAGGGTAAGATGTGTCTTGCTACCACTAACTCTCTTTGTAGCATACGGGTATCGGCCCGTGTGCCATGTTGGGAACTGGTTGATAGGGAGCTTGCTCATCTGTTCACAGTGACTGTTACTTACTTTACTGTATTTTATCTTTTAAATATATCTTTTAATCATAGTCTAGTAAACTTTTATGCACCTTATTGTGTTTTTCTGAATCTCAGAATTCACATTAATACATAAAAAGATCTCATTTTCAACCGTCCTGGGTCGATTCAGAGGCCTAAATCCTCCTGACAGGTTTATCTTCTGAAGATTGCCCCTTTAAAGACAACTAAATGGAGCAGACACAACCATGTCACTGGTTCTGCGGGGAAAAAAAGCAGATTTTTACGAATTTGTGATTAATGTTTATGGATTTTGATGAGCTTTTTTTCATTTTCTATGGCACTATCTATATTTGTTTAAACATTTATATAATCCTGCAATTTTTCACACTATCCACTAGGCCCAATAATAGTCCTGATTTTCCTGTTCTGTACAGGTAACTTTTCAGTCGCCATTATCATTATCACCACAGGCAGAATACCGTGACAGGTATCCCCTCTGTAAAGATAAGGCAGGCTCCGCTATCACAACTCTTTGATATCACAGCTTATCTACTCCTCCTGACCTCTGCACAGGTCACAGAGCATGCCTAGAAATCTGTCCTATATAAGTCAATGGGGTCATCTCCAGACCATTGTGACTATGGCTCGTGTCGCTGCTCTCAAAAGACAGGAAGTCTTAACATATTTAGGCATAGTGGCCAGTGTGCAGAATTTTAGGATTTCTTTTGTTTTTGTTTTAATATATAGGTAGTGACAAGGAAAATAAAAATAAAAACATGTTTTAATGTAAAAGATGTGATTTAAGCAATAAGTTTAAATACATTCCTTTTAAATTTACTGTGTTGGTAAAATGTTTTTTTTTCCCCCCTACATCCTTACAGATAAGCAGACTGGCTCATAGAACGGTGACTGTATTCTAATAGCGTTATCTTTCACAGTTCCGGAGGGGGGTTAACCCAGTCCGTCCTCCTGTCAGGGGGGCGGCGCTCCAAACATGGGACTTTTCTGTCTCTTAAAATTTTCCAGAAATAATTCTTCAATTTTGTTCTCACATTTCCATTATACCTTCACAAATTGCATTTCAAGTGCTACTTTTTAATCTCGCCGTACTGTAAACAGCTCATTTTAATACCAGCAAACCTCCCAGGAATGTAAATTGCCCTGCCGAAGTAATACTTGCATCTTATTCATATATTCAGGTAGGATCATTATTCCTAATAATGGATGTGAGCACTTAGATGGCAGATCTGTGTTTCCCGTCCTGAATTGCTTGTCAATCCTTTGAAAACACATGTGCACCATATGATCTATCTGCTCATTGTTTTCGGTAACAAGACGCTTAATCCTGAGAACTGAGGGAGCTCCGACTTTAGGTGCTTTTAGAACACACCGCTGCCTTATCTTCTTTTTTTCGGTATTTTTTTTGTATTCCAGTTTGAAGAAATTGATACCAACAGTTTTGTCTCCATTAAGAGCTGCCTGCGTATTATTAATATAGAGGAGAGGAATATCTATGGTCTGGAAACGCGCCAGGCTGTCTGCAGCCAGAGTCTTTTCTTCATTCATTCATGTCCTCGCTATTGTACTGGTTGCTTCTCCGCGTGCAGATCCATCCAGGTATCCTGCCAGCTCCTTCACTGGAAATACAAGGCAGTCAAACAAGTTTATGAAGTCACATAGTGACATTGTGAGCAGCAGAATTGTCAATTCAACCAGGTGACAACCAGTACGGCGCCTATTACATCACCCACAGTGGTGGTCACCCAGCTTTCCCGGATCTCTGACCAGTGGAGGTATTTTCATTACCAGCCCCCTGTAGATGTGGCCCTCAGGATTCAGGGAAAGCTAGGTGACAGTCCTTATAGGAGATGTGTGGCGCTGGTCACGTTGGATGCTTCTCATCCTTTATGGAAACAGAATTGACAGTTAACGCCTTCACAGAAGAGGAAACTCCAGTCACTACATTTAGGGTCTTTTAACGTATTTTGAAAAAGCTGCAACTTGACCGCAGCGTCTCTTACTGATGATTTTTTACATTTCTTGAGAGGAAATGCTCATCAAAACTTTATTTGTAAAGGTTCTGTTGTATATGTTAAAGGGGTTTGTCCAGAATTAGTTCTGCTTTTTTTTTGCTCAAGATCAGTGTCACGTGTCCTTAGTCACTATCTGATAGGACATTCACCGCAATAGCGATGTGTAATACCGGACACAGCCATGGACAAGAGTGGCGCTGTTTCTGGAAAATACAATCAAATATGTTTTAAAATCTTGGACGAACCCATTTACTGCTGACCGCCAGTGTATTTAAAGATTTCTGTGTATACTATAGATAGATTAGATATTGATTGATAGATAGATAGATATTGGATAGATAGATATTGGATAGATATATAGATAGATAGATAGATAGATAAATAGATAGATGATAGATAGATATTGGATATATAGATAGATATTGGATAGATAGATAGATGATAGATAGATATTGGATAGATAGATGATAGATAGATAGATAGATAGATAGATAGATATGATAGATAGATAGATAGATATTAGATAGATATTGGATAGATAGATAGATAGATAGACAGATATTGGATAGATAGATAGATAGATAGATAGATGATAGATAGATAGATAATAGATAGATATTGGATAGATAGATAGATAGATAGATAGATAGATAGATAGATAGATAGACAGATATTGGATAGATAGATAGATAGATAGATAGATAGATAGATAGATAGATAGACAGATATTGGATAGATAGATAGATATATAGATAGATATTGGATAGATAGATATTAGATAGATATTAGATAGATAGATATTGGATAGATAGATAGATAGATAGATAGATATTAGATAGATATATATTTGGATGGATTAGATAGATAGATGGATATTACATAGATAGATATTGGATAGATAGATAGATATTGGATAGATAGATAGATATTGGATAGATAGATAGATATTGGATAGATAGATAGATAGATAGATAGATAATAGATAGATATTGGATAGATAGATAGATAGATAATTGATGATATTGGATAGATAGATATTGGATAGATAGATAGATAGATAGATATTGGATAGATAGATAGATATTGGATAGATAGATAGATGATAGATAGATAGATATTGGATAGATAGATAGATAGATAGATAGTAGATAGATAGATTGATTAGATAATATAGGGATAGATGATGATAGATAGATATTGGATAGATAGATGATAGATAGATATTAGATAGATAGATGATAGATATTGGATAGATAGATAGATAGATAGATAGATAGATAGATAGATAGATATTGGATAGATAGATAGATAGATAGATAGATATTGGATAGATGATAGATAGATAGATATTGGATAGATAGATAGATGATAGATAGATATTGGATAGATAGATTGATAGATAGATATAGTGATGGATAGATAGATAGATATTGCATAGATAGATATAGTGATAGATAGATAGATAGATAGATAGATAATAGATAGATAGATAGATAGATAGATAGATAGATAGATATTGGATAGATAGATGATAGATAGATATTGGATAGATAGATGATAGATAGATAGATAGATAGATATTGGGATAGATAGATATAGATAGATAGATGATAGATATTGGATAGATAGATATTGGATAGATAGATAGATAGATAGATGATAGATAGATAGATGATAGATAGATAGATGATAGATAGATAGATATTGGATAGATAGATAGATAGATAGATATTGCATAGATAGATATAGTGATAGATAGATAGATATTGGATAGATAGAATGGTAGATAGATAGATAGATAGATAGATAGATAGATAGATAGATAGATAGATAGATAGATAGATGACATATACCTTTAGTGTGCCTATAATGATATATAACTTCCTTATCAGCAATTCTAGTATATACTTCTTCAGGGCTCATGCACACGAGCGTACATGCTCAGTAAATGGCCTGTCCGGAATATGCGGTTCTATCTTTGGCCTTATGTTGTGGATCATGGGCCAGACGGCAGTTTGCAGTCCACAGCAAGGCATCGAGCAAGGACGCTGGTGTACATGAGCCATTACAGTCGGAGCCCACTATAGTCAAACCAGCAAGTCATTCCACTTTGCTTCAGACTCCCTGTCAGCTAGTTTCTGACGGCCAATGTCCAGGGGCCTTAATGTATAATAATCGTAATATTCCACGGAGCAGTCCAGGGCCATTACATAATGCAGGGTGCAGTACAAGAGATGTGGTTCATACTATAGAGGAGAACAGGGTCATCAGAGGTAGTGGGCGTATGGAATAAAATGTAATAAAATGATATTCCTTCTGTAAATTTGATTTGGGTCCAATTTGACGAATCGACCTTCCGATTTGATTTGGACCTGAATTGAAAGTTCTTCATTAATATTCTGTCTCTCCTTCCCCTCCTTTATCACCTGAAATGTAGAATCCAATGTAAAAAAAAAATCTACGTCAAATTCTGATTCTGTCGAATTGATTAGCTCATCTCAAAATAAAATACAATTTGCTCTTCACAGAATATATGGTAATTAGGGACTATTCTCTCAATTCTCATTACCGCGGCTATTACAAGGCGTTGGTGCATCGATTTGTCAGGTGAGAGAATCGCTGTACAAACCAGTGAATCGGTAAAACAGGCCGATTGATTCCCTCACCTCCTGGTGCTGGTTTATTCGGATGTCCAGATGTTCAGGCAGGTACTGAGTAAGAAGGCAGCTTTCAGGTTCCATCCTTTATCATTTCCACATATCTACTTGCTGTCAGAGAACGGAAACAGTAACTTCTGGTGCCGTTATGGGAGCGTCTGATTTAGGGCGTCTAATAGAGCATGTTGCAGATGAAGTTTTTACTTTTTTTTTATACAGACCTCATTTTATTTTTAATTTTTTTAATTTTAACATCTTTATTACTATACAAAACAATACACAAAATACAATTAGAAATTAGTATGCATTTTTCAACCCCCTTTTTTTCTCCATCTCTTTCCCCCCCTTAACCCTTACCCCCCCCAGCATGTGATGCGTTCACCCCGTCTGCCCCCCTTGAAGAAATAAGAAGGGAGGAGAGAAGAGGGGACAAAAAAAAAGGGAAGAATAATAATTCAGATAAAATACAATTGTGCAGTCCTATCAGAGTTACCAGCCGTCCCATATCTTACCCCATTTCTCAATTCCACCCCTGTACACAGACTCTCATTAAAATGCTTGAACACCATGTTCAGCATCCATTTGTGTCATATTCTGGTTCTGGATCCTGACCCATAAGGCAGTTTTATCTTTAGACATTGATAACGTGTGATGAACCTGTGTGTCAAAATGCCCGTCTTCTGTGCTAAAATCTGCATTAAATCCAAGTTCCATTGATTCAAATAATAAACTTTTTTTTTTTTTTCAATAAATTCTGCGCAAGTGCAATGCTGTTGCTCCTATGTCAGTGCAAGTACTTTGTGTGTGGATGACTAGCGAGGAGTTTGTGACTTGTTTGAGCCTTTTTTACAACTTTTAGAAAAGTCGCACTTCATAATATGACTTAAAACTTGCAATATTTTTACCCAAAAAAAAAAATGGCGTACCAGATTTTGCAAACTGTCCCCCCGTGGTGCATATTACACTCGGATTTTCCCATGCAGAGAATCTGAGGCGTAATACAGTACAAGCTCAGTAGATGAGATTTTCCAAATCTAATCAACACGGTGCGGAAATTGACCTGCGGAGCGGTTTTCGGCAGAATGCGCAGATTTTCAGTACAGATTTCAGGCTTTGCAATGCAAAGGGTAAGATCTGGGGTAACTGGCAACAAAAGTGGCAATTAACACATACGGATGTGGTGCAGAAATATAGTGAAAACCGCACGGAAAATCTGCGTAAACTACACTGCTGTGTGCATTTTCCCTGCAGCTGTATAATTCTTATGTTTACCTCAAGATAATTGATGTCAGAGGTGCTCGGCACCTGCTCGCCCTCCTGCCCTCCTCTGGGGTTACTTGCAATCCAAAGCATCCTTGAGTCAGCAATTAACTTACATGTATAGGTACTCCGCTTTCTCACCGCAAGGATTATATAGGGTATTTTGAACTAGCCTTACGCAATATGCTACATGCAATACAAAAAAAAGTAGGTGCGTTTTAGTTTGCACATGTTCCCTGCATACTTTAAATAAGTTTCTTCACTAGTTCTACCCGCAGATTTCTGAATCTGAATGTTTAGATCCACTAACAGAATCCCTATTTTGTGACTCGGGAAAAGACAAAGGCTGTGTCTGCCATCTAGTGGGCACCAGGTGTATTGCCATTTGTAATATTATCAAATACCTTCTAATCTGTAATCAGTCAATAATGTTGTTATTTACTTACAAAGCGCTCAGGTTGTCTTAATTATATGTAGATCTTGAAAATGAATGCATGATTGATGTCTTAAAAGGTTCAGCTTTATTAAAGTTTAACTTGCTATGCAATTCATATCTCCAAAAGTACAATGCTAGATGGGGAAGATAAATATATCCTTTAATATGCCGTTCTTCCGCACGGCATCAGTTATTGAACATCAACATGTTCCAGGTGTCAAGGAAATTCTACATTATTTATTTGCCTGTATATTGTTTTTTTGGCATATTTATGATTTATCTGAATTTCAGTACAATGTGTCCTGTGCTACTAGAACTTGCAGTTCATGTATCTTAGGGTAACATTTTTACTGCCTACTTTAAACCTTTAACCTCTTTCTACCCTTAGCAGAAATTCCACACAAGGATTTAATTAAATGATTCAGCAGTAATGCAGAGTCCCTGACTCTTTGGAGAACCCAAGGGCCACCCTCCTGCCCCGTGAGATGATGGTGTCCATGTCCCTGTCCTGAAGCTTCCAGGAAATGGATGACTTTCTGCTTCACTCACTCCTTTGGACTCTCATCTTGTCAACTGATTGTCTCACTGTTAGTGGCATCTTTCATGCTTAACTAGGGGACCCAAAGACGTCTGAGTATGCCTATTAAGCAGCAGAAGCAAAGCGGCGCTGTACTCATATTTGATGTTAACTACAGTATGATATTGAGTGGGACCGTGGGCCTACCAGGGTTGTCAGCCATCTGGAAATTCGGATGATGACTTTTAGCCAATGTCGATGGATATGGAATTAAAACGATATGTCCATTAGTCAATTTTTAGAAGAGGGATACACACTGGGCTGGTATAGGGGAGAAATGAGTATACTATGTAGCACCTTCTCCACTGATACCAGAAGGAATATAGTGATACTGTTCGTTGGTACTGTGTCTGGTAGGATTGTATTGCCACTACGATGCAGTATTAATGGAATCCTGCCATGTCTGGTTCTATAATATATGGCACCATAGACGTATAAACACATGGCAGGGGGGAATTTATCATTCCACCTTCCCCAACTTCAGGTTCCTTGAGGAAAAAAAAAATCACAAGCACCATGTTTTTGACCTTTTTTTAATGGCACTTTTCACGAAAAGTGGTTGTGACGTGGGCGGGGAGGTATTGGGGCCAGTGGGCCTGGCACTATTTATTTCTTTTGCTCTAGTTATTTGCCGTAAAAGAAAACAGATTTCAGTTTAGGTTAACTCTCTACTGGAGATGTGCCCAATTTATGACAAGGAATGTGCCTCCTCATAAATTAATTACATTTTTGTTCGTCACTGTACACTACCACAAAAAGTTAGAGATATTTGGCTTGTGGGTGAAATTTCAGGATGAACCTAAAATGCACTCTTTACAGTGAATTTACAGTAATGTGACACTCGCTAAACTGTCTAAACTTTTAAATGCACATGTTTAATTGTTCAATATTTCAGTACTTTTTGCACAATTTGCTGTTTCTCGAACAAGAAGCTTAACAGCAAAATTCACAACATGAGTTTGATCCATGAATTGCCCAATAAATTGCCTGTTCAATTTGAATTGGTATTTAAACAGTCCTCCTCATCATGCTGTTCACATTTTGACATCATGAGAGCAAGACGACACCTAACAATTAATCAACAGTACCTTGCCATTGGGAGGCTCAAGCAGGATGTTCTCAGAACAGAAGTGGCCACTGAGCTTACAGTGTCACAGCGTCAGTGTCAGAGTCAGAGCTAAGAGTGTCATAAGCAGGTTGTAAAGAGATAGAGAGAGACTGGAAGAGTCACAGAAAGGCATAGAAGTGGACTTCCTCTGCCACATCGCACACTAATGACCGCTTCATTGTGAACAGTGCCCTGCAGAACCGGATGATGAATGCCACACAACTCCAGGCACATTTAAAAGGGAACCTGTCACCGGGATTTTGTGTATAGAGCTCGGGACATGGGTTGCTAGATGGCCGCTAGCACATCCGCAATACCCAGTCCCCATTAGCTCTGTGTGCTTTTATTGTGTTAAAAAAACCGATCTATTACATTATGCCAATTAACCTGAATGAGTCCTGTCCCTCAGATGAGTCAGGGACAGGACTCATGTCAGGTTAATTTGCATATGTATCAAATCGTTTTTTTTACACAATAAAAGCACACAGAGCTATGGGGACTGTGTATTGCGTATGTGCTACGGCCATCTAGCAACCCATGTCCTCAGCTCTATGCACAAAATCCCGGTGACATGTTCCCTTAAGGGAAGTGAGACACCCAAGTGTCACGTCAGACCATTCAAAAACCGTTTAATATCAGCGTTGTCTGCGTGCTCTATGACCTGCAAGGATACCTGACCACAGGTGTCATCTTCTTGCATAGGCCAGGGAGCATCTACGCTAGACGAGGAACCAGTGGGCCTCAGTGCTGTTCACCCATGAAAGTCAATTCACGCTGAGGCAGAAATGATAGATGCCAACTATGTTGAGACGTTAAGGAGAGTGCTATGCATCAGCCACTGTTGTCACCAGACGAGCCTTTGGTGGTGGTGGTGGGGTTTATTTGGGCAGGTGTGTCTAGTCAATAAACAACTGCCCTACACTTTGTGAATGGTACGGTGACAAGCCCATAATACTTGAATAACATCATTAATCCAGTCATTGTGCCTCTGCCTGAACAACACAGGCCTAATTTCATCTTCATGGACAACAATGCGCCAGCTCATCGAGGTGGCATCATTAGTGAACGGCTGCTGGAGACTGGGTACCTTATATGGAGTGTCCTGCACTTTCTCCAGACCTGAATCCTATTTAAAACTATGAGATCAGCTGAGTCGCCATGTAGAGGCTCATAACTCTGTACCCCAGAACCTCAATAACCTGAGGGCCACCCTTCAAGAAGAGTGGGATGCCATGTCTCAGCAGACAATAGGTCGACTTGTGAACAGAATGAGACATCGTTGTCAAGCTGTAATTGATGCTCAAGGCCACATTAGAAGTTATTGAGACATTGACATTTTTTTGTGGTGTTATATCCACTATTGTTGTTGGCTTTTGTTTTAATAAATTGTTTGAGATGAGGAAATCCCCATTGCATGCTTCTACTTAAATGCTTTATTTTCATGATATAATATCACTAGCTAGAACTTTAACTATATATTTATGTAAATGACCTAGTTGAAGCACCAGGGGGTTGGCTATAGCACTAGGAGCACTGCTAGTACAATGCCCCCTGTGCCCTCTGTACTCCCCTTGGAGTGACAGGGCTAGATATCTCGTTTAACACTTTGTCTTGACCCAGTGCCCAGGGTCATCAGATCACTTTTGCAGGTGCCGAGTCATTGAGCCAACTTGGCGCTGGTGCTTTGGATCTTTTGCTTCTTCCCAAGCTCGGCTATAGCCAGCCAGTTGGTGCTCCAACTAGGTTATTTATATAAATATAAAAATGCATATATCTCGGCTATTATTAACCCCTTATAGAAAAAAATATATATTGTTTTACTCAGCGTTATCAACACATCCTGGCATTGCTGTGACTAGAACTGTCTAGGCCCCACAGGAAATTTCTAAATGCATCCAAAAGTAACCCCCTCCCCATGTGCAACCCTTGCTCCTGCAGCTAGTCAAGCTAGCTCTATCAGACCAGACCAGGCCGTTTCCTCCATTTCCTACACTTATACTGTATGTCATGTCACTGTTTATACTGTCACTGTATATAATGTTCATTGTGTAATACTGTTGAGGGTGTCCTGACAATAAAAAAAAATTGTCCTCCTCCTGGGCAGGCCCCATCTGAGTTTGGACCACATAGGAGCTCCTTCTCCTATAGCTACATCCCTGCTTCCAGGCAATATGCCTGGTTTAATGAGGTTGATCATGATGCCAGAGGTTCTTTATTTTTATTTTTTTATCCAATAAAGTACAAAAAGAGCAATAATAATACATTTAACAATTACATAATAAAAACATCAAGCATCAGCCAAAAAGAGGTAAGAGTACTTAATACAATTGCACAGATAGGAGTAGTAGGGTATTCGTTCCCCTGCCACTAAAATACCCTCTACATGGAAATACTTGACCTATCCAGTACATTACAGTAAATAACACATTGCTTATATTACCTTTAAACCTTTATTCCTTCTTTCCCCCCTCCCCTCCCCTCCCTTCCCAAACCCATATCCCCCCACCCTATATCCACCGGGAGGGGGGGGGGGAGGACAAAGAGGAAAAAAAAAAAAAATAAATTATATATATATCTATTTATTTATATATTTTAGCCACTGAGTCCAAATTTTCTCATGTCTATAACCTATGTTACTCTTAATGTATCATGTATCCTACTCTTTCTATTATACAATTGGAGTTCATCAAATTTTCCCATTCTTTTATTGTTGAAAACTCGGGGCGCATCCATCTTCTTGCTATCAATAGACGACCTATAAAACATGATTTATATAACATAATTTCATTCTCCTTTGATAGCTCATGGGAAGTTTCACCCAAAATACATATAGAAGCCGTCCACTGGATTTTAAAACTAAAAATTTCCCCGATTAATTCGATCAGACTGCACCAGAATGGTTGAATCTTTGGGCATCTCCACCATATATAACCGGTATAATATCATAAACTGAGTTACCCTATGAGAGGGGTTCCTCAGATATGGTTTAAAACACCAGAGTTTTCCCCACTGATCGTCTGTTATTATCCCTATATCATTCTCCCATTTTAATTTACTATTACAAATAAATCCCTCACTTTTAGTTTCTCGTATCTTTTTATACAAACTTGACACCAATTTGTGCTTACCTTTCCAGCCTAATATATAATTCATCACCTCGTGTGATTTTATCACTATATCTTCCTTTTTTATAACCGTTTTAACAATATCCACTAACTGAATATATCTAAAAAAAACTTTGTCTATCTTCCCTTACATTCATTAATGCATTACCTAACCTCCTATTATACCATAATGGTGTGACTTTAATCTGCCCTCTAAATTCAGTGACTTTTTGACTTTGCCCCATACCCTCACCAGTGATTTTACCAGTGGGATTTTATTTAGGTGCATACTAAATATATCCGGTAAACCACCCTCACTCTTATATACCAGATGGCTCAAAAAGTCCACCTGCGTCCAATTCATCATTGTTGCAATATTAGCTACCATATAGTACAATCTGATATCTGGGACCTCTAGTCCTCCTTGTTCGTAAGATCTTGTAAGCCAGTGTATCTTTCTCCTTACCCTTTTGTTTGACCAGATTAATACATTGAATAATTTCTCTGTCATGAAAAACCGAGTTCCCCAAGTAAATGGGACTGTTTCTAATGACATAGAGCAACTGGGGCAACAGTATCATTTTAATTAGTCCAATTCTATCTGCTTTGTTTATTGGTAAATTATTCCAGACTTTAATCCTCTCCTTCATCCTATCAAGTAATGGTTTAATATTTAATGCTATAAATTTATTAGGGTCCTTGGATATTTCCAGGCCTAAATATTTGAAACTGTCCTGGGGAGTAAGAATCTTTAATTTTACTTCTGAAATCACATTCTTATCACTCAGAGGGAGCAGGGTCGATTTGTCCCAGTTAATTAATATACCTGATTTTATTTCAAGACACGGAGGCTCCTATTGCTTAACCCTTTCTTTACTGAAACCACAGCAGCAAAGAAATTCAGTAACATAATCATCCAATGGGCATATAGTCCCTCCTCCTAGCCATAGTATAAAGGGAAGTCCTCTCAAGTCCTTCTTCCTCTTTCTTTGCTGCTGCCACTCAGTTAAGTACCCCACTCACCTGCCTCAGGGCTGGTGGGGGTTAATTCCTGTCATTTGCATCATGGTTGTTATTCCTATGCAGTTCTGTGCTTTATCCCCTTAGGGTTTATTGCTTTATTCTTGCTGGGGATAACAGTTTATATATAACATTATATATAAACAGGGAGTGCAGAATTATTAGGGAAGTTGTATTTTTGAGGATTAATTTTATTATTGAACAACAACCATGTTCTCAATGAACCCAAAAAACTCATTAATATCAAAGCTGAATATTTTTGGAAGTAGTTTTTAGTTTGTTTTTAGTTTTAGCTATTTTAGGGGGATATCTGTGTGTGCAGGTGACTATTACTGTGCATAATTATTAGGCAACTTAACAAAAAACAAATATATACCCATTTCAATTATTTATTTTTACCAGTGAAACCAATATAACATCTCAACATTCACAAATATACATTTCTGACATTCAAAAACAAAACAAAAACAAATCAGTGACCAATATAGCCACCTTTCTTTGCAAGGACACTCAAAAGCCTGCCATCCATGGATTCTGTCAGTGTTTTGATCTGTTCACCATCAACATTGCGTGCAGCAGCAACCACAGCCTCCCAGACACTGTTCAGAGAGGTGTACTGTTTTCCCTCCTTGTAAATCTCACATTTGATGATGGACCACAGGTTCTCAATGGGGTTCAGATCAGGTGAACAAGGAGGCCATGTCATTAGATTTTCTTCTTTTATACCCTTTCTTGCCAGGCACGCTGTGGAGTACTTGGACGCGTGTGATGGAGCATTGTCCTGCATGAAAATCATGTTTTTCTTGAAGGATGCAGACTTCTTCCTGTACCACTGCTTGAATAAGGTGTCTTCCAGAAACTGGCAGTAGGACTGGGAGTTGAGCTTGACTCCATCCTCAACCCGAAAAGGCCCCACAAGCTCATCTTTGATGATACCAGCCCAAACCCGTACTCCACCTCCACCTTGCTGGCGTCTGAGTCGGACTGGAGCTCCTTGCCCTTTACCAATCCAGCCACGGGCCCATCCATCTGGCCCATCAAGACTCACTCTCATTTCATAAGTCCATAAAACCTTAGAAAAATCAGTCTTGAGATATTTCTTGGCCCAGTCTTGACGTTTCAGCTTGTGTGTCTTGTTCAGTGGTGGTCGTCTTTCAGCCTTTCTTACCTTGGCCATGTCTCTGAGTATTGCACACCTTGTGCTTTTGGGCACTCCAGTGATGTTGCAGCTCTGAAATATGGCCAAACTGGTGGCAAGTGGCATCTTGGCAGCTGCACGCTTGACTTTTCTCAGTTCATGGGCAGTTATTTTGCGCCTTGGTTTTTCCACACGCTTCTTGCGACCCTGTTGACTATTTTGAATGAAACGCTTGATTGTTCGATGATCACGCTTCAAAAGCTTTGCAATTTTAAGAGTGCTGCATCCCTCTGCAAGATATCTCACTATTTTTGACTTTTCTGAGCCTTTCAAGTCCTTCTTTTGACCCATTTTGCCAAAGGAAAGGAAGTTGCCTAATAATTATGCACACCTGATATAGGGTGTTGATGTCATTAGACCACACCCCTTCTCATTACAGAGATGCACATCACCTAATATGCTTAATTGGTAGTAGGCTTTCGAGCCTATACAGCTTGGAGTAAGACAACATGCATAAAGAGGATGATGTGGTCAAAATACTCATTTGCCTAATAATTCTGCACTCCCTGTATATCTTTGTCTTGTGGGGATCTGTTTGGGGTCTTTTTTCTTCCCTTATAGGCTCGGTACCTTCGCTCGTTCCCTCCCCTATTACCACTTGCGGTCTTTATCCCTACAATTACTTATTCAGCGTTCCGTCTCCTCGTCCATTGTTCTGTCGCGCCCGAGATCTCGCGGTTATTCTCGGGATATCGGGCGCAATCTTGCCGGCTAATTCCAGTTGTTCCCGCCGGCGCCCGTAGTCTCGCGGGATTTAGGGCGCCATCTTAGGAGGATTGCACCGCTTGTTTCATTCAGTGGGCGGCCTCTGTACAGTTAACACTGCCGGCGTTTTTTCTTACAGGTGACGCAGGGTGACTAACCCTGCTTAGTTAGTGTTTAGTTAGGATAGATATATATTAGATTTAGTGGTTGTTTTTACTTATCCCCACTGGCCTTATTATCAGTGCTTTTGCTCCAGGGCATAGCGGTTCGCACTGCAACTGATTACATTGTTTTCAGTTATACATTTTAACAGACATTATGTCCCATAAGGCACCACCTTCGGCCCAGGGGACCCCTTGTCAAGGGGACAACCCATCCCCTTCACCAAATCTGGGGATTGTGCCATTGTCAGGGGGATTAGTGCCCATATCTTCTGACTCGCAGGCCCTGGCTCTGCAAAAATCAATATCTGATGCCATTATTTCTGCCATGGGGTCTGTGTCCTCAGTGTTGACTCACTCCATCTCCCAGGTATTGATTGCCAACCCTTCTAGTTTGGTCCCACATAGAAGACTTATAAATAAACTGCAGTCATTGAGCATGGACTCCCATATTGTTGAGTGGATTAGGCAGTGGCTGAGTGACAGACAACAGAGGGTTCTAGTCAATGGAGAACATTCAAAACAAGGTAATGTTACCAGTGGGGTTCCACAGGGATCTGTACTGGGACCGATTTTGTTTAATATCTTCATAAGTGATATTGCAAAAGGCCTCGCTGGTAAGGTTTGTCTTTTTGCTGATGACACAAAGATATGTAACAGGGTTGATGTTCCTGGAGGGAAACGCCAAATGGAAAAGGATTTAGGAAAACTAGAAGAATGGTCAGAACTCTGGAAACTGAAATTTAATGTGGATAAGTGCAAGATAATGCACCTGGGGCGTAAAAACCCAAGGGCAGAATATAGAATATTTGACACAGTCCTGACCTCAGTATCTGAGGAAAGGGATTTAGGAGTAATTATTTCAGAAGACTTAAAGGTGGGAAGACAATGTAATAGAGCAGCACGAAATGCCAGCAGAATGCTTGGATGTATAGGGAGAGGTATAAGCAGTAGAAAGAGTGAAGTGCTTATGCCGCTGTACAGAACACTGGTGAGACCTCACTTGGAGTATTGTGCGCAGTACTGGAGGCCATATCTCCAGAAGGATATAGATACTCTAGAGAGAGTTCAGAGAAGAGCTACTAAACTAGTACATGGATTGCAGGATAAAACTTACCAGGAAAGGTTAAAGGACCTTAATATGTATAGCTTGGAAGAAAGAAGATACAGAGGGGATATGATAGAAACTTTTAAATACATAAAGGGAAGCAACTCGGTAAAGGAAGAGAGCATATTTAAAAGAAGAAAAACTACCACAAGAGGACACAGTTTTAAATTAGAGGGGCAAAGGTTTAAAAGTAATATAAGGAAGTATTACTTTACTGAGAGAGTAGTGGATGCATGGAATAGCCTTCCTGCAGAAGTGGTAGCTGCAAATACAGTGAAGGGGTTTAAGCATGCATGGGATAGGCATAAGGCCATCCTTCATATAAGATAGGGCCGGGGGCTATCCATAGTCTTCAGTATATTGGGCAGACTAGATGGGCCAAATGGTTCTTATCTGCCGACACATTCTATGTTTCTATGTCCCTAACTCAATCCCTGTGCCAACTCCAACTGCCTCCAGAAGCAATGTGAATGATGGCGTTGTTCCATCCAATGACAGCGCGCTTAGGTCGCGCAAGAGAGCCTGTCCGCGCCAGGCAGAAAAAGCACGGCACTGGAAATCGGCCCGGTCCCGTTATTTGACCCAGACTCTTTGCATCACCCTAGATCCGCAGAATGGCTACCGGCCCCGCATGTGACCAGTTATTTGGAGTCCATGGTCCGTAAGCCCCTTAGTAAGGAGGCACGGAACAAACTCCGGGCCGAATGCCCTCGTCCGGCTATACCCAATAAGGTGTGCGAGACGCCGGTCGTGGACCCGAAAATGGTCCAATTTTTGTCCAAATCGGGGTTTAGCCCCCGCAGAGGCCTAGACGCCGCCCTCAAAGTCAAGACAAGCTACTGGACATAATGGGGCCCCTTGCAAAAATGGGGCCCCTTGCAAAAAATTTTGACATGGCGGAAACTGCCAAAGCGGAAGGTCAGCAGGTTGACCCGGAAGAACTCCGTGGTTGGGCCCAGAGAGCCATTTGCATGGCAGGAAATGCAAACTCTTCCCTCGCTATTGAGCGCCACAAGGCCATTTTAATGAAGATTGAGCCCAAACTGACCAATATGGCTCTCTCAGAATCAGGGAAAGAAGCCCAAGGTTTCCTTTTCGGGGATCTTTTTATTAAAGAGCTGGGTAAATTTGTGGGGACCTTTTACTGCCCTAGATAAAGCTCAGGCTTCAATGCGCAGGGTATTTAGCGGTAGGGTCTCACCATGGCTGGCAGTACCAGGGGCCGTCTGTCCGGCCGCTCATCATTTCAGACCCGAGGTGCGGGTCGAGGCTCCTTCGCATCTTACCGTTCACCGGCTCAAGAGCAAAGGCACCAGCCATCTTTCTTCCCATCCCGTGGCGCTGCAGGACGGGGGAGACCATACAGAGGAAATCCAAACCTCAGACGACCCTTCGGTAAGTCTCCTTCCCCTTCCCCCTTTTTCGGACAATTATGTAGGGGGCAGACTCCAACATTTTACTCATGTTTGGGCAACCATTACCAACGACCCTTGGGTGTTGTCAACGATTCAGGGTTTTCAGATAGAGCTGGTGGGACCACCGCGGCTCGCGCCTCCGCTTCATCCCGCAGTCAGGTCCTAGGAATCGCAGCGCCTTGTAGACACAGAATTACAGGCTTTGTTGCACAAAGGGGCTATAGAACCAGCCCCTCTCGATCACGACGGCGTGATCAGCAACATTTTCTTGGTGGAGAAAAAAGGAGGCCAACTTTGTCCCGTCATCAACCTCAAGGCCCTCAATACCCTAGTCAGGTATCGTCATTTCAAGATGGAGGGCATCCATTTGCTGAGGGACATGCTGCTTCCGGGCGACTGGATGGCCAAGTTAGACCTCAAGGATGCCTACTTGACGGTCCCGATTGCGCCCTCTTCCAGGGATCTTCAATTTCAATGGCAGGGGCTGTTTGGTGCTTCACGTGCCTTCCTTTCGGACTTTCATCCGCCCCCTGGTGTTTTACCAAACTTATGCGTCCGGTAGTGGCTTGGCTCCGTTATCGGGGGGTGAGGTTATAATTTATCTGGACGACATTCTGATCATGGCCGAGGACCGTGTTTCCCTCAATCACACCTTCAGATGTCGGTTCAGCTCATTTCCGCTCTGGGCTTCATAGTCAACCGCGAGAAATCCTGTCTTACTCCTTCTCAAACCATGGAGTTCCTCGGTTCATGGTGGACTCGTCTCCTTGACCCTCAGCCTTGCTTCTGCGAAGGTGAGGTCGATCCGCAAGGAGTTGAGACGTACCCTGACCTTATCACAGATTTCGCTTCGACATCTGGCCCGAGTGATAGGTCTTCTGTCGTCTTCCATTCAGGCGATTTTCCCGGCGCCACTGCACTATCGAGCCCTACAGCGCCTCAAGATCGCTCACCTGTAAGCCGGTGCGGCCTATGCGGATCTGTCTCCTTGGACTCGGAAACGAGGGCGAGTTGGAATGGTGGATTGGCAACCTTTCCGCCTGGAACGGCAGAGCTCTGTTTGGTCCATGTCCGGATATCGTCGTGGAGTCGGATGCCAGCCTCCACGGTTGGGGTGCCCACTGCGAGGGTGTTTCCACAGGAGGCCCTTGGTCTGCAGTAGAGTCCCATTTACATATCAACGCTCTGGACTACTAGCGGGTTCCTTTGCGATTCGCAGCTTCACCAGTGGGAGAGTCAGAGCATGTATTCGTCTTCGATGGACAATGTCTCTGCTGTCGATACATCAACTCCATGGGAGGTACCCGTTCCACTATGCTGACGCACTTGGCGAAGGATTTCTTGGATTATTGCCTGACCAACGACATTTCGGTGGTGGCGGAATACCTGCCTGGTCTACACAACACGTTGGCCGACTGGAATTCACGCTACATTTCGGATGCCAGCGACTGGAGATTAGATGTGGAATCTTCTCCACCATCGCGTCCTGTTGGGCCCGTTTTCGATAGACCTTTTCGCATCTCGCTGGAACGCCCAACTTCCCAGGTATTTCAGTTGAGACCGGACCCGGCGCAGAGGCGGTGGATGCTTTTCTTCAACAATTGTCAGAAGACGTGATGTATGCTTTCCGCCGTTCTATCTTATTCCACGGATCCTAGCCAAGATACGTCTCCAGCCTCGGAGCTGGTCCTGGTACTTCCGTTTTGGAACACTCAGTCGTGGTTCCCACAACTGTTGGAGTTACTGGTGGAGTGCCCCTGTTACTTCCTATACATCCATCTCTCCTGCTGGATCCACTGAATCACCACATCCGCTGGTGTTGGAGGGTTCGCTGCGTCTACTAGCCTGCAGAGTGTCGGGGTGTCCTGGCAGACAGAAGGACTTTCGGAGACAGCTAAGTTCCTGTTGGAGAGCGCGTGGCCCCAGGAACCAGAAGAGCCTATCGGGCAGCTTGGCAGTCTTGGGCTGGTTGGTGCCTCCTTCGGAATCTGGATCCCACTACGGCAGCTGTGAACGATGTAGTTCAATTCCTCTCTTCCCTTTTTGAGGAGGGTAAGGCTTGCCGTACGATCAATGTGTTTAGATCGGCTATTTCCTCCGGACATAGGGGATTTGAGGGTTGCCCTGCTGGACGTCACCCTCTGGTGTGTAGGTTGCTTAAGGGGTCTCGTCTTTGTGGCCCCTAGACCTCGTTTTACTAGCTCTTGGGATGTCTCCACGGTTTTGTCGTTCCTTTCATCTTGGCAGACCAATGAGGAACTATCTCTTCGCCAGTTGTCTGCCAAGTTGGTTACTCTCTTTTGCCTTATTTCCTGCAAGAGAGTTTCGGACGTCAGGGCGTTGGACCATGACGCTAGGTCCTTTATGCCGGATGGTGTGACATTCAAATTTTGCGACGTACAAAGACTAATATCTCTTCTGTGTCTTATCCTGCTTTTTCATCTTTGGTGCTCTGTCCGGTCACATGTCTGAAGGAGTATGAGGCCAGGACTAGTTCTCTGCGATCTCCCTCGGCCTCACAATTGTTTATTCTTTCCGCAGGCCATATGCTCCGGTTTCTGCAGTCACTTTGTCTCGTTGGGTTAAATGGATTTTGTCTCTCTCTGGTATAGATACTTCTATTTTTACTGCACATTCCGTTCGGGGGGCTTCCGCCACTTCTTTGGCTATGTCGGGCACGCTTGGAGGATGTCATGAAGTTGGCGAATTGGTCTCGAGCCTCTACTTTTAAGGAATTCTATTTCAGGCCGGATCCTCATGTTTTCGCTTCTATTGTAAATCGGCTTTAAACTAGCAATAGGAGCCTCCGTGTCTTGAAATAAAATTGAATGATTTTCCTAAATTATGACGTAAAGTCATGATTTTATGAAAGACACGGAGGCGAGTATTGCCCCTCCCGTATTATTGTTTTCCCTCTCAGATGTTTTTTTCGACACATGATGCATTATCTGTTATTTTAACGTTATTTGATTATTTATATGTTATTATTTATATTTGTCTGTTCCAGATTGATATTGAAGAGCTGGACGCTTTATTGCGTTACAAGTGCTATTACCTGTTTTATTTCTTTTTAAGGTTGATACCGTTCAGATTCGGATGGGAGAGGTTTTTCCGGCTTATGCGGTTGATGTTGCTGTCAGTTTCCAGCTTTCGGTTTGGAGAAGAGTTTGATTCTACATTGGAATTGATCGGTTCCGGATGTTCCAGTTGCTGTTGGATGGAGGAGTTGTAATGACAAAGAAAGAGGAAGAAGGACTTGAGAGGACTTCCCTTTATACTATGGCTAGGAGGAGGGGCTATATGCCCATTGGATGATTATGTTACTGAATTTCTTTGCTGCTGTGGTTTCAGTAAAGAAAGGGTTAAGCAATACTCGCCTCCGTGTCTTTCATAAAATCATGACTTTACGTCATAATTTAGGAAAATAATTTAATTGTCTACCAAACTCTTCCACCAGCAGCATGACACGTTGCAGATCCTTATTTGTATCATCCAGGAAGAAGAGCAGATCATCTGCATATAGAGAGATTTTGTCCTCACTCCCCCTCAGTCTAAAGCCCCGCAAATCCACATCCTGCCTAACCTTTATAGCCAGGATTTCTATTGTCAGGGCAAAAACCAAGGGGAGAGAGGACAACCCTGTCTCACCCCTCGTTCTATACGGAAGCTCATCAGATAATATACCATTAACTGATATTCTGGCTTTGGAATCTTTATATACAATCTTCATCCAGTCTATAAATCCTGGGCCAATACCAAATTTTGTCATAGCTTCCCATACAAAGTCCCAGTTCACAGAGTCAAATGCTTTATGCGCATCTAATGATAGAATAGAGCATAGTTCTTTATTATTCTCTGTAAACTGGATATTTGCAAAGACCCTAAGCAAGCCCACATTGTTGTAGACCTATCCGGAATGAATCCGTTTTGGTCCATATGAATCAAATGTACTATGACCTTCCTCAACTTTTTCGCCAAAATCCTAGCCAGAATTTTACAATCATTATTCATTAGTGAAATTGGGCTATACGATGTGGGATCCAATCGGTCCTTATCTTTTTTTGGGATTAAAATAATCGTCGCATCTCCCATAGACTCTGGTAGACATCCTGTACCTTTTGAGTATTCAAGTACTTCCATAAGTCTATTTGCCCAGAATTCTTTATCTCTTTTATATAATTCATTTGGAATACCGTCCGGGCCTGGTGTTATACCAGGTGGTGCTTCATTTATTGCTATTAGTATCTCCTTTACGGATATAGGCCGGTCTAATGCTGTCTGTTGATCATCATTGAGTTTTGGGGTTCCTATTTCTCGCACATATTTTATCATCTCTTCTCTATGTATCTGGGTTTTTTCTGAATACAGTTCTTTATAAAAGGTCTTGAATATATCCCGTATTTTTTCCTGATCATTATATAGTAGGCCATCTTTTCCTCTAATTGCGGCGATATTCTCAACCGCCTCCATATTCTTAATTATCTTGGATAAGACTTTACCCGGTTTACCTCCTTCCCAGTAATTCCTAGTTTTGACAAATAATTCTTTATTCTGCGCCCTTTCCTTGATGTAATTATCGTAATTATTAACCGCTTTTGTCCACTTATTTTTGATTTCCGGTGTTTTTTTCTTTATCTGTGCCTCCTTATTTGTCACTATAGTTCTTAAATCTTCCTCTTTTTTGTTATATCCTTTTTTAAGCTCAATAATCTTTTTGTTTATCAATCTTCTTATATAGGCCTTAGCAGTGTCCCAAACCACATTCACTCCAGCTGTATCCTTATTAATTTGAAAAAAGAAAGTCAAATCCTGCCAGAGGTTCTTTAGCACAAAATATGTCTTATATGATTGCTTTTCACATTCAAGGAACAGGAAAAAAAAAAGATTGTATTGTCAAGGCTGGAAGTAGAGTACTCGCAGCCTTATCAGGATATCTGGACATCAGGAGACTTTGACTTTTAAACACAGATGGCGTTTTGGCTTTCCGTTTGCGAGATCCGTTCAGGGCTCTCATAAGCGGTCCAAAACGGATCAGTTTTGCCCTAATGCATTCTGAATGGAAAAGGATCTGCTCAGAATGCATCAGTTTGTCTCCGTTCCGTCTCCATTCTGCTTTGTCTGTCTGACGAAACTGAGACAAACTGATCCGTTCTGACACACAATGTAAGTCAATGGGGACGGATCCGTTTTCTGACACAATCTGGCACAATAGAAAACTGATCCGTCCTCCATTGACTTTCAATGGTGTTCAAGACGGATCCGTCTTGGCTATGTTAAAGATAATGCAAACGGATCCGTTCAGAATGGATGCAGACGGTTGTATTATTTCAACGGATCCATCTGTGAAGATCCATGATGGATCCGCACCAAACGTGAGTGTGAAAGTAGCCTAAGAGCACAGAAAATTGGAGTCAAAAAGTCACAACTGCAACTTTTTGCAATGTTACACCATGCTCACTTCTTTTAAAGGGTTCTACCACTTTGTTATCACATAATTAGCTTTCAGACACTAGCGATCCGCTAGTGTCTGCTCTAACAAACAATCCTAATATAATAGCTTTTGGGGCAGCCGCTAATGAGCCTCTAGGTGCTATGGGGGCATCATAGCACCTAGAGGCTCGGTCTACCTTCACAAAATGCTGCCGCCCAGCGCGTCCCTCAAGCCCGCCCATCTCCTCTGGAATGCGATCCTCCCTGTGAGCGTATGTATTCGGCGCATGCGCAGTGAATGTCTGACCGCTTTCCTGCACAGACATCTCCACTGCGCCTGTTCCTTGGAGCACTAGACGTCATCGGCGCAGGCGCAGTGGAGATGTCTGAGCAGGGAAGCGGTCAGACATTCACTGCGCTATGCGCCGAATACATACGCTCACAGGGAGGATCGCATTCCGGAGGAGATGGGCGGGCTGGAGGGACGCGCTGGGCGGCGGCATTTTGTGAAGGTAGACCGAGCCTCTAGGTGCTAAAGACGCCCCATAGCACCTAGAGGCTCATTAGCATACAATCTAAGTTCTTTTTTTAGCGAAACGGCTGCCCCAAAAGCTATTATATTAGGATTGTTTGGTAGAGCAGACACTAGCGGATCGCTAGTGTCTGAAAGCTAATTATGTGAAACGAAGTGGTAGAAACCCTTTAAAAAATTTGCCAGGACTTAGTATTAGAGGACATGGTCTCCTGGGGCCCAACAGATTTACTATTGAAATTGGCATAAATTATGACATAGCGCAAATCCAACCATTATAATCCAGCGCACCTTGCACTACGACTGAAATATGAACTTTTGTCTCTAGGTGATGCTCACTCCTGATACTGTGCTTTTAGTAGACACAGATTTATGGATTATAGCCTTGGTGATAATGAGGTCATTTATTTGAGGAGAGGGTCCTTGACTTTATGAATGTGCCGAATTTTTCTGGTTATCATGATTTTTTATTGTGATTTTTTGAAATTCTGTTTTTTACCAGTTAAGGCTACTTTCACACTAGCGTTTTTGCTGGATCCGGCCTGGTTCACTAAAAACGCTTCCGTTACTGATAATACAACCGTCTGCATCCGTTATGAATGGATCTGGTTGTATTATCTTTACATGCCAAAACGGATCCGTCATGAACTCCATTGACTGGGATGCAGAGCAAAACGGATCCGTCCCCATTGACTTGCATTGTGGGTCATGACGGATCCGTTTTGCTCTGTGTCATCTCAGGACGGAAAGCAAACTGCAGCATGATGCGGTCTGCTCTCCAGTATGAGAACGGAATGCATTTTGGAGCTTTCTGTTCAGTTATGTTTTGTCCCCATGACAAAACTGAAGCATTTTTTTCCGGTATTATCTATGAGATCCATCATATAGAAACGCTAGTGTGAAAATAGCCCTAAAGAAAAAATATGCCAATAGCTTTTGTTTACAATGAATCATTTGAGGCTCGATTTATTATAACAAGATATAAAATGATGGTATGTTTTGTTTTGTTTTGTTTAGTTTTTTTACAACTTCCTCTTTGTTCAACTAAAACAGACCCTTAATCAGACATATACCACTTTGGTGCAAAATACTTGTAGCGAAAAATTATTGGCTTGGCTTTGTTAATAATTAAAAATTATATTTGTTGACATGGCAGACAGAAAATGAATGAAAAAGGTGAAAATTATGTTTTTGGAAGTTTTTGCCTACCTCCATACCAAAGATTACGTTTGATGAACAGTTGTCATTTTTCAGTGGATTTTATAGACAGTGGAACCTCTGTGAGACAACACCCAAAGTTACAGTGAGGATTGTTTTTTTTATAAGAATCACCACGACCAACATTCTTTGGATAAAAGGGAATTTGAAACTGTGATAGAAAAATCTAATCCTCTCTGATTTGGTCTTTTCAAAGCAGTATTTTTTTTTTAGGTTTCTCTATATTATTTGTCAATTTATCCTACAAAAAATATTGCATACATGCTGTAAATGATTATTCAATGGAACATGTAATCTTTTGGTTATACTAATACTGTAACTATATTCTTTTTTTCTTCTTGAAATTTACAGAAAAATCCAAGGCCAATAAGTTATCAGTTTCATCAGAATTTAGACTACTATAGAGCGCGTGGACTTGATTTTATGAACAGATCACGGTCAGTATTTTTATAATTTAGCTTCAATGTATATTTGAAAAGTAATGAAGAATTCAATGCCCTCTCCAAAATGCTGCTAATAATCTGCCGTTTTTATTTGATATACACAAGATCAATTTTCAGCATTGGCCATAAATCCGTTCAGAACAGTAGTTTTTGCCATGTTGTGAGGATATGCAACTGATCATCGCTATGTTACTTTTGGTGCCTATTCCAGATTTATTTCACTTTTTTTACCTGTTGTGATAGTGAGAATGAGGTCCAGGAGGACCAGAATGTCACTACCAGGGGAAGACTAGCAACTTAAAGCGGCCCTAATAAACCTAAAAGTTGCCCTGAGTTGTAGACAAGTCAAATTGATAGAAGACGGGGAAACAAGTAGGCAGGGCCGACACAAGCTACAAGTAGACAGGGGACAACAGAAGTAGGCAGGGCCAGCAATACCATACTGCCCAGAAAACCTGAGTTCCTAACATTAATTAAATGTCACGTTCGGGTATGAGAGGGAAACATCACACCGAACATAGTAGGGAAAGGGGGGAGGAAATAAGGCCTGGAAACTAGGGAAGGGAGATGGACACCTCCTAGTAAAACCCTAATCAAAGTCCTGATTAACTACCAGTATGAACAGACCCAGAGGTAGGCAAGTTCATACACCGGATACCTAGTGTCCTAACTCACCCTATAGGACCTTGGTACTAATGTCAGGACTGAGACAACCTGTTCCTCCAAAAGGAAAGACGAACAGGAGACTCCCTGAGGCCTTAATACAAATAACAGGGAAATGCAACACACAAAAACAACCCAAACAAAATACAAAAGGGAAAGAAACCCTTAACTTCAAGTGGCTATAGCAGCACCAGGACTAGTAATTGGCCTAAATAACTATCATAATTATATTCCTAATAATATTCCATAAAGAATAAAATTCCACTGTGGTTATACTATTTGAATGTAAACTTGATCCAACATGACCACCATTGTGTTTCTTATTAATATCATAAATTATGTTTTCCTATGGTCTTTGTTTAAGGAGATTGAAAGGGTTTTCCCACAAATATACATATATAACCTATCCACAGGATAAGTGAAACATGTCTGATCATTGGGCCTCCACCAATGGGATGCCTACGATCACTAGTGTAGTGCAGTTCCGTCATCCTGTTCTTCCTGACCCACATGACTTTGGTGAGGGGAACATTGAATGGGTTGGTGGTTGACCATCCTGTGCATAAGTGGTAATGTATTTAGGGGAAAACCCTTTTAAAGGCATTGCTTGTTCGATCAGTATACAGTATTTGTATTCAACATACACAGGATAACGTGCTGAACATCACTTTTTCATTCTAGTACAAACACCAAGCCTACGCCGCTCAATATAAACAAAGTGTCCAACAGTTTACTTAATTTTGGACGGAAGTTAATCGGGCCAGCAATCCCTACTGGGAGTTCTATGAACCATATGACTTCACCATCAAACACCAACACAAGCCATAATGCTGGAAGGAATAGTTTTATGGTAGCTGTGCCAAGCCAATCTGTCATGGTGCCGCCTTCTTATCATGCCTCAACATCCCAACAGATTCAGCAAAATCAGCGCCTGATGAAGTCGGAGAGCATGCCAGTGCAGCTCAGTAAAGGTAACCTCTTTGTTTGAAACTCCTCTGATTGATTTTACTAGATGGCACAAAATCATGGCATGACTTCTGTAAAGAACAATAGTAGCAAATGTAAAGAATATATCCAAAATATATATTATATATATATATATAGTAGAAACAAACAGCAAAATAAAATAGTTGAGTCCCAACCGCATAGAAACTATTAACGTAAACCGAGTACAAATGTTCTACAACTTCATAGTTTCACACCATGGACATACGTAATATAGAAGAGAGAAGGAAGTTTTCTTGCACATGGAGGAAGGATATTAAGTTGTGAAGACAAGTTCATGATGTGAAAGATCCACTATCCTTTCTTGAGAAACTTTTGAAGCCATTCTGTTATTTTTGACAGTGTAGAGGCGGATTGTAAAGGCCTTAGTTAAAATTTGTTACACACAATACTTGTTAGGATTGAGTTCACCAAACTCCTCAAGGGCAGGAGAAGGACATCAAGGACAGATGGTTACTAGTCTAGGACGGTCATTGCTGCTATGTTACATTTGCATACTATAGGTTTGTTATATCCAGCTCTTTACTGTTGGCACGCGCTCATTTCTTTAAAGCTCAGATGAAATTGGCATAAATTATGCCATAGCGCAAATCCAAACCATTATTAATCCAGCGCACCTTGCACTACGACTGAAATATGAACTTTTGTCTCTAGGTGATGCTCTCTCCTGATACTGTGCTTTTAGTAGACACAGATTTATGATTATAGCCTTGGTGATAATGAGGTCATTTATTTGAGGAAGAGGGTTCTTGACTTTATGAATGTGCCGAATTTTTCTGGTTATCATGATTTTTTATTGTGATTTCTGAAATTCAATTTTTTACCAGTTAAGGCTACTTTCACACTAGCGTTTTTGCTGGATCCGGCCTGGTTCACTAAAAACGCTTTCGTTACTGATAATACAACCGTCTGCATCCATTATGATTATGTTATCTTTAACATAGCCAAAACGGATCCGCCATGAACTCCATTGACTGGGATGCAGAGCAAAACGGATCCGTCATGACCCACAATGCAAGTCAATGGGGACGGATCCGTTTTCTATTGTGTCATCTCAGGACGGAAAGCAAACTGCAGCATGCTGCGGTCTGCTCTCCAGTATGAGAACGGAATGCATTTTGGAGCTTTCTGTTCAGTGATGTTTTGTCCCCATGTAACCTCTTTGTTTGAAACTCCTCTGATTGATTTTACTAGATGGCACAAAATCATGGCATGACTTCTGTAAAGAACAATGGTAGCAAATGTAAAGAATATATCCAAATATATATATATATATATAGTAGAAACAAACAGCAAAATAAAATAGTTGAGTCCCCAACCACATAGAAACTATTAACGTAAACCGAGTACAAATGTTCTACAACTTCATAGTTTCACACCATGACATACCGTAATATAGAAGAGAGAAGGAAGTTTTCTTGCACATGGAGGAAGGATATTAAGTTGTGAAGACAAGTTCATGATGTGAAAGATCCACTATCCTTTCTTGAGAAACTTTTTGAAGCCATTCTGTTATTTTTGACAGGTGTAGAGGCGGATTGTAAAGGCATAGTTAAAATTTGTTACACACAATACTTTGGTAGGATTGAGTTCACCAAACTCCTCAAGGCAGGAGAAGGACATCAAGGACAGATGGTTACTAGTCTAGACGGTCATTGCTGCTATGTCACATTTGCATACTATAGGTTTGTTATATCCAGCTCTTTACTGTTGGCACGCCGCTCATTTCTTTAAAGCTCAGATGGCTTCTTTTCTACTCCAGTCATTTGCTGTTTTTATATATTCCCAGCCCCCTCCAACAGCTGTGAGGAATAACTTTACTCTAGCTGTAGTAACTTCAGGCAATATTTTCAGCATCCATCCTTGTAGCCTGCCACAGGAAGCACTTTTATATCAGATATGAACTTCACTCTTTTACTTTCTTGCTATGGTGTCCAAATTGATATTGCCGTTTTGTTTCATAGACCAATAAACAACCAGTTTCTATTAAAGAATGGCACGCAAAAAAAGTGAATGGGTTCTCATATCTTAGCATCTTAGCCTAGAGACACCCTTTATGAAAATGGAGCAAAGATATTTTTATTTTATTTCTCTCCGAAAGAAAAATGAAAAGCTAAAATTATATTGAAATTGAGAAAAATGTGCTTACCCCACAGAAGTAGAAAAGGCTGCTTCCATGTTTAATATGCAGATTTAAACAAATGATTAAGAATTGTTTCCTGTACATGTGGCTAACTGATCCCTTCCAGGCAGGAATTCACACAGATTATGTGGTCTACAGGGAATAGTGCATGACTAGCCAAGCACAGCCAGTGTTATGAGCTGCGAGGGGATTCTTATTATCTCTCACTCCGAGTGTGCATAAATCAGCCTGGATTTATTCTTCCTATCAGTTAGTTTTATAAAATTGCCATTGTGTTTGTTTACTGCGCATATATCCTTACATTAATAATGTGCAGTTGTCTGAGTGCTAACATAGGTATCCTAGGTAGAAATGGAGTAAATCTGGCCATACGTTTTCCTTATATTCTGCATGCACTCAAGAGGAAATGATCACTTGCCTTCCCCAGTGGGGCTCACAATCTAAATGATTCAAAAATATGAGACTTGGTCATTTATTTATTGAGGAAAATGATCCAATATCATATGTCTGTGAGTGGCAAAAGTATGTGAACCTTTGCTTTCGGTATCTGGTGTGACACCCTTGTGTAGCAATAACTGCAGCTAAACGTTTCTGGTAATTGTTGATGAGTCCTGCACAATTTTAGGCCATTCCTTCGTACAAAAAAGCTTCAACTCTGTTATGTTGGTGTGTTTTCTCCTATGAGCTGCTCACTCCAGGTCCTCCCACCACATTTCTATTGGATTAATCAGGACTTTGACTTGGCCATTTAAAAACTTTATTCTTCTTTAACCATTATTTAGTAGAACGACTTGTGTGCGTAGGGTCATTGTCTTGCTGCATGACTCACATTCTTTTGAGATTGAGCTCAAGTATTGCTGTCCTGACATTTTCCTGAACTTGCAGGTGTAATTCAGAATTCATTGTTTCATCAATGATGGCAAGCCATCCTGGCCCAGATGCAGCAAAACAGGCTTAAACCATGATACTACCACCACTGTGTTTCATAGATGAGGTTTTATGCTCGAATGCAGTGTTTTACTTTCTCCAAACATAGCGCTTCTCATTTACTTCAACAAGTTCTGCATGGCAGGATTGCAAGGAGAAAAGGCTTTCTCCTTGCAATTTTGCCATGCACACCATTGTTGTCCAGTGTCCTTCTGATGGTAGATTCATGAACATTGACATTAGGAAATGTGAGAAAGGCCTTTAGTTGCTTAGAGGTTACCTCAGGTGCCTTTGTAACCTCCTGTACTATTATGTGCCTTGTTCTGGGCGTGATCTTTGTTGGACGCCAACTCCTGGGGAGGGCAATAATGGTCTTGAATTGCCTCTTTTTTGTCCACAATCTGTCTGACTGTGGATTGGAGGAGTCCAAACTCTAGAGATGGTTTTTTAACTGTTTCCAGCCTGATGAGCATCACTATCTCCTTTTCTGAGGTCCTCAGAAATCTCCTTTGTTTGTGCCATGATATATTTCCACGAGCATGTGTTGTGAAGATCAAACATTGATAGATAAATAAAACAGGTCACCCACTCACCCCATTGATTGAAAACACCTGACTCTAATTTCATTTTCAAATTATACGCTAATCCTGAAGGTTCATAGTGATACTGGATCATTTTTTTCAATAAATAACCAAGTATTATATTTTTGACTCACTTGTTTGATTTGGTTATCATTATGTATTTTTAGGATTTGTGTGAAAATCTGATGTCGTTTTCGAAAAATTCTAAAGGGTTCAAAAACTTTCAAGCACCACTGTATTTCTATGCTTTATGTCAATGTCTCTTTCAGTAAGCAGTTACTTAACATGGCTTAGTACGTATCACATCATAATTTCCATCTGTAGACAGACTGTTTGGCCTTGTGGACCTCAGGAGAACAAAACAGTGTGCTCTAGAGAAAATTGTTGTGTTGCTGTAGATATTGGACAATTTAGATATAGGCCAGTTAGTGAGGCTTTATTTAAAGAAATTCAGATGATACATATAGAAGTGCTAAATCCTTTTAGATTAGCTATATGCAAGCCATTTATTCAGGGGATTGCAAATAAGCCTCTGATTCTTTACAAAATCAGTGTCAGTTGACCACCGATTCTTTACTAAAGGCAACACAAGTTTCTGAAAAATCTGCAGAAAAAAGTGCAGGTTGTCTGGATCGTAAATGAGGATTGTATGTACAGGAAACTCAGAAAAGCTTCAATACACAGTTAGGAGCCGTTCACATGGTGGATTTTGCGTAGATTCCATGCCAATAAGCACTCTGCCAGCCATGAGCAATTTGCCTCCTATTGTCTTTAATGGAAGGCTGCAGTTTATGGCCACAACTGTGCTGAGAAAGGACGGTTGCAGCAAAAACACCATGGTCTTATGCATGACTTCACATTGAATACAGTGGAATGAAGTTTTGGTGCAGAATCTATGCCAAACTCTGGTGTCAAAAATGTCCATGTGAACCTTCCATTACTGCTTTATTGACATAAAATTGGATGGACAGGTTCACCCCAGTCAGTAACACTGCTACATTTCATAGTGTAAAATGTCTCTGTAAAGCTGAAATTTCTGGAATTTTATTCTCAATTTGTTAAGAACTTTTAAGTATGAGAGCACAATAGATAACAATTGTATTCTTATCCAAATCTCTAGATCTAGTATATATGTATATATCACCTAGTAACATACACAGAGATTCAAATGTTTTGCATGAAAAACCACCAGCCATTTATATGCCAACGTAATCCATGGACTCTGAGCTACAATCCTAAAAAAAAAGACAGCAACTATACCATTATGCTGTGTCCTCATAATATACCATAATGATCTCAAAAAATGCTATCATACAGTGTCAAAATAGTACCACCAAAATGTACCCAACTAAGCATCTTGCCATATATCACCGACACAAGGCCACCTGACAGTGCCCACATAACACCACCATACATTGTCCAAAAAGTAGTGCTACACAGTGCCCAGGTAATTCTATCAAATCATGTTCTTGGAAACTGCCGCAAGATAACATGCACATAATCCTGCCATAAACTACCAAAACAGCTTGCATTGCTAAGATTATACTTCTACCATGCACTGCCTACATAATACAGTACCCACATGATACAGTAGTCCTATACAATTCATAAAAAAGAGGAGAAACTTTAGCGCTCATCTGTGTTCGCTAATGGGAGGCACGGATTGAAGCCCGGACTTGGCTGAAGCGATGTGAAGAAATAGAATGGAATCCAACGTTATCTTTATTTCTTTTGCGGTAAAAAAAATATAAATTGACACCAAAGGTCTACGCGTTTCGGACAGTTGAATCTTAGTCCTTAATCATGACATACCATGATTAGTCCTCATGATTAAGGACAAAGATTCAACTGTCCGAAACGCGTAGACCTTTGGGAATGTATATGCTTTAACTGCAAAAGAAATAAAGATATTGTTTTTATGGGAAGCTGGATTCCATTCTATTTCTTCACAGTAGTCCTATACAGTACACAAATGTATTTGTACAGCATTCATATAAGCCCTAAAAAACGGCCAAAGTAATATATGGCAACCACCCAAAGCACCATCATGCCATGCTACTTTGTGTAGCCTAAATAGTACTACCATACATCAGTTAATATGTCTGCCCAGTGCACAAACGTAACTACAGAGACCAAACAATTCCGCCATACGTTACCTAACCAATATGCCACCTACTGTGTTATTTTATACATTCCCATAAATCCAGCAGCATAAGACGTGCTGTTCGCCCATAGGTTCTTGTACTGCCTCTTTTCTCCACAGCTGTGAGTAGTCCCTTTATAAGGATTGTTACACCTTCACATATGCAGATTGGTACAGAAACAATCAGCACTGCTATAGGTATCATGAACACAAAGATTAGTCAGCAAAAGAATTAGATTATTAGACTCCAGACCCCTTTCAACCTCTGATCAGACCCTCATTGATTAGTGGACCTCACACTCCCATCAGACATAAAATATATAAATTAACATCTCTCCAGCTCCGGACCTCGCTGCCACTCTGCAGTTCCAGCGGCTCCATAATGGAAGTGCTCACTAGTATTTGCTCCATAACATGCAGTGCCATTTTCCCCCACTTTTGACCGGAAAAAAGTGCATAAAAAAATACAGTACTTATAATAGTGTGGACTCCACAGTTTAGTCAAAAAAAGTTATGGCCCATATACTTAGACAATGTACACCTTCGGGGGCATTTTTTTTATGATTACATTTTACTCATTTTGGGCTAAAAATCATTTTTTCAGTTTGTCTTTATTAAAAATGTACAGCCGTTTCTGATAAACAACAGTAAAAAAAAAATTAGTCTGTTTGCAAACTGTGACTCTGCTTTCTGTGAATACCGTCAGCTGATGGCTCATGCGGAGCCCTTATCTCTGATAACCTGACCTCATAAACACTCATTATAGCTCAAGAATAGGACTTAAGTAAAAAATAAAAAAAAATGATTTCATGTATTCCTGTAATATGACGCTTACGGTATATTTGAGTTTATACAACATATTAAAATCAAACTTTCATATTTTCCTGTTAAGGAAAATGACTTGAGATTTTAATTATGTTGTGAATTTCCTTTCAGCAAGATGGAGCAGCCTCGTACATCCTACCTCTATATTAATGCCAGCAGATGTCTTGCTTACAACGTGCCCGAGGAGTGAACCCTTCCTCAGCATAAAATGTGCAGATGTTTCACAAGTAAAAAGATGGATCTTACTTTGTAGGTTTCTACTTCTGGTCTATGGCAGGGGAGGTTCCTTCAAAGTCAGGACTTAGATATAAACGATACATATTTTTCATAGAAAGTTTTCGTGTTTACATTTTAATCCCAACTTTTTTCCTTATTGTCAGCTAGCTCATTTGAAATTGTACGTCTTATTCTGCTAATAACATTGCGATTTAATGTCGCTGAAATATCAAAGCGGAAATGAATTTTTCTATCCTCACAGGTGGTGAATTTATCTGCTTAGAGCCTTCAAAAACAGAAATAACTCTAGTTTTTGTGGATACTGGAGACTTGAATTGTGAGAGATCATTAGACTTTACAGTGAAGATGTCTATGGGAATTATTGCAGAGAAAAATCATGGAGGTCATGTTTGCAATGCAGATAATTTATCTTTGAAACTTCTGCACCATTCAAATACTGTTGAAGGGGTGGGCCGCTTTTTTAATATTGATAACCTGTCCTCAGGATAGATCATTGATATAATATCACTTTAACAAGAAGGCGCTGAGATGTAATCACACCTGCTCACTGCGGCCGATGCGACGGCGAGCAGGTAAACAATGAAGAGAAGGCACCGCTTGTAAAAGCGCTGCCTTCTCTTCAAACAGCTAATCAGCGTGGGTGCTGGGTGTCAGCCCCTCACCGATCTGATATTGATGACCTATCCTAAGGATAGGTCATCAATATTAAAAAAGCATACACCCCCTTTAAATGTGTTGACCAAAAACTTTCACCACCTGTAATCCGATTTAGCCCCTAAAAATATGAGAAAGCAATAAAAACATATTGAACATTGCAGCTTTCGAGTTTACGAAAGTTTCAATAATCAATTGTATTGCTGATTAAGTCACCTACTTTTTCTTCTAGCGCCGGTAAGAAAATAAAATCTGTCTTAAGGTGTGTACAATCTGAGGCAAGGAACATGTTGCCTCAGACTGTGCCCTTCTGTGAAGGATCAGTATTTTAGTAGAAGTCTTGTCCATCACATCACTATGGACTGCTGTTATCGAGCAAGAACTGCCAATGACAACTGTTCAACTGTTAAAATGATTCTCATATGTATTTAAGCCTCCTGGAGGAGTGAACGGCATTTGAGCAAGGAACAGGTACTATAAGTAGTATAAGGCTGGTGCTATGCGCACAAACATAAACTTGGCACTCTAGGAACCATTGTGAGGCCCAATTAAGCAGTGTTTTCATGAATATGGTACTACTATGGTTAAAGGGTTTATCCGAGACTGCAAAAAGCAGGGAGCCAGGTAAGTAGATTCATTGTGAGGGGCCCCGCATATGGGGGAGCTTTTTATAGTCTCGGATAACCCCTTTAATGTGAATATCTCCTATTATGTTAGGACTCGGAGTGGTTTAGAATGATCAAAGCAGAGCCAATATTCTGCCATAACATTCTCTCTCTCGAAGTAGGCCGACCTGCAGTTGGTATACAGTTAGAAAAAAAGTGTCTAGCACTGCACCACATTCGGCTGAAAGTGCTGTATATTGGGGATTCAGTTCTTTGATTTCTACATATCGGTCAGAGATGTCACATTATATCTTAAAGGGGTTGTCTGGGTTCAGAGCTGAACGCGGACATACCCATATTTTCACCCAGGCAGCCCCCCTGACAAGAGCAAATGCTCCGATGTTCTCCTTTGCTCTGCGCTGAATTGCGCAGGGCAAAGGCATTTTCAGGAGGTCCGGTGATTTACGGGGCTCTCCTTAGGGCTGCCAAGCTAGGGCAGCACTAAAGCCAGCCCATCAGAGCCAGTGACGTCACCGAACACACTGCTGGGCGGAAACCTCTGTCCGGCAGTGTGTTATTGTAAATAAAGAAATCCTTGCCCTGCGCGATCCAGCGCAGGGCAAGGGAGAGCATCGGAGCATGAAATGCTGCCTTTGTGAAAATATGGGTATGTCCGGGTTCAGCTTTGAACCTGGACAACCCCTTTTAAGAGCCCTGTACAGTGCTCAATGGAGAAGATAATTGTCGGGGAGGAAGCTTGGGGATGCTCAATGCCCGATGCTTAAAGAAAGTGGTTTCCTATCCCTGGCAGAGAAGCGAGCGAGGCAGGATAATGAAATCCTGCCAGAACCTCAATAGTTATTTAAGGAACAGTCAGGCAACTGTTGATTTTGACATGCTGACAGTTCTACAGTAAATCGCTGGGAGATCAACTGGCTGGCTGTTACCTCGCTCGCCCCCACTGAGTCACATCGTAATGATTATTCTAACAGCCACTTATGGGTTCTTTTTGTTGTTTCTGTATGATAAAAGAGACTCTTTCACATTTGGATCTTTTCCAACACTTTTCTAAGTAGAGAAGTGGTGGAATTATCCCATGAAAAGAAGGGGGAATGAAAAGTGGAAAGGGTGCTTCATAAATATGACACTTAGTCTGCAAACCATACTTTTCAATGTATTTACACAAGTGACTTACGTTGATAAGTCTCTCATATACAGAACTATTCCCCCTTACTTCACCTTCCTCACAGTACTTGATAAAACTGTCTGCTTGTAGCCACCACTAGGTGGAGTTCAGTGCTTGTGAATGTATACAGCTAGCACTGAGCTCAATGGAAGCTGTAAAATCTCCAATCACTGAGCTCCCTCTAGTGAAGGTTACAAAAAAAATACCAGGGCTCTATGTTAGGATCAAGAGGAGTTCAGAGCTACCCCACCTTCTCACCTTGCACTGGATAGCAGCGGTCTGGTCTACTCTGATGAGTGTACCACTTGGACAATTTCTGTTGCTGAAAACCTGGCACAACATTTTTAGCAAGCTGCCATTGATATGAATGCTTTGTTGCTTATCATGTCTGCTTCTCTGGGGAAGAGAGGGGGTTTGGAGCCAAGGTCCATTGACAAAATATTGCTTAAAGGAATTGTCCCACAAGCCCACAAAAATATTTTACATTTTTCAAACCAATACCTGGATCTGAATACTTTTGTAATTTAATGCCATTAAAAAAACTTGTATAGCCACTGAGTAATTAAAAACTGGTGTAAATGAAGATAATGTACATGTGCTGGGTCCGCTACCCCCTTTTCAGAAAGTGGCGAGGACGGCATAGAAACGCTATTTGTGACAAAAAAAATTCACAATGCCATTTTAAAAACACTGTGCTTTAAAACTGGCGGGAATAGCTCTGCCCACCCCTGCCCATGTCTGACACCGTTCTCTGTATTTACATTAACATAGAATGGTATCAACCAGAACGGCTCCCTGAACGGAATTCCAGTGCTGCATTTCGTAAAAAGGTAAATTTCTTAACTACGCTATGTACACACATACCGTAAGAGAGGCAGCAGTGGAATCTACAGGCCTGTCACTACCTCAGGGAGGGCAGTATGAGGAGGTGACAGATTGCCTTTAATGAAGGTTACTTGGTGGTGTCCTAACCAAATTGCAATCAAATGTCAACATATGTAGGTTAAGTGACTGCCTCTGACATTCGCTCCTAGTGCATGTACTGCACTGTGGAATATGTTGGTGCTATCAGTAATCAGAAATAAGTGCCGTATTTTTCGCCCCATAAGATGCACTCTACCCCTTCCTTATCAGGCGAATACTAATGAACGCTTCCATTATTAGTACCGGAGGACTAGGAAGCAGTGAAGGCATTGTACTCACTGCTTCCTGGTCCTCTGCCGTCAGTTGTGCTTTGACTGCGCACAGCGTGGTGACGCTCTGTGACCTCACGCTGTGAGTATTGGGTCACAGCCGCGGCATGAAGAAGAAGAAAGAGCTGGATCCTGGGAGCCCGAGGCGTCCGGAGCAGGAGAGGTAAGTTTTTTATTTTATTTTATTTGCTCTGAGGCTGGGGTTTGATGAGAGGCATGGGGGTCTTATTCACATTAGAGCTGAGGTCTGATTGTAGGTCTGATCTGAGGTCTTATTCGGGTCTTATTAACATTGGGGATCTGATCTGAGGTCTGATTGAGGGTCTTATTAACGTCGGGGGTCTTATTGGGGATGTGAGCTAAGGTCTGATTAACATTGGGGTTCTGACTGCTGGTTTGATCTGAGCTCAAAAAGTACATGTAAAAGGTATGGTATTTTATTAATCACTAAATATAAAAGACAAATGTCACATTAAAAGGAAAGGTGGCAGAGAGAAACACACCATCATGGCAGTACACAGACTAAGAATAGGAGTATATAACAAAGTCTTATATAGAAAATTTGTACAGATATGTCCCCTATATAGTGCAGCAATAACAAGTGTCAAATACCCATGGTGACAGTCAGCACCGGTTAAATGAGAAATAAAATTAATGTAGTACCAGGGAGTGAAATCACCATGCAGCAATTTCTAGTTTTTCCATGTAAGGGAATGTATGTGATTTCGCTCCCTTCCCTGGTACTACATTAATTTTATTTCTCATTTAACCGGTGCTGACTGTCACCAAGGGTATTTGACACTTGTTATTGCTGCACTATATAGGGGACATATCTGTACAAATTTTCTATATAAGACTTTGTTATATACTCCTATTCTTAGTCTGTGTACTGCCATGATGGTGTGTTTCTCTCTGCCACCTTTCCTTTTAATGTGACATTTGTCTTTTATATTTTGTGATGAATAAAATTCCATACCTTTTACATGTACTTTTTGAGCTCTGTTATTTATTTAAGTCTTGTTCTTTGCTTAGGAGCTTGTACTAGGATATTTTGTAGCAGGACCCCCAATTTAGCCACAATACTTATTGATGTACTACTGGTGAAGTCTTGGCATGTGGGCCGCTTTTGGTCTTTTGTCTGCATTTACTTATGGTTTGATCTGAGTTCTAATGAAAAATATGTTTTTCTTATTGTCCTCCTCTAAAACCTAGGTGCGTCTTATGGACAGGCGCGTCTTATAAGGTGAAAAATACAGCAACTAAAATAATTGACCTTATTGAATATAGAAATCAGTCATTTTTATATTACAGATTTTTTTCTCTCTTCCTTTTACTTTACCATTAATTATACTTATAATATAAAGCCTCATAAACCTGGTGATCTTATCTAAGATAATATAATAACATAGTACAGATTTATTGCTGTCATTAAGGCCTCATGCACACGGCCATTGTGCAGCCATTCTGTGTATTGGGGACCGCAGTTGCGGTCCCCAATGCACGGGCAACATCCGTGCAGCGGGCCGGACCCATTCAACTTGAATGGGTCCGTGGCCTGTCCGCACCGCAAACAAATATGACATTTCATATTTGTTTGCGGTGCGGAACAACAGAAAGTAACACCACGGAAGCACTCCGCAGTGCTTCCGGTCTTCCGTTCCGTGACTCCGTTCCGCATCTCCGGAATTATGATGGGGGGTGCACACGGCCAGCGGCCGTAGATTGCCGACCCGCCGTTTGCGGGCCGCAGTATGGCCACGGCCGCCCAACGACCGTGTGCATGAGGCCTAAGAGAAGCTAAGTCAGAGTCTTGCAGTTATGATATCTTTTAGCCCTATACAGATAGAATTCAGTGAATAACTCAGTGGTTATACTAAATTTTTAATTAAATGCAGTTATTAAAGTATTCAGATCCAGGTGCTGGTTTGAAAAATGTAGAATATTTTTGGTGGGACAACCTCTTTAGCTATTCAAATACAAAAATCAGCTTTCTTAATACCACCATAAAACTTCAAAACAGCTCAATACAGACATCCCTGTATCGAAACCCTATTGACCTGAAATGGGACCATTTCAAACACATTAAAAAGTTCTTCATCTACAGTCAGGCAATCAGGTATAATGAAATACGTTCCAGCCCATCAGACAGAGTATTTACACCATCTGAAAAGGGCATTTTTAAATCATCATCTTGCTTCAATTGAAGATCAAATCACAAGAGCCACCAGGATGCCCAGAAGTCAACTTCTCCAATACAAGAAAAAAGAAAAAGAAAAGAACCACTGTATATCTCTGGTTGTGACCTAGAACCCACAACCAGAGGTGCTTAGGAAAAGTGCTAAAAAATTAGGATGACCAGATGAAAATAATTTTCTCAGACCCACTCTTGCCTTGTTACCGACAACCTCCAAATCTGAAAACTGTTCTAATCAGGAGTTTATGGCCATGTACCACACAAAAAGGGACTTATCCATGAAATGTAAGGAGATGCAAAACCTGTTCCCATCTAATGATGACAGACAAGATCTGGATCCCCAACACACAGCAGGACTATAAGATCCCTGCGACATTCACATGTTCTACACCCAGTGTTGTGTACCTGAAAATGTCATGTCTCTATGTTGGAGAAAGAGGACAGAAACTGAAAGCAAGGATGAGGTACCACCGCCGCACAATTAAAAAAGAAGGTACATTTTCCAGTGGCTAAGCATTTTTGTAGCCCAAGACACAATGAAGAACATACAGTAAGAGTAGTGGTCATATTAAAAGGCAATTTCAAATCCCAAAGAGCCATTGGAATTTGGGAATACAGATTTCTGACACTATTTGACACATTGATAACTGGACTACATTTGTCCCAAGGATTTATTATGGCACACTACAAGATCTAAAGAATCTGCTCCAGACATAATGGGGGCACCAGGTCTCTGAGATATCAATCTAGAGACCATAAAACCTTCACGCTGCTTATCTACTTATCCTATACACTTGAATAGGAATGAGCCATCCCATTGAAATGAATGGGACGGCTTGTAATCACACATGCTCACCGCTGCAATTTTGACAGAGAACGGGGAAACAATGAAGGGAAGGCTGTGCTCTCACGGAGCGTGTCTTTCTCTTCAACCAGCTGATCTGATATTGATGACCTATCCAGAGGACATGGCATCAATATTAAAATCCCAGGAAACCCCTTTGAGGACGCATTCTCAAGCTCTTTTTGACAGTCTGTTGTCTTTCAAATGCCCCGTTTCTTGTTTTTACTGTTTCTTCAGACTGTGGTATTGAGCCTGAGAAAGAGACATAAGTTGTCCATTAAAAGGTATCAGACCTGCAAGGTTAGTATTCTGTTTCTCTTAATGAGAGCAATAAGCCTGTTTTCTACTGGCTAACACAGTAACACACTTTTTTAAGTAATATAGTTATGAGGGTTTCATGAGTTAAACTAAATCTGTCATTATGACTTTTGTCCACACTGTGGCAGTGTTGCTTAAGAAAATGTATTTTACACTACTTCTTTGCTGTGCTTGATGGGAAGCAAAATGGGCGAATTACATATCTCACAGTATATACTACGGTAACATGGATAAATTGTGGCTACTAAGTCAATGTTACATAATAATTTAACATGCTAATGACATAAGCAGATATCCCTACTTTTTTTATACATTTTTGGATAGTTACATGTTTGTGTTTTTGAACTCAGTAACGTTAAACTATTTGCAGAATTATTGTAAGTTTTTTTTTTGTTGTTTTATTGCGATTTCCTGATAAATGGTTAATTGGTTGCACCAAGTTTACGCCCCCTTCTCATTTCTTTATATTAATTATTTTATCATTTTTGCTGTTATGTGCAAATTACCTCAGGGTGCATCTAAATGGGGTGTTCATAGTACCTGGAAATCCCCTCTGAGCAGTTTTCAATTTGAGAATTCATTGAGCGAGACATATTAAGACTGGCCTTTCATGCACCAGTTTTGATCCATAATTCGTTGGATTAAAATGTTTCACATTTATTAAGACGCGCACACCTCTTAATAGATTTAAAACATTTGCCGTCCTTACATCAGTAATTGAAATCTATGCCTGCTATGAGCCGTAAAATTTGCTCCAGTTGCAAGTGTGATAGTAATTCTGTCAGTCTGCTGGAGACATGGCCCAATTTTCATGCCACTTTTGAAAAGTGGCAAGATGCAACGTAAATGGCAAATGATTCATGTATAGCATAAATTGCATCTTTACTAAACCATAAGGTAGCTCACTGTTTATGATTTTTAGGATGTTCTTTGGGAGCTTTATAAATCCTTATGCAGTGAGCTCCCTCTAGTGGTGGCTTCAGGCAGACAGAATTAGATTATGTTACTCTATGTCTTTATGAAGGAAACCAGGAGATTTTGAGCTCTGTATCAGAAAACCAGAGCTCCATCCCCATAAAAATATTCTAGCTCTATTTAGAATACATGAAATTCAGTTCTAAATATAAACTTACCATATTTAACCTCTCACCATTCTGAACAATGTACTAACTGCAGACAGCGTCAGAGTTGAGCTAGCCACTCTGATGCCATCTGCAGTGATTGAACTCTATCACTACCTCTTGAGTGAAGACTCAAGCAACTAGTAGAGCATTCATGTATTTGATGACAGAACTATTGAGGCTGTGATATCGAGAATGGGGGGTGGATATGACGGCAAAGGGGGTAAAAGCAGAGAAGCTAGAATCCAGGTAAGTACTCTGAATTAGAGATGAGAGAATCAATTCTAAAATACTCAAGTTTATTAGCAATTTCACAAAAATTCTGCTTCTAAACAAAGCCAAAGTTTTAGAGATTCGATTTGGAGACATCACGCAAATCGGCTCCTGCCATGTTATGTGTCAAATTAAGTACACTAGTAAAGGAAGTGCAGGGAAGATAAAGATAGAGGATTACATGACCCAGCAGGTTTGGCCCTTGCAGTCAGCCTCACAGCCAATCAGGAGACACGATATTGAAATGTCTATTAGGCATAGGCACTAGGTACGATAAGTTCCCAAGCAGAAATATCATTCTGAGGTCAGCCTCTGATGTGATAGGACGTGTCTGTCCTATGAGACCCAGTCTATGGTCCTACAGGGACAGTGTTAGAGACTGGAAAGATATATTTTGTTAGGTAGATTTCTTTACTTGATAGAAAGGTTTTAGCACAAGGGATAGGAGTTAGTTTATTCTGTGTCTTACAGAGTTTGAGCTATTCAATTACAGACTGTGTTGCACTGCACATTAGTGCTCTTTCTTTAATGTGCAGGAGCCAGCTATCAGCCCACTTAATATATAAAAAAAAAAACTAAATCTACTGCCTGATGATATTTCAAGCACTGGGCTAGAGGTCCCACACTAGTAGGGTACCGGGTCCTTTAGGTCAGGGATGCAGGAGGAGGACTAATTAACTTTCATGGTGCGCAACCTGCTGGTCCCTAGTACTGTGACATTGGTATACAGAGCTGACTTCTGTGTCCACGCTGCACTAGTAAGGATCTGGACTGGTAAAGCTCGTCATGATGCTAGACAGAGCTATTATGTTACCAGTGCCCCTGCCCAGGAAATAGTTTAGGACTGTCGGACTGGAATAGGAGACTGGAGAGCACAGGGCAGGCACAAGTCATCCTGTGTAGTCACAGCAGAGTGTGCAGTCTGAGATTTAGGAGGCTGAGTCGGAGCCTCTGAGGACAGACGTGTGAGCGTGTCAGTCAGATCAGACTGTCTACATTATCTGTACTCACAGAGTTATCACATTGTTGTCTGTGGTGTTACATAGGACTGCAGATGACATTTGTTATCTGCTCTCAGAGAGATCACTGTAGTATCTGTGGTATTACATAGGACTTCGTGTAGCATATACTATATTATCTGTACTCAGAGAATTATCACTGTGTTATCTGTAGTGTTGCATAGGACTGCAGGTACCATCTACTATATTATCTGTACTCAGAGTTATTATTGTTATCGGTGGTATTACATAGGACTGCAGGTGACATCTACTAGCTGCTCTCAGAGAGTTATCACTGTGTTAACTGTGGTGTTACATAGAACTGCTGGTAACATCCCACTTCCCCCCAATTCCTCTACATTCTTGTGTCCCTCAACTTATCATTTTGTTGCCTCCATAACATATCAATTTCCTCTGGAAATTGAAGTTTCACAGCAGATGGAGTGCTGAAGGTTAGTGATCCGTAGACTACAATATTGATATACGGTATGACAGTGCACAATACAGTTCTGTTTGGTGCAGTGTTCCTGTGTGTTAGGCTGGTGATACAAGACGATCTTGGGAACAACAAATGTCACACGACCAAGGATTGCAGAGTAACAGTGCAGTCACTGAAATTATTGGGATCGCAGCGCGACTCGCCTGTTATCGAGACCCCAGAATCATGAAAAATCCAACTCTGCTAGTTATTATTATGATTTTTTTTAGCTTTATGACCTAGTGGACAGGAGGCTGTATGGCTAGTGTGCGCGATCTTGACTAGCCACAGGAGCAGAGGCTGCATGGTAGGAGGGGGTTACAGGGAAGTAGTTGGTCTGGGGGAACCTTGTTCAAAAATTTGCTATGAGGTCCAGTCATCTCTAGTTTCAACCCTGATAAGTGTACAAATAAGCATATTATACTGCTTCACCAACAGAGTATATTTTGGTTGCAGAGGTTGTCCAATTCTCCACTTAATAAGCGTACAAAAAGCATGTTTTCCAGAAGCACGGGTTGTGTATATTTTTCCTGCAGAGGTCGTGCTATTGCAATTTTTTTTTTCTTCAAAAAACCTGTTGCTAATTTTCTACAGTTAATACGTGTACAAATAAAGGGACACATTTATTAAGACCAGCGTTTTAGACGCCGGTCTGAATAAACCCCTAAGCTGGCGGTGGATCCGTCAAAGTTATGATGAGGCGCAGGCCTCTTCATAACTTCAGCAGATCCTCCGCCAGTTCTAAATGTAAGACCGCTTCCTAGCTGTCTTATCGTTAAAACTTTTTCTACACCTGAAACACGCCCATGCCCACTTTTTTAGATGTGGCTTGAGCGGGAAGAAGTTGCAGATTGCGTATTTCAACATCATAAATGACCCTCAAAGTATTTTACTGTGAAAACAGCAGGGTATATTTTGGTTGCAGAGATTGAGCAATTGTTCCTTTTCTTCCCAATAACCTGTTGCAAATTTTCTACAGTTAATACAGTATACAATAAACTTGTTTTGCTGCATCAACCACAGGTTATATTTTCCCTGCAGAGATTATTGAATTGAAAGAGAAAGGGAGAGAGAAAAACATTTATACATTTTTTTTTTAAAAGAGAGAAAGACATGTCCTAAGAGATCTCAGAATGTCATACATACATTTTCAGACCAGTTTGAGCACTTCTAATTTTGGTTTAGTGAATTAAATCTTCCAACCAGTTCTTTAGAATCAGACCTGATCCGTATTTCAAGAAATTTCCTCATCCCTATTTACGATTATTGACTAGGGTTAGTTCCCTCTTTAAGCTGCTAGAGTACGCTGGTAATAACTTGCATGTCGCACGGGAAATGGTTCCCAGAGAACAGCTTTCGTGCTGTTTGCAACCATTCCTAGTGTGTGGATAGGGACAACAGACTGTCATAAAATTGTCTGCTGATGGATATGGAAGAATTTCTTTCCCTAGAAACGAAGGTTTTATGGGAAAACGTCTGTTGTTAATGGTAACGAATCAGTTAATAACATTATATTAGGGAATTGCGAGCTTGTTTATCACATTCCCATTTAGCGGCTGAATTGCCGGTCTGTAGTGCTTTACTGTGAAATGCAGAATCAGCAGAGCGAGTCCTTCATTACAATGGAGAGGACACAATGTGCTGGCATAATCGCAAAAGACTCTGCTTTGTCATTTTTGAGCTTCCTGTAAATCTCTATCCCGGGCAGCATTACACCCATGATTCATGGAGGCTTCATTTGTCACTGTGCAAACGTGGCTTTGTGTTTGATCTCTATTAACCACCTCAGCCCCCAGTGCTTAAACACCCTGAAAGACCAGGCCACTTTTTACACTTCTGACCTACACTACTTTCACCGTTTATTGCTCGGTCATGCAACTTACCACCCAAATGAATTTTACCTCCTTTTCTTCTCACTAATAGAGCTTTCATTTGGTGGTATTTCATTGCTGCTGACATTTTTACTTTTTTTGTTATTAATCGAAATTTAATGATTTTTTTGCAAAAAAATGACATTTTTCATTTTCAGTTGTCAAATTGTGCAGAAAAAACGACATCCATATATAAATTTAGCTCTAAATTTAATGTTCTACATGTCTTTGATAAAAAAAAAATGTTTGGGTAAAAAAAAAATGGTTTGGCTAAAAGTTATAGCGTTTACAAACTATGGTACAAAAATGTGAATTTCCGCTTTTTGAAGCAGCTCTGACTTTCTGAGCACCTGTCATGTTTCCTGAGGTTCTACAATGCCCAGACAGTACAAACACCCCACAAATGACCCCATTTCAGAAAGTACACACCCTAAGGTATTCGCTGATGGGCATAGTGAGTTCATAGAACTTTTTATTTTTTGTCACAAGTTAGCGGAAAATGATGATTTTTTTTTTTTTTTCTTACAAAGTCTCATATTCCACTAACTTGTGACAAAAAATAAAAAGTTCTATGAACTCACTATGCCCATCACGAAATACCTTGGGGTCTCTTCTTTCCAAAATGGGGTCACTTGTGGGGTAGTTATACTGCCCTGGCATTCTAGGGGCCCAAATGTGTGGTAAGGAGTTTGAAATCAAATTCTGTAAAAAATGACCTGTGAAATCCGAAAGGTGCTCTTTGGAATATGGGCCCCTTTGCCCACCTAGGCTGCAAAAAAGTGTCACACATCTGGTATCTCTGTATTCAGTAGAAGTTGAGGAATGTGTTTTGGGGTGTCTTTTTACATATACCCATGCTGAGTGAGATAAATATCTTGGTCAAATGCCAACTTTGTATAAAAAAATGGGAAAAGTTGTCTTTTGCCAAGATATTTCTCTCACCCAGCATGGGTATATGTAAAATGACACCCCAAAACACATTCCCCATCTTCTCCTGAGTACAGAGATACCAGATGTGTGACACTTTTTTGCAGCCTAGGTGGGCAAAGGGGCCCATATTCCAAAGAGCACCTTTCGGATTTCACTCGTCATTTTTTACAGAATTTGATTTCAAACTCCTTACCACACATTTGGGCCCCTAGAATGCCAGGGCAGTATAACTACCCCACAAGTGACCCCATTTTGGAAAGAAGAGACCCCAAGGTATTCGCTGATGGGCATAGTGAGTTCATGGAAGTTTTTATTTTTTTGTCACAAGTTAGTGGAATATAAGACTTTGTATGAAAAAAAAAAAAAAAAAATCATCATTTTCCACTAACTTGTGACAAAAAATAAAAAATTCTAGGAACTTGCCATGCCCCTCACGGAATACCTTGGGGTGTCTTCTTTCCAAAATGGGGTCACTTGTGGGGTAGTTATACTGCCCTGGCATTTTCCAGGGGCCCTAATGTGTGGTAAGTAGGTAAATGACCTGTGAAATCCGAAAGGTGCTCTTTGGAATGTGGGCCCCTTTGCCCACCTAGGCTGCAAAAAAGTGTCACACATGTGGTATCTCCGTACTCAGGAGAAGGTGGGGAATGTGTTTTGGGGTGTCATTTTACATATACCCATGCTGGGTGAGAGAAATATCTTGGCAAAAGACAACTTTTCCCATTTTTTTATACAAAGTTGGCATTTGACCAAGATATTTATCTCACCCAGCATGGGTATATGTAAAAAGACACCCCAAAACACATTCCTCAACTTCTCCTGAATACAGAGATACCAGATGTGTGACACTTTTTTGCAGCCTAGGTGGGCAAAGGTGCCCAAATTCCTTTTAGGAGGGCATTTTTAGACATTTGGATACCAGACTTCTTCTCACGCTTTGGGGCCCCTAAAATGCCAGGGCAGTATAAATACCCCACATGTGACCCCATTTTGGAAAGAAGACACCCCAAGGTATTCAATGAGGGGCATAGCGAGTTCATAGAAGAAAAAAAAATTTGCCACAAGTTAGCGGAAATTGATTTTTTTGGATTTTGTTCTCACAAAGTCTCCCTTTCCGCTAACTTGGGACAAAAATTTCAATCTTTCATGGACTCAATATGCCCCTCAGCGAATACCTTGGGGTGTCTTCTTTCCAAAATGGTGTTATTTGTGGGGTGTTTGTACTGCCCTGGCATTTGAGGGTCTCCACAATCATTACATGTATGCCCAGCATTAGGAGTTTCTGCTATTCTCGTTATATTGAGCATACGGGTAATGAGATTTTTTTTTTTCGTTCAGCCTCTGGGCTGAAAGAAAAAATCGAACGGCACAGATTTCTTCATTCACATCGATCAATGTGGATGAAAAAATCTCTGCCAAAAAAAAAAAAGGAGGGGAAAGGCGTCTGCCAGGACATAGGAGCTCCGCCCAACATCCATACCCACTTAGCTCGTATGCCCTGGCAAACCCGATTTCTCCATTCACATCAATCGATGTGGATGAATAAATCATTGCCGGGATTTTTTTTTTTATATATACAAAGTGTTTGCCAAAGTATATGAACACCGCCACCTCCTCAGCTCATATGCCTCGGCAAACGTATCTTTTACTGCAGAGGAGAAATCTCGTCTTGCAGCGCCGCATACACCGACTTGCGTGTAATCTGACAGCAGCGCAATGCTTCTGTCAGAATGCACATCAGTGCTGCAGCTAGTCGATCGGTTGGTCCACCTGAAAGGTAAAAAAAACAAAACAAAAAAGAAAAAACCAGGCCGCAAAGCAATAACTTTATTAACTTTAGAACAGAACATATTAACTTTTTTTAAACTTTTTTAACTTTTTTTACTTACCGGTAATTTTTTTTTTTGTTTTAGTTTTTTTTACCTTTATAGAACAAACCTCTCCTTCCCCATGGGACAATGTGCAAAGCGCAAATCGCCCAAAGATGTGGCAAAGTACGTTATGCACTTTATCCCAGGTGAAAGGAGAGGTTTGCAGCAGCTGAGAGTAAAAGGGCCCTAATAGCCCTGTGTGCCTGTCCTGTGAGATGCAATCCCTATGCTAGGTGTACCTGTGTGTGGTACTTCCGGAAACACTCTCCATAGCATAGGGCAGGGTGGTCAGCACAGTCAGGACAGAAATAGCGGGTGTCACGCCTTATTCCACTCCTGCTACAGACACGACATCTTTTTCGGGGTGACGGTTGGGTTGAGGTACCAGGAACGACACTGGGGAAATGTCGCTCGTGTAGACGGCTAACTACACTGGTGGATGGGGCCACGGAACCTCCTGGGTAAAGGAGGTTCTCGATGATCTCTTCCTGGAATTTGAGGAAAGATCGTGTTCTCCCAGCCTTACTGTAGAGAACAAAACTATTGTACAGCGCCAATTGAATTAAATATACAGACACCTTCTTATACCAGCATCTGGTTCTGCGGGAAACTAAATACGGAGACAACATCTGGTCATTGAAGTCCACCCCTCCCATGAGCGCATTATAATCGTGGACACAGAGGGGCTTTTCAATGACACGGGTTGCTCGCTCAATTTGGATTGTCGTGTCTGCGTGAATGGAGGAGAGCATGTAAACGTCACGCTTGTCTCTCCATTTCACCGCGAGCAGTTCTTCGTTACACAAGGCAGCCCTCTCCCCCCTTGCAAGACGGGTGGTTACAAGCCGTTGGGGGAAGCCCACGCGACTAGTTCGCGCGGTGCCACAGGCGCAAATCCGTTCTAGAAACAAATGCCTAAAGAGGGCCACACTTGTGTAGAAATTGTCCACATAAAGATGGTACCCCTTGCCGAATAAGGGTGACACCAAGTCCCAGACTGTCTTCCCACTGCTCCCCAGGTAGTCAGGGCAACCGACCGGCTCCAGGGTCTGATCTTTTCCCTCATAGATCCGAAATTTGTGGGTATAGCCTGTGGCCCTTTCACAGAGCTTATACAATTTGACCCCATACCGGGCACGCTTGCTTGGGATGTATTGTTTGAAGCCAAGGCGCCCGGTAAAATGTATTAGGGACTCGTCTACGCAGATGTTTTGCTCAGGGGTATACAAATCTGCAAATTTCTGGTTGAAATGGTCTATGAGGGGCCGAATTTTGTGGAGCCGGTCAAAAGCAGGGTGGCCTCTGGGACGGGAGGTGGTGTTGTCGCTAAAATGCAGAAAGCGCAGGATGGTCTCAAATCGTGTCCTGGACATAGCAGCAGAGAACATGGGCATGTGATGAATCGGGTGCGTTGACCAATATGACCGCAATTCATGCTTTTTTGTCAGGCCCATGTTGAGGAGAAGGCCCAGAAAAATTTTAAGTTCGGAAACTTGGACTGGTTTCCACCGGAAAGGCTGGGCATAATAGCTTCCCGGGTTTGCGGTTATAAATTGTGTGGCATACCGGTTTGTCTCTGCCACGACTAAGTCCAAGAGCTCCGCAGTCAAGAACAGCTCAAAAAATCCCAGGGCCGAACCGATTTGAGCCGTCTCAACCCGAACTCCAGACTGGGCGGTGAAAGGGGGAACTACTGGTGCGGCTGAAGTTGGTGACTGCCAATCAGGATTTGCCAGCACCTCAGGGACTCTAGGGGGTTTACGGGCCTGTCTGTGCGGTGGCTGCGACGGGGTAACTATTGCACGTGCCACCGTACCAGCTTCAACTGCCCTTCTGGTGCTCGCTACTTCACCATGTTGTACGGCAGTGCTGGTACTAGGTCCAGGAAGGGCTGCGCTGCTGGTGTATGCCTCACCACGTGATCCGGCAGCGACAGCCCCACTCTGCTGCTCTTGAAGCGGATCCTGCGCAACCTGTGGTCTAGCGACATGGGGCCGGGTACGCCTGGTGCTGCCAGGGACCTCCACCTCCTCGTCCGAACTTTGGGTCAGAGAGCCACTGCTTTCCACAGGTTCATATTCTGACCCGCTAGATTCGTCAGATGAGGGTTCCCACTCCTCATCCGACTGGGTCAGAATCCTGTAGGCCTCTTCAGAAGAATACCCCCTGTTTGACATTTTGGACTACTAAATTTAGGGGTATTCCCTGAGACTACCCAAGAAAAAAAGCAAACCTGTCTTACAAAGGGGAGGCTAGCGAAGTACCGGAGGCCGCTGCGGTTGATAAAAAATATCAAAACTGATTTTTTTATCGCCGCAGTGCGTGTAAAGTGAATGTGCAGTGATCAGAAAAATATATTTTTTTGTCACTGCGGTGGGGGGGGCGTGGGTGAACGCACGTGTGGGCGACCGATCAGGCCTGATCGGGCAAACACTGCGTTTTGAGTGGAGGGCGAGCTAAGGTGACACTAATACTATTATAGATCTGACCGTGATCAGTTTTGATCACTTACAGATACTATAAAAGTACAAATGCTGATTAGCGATACGCTAATCAGCGAATAAAAGTGACTGCGGTGGGGTGGGCGCTAACTGACGCTAACTACCTAACCAAGGGGCCTAAACTATCCCTAAAACCTAACAGCCAATACTAGTGGAAAAAAAAAGTGACAGTTTACACTGATCACTTTTTGTCTTTCACTAGTGATTGACAGGGGCGATCAAAGGGTTAATTGGGGTGCAGGGGGGTGATCAGGGGCTACAGTGAAGTGTTTGGTGCTACTCACAGTTCAGTCTGCTTCTCTGCTGGATCCAACCGACGAAAAGGACCAGCAGAGAAGCCATATAACAGATCATATTTACTAATATGATCTGTTATATGGCTTGTGATTGGATTTTTTTTAAAATCGCCAGCCTGCCAGCCAATGATCGTTGCTGGCAGGCTGGTGACGAACTTCTTCTTTAACTTTTGCCGGCCCGCGATGCGCATGCGCGGGCCGGCTTTGAGCGAAATCTCGCGTCTCGCGAGATGACGCGTATATGCGTGACTCTGCGCAGCGCTGCCACCTCCGGAACGCGATCCTGCGTTAGGCGGTCCGGAGGTGGTTAAATGTGAAATAGAAAAAGATTGGGAGTTTTTTCCATCTTAAATATTGTGGAACCGTCATTGAGAATTAGGACATAACAAAAAATAACATCCCTGTGCCCCCCATGAAATCTACTATGCTTAGGAGGATTTCCAAGACTTTAATACTGATGACCTAACCTCTGTATAGGTCATCAGTATCTGATCAGTGGGGGTCCAACACCCGGGACTCTGACTGATCAGCTGTTTGAAAAGGCACCGGAGCCTCCTGTGAGCCTTTCCTATAGTGTGCAAGCATGGCCACCGCTGCTGGATTGCAGAGTGGTCGTAACCATGGATACCAGCAGTGTATATTGTGATGGAAAAATTAGTCAGGCCAGCAAAGAAAGGCAATATGGACAATCACAATAAATTAGTAAGTGCCTTGTTTTAACTTTGGCTACATGATAAATTTGCTGAAGTGAGACAACCCTTTTAAAACAAAATATAGGGTTTTGAAGTCACTGCTCTAGGATATTACTATTCTAAACAACAATGCATGTATGGACCTCTACACATTCCATGTACAACTGTGATGCTCCATTATACAGCTTCTGCTTAAAAAATATGGAGGCGAACAGGTAATTAGAAGTACAAACCGGATTCCAAAAAAGTTGGGACACTAAACAAATTGTGAATAAAAACTGAATGCAATTATTTGGAGATGGCAAATGTCAATATTTTATTTGTAATAGAACGTAGATGACAGATCAAACGTTTAATCCGAGTAAATGTATAATTTTAAAGGAAAAATACATTGATTCAAAATTTCACGGTGTCAACAAATCCCAAAAAAGTTGAGACAAGTAGCAATAAGAGGCTGGAAAAATTAATTTGAGCATAACGAAGAGCTGGAAGACCAATTAACACTAATTAGGTCAATTGGCAACATAATTGGGTATAAAAAGAGCTTCTCAGAGTGGCAGTGTCTCTCAGAAGCCAAGATGGGTAGAGGATCACCAATTCCCACAATGTTGCGCAGAAAGATAGTGGAGCAATATCAGAAAGGTGTTACCCAGCGAAAAATTGCAAAGACTTTGCATCTATCATCATCAACTGTGCATAACATCATCCGAAGATTCTGAGAATCTGGAACAATCTCTGTGCGTAAGGGTCAAGGCCGTAAAACCATACTGGATGCCCATGATCCCTGGGCCCTTAAACAACACTGCACCACAAACAGGAATGCTACTGTAAAGGAAATCACAGAATGGGCTCAGGAATACTTCCAGAAACCATTGTCAGTGAACACAATCCACCGTGCCATCCGCCGTTGCCAGCTGAAACTCTACAGTGCAAAGAAGAAGCCATTTCTAAGCAAGATCCACAAGCTCAGGCGTTTTCACTGGGCCAGGGATCATTTAAAATGCAGTGTGGCAAAATGGAAGACTGTTCTGTGGTCAGACGAGTCACGATTCGAAGTTCTTTTTGGAAATCTGGGACGCCATGTCATCCGGACCAAAGAGGACAAGGACAACCCAAGATGTTATCAACGCTCAGTTCAGAAGCCTGCATCTCTGATGGTATGGGGTTGCATGAGTGCGTGTGGCATGGGCAGCTTGCATGTCTGGAAAGGCACCATCAATGTAGAAAAATATATTCAGGTTCTAGAACAACATATGCTCCCATCCAGACATCATCTCTTTCAGGGAAGACCCTGCATTTTTCAACAAGATAATGCCAGACCACATTCTGCATCAATCACAACATCATGGCTGCGTAGGAGAAGGATCCGGGTACTGAAATGGCCAGTCTGCAGTCCAGATCTTTCACCTATAGAGAACATTTGGCGCATCATAAAGAGGAAGGTGCAACAAAGAAGGCCCAAGACGATTGAACAGTTAGAGGCCTGTATTAGACAAGAATGGGAGAGCATTCCTATTTCTAAACTTGAGAAACTGGTCTCCTCGGTCCCCAGACGTCTGTTGAGTGTTGTAAGAAGAAGGGGAGATGCCACACAGTGGTGAAAATGGACTTGTCCCAACTTTTTGGGGATTTGTTGACACCATGAAATTCTGATTCAACATATTTTTCCCTTAAAATGGTACATTTTCTCAGTTTAAACTTTTGTTCCGTGATTTATGTTCTATTTTGAATAAAATATTAGAAGTTGGCATCTCCACATCATTGCATTCAGTTTTTATTCACGATTTGTATAGTGTCCCAACTTTTTTTGAATCCGGTTTGTAAATTTGTGTGTCTAACCTGATTTTTTGGGATCTTTCTTTCCATCTGCATGCCTTTACAAAATGTATATTTTCTCCATCCCTTCTTGATGAGTGAACAAGCTCCTCCTAGTGAGATGCTAAAGGTGAACTCCACAATCTAAGCTAGTCCAATGTCCCTTCGCTTCTACGACAGAAGCAGAAAAAGCAAAAGAAACTGCAACTGTATCTCCATCTTCCCCGTCGTCTATTTACTGCATTACTGTAGATTTGTTTTGGCTGAGGAGGTTTCTGAACATGTAAAGAGAGCCTGAAAGCCAGGATAGGCAAGCTGCAGGGTGCTCGATGATGCTTCTTTCATAAGATAATATTACAAAGTTTAATGTATTTTTATGAACTACTGATTTATGCCAAAAATAATAGCAATATGTAGACTTTAATATATGATCCTAATTACATGTTTAGCATTTTGCCAATTCTTTTTTTCTGCTGGCTTTATCCTCTTTTTCTTAAGTATGTGCATTACCCCACTTCTGCTCTTCCTTCCTTCATACCAAATGCAGTCTCACTCTCAAAAAAACTTAGAAACTGAAGGAAACTGCAGCTGCATCCCCCACCTCCTTGTCTTCTCTTTATTCTATTACTGTCTATGGTTTGTTTGGTCTAAAGACGTGGTCACATTTACAGAAAGCCTGCAGGCAGGGAAAGACAAACCTCCAACTGCTTCCCATACTAAGATATAGTATATTACAAGGTTTTTTTGTATTCACATATACAGTCCGGATCAAAAGTTTAAGACCACTTGAAAAATGGCAAAAAATCATATTTAGCATGGCTGGATCCTAACAAGGTTCCAAGTAGAGCTTCAACATGCAACAAGAAGAAATGGGAGTGAGACAAAACATTTTTTGAGCATTCAATTTAAAGAAAACAACGAATAAACTGAAACAGGCTGTTTTTTAGCTGATCAAAATTTTAGGACCACATGCCTTTAAAAGGCCAAATCTGTGCAAAGATGTGGATTCATTGTCATTTTCTGTCAGGTAGTCACACGTTGTGATGGCAAAGGCAAAAAAACTCTCCCTTTTTGAACGTGGTCGGGTTGTTGAACTGCGTAAGCAGGGTCTCTCACAGCGCTCCATCGCTGCTGAGGTGGGACGCAGTAAGACAGTCATTTGGAATTTCTTAAATGATCCTGAGGGTTATGGAACAAAAAAGTCAAGTGGAAGACCCAAAAACATGTCCTCAACACTGAGCTGGAGGATCCAATTGGCTGTCCGTCAAGACACTGGACGATCCTCGACCCAAATTAAGGGCCTTACTGGTGCTGACTGCAGCCCCATAACCATCAGACGGCATCTGAGACTGAAGGGCTTCAAAAACAAAAAACGTCTTCAAAGACCTCGTCTCCTTGAACGCCACCGAACTGCTCGTTTGGACTTTGCAAGAGAGCACCAAACATGGGCATTCCTCATGACTGAGGGCCCTCGTCTGTGTGGTTTTTCAACAGGACAACGCTACAGTACACAATGCCCGCAGGACAAGGGACTTCTTCCAGGAGAATAACATCACTCTTTTGGCCCATCCTGCCTGTTCCCCTGATCCAAATCCAATTGAGAACCTTTAGGGATGGATGGCAAGGGAAGTTTACAAAAATGGACAACAGTTCCAGACAGTAGATGGCCTTCGTGCGGCCGTCTTCACCACTTGGAGAAATGTTCCCACTCACCTCATGCAAACGCTTGCATCAAGCATGCCGAAACAAATTTTGGAAGTGATAAAAGATAACGGCGGAGCTACTCATTACTGAGTTCATGTTTGGAAGTTGGATTTCTGTTTTGGGGGGTTTAGTTTTTTTTTGGAGGTGTGGTCCTAAACTTTTGATCAGCTGAAAAACAGCCTGTTTCAGTTTATTCGTTGTTTTCATTAAATTAAATGCTCAAAAAATGTTTTGTCTCACTCCCATTTCTTCTTGTTGCATGTTGAAGCTCTACTTGGAACCTTGTTAAGATCCAGCCATGCTAAATAAGATTTTTTGACATTTTTCAAGTGGTCTTAAACTTTTGATCTGGACTGTACTATAGATTTATGTAGTTTGTCATTGTTCCTTCTCTGCTGACTTTATCCTTATCTTCTTAAGTATTCATATTACATTTCCCTGAAAGCAGTACATATGCTGAGCTAAAACAATTCTAGCAAAATTTGATTCTAAAATGTTTTTTCTCTGTGTGCTTTATTCTAGGCCAAAGCTCCAAGAATGTCAGTTCATCTCCCAGCATCGAGAGTTTGCCTGGAGGCTGTGACCACACAGATTCTCCTCCTCTGTCAGCTGGGAAGAAAGATTCCTTCTTCAGCAATATCTCGCGCTCTCGTTCTCATAGCAAATCCCAAGGGAAAAGGGAGTCTGTAAGTTCCGCTTGCTTGCACTAATGCTTCAGGTTTCATTTTTGCCTGCAAAGAGATACATGATGAAATTGTTAGAATTGTAATGGTTGTCAGAAAATGTAGATGGCAATCACATCTTGCGATCAGTTATTTTGAGGGTGAGGGCATATTCTGCAATGTGCAAATGTTTGAATTTATTCGATATGTATTCAAATAGTACTTTTTTAGGTTGAAATTAGAACTGTGAAGAAACCCTTGAAGATACTATCCTGTCCTGTACAATATATTTACAGGTACATGCCTTAAAGGGAATATATTATCCAAATATTAATTCTGGGGTAGGGCCCATACTAGTTTTTGCTATGGAGCCCTATGATTTCTGTCTATGCCGCCTGGCAATCCCCTATACCTACCTCCTTGTAGATATAGTTCTCCTGTCTGATTGAAGTGCCACAACCAACTTTACTCTCCGTTTTGGAGAACCAGTGATCCATTTGGATCACTGATTCTGTTGGATACATTGTAATGCATTATTTCCATGCTAAGAAACTCCAGAAAAATAATCAACTGCATAACAATTCTCCCCAAGCTAGAAGCTGATCAAAGAGATGAAGGGAGAACATGCAAGATGAAAATAAGTTCTCACAAAGAACCTTTTTGAATTTAATAAATATCAACTGGGTTGTCTGGAAATAATATCACTGGAATCAAAGGGCTTTTCCGAGACTTTTATACCAATCTATATTCTAGATGGGTCATCAGTAACCAATTGGAGGGGGGCTGACACCCAGCACAGTGCTGTACATTGTATACTGTAGCAGCGATGCTCAGCGCTATTCACTTCTATGGGGCTGAGCTGCACCTTTGGCCAAGTGACCAATGAACATGACATCACATTACCTAGGTTAAGCTGCGAGAAGGCCGCAGTGCTACTGCCAGTTCCTTCTTAAAAAGGTGATTGAGGGGACCCCCATGATCAGATCAGAGCAGAGGATAAGTCATCAATTAAAGTATCTTGGAAAACCCCTTTATCCACCTCCGGACCACCGTACGCAGCGACGCGTCCTGGAGGTGGTTGGTTGATTCCGCCTGGACGCGCCGGCGCGTCCTCTCGCGGGACGCGAGATTTCCTGTGAACGCGCGCACACAGGCGCGCGTACTCACAGGAACGGAAGGTAAGAGAGTGGATCTCCAGCCTGCCAGCGGCGATCGTTCGCTGGCAGGCTGGAGATGTGATTTTTTTAACCCCTAACAGGTATATTAGACGCTGTTTTGATAACAGCGTCTAATATACCTGCTACCTGGTCCTCTGGTGGTCCCTTTTGTTTGGATCGACCACCAGAGGACACAGATAGCTCATCAATATGTAGCACCAAGCACCACACTACACTACACCCCCCCCGTCACTTATTAACCCCTTATTAGCCCCTGATCACCCCTGATCGCCTCATATAGACTCCCTGATCACCCCCTGTCATTGATTACCCCCCTGTCATTGATCACACCCCTGTAAAGCTCCATTCAGACGTCCGCATGATTTTTACGGATCCACTGATAGATGGATCGGATCCGCAAAACGCATACGGACGTCTGAATGGAGCCTTACAGGGGCGTGATCAATGACTGTGGTGATCACCCCATATAGACTCCCTGATCACCCCCCTGTCATTGATCACACCCCTGTAAAGCTCCATTCAGACGTCCGCATGATTTTTACGGATCCACTGATAGATGGATCGGATCCGCAAAACGCATACGGACGTCTGAATGGAGCCTTACAGGGGCGTGATCAATGACTGTGGTGATCACCCCATATAGACTCCCTGATCAACCCCCTGTCATTGATTACCCCCCTGTCATTGATCACACCCCTGTAAAGCTCCATTCAGACGTCCGCATGATTTTTACGGATCCACTGATAGATGGATCGGATCCGCAAAACGCATACGGACGTCTGAATGGAGCCTTATAGGGGGGTGATCAATGACAGGGGGGTGATCACCCCATATAGACTCCCTGATCACCCCCCTGTCATTGATCACCCCCCTGTCATTGATCACCCCCCTGTAAGGCTCCATTCAGAAATTTTTTTGGCCCAAGTTAGCGGAAATTATTTTATTTTTTCTTACAAAGTCTCATATTCCACTAACTTGTGTCAAAAAATAAAATCTCACATGAACTCACCATACCCCTCACGGAATCCAAATGCGTAAAATTTTTTAGACATTTATATTCCAGACTTCTTCTCACGCTTTAGGGCCCCTAGAATGCCAGGGCAGTATAAATACCCCACATGTGACCCCATTTCGGAAAGAAGACACCCCAAGGTATTCCGTGAGGGGCATATTGAGTCCATGAAAGACTGAAATATTTATCCCAAGTTAGCGGAAAGGGAGACTTTGTGAGAAAAAAAAAAATATCAATTTCTGCTAACTTGTGCCAAAAAAAAAAAAATTCTATGAACTCGCCATGCCCCTCATTGAATACCTTGGGGTGTCTTCTTTCCAAAATGGGGTCACATGTGGGGTATTTATACTGCCCTGGCATTCTAGGGGCCCTAAAGCGTGAGAAGAAGTCTGGGATCCAAATGTCTAAAAATGCCCTCATAAAAGGAATGTGGGCCCCTTTGCGCATCTAGGCTGCAAAAAAGTGTCACACATGTGGTATCGCCGTTCTCAGGAGAAGTTGGGCAATGTGTTTTGGGGTGTCATTTTACATATACCCATGCTGGGTGAGATAAATATCTTGGTCAAATGCCAACTTTGTATAAAAAAATGGGAAAAGTTGTCTTTTGCAGAGATATTTCTCTCACCCAGCATGGGTATATGTAAAATGACACCCCAAAACACATTCCCCAACTTCTCCTGAATACGGCGATACCACATGTGTGACACTTTTTTGCAGCCTAGGTGGGCAAAGGGGCCCACATTCCAAAGAGCACCTTTAGGATTTCACAGGTCATTTAAATACTTACCACACATTAGTGCCCCTGGAAAATGCCAGGGCAGTATAACTACCCCACAAGTGACCCCATTTTGGAAAGAAGACACCCCAAGGTATTCCGTGAGGGGCATGGCGAGTTCCTAGAATTTTATATTTTTTGTCACAAGTTAGCGGAAAATGATGATTTTTTTTTTTTCTTTTTTCCCTTACAAAGTCTCATATTCCACTAACTTGTGACAAAAAATAAAAACTTCCATGAACTCACTATGCCATCACGAAATACCTTGGGGTGTCTTCTTTCTAAAATGGGGTCACTTGTGGGGTAGTTATACTGCCCTGGCATTCTAGGGGCCCAAATGTGTGGTAAGAAGTTTGAAATCAAAATGTGTAAAAAATGACCGGTGAAATCCGAAAGGTGCTCTTTGGAATATGGGCCCCTTTGCCCACCTAGGCTGCAAAAAAGTGTCACACATGTGGTATCTCCGTACTCAGGAGAAGTTGGGGAATGTGTTTTGGGGTGTCATTTTACATATACCCATGCTGGGTGAGAGAAATATCTTGGCAAAAGACAACTTTTCCCATTTTTTTATACAAAGTTGTCATTTGACCAAGATATTTATCTCACCCAGCATGGGTATATGTAAAATGACACCCCAAAACACATTCCCCAACTTCTCCTGAATACGGAGATACCAGATGTGTGACACTTTTTTGCAGCCTAAGTGGGCAAAGGGGCCCATATTCCAAAGAGCACCTTTCGGATTTCACCGGTCATTTTTTACACATTTTGATTTCAAACTTCTTACCACACATTTGGGCCCCTAGAATGCCAGGGCAGTATAACTACCCCACAAGTGACCCCATTTTAGAAAGAAGACACCCCAAGGTATTTCGTGATGGCATAGTGAGTTCATGGAAGTTTTTATTTTTTGTCACAAGCGAATACCTTAGGGTGTCTACTTACCGAAATGGTATCATTTGTGGGGTGTTTGTACTGTCTGGCCATTGTAGAACCTCAGGAAACATGACAGGTGCTCAGAAAGTCAGAGCTGCTTCAAAAAGCGGAAATTCACATTTTTGTACCATAGTTTGTAAACGCTATAACTTTTACCCAAACCATTTTTTTTTTACCCAAACATTTTTTTTTAATCAAAGACATGTAGAACAATAAATTTAGAGAAAAAAATTTATATGGATGTCGTTTTTTTTTGCAAAATTTTACAACTGAAAGTGAAAAATGTCATTTTTTTACCAAAAAATCGTTAAATTTCGATTAATAACAAAAAAAGTAAAAATGTCAGCAGCAATGAAATACCACCAAATGAAAGCTCTATTAGTGAGAAGAAAAGGAGGTAAAATTCATTTGGGTGGTAAGTTGCATGACCGAGCAATAAACGGTGAAAGTAGTGTAGGTCAGAAGTGTAAAAAGTGGCCTGGTCTTTCAGGGTGTTTAAGCTATGGGGGCTGAGGTGGTTAATATCAAATAGCTTTTTCAAAATTAGAGTATTTTCACAGAAATTGTGCAACAATTGTCTGGTATTTCAGCACACCCCCATTCAGGTTAAAGGGTTATTCCAAAATTTTGATATTTATGACCTAAGCTTAGGGAATAGGTCATCATTATCAGATCTGTAGTGTCTGACTCCCCGTGGCATCCTTCTGATCAGGTGATTTTTTTTTGCACGATTTGACAAAGACAATGAGCTGCCTGTCATCAAATTAGCCCAGCAAGAGGCTCCATCATGTTCCCTGATGCTGAGAGCACATGAGGTAGAATGGGCCTTAAGCCACAATAATCCCTACAAAGCAGCTGGCGCTGATGAAGTTCCTGGAGAGGTCCTAAAAAACTGTGCTAATCATCTGAAAACAGTGTTTACCAGTATATGTAACAGCTCACTAGAGCAGGCCATTGTCCCCACTTGCATGAAGTCCTCCACAATTGTCCCAATTCCAAAACAGGCAGGGGTGTAGACCTTAAGTGATTATCGCCCGGTGGCTCTCACTCCTATTGTTATGAAGTGCTTTGAACAACTTGTCCTCAGGCACATGAAGAGCAAGATCTGCACCTCCATGGACTAATACCAGTTTGCTTACAGAGCACATAGGTCAACTGAGGATGCTGTTTCACTTGCCCATCACACCGCACTGTCACACCTGGAACACAGAGACAGCTATGTGCGGATGCTGTTCATTGATTACAGCTCAGCCTTTAACACCATCCCTCCCAACAAGTTGCCAAGGAAACTTCACAACTTGGGTTTCAGCTCACACCTGTGCAACTGGATACTAGATTTTCTTACAAAAAGATCACAAATCGTACGCATGGACAAGCACTTCTCTTCATCCTTAACACTAAACACTGGGGTACTGCAAGGCTGTGTGTTGAGCCCTCTCCTTTACTTCCTCTTCACAAATGACTGCAAACCTATTCACAATACCAATACCATTATAAAATTTGCAGATGACATGACCGTGATAGGCCTAATCTCCAATAATGATGAAACAGCCTATAGGAAAGAGGTTGAGAACCTAGAGAGATGGAGTAAGAACAACAACCTCATACTCAATACCAAGAAAACAAAGGAGCTGATTCTGGATTTTAGGAGGAAGAAATTAAAGGGACACCATCCCATTAGCATTAATGGTGGAAACGTGGAGATAGTTCAAAGTTTCAGATTTTTGGGAGTTCATTTTAGTCAGGACCTGTCATGGATAAAAAAAAAAACACAACAGAAATTACCAAAAAAGGCCTTCAGAGGCTTCATTTTCTGAGGAGTCTGAAGAAAGCACAACTCCCAAAACAGTTGCTAGTCAATTTTTACAGGTGCACCATAGAATCTGTTATCACATACTGCATTACAGTGAGGTACTCTGGCTACTGTTCTGAGGACAAGAAGACCCTCAAGCATATCATCAGAATGGCTGGAAGAATCACTAGTACTATGTTACCATCACTGGAGGACATGGCAGAAACAGGGCAAAGATTATCTACAGGGATCCAACTCACCCTGACTACAGCCTTTTCACTCTCTTACCCTCCGGTAGGCGTCTTAGAGCCCTTCATGCCCGCACCACTAGGCTGAAGAACAGCTTTTACCCCAAAGCAATCAGTCTCCTAAATGCTCAGAGACTATTGCCCCTTCCTAGGATAGAAACTACCACAGACTGAAAGTGACTGCTGCATTCGTGACCCCATGATGATCTCTTGTCTGCAGTGATGTCTGAATCAGTTTGTATATACACTCACCTAAAGAATTATTAGGAACACCTGTTCTATTTCTCATTAATGCAATTATCTAGTCAACCAATCACATGGCAGTTGCTTCAATGCATTTAGGGGTGTGGTCCTGGTCAAGACAATCTCCTGAACTCCAAACTGAATGTCAGAATGGGAAAGAAAGGTGATTTAAGCAATTTTGAGCGTGGCATGGTTGTTGGTGCCAGACGGGCCGGTCTGAGTATTTCACAATCTGCTCAGTTACTGGGATTTTCACGCACAACCATTTCTAGGGTTTACAAAGAATGGTGTGAAAAAGGAAAAACATCCAGTATGCGGCAGTCCTGTGGGCGAAAGTGCCTTGTGGATGCTAGAGGTCAGAGGAGAATGGGCCGACTGATTCAAGCTGATAGAAGAGCAACGTTGACTGAAATAACCACTCGTTACAACCGAGGTATGCAGCAAAGCATTTGTGAAGCCATAACACGCACAACCTTGAGGCGGATGGGCTACAACAGCAGAAGACCCCACCGGGTACCACTCATCTCCACTACAAATAGGAAAAAGAGGCTACAATTTGCACGAGCTCACCAAAATTGGACTGTTGAAGACTGGAAAAATGTTGCCTGGTCTGATGAGTCTCGATTTCTGTTGAGACATTCAAATGGTAGAGTCCGAATTTGGCGTTAACAAAATGAGAACATGTATCCATCATGCCTTGTTACCACTGTGCAGGCTGGTGGTGGTGGTGTAATGGTGTGGGGGATGTTTTCTGGGCACACTTTAGGCCCCTTAGTGCCAATTGGGCATCGTTTAAATGCCACGGGCTACCGAGCATTGTTTCTGACCATGTCCATCCCTTCATGACCACCATGTACCCATCCTCTGATGGCTACTTCCAGCAGGATAATGCACCATGTCACAAAGCTCGAATCATTTCAAATTGGTTTCTTGAACATGACAATGGGTTCACTGTACTAAAATGGCCCCCACAGTCACCAGATCTCAACCCAATAGAGCATCTTTGGGATGTGGTGGAACGGGAGCTTCGTGCCCTGGATGTGCATCCCTCAAATCTCCATCAACTGCAAGATGCTATCCTATCAATATGGGCCAACATTTCTAAAGAATGCTATTAGCACCTTCTTGAATCAATGCCACATAGAATTAAGGCAGTTCTGAAGGCAAAAGGGGGTCCAACACCGTATTAGTATGGTGTTCCTAATAATTCTTTAGGTGAGTGTATATTCATAAGCACTTCCTACTCTTGCTATATATATGTACAGGTGAAACTCGAAAAATTTTAATATTGTGCAAAAGTCCATTTATTTCAGCAATGCAAATGAAAAGGAATTGCATTAATGCAGCTTAAAATTCGAATTTTGTGAAAAGGTTTAATATTCTAGGATCAAAGTGTCACACTCTAGTCAGCTAATTAATCCATACCCCCTGAGCAAAGAGTACCTCAAAATTGAGACTTTGGGGTTTCATAAGCTATAAGCCATATTCATCCAAATTATAACAAATAAAGGCTTGAATGTAATGAGTCTATCTCATATATTAGTTTCACCTTTTAAGTTGTATTATTGAAATAAATGAACTTTGCACGATATTCTAATTTTTCGAGTTTCACCTGTATATATATACAGTTGCAAGAAAAAGTATGTGAACCCTTTGGAATGATATGGACATGCACAAATTAGTCATAAAATGTGATCTGATCTTCATCTAAGTCACAACAATAGACAATCACAGTCTGCTTAAACTAATAACACACAAAGAATTAGATGTTACCATGTTTTTATTGAACGCACCATGTAAACGATCACAGTGCAGGTGGAAAAAGTATGTGAACCCTTGGATTTAATAACTGGTTGAACCTCCTTTGGCAGCAATAACTTCAACCAAACGTTTCCTGTAGTTGCAGATCAGACGTGCACAACGGTCAGGAGTAATTCTTGACCATTCCTCTTTACAGAACTGTTTCAGTTCAGCAATATTCTTGGGATGTCTGGTGTGAATCGCTTTCTTGAGGTCATGCCACAGCATCTTAATCGGGTTGAGGTCAGGACTCTGACTGGGCCACTCCAGAAGGCGTATTTTCTTCTGTTTAAGCCATTCTGTTGTGGATTTACTTGCAGCACCCATCTTCTGTTGAGCTTCAGCTGGTGGACCGATGGCCTTAAGTTCTCCTGCAAAATGTCTTGATAAACTTGGGAATTTTTCCTTCGATGATAGCAATCCGTCCAGGCCCTGACGCAGCAAAGCAGCCCAAAACCATGATAGGATTCTTCTTCACCTCATTGAGCAGTCTGCGCTGTGCTCTTGCAGTCATCTTTACAGGACGGCCACTCCTCGGGAGAGTAACAGCAGTGCTGAACTTTCTACATTTATAGACAATTTGTCTTACTGTGGACTGATGAACAGCAAGGCTTTTGGAGATACTTTTATAACCCTTTCCAGCTTTATTCAAGTCAACAATTCTTAATCGTAGGTCTTCTGAGAGCTCTTTTGTGCGAGGCATCATTCACATCAGACAATGCTTCTTGTGAAAAGCAAACCCAGAACTGGGGTGTGTTTTTTATAGGGCAGCTGTAACCAACACCTCCAATCTCATCTCATTGATTGGACTCCAGTTGGCTGACACCTCACTCCAATTAGCTCTTGGAGATGTCATTAGTCTAGGGGTTCTCATACTTTTTCCACCTGCACTGTGAACGTTTACTTGGTGTGTTCAATAAAAACATGGTAACATTTAATTATTTGTGTGTTATTAGTTTAAGCAGACTGTGATTGTCTATTGTTGTGACATAGATGAAGATCAGATCCCATTTTCTGACCAATTTGTGCAGAAATCGATATCATTCCAAAGGGTTCACATACTTTTTCTTGCAACTGTATATACTGTGAACTGTGAATAGTAATGCTTTCTAGTGCAATGCGTTTCTTTTTTTCTATTGTAATACCTTAATTTAAATGTCAGTTCTTTGTTCCATGGCATCTAGGATTGCTCCAAACAATATTTCATTGTATTGTACATTGTATTCATTATATTGTACAGTGACAATAAAGGCATCTTATCTTATCTTGAAGAGGCTGTGGCACTCCTTGTGAGTGCTGTGGTCTCTTCCTCGGCCAGTAAGGTCATATTCATCGGTCATATGGCGTAGGTGCAGCTCAGTCCCATTCATGTGAATGAGTGAACTGTAATATCAGAGTCAGACCATGAACAAGAGTGGCATTCACTTCTATGGGACAGCTCATTCCTATACACTTGAATTAGGAAGGAGCCGTCCCATTGAAGTGAATGGGACGGCTTGTAGTTACACCTGCTCGCCGATGTGCTGTTGAGCTCACTTTGTGCTGATCGATGGGATGCCAGGTGTCGGACCCCCTGCTGATCTGATATTGATGACCTATCCTGAGGATAGGTCATCAATATCAAAATCCCGGAAAACCCCTTTGACAATAAAATACAGTACGTACCAAGCTTATTACTCTGTATGTGCTTGTGGGCTGTGTATATGTTCACATCGTATATATGAAAGCAGCTTGATATTTTGGCCACTAAAAGCTGATGACGTCCAGTCACTTTGGAAATCTTTATAGGAAAAGCTTTTTTCCTCTCTATGATTCAGGCACTCATTTATTTCTGACTACAATTAGGCTGCATGTTGTATGTGAACTTGTGTGTGGTCTGTCACGAGCCCCACATTGGCCCAGTTTATTAGACAGCGGTGCTTTCTGGCGGACAGCCTAAAGTGACATTTCATGGTTGGTCTTTATTTAGACTGAGCCTCAGCTGCAAATGAATTTCCGATATCTATTGTTTGTTATAAGACTACTTGTCAATTTGAGTTTAATTGAAATTGACATGGTCTTGAATTAATTTGAGTTACTTTAGCAGGTGTTAACTCTATTCCATACGGAGCTAAAAATCTATATTAATCAAATCCGATAGAAGCTTACCTTCTCAGCCGGGCATTGGTTAATAGATTGCTTCTTCTCAGCTTACTGCCCTTGCTAATTGGCTTTGGTTAGGCCACTAAGTAATGAGATACATATAGCAGCACACCCAAATTCACAGCTGTGGATCTGTTGGTATAGTGGTCATTCTGCTGCCCCTTTTCTTTTTTTGAGAGATAAATAATAGGTAATAAGCATTAGGATGTGTTCACATGCAGTTTTTAGTGGTGCTTTTCTGTGCTTTTTCTACCAGTCTTTTTGTGGAGCATTTTTTTGTGGCAAATACACCAGCTCCAGATGTTAGTTGAAGGTCTGTGAGAAGTGCAGGACACACAAGCGAATGAAAAACTATTTTTTGCCAGAATTGTGGCGAAATTTTGTTACAAAGCCGCGCATCATAGGCCAAGCCTCTTTCCCATGAAGCTCCAACCCCAAGTTTACAAACCCTTGATGCATCAAATTGCATCAAAATTGCTCCAATTTGCACCCCTCTGTGACAGATTTTAGGTGCAGACACATTAATAAAGCTGTGCCCCTATGTGCGGCAAATGCCAGAAAAAACTCCACGCGGCTATTTTGGCATTTTTACTTTACAGTGTCAAATTCATGTGTGTAAGGAGTCTTAAAAGGGTTGTCCTGCCATTTATATTGATGAGCTATCTTCAGGATAATATGGCATAATATTATGATATAATATATATTGAGACCAATATATAATATTGGCCTCAAATTTCCTAGACTTTTCTTAGAAATGTAATCTAAAATTTATAGTATTTGGTTATGGTATTTGGCAAGAGCAGTGCCTACAGCTTCTAATGAAATTCAACAATTTATGTTACTGCTGTACAGTATATTCCGTAAAGGGGTTGTGCAGGCAGTTTATATTGATGACCTATCCTCAATATCTGATCAGCGGTGGTCTGACACCCGGCACCCCTGGCACTGCTTCCTGTGCATAGCACTATGTGTCATCTTCTGTGGAGCGGTGAAACTACTGTAATTACAAGTTACTCACACCATTCAAGCGAGTGGAGCGAGTACTTGTCATTACACTGCACCGCCATAACTTCCGAGATGACACACAGTGTACTGAACAGGAAGCGGCGCTCTCACTGATCACCGCCTCCTCTAAAAAAGGCTGATCATTTATTGATCACCTATCCCTGTGATGGCTAACCTTCGGCACTCCAGCTGTGGTAAAGCTATGACTCCCTGATGTAAACTTGCTTGGCTGTTCTCAGAACTTAGAACACATAGCAATGAATTGGGGATGCTGGGAGTCGTAGTTTCACCACAGCTGGAGTGCCGGAGGTTAGCCATCCTGACAATGGGTCATCAATATAAATGGCAGGACAACCCCTTTAATGCTGTAAATGCTATAGGACTTTCTGTATTTCAAAATTCAGGTGATTATCTCAAAGACAGCCCTTACCTCCGCTTTTCTCTAGTCACGTGTACATAGTTTGAAATAGTGCCCTCTTTCTACAAACATCAGAATGGTTACCTACCCAAGATTTGTGCTACCGTTCGGGAGGAAGGATGTATTCAAACAAGCCCTTTATAGAAGGGAGTATGGTGGCATACATTTGCACAGTAGGGGACCCAAGTAAAATATTTAGTATGGGTCTATCTTATTATCTATATGTCTGTCTGAGTATCTGGGAACGCAGTTATTCTACTTCCTTCTAGCTAATTCGTCACCCCCTTTTGGCTCCAAAGCTATTGAGATGTATTTACTGTGTGAACTTATAAACTTCAGTCTTCTGAGGAATATGCCAACATGATGGTCCAGAGTGTGGGATTCTTCTCCCCCTTTATATGAGTGCTCTGCTTTCTCTCTTCACCCATACACAGCCTGTGTGAACACGCCTTTCCCCTGCAAAATGCCTCTTGTGCTTTCCTTCCTATCTACAATCGCTGTAATCTGCACTCCCTGAAAACATGGATGTTTTACCCCTCTCCACACTCTGATTTGCCGAGTACAACCTCCTCCTCCTCCTCTCTGCTGCTGTCTCTAACACTGAGAGAAGGAACAGAGAGAGCAGACATAGCCAGAAGTAGAGCTATGATTTATGTCAGAAGCAACAAGACTACCACCTCTGTCCAGGAAACAGACTCTGACCCGCAAAATAGTAGGACACTTAATGAAGCCTATTAAATAAGTTGATTTTATGATTCAAAAGAGCAATAAAGAAAAATCAGTTGTAAAGGTGTTCATCTTTAATTCAGGTTAGCATGGTTCTAATAGTAGTCTTTTAGGCCTCATGCATGCGACTGTTCCGTTTTTTTGCGGTCCGCAAATTGCGGATCCGCAAAACACGGAAGCCGCCCGTGTGCCTTCCGCAATTTGCGGAACGGAACAGGCGGCCCATTGTAGAAATGCCTATTCTTGTCCGCAAAACGGACAAGAATAGGACATGTTATATATTTTTTTGCTGGGCCACGAAACGGAGCAACGGATGCGGACAGCGCACGGAGTGCTGTCCACATCTTTTGCGGCCCCATTGAAGTGAATGGGTCTGCACCCGAGCCGCAAAAACTGCGGCTCGGATGCGGACCAGAACAACAGTCGTGTGCATGAGGCCTTATACCGATGACCTATTGTAATTAACCTATCTAAAGCAAGAACCCAGAATTACTGAGAAGTTGGTAACTGCTGTGATAGTCTTTAAGATCAAGAAGACAGTGAAAGATTGTTTAATTAGGCTCCATATCTAGCAGCTGCAGGCTGGGCTTTGAGGGTGGCCAGCATTACGGCTTTTTATCATCTCACTTTGTTATGCTGCCTGAAAATCTCAATCCTTTTTTGGTACATCTGCATTTGTGTCAAGGATCTTGGTACCTTGACATAGCGTAGGCAGCTGGTTTGTGTTTGAAATTCCTAGCCATTAATGAGGAATCTGTGTCGTCACAGAACTGCGCTCTGAACAATGCACGGCAGGTTTGGATAATAGTGAAATGCTAGCTCTTTTTCTTATGAATTTGAGCCTTCACAATAGCAAAGCCAGCTGTAATAACATTTATACTGAATGTACTCACAGCCATAGGCAATGAGCCGATGCCCATAGCAGACTATATCCAGTGGTACTTCGGCACTGAAAAAATAAGCTACATAGTTACAAGACTGCTTCTAAGTTTTTCCCCTGTACCTGTGAGAACGCTCTGTATCCACCATGAAACATGGATCTAAGGAACTCCAAGGTGTGTCTAGATTTTTGGGTAGATTCTCAGCTTTATTTGGTTCAGTAGCTGATATCTTGCTTTTTCATTGTTTAATTATGTTTAATACTGATGACCTATCTGATCGGTGGGGGTCCAGCTTCTGGCACCCTGCTGATCGGCTGTTTCTTCGTAGACGAGTGATGTCACGTTCATCGGTCACAAGGCCTAGGCACAGTCCAGCCCCCTTTAAAGTGAATGGGGCTGAGCTGCCATACCAAGCACAGCTGCTATCTAATGGATGGCACTATATGTGGAATGCCGCAAGGAGGCTGCGGCACTCACTGGAACGCCACAGCCTCTTCAAACAGTTGATCGCCGGGGGGTTCCAGGAGTCAGACCCCCACTGGTCAGGTTGGGATGACCTATCCTGAGGATAGTACAAAAACAAAGATAGCCTCCATGGTTTCCTTTATTCAAAGCGGGTCCAAAACAGGTACAAAGTGCAAAAATAGTGCAACGTTTCGACTAATCCATAGTCTTTCTCAAGCATGACTATGCATTAGTCGAAACGTTGCACTATTTTTGCACTTTGTACCAGTTTTGGACCCGCTTTTAATAAAGGAAACCATGGAGGCTATGCTGCCGACCTCTTTGTTTTTGTACTATTGATTTAGAACAGCTGTTTGGGATCTACGGCTGGTGGTCGGCGTGTGCATTCCTGTGGAGGCCTTCAGGGATATTGGTGCTGCTTACATTCAGTTTTTTTTTTTCTATCCTGAGAATAGGTCATCAGTATTAAACACGACAACCTCTTCTACTATAGGTGCCCTTACACATACACATTAGTGGAGATACTGGGAATTTTATGTGTATGATCCTTTTCTTATTAGGTAAGGTAAGCCACTGCCAGATGTATCTCTCAGCAGCTTAAAGGGGTTGTCTCACTTCAGCAAATGGCATTTATTATGTAGAGAAAGTTAATAGAAGGCGTTTACTAATGTATTGTGTTTTTGCTTTCTTTGCTGGTTGGATTGATTTTTCCATCACATTATACACTGCTTGTTTCCATGGTTACAACCACCCTGGAATCATTCAGCGGTGGCTGTGCTTGCACACTATAGGAGAAAGCACCATCCTATGTGCACTCCCACGGTCCTGGCCACCAGTGATGGCCAGTTCGCCGTGTTCGCCCGCGAACACATACGGGCTGCCATCTTAAATCACAAGTCCGGCGATGCACAGGTAAGTTCTTACCTGTGCCTGCGCCGCGAGCCGGTTTGAAACAAATGCGGTCACCGGGAGCAGGCAGTTCAGAGAACAGCCCGATAAAGGCCCCCGGCGGCTGTTCTCGGAACTGCCTGCTCCCAGTGACCGCATTTGTTTCAAACCGGCTCGCGGCGCAGGCACAGGTAAGGACTTACCTGTGCATCGCCGGACTTGTGATTTAGGATGGCAGCCTGTATGTGTTCGCGGGCGAACTGGCCATCACTGCTGGCCACCAAGCACTTTTTCCTGATGGATTGCAAGGTGGTCGTAACCATGGAAACGAGCAGTGTACAATGTGGGGAAAAATGCATCAAGCCAGCAAAGGAGGCAATATGGACAATGACAAAACGTTAGTAAATGGCTTGTGTTAACTTTCTCTACATGATAAATGCAACTTGCTGAAGTTACACAACCCCTTTAAGGTACCTTTATACATTATTTATTATTGGGAAGGAACGTTTCACTTGTTCTCAGTAGTTGTCCTGTGGCGCTGATCACCCAACAAATGAGCAAATGCTTGTTCATTGAGAGAAAGCATTGTTGATGTGGACATCAAAATCATCATTTCTGGGCAGCAGATTGTACTGCGTAAACAGGGATCTGTTGCCCAGAAATAGTGAATCTGTATGGGGACAAGCGATCGCAGTAACGAGCATTCATCCCCATAAGGCCTCTTTCACACGACCGTTTTTTTTTTTTCGTTTTGCAGGCCGTTTTTTGCGTTCTGTATACGGTCCTTATACGGAATCATTCATTTCAATGGGTCCGCAAAAAAAACGGAATGTACTCCGTATGTATTCCGTTTCCGTATCTCCGTTCCATGCAAAAATAGAACATGTCCTATATTTGGCCGCAAATCACGTTCCGTGGCTCTATTAAAGTCAATGGGTCCGCAAAAAAAACGGAATGCATACGGAAATGCATGTACTGTATGTGTAGAGGGGTGGGCAGGAATTGCTATCAGCCAAACACACTTTCAGCTGACAGATATTGAAGATGTATGGCCCCATCTTCCCCCTCCCCCCACAAAAAAAGAACAATTCCTCAAAGAAAAACACAGGCTTTGAAACGACTTTTTTAGTACCAAATATATGACATTTTGCACCTTCTTTGATAAATTTAGCACCTTTAGGCTGGGGTTACATTGCTGTCACATGACCAAACACTGCTGGACTTTTTTGTGATTTTGAGAATGCAGTTCTCGACCCATTCAGTTCAGTGCTACATAGAAATATTTGGTCTTTCGTCTGATATCACGGGCAAGATCGCCATTTAGCCCCAACCTTAAACAGGACACTTTTGTCTAAGGGTTGTAGAAAAACAGCTGCTTTCCAAATAAGAACCACCCCTGTCCACAGGTTTATTCCAATGGAGCTGAGCTGCAACCCATAAACAGGGCCGGTGCTATTATCAGAAGAAAGCAGCAGTTTTCTAATCTTGGAGTAAGATGTAAAATGCAAAAAATGCCTTTTTTGGAGCCATAATTGTGCAGTGCAGGATTTGATAAACTTCCCTATGATCTCTAGTGTGTTTATTATTTTACCATAGACTTGATTGTAACATCTGGCCACACCATTTTAGACAAATCGCCATAATTGGCACCTCAAAAACAACTGAAAACTTAAAAAATAAAATAAAAGTGAGTGTACTTAGATTCTGGCATACACCATCTACAGGACTATAAATCTGTCCCACTATGTGCAAAACAATCATAAAGTTACATTGTCATGTGCCAAATGGCGCTGGTAGTGTGCCGCGTGGTGATTGGCCACAAATGGCAGCTGTGTTATTTTGTGTTTATTTTGGCTGCACATCTTGTACAAGTAAAGCAATTGGTTCCCCTTGGCATGAGAGAGTGCACCCTAAGATCCTGTCCATTCTTCTGGTGTACCTCAATAACCAGAGCACAGTCTTACAATTACCTAAAATACCTAGCATGCAACGCCAAATAACAAATGAGAAGAGTGGGGTTTTTGTAACGTAGGGTTTATTATAAATATCTCATAATGACATAAATACAGATCTGCTGCATCGTACTGAGCTTGTGCATCTTCTAATTTCCAAAAGTTAAGACTTTAAGGAACATTAGCTAAGGGTTCTTTTACACTTGCGTTGTGAGGATCCGGCAGGCAGTTCCGTTGCCGGAACTGCCTGCCGGATCCGGAAATCCGTGCAGGATAGCATTTGCGGATCCGTCTCACATATGCATTGCAATACCGGATCCGTCTCTCTGGTGTCATCCGGAAAAACGGATCCGGTATTTATTTATTGTTGTAAGGAGGTGGCCCCTTCTCCCCAGCTTCTCTGTGATGCAGCTGCGCTGTGGAGCGCACGCCTTAGACTTCCGGCTCGTTCCACGGTGGAACGCATTGCGGGGATCCAACATGTATTTTTTATATTTTCTGTATATAGGATGTACTCAGCCATACTCTGCCTAGTGCAGAGTATATCTTTTGGCAGGATTTATTTCATTGTATTGATGTAGGAATAGTTAGTTGAATTTGGGCACTTCCACCTGGCACAGGAAATGACCTCATGCGTTCCAGCGTGGAACACACTCTGCTAAATACGATCCTGGCCATATTCCTGGCTCCTCATGTTGTTATCCACCTGATTGTAATTGTACTGAGCACCAGGGTATAAATATGTGAGATGTTCACTTGCACACTATCCCCTGAAGAAGCGAGATCCGAAACACACATCGGGGTATATGATCACACAGGTCGGTATTATTTTACTTATTTAAATTGGATTCATCGGACTGCTGTATTGCTGTGTTATTTTTTTCGGATTTTTTTTATATTAATATGGCGGTATCTTTTGCACTATGCCCTTTATCATGCTATATGTGACACATTACACTCAGTGTATAGCTAATGGGAGAAGTAGTCCAGGAGGTTATGATATTTAATCATCGACCGTGTGTTTTATCTGTCTGTCTATGTCTGCCACCATTATGTATTATCTATTACTTTTAAACTATTCAAATTAATAAGGATTATATATTTGTGTATTTAAATAGCACTGCGTAATGCTTATTGTAGGTGTTGGGAGCCCTATTGTGTATTGGGGTGATGTTGCTTCTGCTGTAAAATATTCCCCTAAAAAGGCCACAAGAGTTCAAACAAGCGTAAAATAGCCTAAATGGCAGCAGTACAAAAGAGTGCATACGTCTCATTACCCAGATTTTCTTTACTTATACTAACCTGGTAAAATATTCTCCGTACAAGTAGTGCAGTAAGTTCCCTTACAAATTCCTCGCTATGACATTATTTGTAGACGTTCGTGGTGTCAGCTTTTGACATCTTCTGAAACAAAATTCTGTACGTTAGTCAACTGTGAAGCATTCCAAAGGTGTAGAAAATGTTGCATAATTCATACTTTTCATACCCTACAGCTGCCGTGAATGTCTTAGGGAAGTGCTGTATGTGTATAACGCTTGAGTGCTCTGTTTTCCCTTTGGCGAACTGAACGTGACAAAAAGTTATGACATTTAAGTATACAGATATTACATGCAAATCTAGCTGCTCTGCACCATTTCTCACACTTTATTTATTTAATTTTTTTGCCAGGGCCAGTTTAAATAAATAATGAGGTTTTCTACCCTTGGTATCTACTGGCCTTTGGCAAAAACATCCATTTCTGAAAAATAATCAGAGATATTTTTATAACCATTATTGGTGCTTCAACCGAGGCTTAATAAATGTGAGAAGCATTACCAACCTTATCTTGAATGTGGCTCTGCTGTACTCACATGGTGCTGTGAATACTGGGCAGTAGATCCACAGTTAGGGCTCATGCACACGACCGTATGCCCTCCGAGACATACAGTCCATGAGCCGGCCATGTATCCCGGAACAGTATACACTATATAGGGTTGTCTCACTATATACAGAGGAGTGGGGGAGGAGCCTGAGAGGAAAGATCTGATTGGTGAAGATTAGAACAAGCAGTCAGACTTGAGGTCATCTGACCAGGTTCCCATAATGAAAAAGTTCAAAATTTATGGATTATGAGTCAGGGTTGTAACAAATTGCACTGCTAGAATACTGGTGGTAAGTTAGTAATATATATATATATATAAAATAAAAAGTACCGGGAGTGCTTCTTTAAGGGTCTGTTCAGGTTTAATTTTTGCTTTCTGGCGATATACAGTGTATTTCCAAATATATACCATAGAAAGGGAAGTATACGTTGATTATAGATAGGCAGTTTTTATACCATATGCCTTTGTATGTATAAGCACAGCAGAATACACGTGCATATACAGTGGGAAAAAAGGTGAGCTGATTGAGGCCGGCGCAGCATATCCGAAATGGACTCTTTTAGCACATGGTGTGTTTGTGGATGCCTACAGCTCATGGACTGGGATCTTTCCAATCTAATATGACTTAGTTTAAAATCGAAGTGTGAACAGGAATATTATATATTCTGAATATACCGTACTTTACATTAAATGTATGTGGTATGTGTTATGTGTGCACTGCATGAGAGCATGTAGCTAACTCCATCTCATGTGTCAGACTTTAGATTGGCAAAAAAAATTGAAACCTCCTGGAGGAGTTTTTCCCCCCTGTTTTCATTTTCCACCTTTTCTTTCCCAAGAAGCCTGAAAACTTAATTTGATTCCAATGTAATTTGCATTTTGGCAGTCTTGTGCAGAAAACTTGCTTTTACGCAATAATGTTTTGGAAGATGTTATCTTTGCTGTGGATGCATGCCATTTCTTATGGTAGGGAGAAATTCTGAAAACTTCAGGAGCACTACAGTGTGACTAGCAAACAGGTGGAGATATCACACTATGATTGCATAGTGTGTATTTTCTTCTGATGTGCATGATACATTTCCAGGTAAAATGTCATGCAGTAATTCGCCACTCTCACAATCCGGGTGTTGCTTGAATAATAGATTTTCCGTGACTTAATAGTCGAATGAAGTACAGTAAAAAAACACTGCACCTTTAGTAAGAACAATCTTGCAAACTGACAGCTATCTTCCACAAGCTCATCCATAGGCTCTGTGCACCCGGTGGAGGCCAAAAGGGTGTATTTTTGGCCTCCGTCTAGCCACATACCTACCATATACCTACCCATATGTCACATACCTTTTTTTTTTTTGCTGTATGGAATAAGGCTATTGCTTATCCCCAGGATAGGTGATAAATGCCTGATTGCTCGGGGGCTACAAGTCCATGATTATGTAGTGATCGGGAGTTTGGTTGAGCATGTGTGCTGCTGCTCCTTTTCAAGTCTATGGGACTGATGGCGCCAAAAACCATTTACCGTACAATAGATGTACTGATGTAGCAATCCTTATCTTGGCACTTAAAGGGTTAGTCCCACCAAAAATATTCTACAGTTTTCAAACCAGCACCTGGATCTGAATACTTCTGTAATTGCATGTAATACAATTTTTTAAATAGCCAATAAGTTATCCAATAAAATGTATTTGTATAGCGCCACCCAAAATTGGGGCCCCAAAATAAATATTGCACAAACAACACATTCTTAACCAAATCTCTTTTTATATTGGTCATGTTTCAGATAGCCAAAAGAAAAGTGATACAAGATACACTTGGGTATACATAATAAATGACAATTTGTATCAGTACAAAGAAGATATGTGATACAATAAGGCGACAGATTGTCTTGTCCTCTGTAGGCAGGTAGGTATCTAATGGCATACACAATAAAAGAGGAGGAGGGTTTAAGTAAATGAGGGAGGGGAGTAACATAAAAGGGGCAGGATCAACAAGAGACGGAGGGGGGGTAGAGGATAAGGGAACTCTGCTCTTAATGATGAAGGCTCCTAAAGTTCTTCCAGGGAAGCCATGTCTTGAGGTATCGCGTGCAGGAGTATGACTCCCAATTGGCCAGCTCTTCAAACCTAGATAGTTGATCTACTTTCTGTTTCCAACTAGGGATGGAGGGGGGGAAGGTCTGTTTCCATAATAAAGGGATCAATAGGCGGGCAGCCGTGATGAGTATGGTAGGTAGATCTGAGTTGGATGGGGTGATGGAGATACGTTAGGGCACCAAAGGAGGACTAATTTTGGGTCCAATACAATGGAGGAGGAGCAGATCTTATTTAGCATAGCTTCAACTTGGTTCCAGAAAGGTCGTATTCTCTCGCAACTCCACCAGATGTGAGAAAGAGAACCGACGTCCGTCCCACACCTCCACCAGACCTCCGAGATCTCCGGATAGAGATTGTGGAGGAACTCTGGTGTTTTATACCAACAGGTAAGCAGTTTGTACGAGTTCTCTTAAATTTTGATACAACGGCTGAAGCTGTGTGAGTGGGTCAATATGAAAGCTTTTTCCGGATCAGTTAATTGTATAGATAGTTCTCTCTCCCAAGAACACAGAAAATGTAGTTCAGAATGGGTAGAGGACAAGAGTTCCCTGTACATAATAGAGAGAGGTCTGCTAGAGGGCTGGACGGACCCCAGCTTTTGCTCCAGCCAGGTAGGAGAGTTAAAATGAGAGCTTGCAATCGTAGGGACCTAATATCCCTTTTAAAACAATGGAGGTGTAGAAACGAGGCTGAAGTGACTTTAGGCAATTGGAGAACCCTCCCCCAGTCTAAATCCCCTTCTAGTGCCAGCACATCCTGCAAAGTATATCTTGTAAGTAATGACCAAACTCCCGTGGGATCTTGAACTGTAGGGTGAATGGAGAATTGTAATAAGGGCAGCGGAAGTGCTGGGCTGGGGAAGGTGAGTATCTTGGAATGGTATAGTTTAGACCAGGTGAGTAATACCCCTTTCCATAGCAGAGGCACGTTGGTGGCGGTAGGAGAGCAAGAACGGACTCCTCACATGACCAGTTTCTCCCGGTTAGTAAGTAAGGTCTGCTCCAGATGGGAACAAATATTCGCTGGTCGACCTGATAGGAGGTTTATGCCACTACACATAAGGTTGGCCTTGTAATATAAATGTATGTCGGGGAGTCCGAATCCCCCAAATCTCTTTTCTCTAGTCAGAATGGCATATGCTACTCTAGGGGACCGGCCTCTCCAAAGAAAGAAGGACATCATCCGGCGAACCTACAAACAACATATTCACACATTGCCTGCCTGCACTGATTGCGGATTACACATGGTTCTTCCACGCAGATTCTCGTGCAGAGAAACTGCAGTGTAATACAGTACCAGCAAGGATAGGTCATCAATATCAGATCAGCTGGCGTCCTTCTCCCGGGACACCTGCCGATCAACTGTTGGGAGGCCAGTGATGTCACTGTATATCAGTCACATGGCCTAGTTGCAGTTCAGTCCCATTCAAGTGAAAGTAGATGAGCTGCAAACCAAGCATCGCTGCTATCTAAGGTACTGCGCTGTGCTTGGTAAACTATAAAGGGACCGCAGTGCTCACCAGAGCTCTTGTGAGCGTAGTGGCCTCTTCAAACTGCTGATCAGCAGTGGTGTCAGGAGTCGGATCCCCACTGATCTGATACTGATGACCTATCCTGAGGATAGACCATCCATATCAAGTTCCCAGGTAAACCTTTTAACTGAAAAAAACAAGAAGCAGGTTGGAAAGACAAACAAATAAACCCTCCACTATACACCAGTGTTTCCTGTCCCTACAACGGCCAGGGCAGAGAAAGGTCTCCCTGTTGATCAGGGAGATGAAGAAAGAAGATGAGTGTTTATTGGAATAGATCTCCCAGTGGGGAGAAGGTACTGTGGCACTTATCTTGAACCGCAGGATATGCGGTACTTCCCTGCTCGCCGGCGGTCTGGTACCAATGCTGGGCTGGGGAGAGAAGGGAGGGCTCGCTCTGGTTGATCCAGAGCCTGCTCCCGAGGTAGCATCCTCCTCCTGGCCCTGGTGGTTTAAGCTGGAGAGCGCCCGGCACATTAGCGTCTTGGATGACATCACTTCCGGTGTGTCCAGGAAGTGATGTAGGAGGCGGGCGACGCTCGGTGGTTCTCAGTGTTCAAATGCTGGCTGGCAAAGCAAAGAGCTGCGTGTTGAACTGATCTGAGGTCTGGTATTCAGACATGTCAGGCCCGGAGCCACAATCGCCCAGAGAACTCGATGCTCCTTCTCAGCCTGCGGGGATTGTCTTTTTATTATGATTTGTCTGACACATATTGGGGATCACCCTTTATAGTATTCAGGGTTCCTCTCTGACTATTGCGCACTGTGGTGTTTGCACCTAACCGCAATTCTTAAGTTCCATCCGTCTAATTTTTGGTCTGTTCTCGCTCCATAGGTATCTAAAGAGGCTCAGAAGAAACCAAAAAAACCTGCAAAATGCATTTCATGTTTCAAAAGATTACCAACGGTTACCCCAAAAAGATCTGCAAAGAGTGCATTTCTAATATAGTCCAAGAGGAACGTGTCTCACTAAGGGACGAGGTTTTTTCCATGATTCAGGAGGAGGTCAAGACTTCGTTATCACAGATGTCGGAGTCTGACCAGGGACCCTTACCTCCAAAGAGGCAAAAAATAACTCCACGATGCTTCCTCTTTCAGGCAGTGGGAGGAGGAAAACCCACTTTCGGAAGGAGAGATCCCTGAGGGCAGTTAAAAATTCTACTTTGCCTCTGACAAGATGTCGGATCTCCTAAAAGCTGTAAGAGCTACCATGGGGACGGAGAACATTCAAAAACCTCACTCCATTCAGGAGGAGATGTTTGGGGGCAAAAAGGGCCAGAGTGTTCCCAATTAACAAAAACATTTGTGATATGATCTTAGAGGAATGTTCAGACCCTGAGAGGAGACTAGGGGTGTCCAGAGAGTACAAGAACCGACTGTTGTTTGACCCGTCAAAGTCAAAACTATTTGTCAAGATCCCTAAAATAGACATACAAGTGGCCAAGGTCAATAAAAAAAAACCTTGTTGTCCTTTGAGGACACATCACAATTGAGAGATTCCATGGAGAGAAAAGCCAATAGCTTATTACGTAAATCTTGGGTGGCGTCTATGTTTAATCTCAAATCTAACATTGCTGCAACTTCAGTAGCGAGGTCTATGTACCTTTGGTTGAACGAGTTAGAATCTCATTTGAGGAATAAGACCCCCAGGGAGGAAATATTAAACTCCATCATATTTTCTGCCAAGGATGCAGATCTCTCCAACGCGGCACGTCGTGCCCTTTGAATGAAATCCTGGTCTGGGGACAAAACTTCGAAAATTAAGTTATGTTCTATCCCTTTTTCAGGCGAATACGTCTTCGGGCCTGTCCTAGTAACATAGTACATAAGGCCGAAAAAAGACATTTGTCCAACCAGTTCGGCCTGTCATCCTGCAAGTTGATCCAGAGGAAGGCAAAAAAAAAACCTTTGAGGTAGAAGCCAATTTTCCCCACTTTAGGGGAATAAAAAATTCCTTCCCGACTCCAATCAGGCAATCAGAATAACTCCCTGGATCAACGACCCCTCTCTAGTAGCTATAGCCTATAATATTATTACACTCCAGAAATACATCCAGGCCCCTCTTGAATTCCTTTATTGTACTCACCATCACCACCTCCTCAGGCAGAGAGTTCCATAGTCTCACTGCTCTTACCGTAAAGAATCCTTTTCTATGTTTGTGTACAAACCTTCTTTTTTCCAGACGCAGAGGATGTCCCCTCGTCACAGTCACAGTCCCGGGGATAAATAGATGATGGGATAGATCTCTGTACTGACCCCTGATATATTTATACATAGTAATTAGATCTCCCCTCAGTCGTCTTTTTTTCTAAGGTGAATAACCCTAATTTTGATCAGGGTACTGTAGCTGCCCCATTCCAGTTATTACTTTAGTTGCCCTCCTCTGGACCCTCTCCAGCTCTGCTATGTCTGCCTTGTTCACAGGAGCCCAGAACTGTACACAGTACTCCATGTGTGGTCTGACTAATGATTCGTAAAGTGGTAGGACTATGTTCTCATCACGGGCATCTATGCCCCTTTTGATGCAACCCATTATCTTATTGGCCTTGGCAGCAGCTGCCTGAGACTGTTTTTTGCAGCTTAGTTTGCTGTTTATAAAAATTCCTAGATCCTTTTCCATGTCAGTGTTACCGAGTGTTTTCCCATTTAGTATGTACAGGTGACTTGCATTATTCCTTCCCATGTGCATAACTTTACAATTGTCAGTGTTAAACCTCATCTGCCACTTATCTGCCCAAGCCTCCAGTCTATCCAGATCGCTCTGTAGTAGTATACTGTCCTCTTCAGTGTTAATTACTTTACACAGTTTAGTGTCATCTGCGAAAATTGATATTTTACTATGCAAGCCTTCTACAAGATCATTAATAAATATATTGAAGAGAATAGGGCCCAATACTGACCCCTGAGGTACTCCACTAGTGACAGTGACCCAATCTGAGTGTGTACCACTAATAACCACCCTGTTTTCTATCCCTCAGCCAGTTACCTACCCACATACAGACGTTTTCTCCCCGTTCGTGCATTCTCATTTTATATACTAACCTTCTATGTGGTACAGTGTCAAATGCTTTGGAGAAGTCCAGATATACAACATCCATTGATTCGCCGCTGTCAAGTCTAGAACTTACCTCCTCATAGAAACTGATTAAATTAGTTTGGCATGACCGATCCCTCATGAAGCCATGCTGATATGGCGTTATTTGCTTATTTCCGTTGAGATGCTCTAGCATAGCATCTCTCAGAAAACCTTCAAACAGTTTACCCACAACAGATGTTAAACTTACCGGCCTATAGTTTCCAGGCTCTGTTTTTGGACCCTTTTTGAATATTGGCACCACATTTGCTATGCGCCAATCCTGTGCGACATTCCCTGTCAGTATAGAGTCTGCAAATATCAGAAATAAGGGTCTGGCTATGACATTACTTAATTCCCTTAGGATACGGGGGTGTATGCCATCCGGTCCTGGCGATTTGTCTATTTTAATCTTTTTAAGTCGCTTTTGTACTTCTTCCTGGGTCAGACAGGACACTTTTAATGGGGAATTTATTTCTACATTCAGCATTTCATCTGACAGTTTATTTTCCCCAGTGAATACATTGGAGAGAAAAATATTTAACAGCTTTGCTTTCTCCTCGTCGCTCTCTGCGACTCCCCCCTCATTACTCTTTAAAGTGCCGACACCTTCAGATTTATACTTTTTAACATTTATATAATTGAAGAACATTTTAGGGTTAGTTTTACTCTCTTTGGCAATTAATCTCTCGGTCTCTAGTTTGGCCGCTTTTATTTGTTTTTTACATGTTCTATTTTTTTCCTTATAGTTTTTCAGTGCTTCCGTGCTACCCTCCTGTTTTAGTGTTTTATATGCTTTCTTTTTGTCATTTATTGCTTTCTTTACAGTTCTGTTTATCCACATCCTAGACAAGATCCTGGAAAAGGCTTCAGATAAAAATAAGGGATTTCCAGAAGATAGACCTTATAGGAGGAATATTCCCTTTCGTTCCTTTCAGGGACAAGAGAGATCCTACAGAGGAAAAGGGAAGTTAGGCCGCTGGAGTTACCCCAAAGGAGGTAAAGGGAGAGGGTTTCTCCTTAACCCCCAGAGTAAACCCAGCGATAAACAATGACGCCAGAGTGGGGGGGAGACTGAATAATTTTCTATCTGCCTGGGAAAAGATAACATCAAATCCCTGGGCCCAGGAGGTAGTCAGAGCAGGCTACAAGATAGCATTTTCTTCAGTCCCCCGAGGAGATTTTGAATATCTAATCTGGGGTCAGGGAAAGCTCAGAGCAGCATTTGGCAAAGTATCAAAGACCTCTATGATCTAGGAGTCGTAATTCAGGTCCCAGTCTCAGAACAGGGCCAGGGATTTTACGCCAGTCTCTTTTTGGTAAAAAAAAAAGGAAGGGTCATTCCGTATGATTATAAATCTGAGATTCCTCAACAAGTACATTGCCTACAGGAAATTTAGGATGGAATACCTGGGATCCCTAATTCCCCTAATAAAAAAGAATGCATGGATGTGTACTGTGGACGCATACTATCACATCCCGATCCACCACAACTCTCAAAAATGTCTAAGATTCGCCATAAAAGATCAGCAAGGTAACACTTGCCATTTTCAATTTACGGCTCTTCTGTTTGGAATTTCCTCGGCTCCCAGAATATTCACCAAACTAGTGGTCGAGATGTTTGCATTCTTGAGACAGAAAGAGCTGAACTTGATCCCCTAACTAGACGATTTCATACTAATAGGAGATACGGTAGACCATTTACTAACGGATCTAGACACCTTTTTATTCAGTTTAAAAAAGCTGGGCTGGATTGTCAATCCTCAGACCGGAGTACGGTTACTGAAAGTCAACCTGGACTCGCAGTCACAGACTACCTTCCTGCCCCGCAGACAAGATTCAGTCTTTGAGGGAGAAAATCAAGACCTTCCAGAGGAAGATGATCTGCTCTGTGAGGGAAGCCATGAGTTTGCTAGGAACATTGACAGCCTGTATCCCATCAGTAATGTGGAGTCAGCTGCATTCCCATCCCATTCAGTCCTGGATTCTAGACAGAAGTCGCTAGATCACAAGGTTCAAGTTCCAGGCTACGTAAAGACCTCTTTAAACTGGTGAAAGGTGAACAGCAATCTCTCACAGGGAGTGGCCTGGAGGAAGTCTCCGTATGTCCGCATCAAGATCGACGCCAGCCAGTTGGGCTGGGGTGCAAAAATCTGGGACTCCTGTTACCAGGGTTCCTTGGCCCTCTCGGTAAGCAGCCAATCCACGAACATCAGGGAGTTGAGTGCTGTGTGGGAAGCTTTAAAGATGGCGGAAGAGATTCTTCAGGATCACCACCTGAGAATCCTGTCAGACAATACGACGACTGTGGCTTACCGCTCACATCAAAGAGGAACAAAATCAAAGAAGCTTCTAAGCCTTTCAAACAAAATATTCTACTGGACAGAAAGGAACGTAAGGTCTATCTCGGCGACTTATCTCAAAGGGACCCTCAATCGGGAAGCTGACTACCTCAGCCACCATGCATTGGACCAAACCGAATGGTCCATAAATCTGGAAGTCTTCAGGATGATAGAATTGTTTGCGTCAAAAGACAACAAAAAAGTGAACAGATTTTGTTCCCTGGATCCCAGGGGCAATCCCTGGATGATAGACGCATTCGCGACGACATGGGATTGAAACCTGTGTTATGCATTTCCTCAGCTTCCGATTATTCCAAGAGTAATTCAGAAAATCCTTCAAGAGAATTCGACCGTCATCCTGGTAACCCCCTTCTGGCCAAAGAGAAGTTGGTTCTCCTCACTCAAAAGACTCTCAATCTCCGAACCATGGTCTCTTTCTCTCAGGAAGGATCTTCTACATCAGGGCCCCATCCTACATCCCCATCCAGCCTGGATCCTGAAGTCGAAATACTGAAGCGTCAAGGGCTTTCAGATTAGGTCATAGTTACTCTCAGTGCCAGTAGGGAAAAGGTGACATTGGCCGTATACCTAAAAATCTGGAAGAGGTTCTGCTTTTGGTCAGGGGAATCTTCTCGTAACCTGGTTAGACCTAAGATTTAACAAATCTTAGATTTTCTCCAACAAGGTCTAGAATTAGGTCAACTATGAGTCTGTTTGAACCTCCTGAAAACTGTCCGCTCAAATTTCTATCCTTGAAGACAGCATTTTTGATTGCGATCACATCTGCAAGGAGGCTAATCTCAATTAGGGAGCCCTATCTTAGAATCTTGGAAGATAGGGTAGTACTCAGACTAGACCCAGGGTTCCTTCCCAAGGTGGTTCCTGACTTCCACAGGGATCAAGAGATCATTCTCCTGTCATTTTGTAATAATCCAAAAAATAGCGGGAAGAGTTCTTTTCACACCTTAGACATTAAATGTACGGTTCTAAAATACTTGGCGGTCACAAAAAACTTCAGGAAGTCCGATAGTCTTCTGGTTCAGTTCTCGGGAAAGAACAAAGGAAAGAGGTTGTCCAAATCTTCCATTGCTAGGTGGATTAAGTGCACAATTTCCCATTGTTATATCGCTCAGGGGTTTTCTTGTCCAGCTAACTTAAAAGCGCATTCAGCGAGAGCTATGTCCTCTTCACAGTCCGAAAGAGCAGGTGCCTCCTTGGAAGAAATTTGGAGGGCGGCAACCTGGTCCAGTGAACATACTTTTATAAAGCATTACAGCTTAGATTTTTCAAATACTGCTGATCTGTCTTTTGGATGTAAAGTCCTTAAGGCAGTAGCCCACCCTTGATATTATAATTTTGGATATCTCCTTGTGGCCATGATGGTGGTGATATGGAAAAAATCGGAATTAGACTTACCGGTAATTCGGTTTCCATGAGATCACCATGACGGCCCATTATTCCCTCCCAAATTTATTCTTTCACTTTTTGTTGTATGTAGGTATGAGTCAATACCTTCTAATTATATAATAAGATTACTTTAGATTTGCCTCCACTTCACTCTGATAATTTTGGAAAGCACTGGTGTATGGTGGAGAGGGGGGCCTTTTAACCTTTCTCTGTTCCTGACCCTACAGAGGTCAGGGGTCAATCTCCTTGTGGCCGTCATGGTGATCTCATGGAAACCGAATTACCGGTAAGTTTAATTCCGATTTTCCTCTTCTTTTCCGTTTGACCCAGACCGCCATGACAAATTCTTTCAGCCGCACCTCGTCTCTACATAGTTTGTAACACAGACACGTTAGATTTCTCAATTTTTCCATCAGACTCCCCATCCTGGTGTCCCCACAGTGTCATCCTGCTGCCACTCCCAATACTGTACCTGTTGTGCTCCCCAATGTCCCAGGTACTATCCTGCTGAAAAAAAGTGACCCTAATAGACATAATTGGGGTCATTTATCAAACTGGTGTAAAGTAGAACTGGATTTCCAAAAGAGCTGTCAAAAATAAAAGGTGAGATCTGAGCCAGTTCTACTTTACACCAGTTTGATAAATTACCCCAAATGTCCCTATAGTGTCCACAGCAGCTATAATGTCCCCTAGCATGCCCCAGTAATAATAATAACACCCGATATTGTGCTCTAGGTAATAATCCCTGTATAGTGTCCCCAAAAATAATAGAATTGCCCCTGCAGTGCCTCCCCAATAGCAAGGCACCACCACGCTGTTCCCATATAGTAATCCTCCCATAGTAATTTGCCCCCCCGCACAGTAATTTCCCCCACATAGTAATGTGACGGTATCTCTGTATCTCACCGCCTTGTAATTCCTTAGTTCCAATTAGTTGAAGAATCCCCCATTCGCCAAATAAGAAATCGCTGGTAGCGCTGAATAATTCCACATATGAGCCAAAGCTGGATACTGGAACAAGACTTTACTGCTCCCATGCAAGGGAGACACCCACAACAAACATACATTAACCCATAACACAAAGGTTACAACCCACATAACATCCTCCCGTCTGCCTGTGATATAATCATGGTACACCATGGTTAACATAATCATCTCAGGCAGGACAATACACAATGTCCTCTAATTCAATTATCTCTTAGGACAGAGGCAATCGCCAATACACATAGATAGACAATGGAACAGACATCACCACTCAACCTATACAATGTCCCACCCTTTACAATACACATAGACATGTAACATATCCCAACCTGGCACGAATTAGACCAGGGTTCAAAAGTTAGTGAAAGTCTTTTAAGCAGGGAGCGGAAAACATGCGAACCACCATAGAAGGGCATCCTTTTCAAGTAATTTCCCCCACACTGCCCCCCATAGTACTTTGTCCCCCCACATAATTTGCAACACACTGCCCCACACAGTAGTTTCCCCCACAGTGCCCCCACACAGTAGTTTCCCCCACAGTGCCCCCACACAGTAGTTTCCCCCATACTGCCCCCACACAGTAGTTTCCCCCATACTGCCCCCACACAGTAGTTTCCCCCCATACTGCCCCCACACAGTAGTTTCCCACACACTGCACCCACACAGTAGTTTCCCCACACTGCCCCCACACAGTAGTTTCCCCCACACTGCCCCCACACAGTAGTTTCCCCTACACTGCCCCCACACAGTAGTTTCCCCCACACTGCCCCCACACAGTAGTTTCCCCCACACTGTAGTTTCCCCCACACTGCCCCCACACAGTAGTTTACCCCACACAGTAATTTACCCCACACTGCCCCACACAGTAGTTTACCTCACACTGCCCCCACACATTAGTTTACCCCACACTGTAGTTTCCCTCACACTGCCCCCACACAGTAGTTTCCCCCACACTGCCCCCACACAGAAGTTTCCTTCACACTGCCCCCACACAGTAGTTTCCCCTACACTGCCCCGCACAGTAGTTTCCCCCACACTGCCCCACACAGTAGTTTCCCCCACACTGCCCCACACAGTAGTTTCCCCCACACTGCCCCACACAGTAGTTTCCCCCACACTGCCCCCGCACAGTAATTTTCTCCACACTGCCCCAACACAGTAGTTTCCCCCACATAGCCCCAAGTAGTAATTTGCCCCCACATAGTAATCCCTCCCATAATAATTAGCCCCCACACAGTAATCTCACCATAATATTTTTCCTGCACATAGTAATTTGCTCCCATACTGCAATTTCCCCCCGATGTACTGTCTCTTCACATGTCCTTTTGTGTATGTCCCCCATGTCCCCCAAAGTTGGCACATAAAATAAAAAATTAAAAAACTAAAAGCTAAATACTCGCCTATGTCCAGGCGCACGATGGCAGGTGCGCACACTTCTCTGTGCTGCATCCTGGCACAGGTCCCGCGCGATGACGTCACCACGCACGCCTGCGCCGGGATTTCACTACTGCATAAGCCTCAGGCCTACTAGGCCTGAACCCTATGGTGGTGTTTGGTGGCAGGGCAGGGAAGAGTGCCCCAGTAATAATACTAACACCCTATATTGTACTCTAGGTAATAATCCCTGTATAGTGTCCCCAAAAATAATAGAATTGCCCCTGCAATGCCTCCCCAATAGCAAGGCCCCCTACGCTGCCCCCATATAGTAATCCCCCCCCATAGTAATTTGCCCCCCCACATTGTAATTCCCCCCCACATAGTAATTTGCCCCACACAGTAATTTCCACCACTCTGCCCCCACACAGTAGTTTACCCTACACAGTAGTTTACCCCACATTGCCCCCACACAGTAGTTTTCCCCATACAGTAATTTCCACCACATTGCCCCCACACAGTAGTTTGCCCCATACAGTAATTTCCCCCCACACACAGTAACTTACCCCACACAGTAACTTACCCCACACAGTAACTGCCCCCACACAGTAGTTTCCCACACACAGTAGTTTCCCCCCACACTGCCCCACCCAGTAGTTTCCCCCCACACTGCCCCACCCAGTAGTTTCCCCCCACACTGCCCCACCCAGTAGTTTCCCCCCACACTGCCCCACCCAGTAGTTTCCCCCCACACTGCCCCACCCAGTAGTTTCCCCCCACACTGCCCCACACAGTAGTTTCCCCCCACACTGCCCCACACAGTAGTTTCCCCCCACACTGCCCCACACAGTAGTTTCCCCCCACACTGCCCCACACAGTATTCCCCCCCCACACTGCCCCACACAGTAATTTCCCACACACAGTAATTTCCCACACACAGTAACTTCCCACACACAGTAACTGCCCCCACACAGTAACTGCCCCCACACAGAAGTTTCCCCCCACACTGCCCCACACAGTAGTTTCCCCCCACACTGCCCCACACAGTAGTTCCCCCCCACACTGCCCCCACACAGTAATTTCCCCCACACTGCCCCCACACAATAATTTCCCCCACACTGCCCCCACACAATAATTTCCCCCACACTGCCCCCACACAATAATTTCCCCCACATTGCCCCTTATACTAATTTGCCCCCACATAGTAGTCCCTCCCATAATAATTTGCCCCCACATAGTAGTCCCTCCCATAATAATTTGCCCCCACATAGTAATTCCTCTCATAATAATTTGCCCCCACATAGTAATTCCTCCCATAATAATTTGCCCACACACAGTAATCCCACCATAATATTTCCCCCCACATAGTAATTTGCCCCCATACTGCAATTTCCCCCCCGATGTACTGTCTCTTCACATGTCCTCCTGTGTGTGTCCCCCATGTCCCCCAAAGTTGGCACATAAAATAAAAAAAAATAAAAGCTAAATACTCACCTATGTCCAGGCGTGCTATGGCAGGCACTCACACTTCACTGTGCTGCGTCCCGTCACAGGCACGTGCGATGATGTCATCACGCACGTCTGCATTGGGATTTCACTACCGCATAGGCCTTAGGCCTACTAGGCCTGAAGCCTATGGCGGTGATCGGCGGCGGGGCAGGGAATATGTGCTCCCGTGCCGCGCTGCAGTATGCGGGCATTTGGGTCGGCGTTGGGCCCAAACGTCCCTTTTGTAATCCGCCACTCACTGGAAGGGGGCCCAGGGCAATTGCCCCCCCCCCCCTAACGCCGGCCCTGGCGCCACCTGCTCGTTGTTCTTTCTCTTTGACCTGCTCCCTGAGAAGGCCGCACATGCTCAGTTCCATCCTTCAACTGCCTCCTGAGCTGTGATAGGGAGAACATGGACACACCCCCTTAGCTGCAGCAGAACAGACACTTGAGCTTCAGCTGCCAGATTGATATAAATCCAGCAGAACAATGAATGGGAGATCTCTGGATCCATGTGAGGTACAGGGCTGGTTCTAGCTTTGTTAAAAAGAGATTGCCATGTATTATATGATGTCTGATCTAAGTTTTTTATATTAATTATCCACCTCTTTAACAAATTAACTAAAAAGTTGTGTAATGGAAAGGTGATTTGTCTGAAGGTCACTGGTTCATTCATTTATTTTTTGGAGAAAAGACTATAAAGTTTGTGTGTGCGCAGGATCATGTTGCTGAGCAGGTTTGCCTCTTGGCCAATACAAAGTGGGGGATATGACACCTCGTTGCATATTATTTTCCCGTGGAGCATTACCACTAAGGCCTCTTTCACACGGGCTTTGCAGGAAAATGTGCGGGTGCGTTGCGGGAACACCAGCGATTTTTCCGCACGAGTGCAAAACATTGTAATGCGTTTTGCACTCCTTGAGAAAAATCGCGCGTGTTTGGTACCCAAACCCGAACTTCTTCACAGAAGTTCGGGCTTGGGATCGGTGTTCTGTAGATTGTATTATTTCCCCTTATAACATGGTTATAAGGGAAAATAATAGCATTCTGAATACAGAATGCATAGTAAACTAGCGCTGGAGGGGTTAAATTTTTTTTTTTTAACTCGCCTTAATCCACTTGCTGGCGCTGCCGGCATCTCGTCTGTCTCCTTCTGTGCTGAACAGGACCTGTGGTGAGCATTCATTCCAGGACTCCGGTCATCACATGATCCATCACCATGGTAAAAGATCATGTGACGTACCATGTGATGACCGGAGTGACGTCATCAAAGGTCCTGTAACTGTACTTAATGCTCACCACAGGTCCTATTCAACAAAGGAGACAGAAGCAGATGCCGGGCTCCGCGATCAAGTGGATTAAGGTGAGTTAAATTATTTTTTTAACCCCTCCAGCGCTGTTTTACTATGCATTCTGTATGTAACCATGTTATAAGGGAAAATAATAATGATCGGGTCTCCATCCCGATCGTTTCCTAGCAACCGTGCGTGAAAATCGCACCGCATCCGCACTTGCTTGCGGATGCTTGCGATTTTCACGCAACCCCATTCACTTCTATGGGGCCTGCGTTGCGTGAAAAACGCACAAAGAGGAGCGTGCTGCGATTTTCACGCAACGCACAAGTGATGCGGGAAAATCACAGCTCATGTGAACAGCCCCATAGAAATGAATAGGTCAGTATTCAGTGCGGGTGCAATGCGTTTACCTCCCGCATCGCATCCGCGCGGAATACTCGCTCGTGTGAAAGGGACCTAAGTCTCCAAACACAGCTGGTCTCCTCAAGGAGAGCCAATACCCCCCTTAATTGTTACAAACTTCAGAGGGATTGACACATGGGCCTCTGTTTATTCTGGGTAAAATATCCCCCGCCCCATACAGTGAGGTGGGTACAGAGACACGGTACAGTTTATTATACATGGTACTTACCCCCTTATTAATTTACTGTTCATTCACATACAAACGATTTGGATAATGAACCCGAAGGGTGGCTTTTAAACCGGTATACCAAGGGTTTGAAACTATAAATCTGCGTTCGTATTTTCCAAGGGACAGTCAAGACTGAGGTATGAATCCATTGCACTGCCAAAAGATTTGTAAGTTTTACTGTAGGTCTCCTTATATAAAACGTAGAAGATAGCTGTTTGCGGTTTGTATATAATTTTATTTTGCTCTTTTTTTTTTTTATAAATTTTATAAGCCCCGTACCTTTTTTTTTATTACGCTGATGTTTAGTCCTTGTAGCTGTAATAACCCAGTTTTATACCTGAAGGTGTCGGTGTGCTTGTGTGTTAACTGCATCTTGTCGGTTGTAATGACGGGGGGTGGCAGCATGTATTTGGGGCTCATGACTGTTATTGGGTTGTGATTTATGCTCAATTTTTAGCCTGCGATGGAAGGTGCATGCAAGATTGAGCGAGTGGAGATAGAGCCACTTGCATGTGCTGGGATGGCGTGTACATGACAAGTTGCAAGAAACTTTTCTACAGCTCAGTTTATGGAAGATGTATTATATGAGGGTTTGATGCAGATCTGATTCGTTACAAGGCCGCGTGATTTTTTTTTTACCGTTGCGCTATTCTGCGCTATTTTTATTTGCAACATGTCGTGACTAAATTCCACCACAAATTGTCTGTAGACAATCAGTTATATGTAATAACAGATCTAGAACTGTTTTTGAGCAGCACTTTAATGCAGGTACATGTGTGTATTAGGTGACCTTGACAATCCCTGAAGACCTCTTATATGAATTCCCTCCATTATGCTTAATATGTTTCTCTGACAGCAGTTGGTGTCTCACGTATTAACATTGTTTTTGTTACTAAACCTGCTGAAAGCCTTTTAGTTAACATAATGGCTTTTGGAAAATGGCTGTGAACATTAGAATGGCAGTAGCCAGACTCCTAAAACAGAATATGAAAGAATTAATCGAGCCTTTATCTTGAATGTTTTCCATTAGCGTAAAACTGTATTGGCACTGAGCATGGTAATTATTCTCTTATAGCGCAGTATGGCTAGCAGTAGAAATGCAGCATGCAGTGGAAACAATATCTTACTCGAGGCAGTGTCAGATAAATGCATTGTGAACCAGCGTCAGGTCTTTTAGGAAAGGCAGAATGGGTGAGCAATAAACGATGACCCTAGAGTCTTCTATGTAATCCTGAGTGACTAAATGGGCTCCTTAAAGTAAACCTGTCAATGAAATCTCAACAGGACCCCTCCTTACAGAGAGCGTTTCAGAGAAACGTAGGCGGAATTTATCATTTGCTGTCCTTTTTAATGTCATATTTTTTTCTGACGTTGGACCAAATTTATGAATTGGCTTATGCAGGTTTCAAGCAATGTGGCTGCGACTTTATAAAGCATAGAACGTCAGTGGGTTACTTGCCATTCTGTGTGACTGCCTTAAAAATGTTGCACATCATAAATGCGCCATAAAAATGATCTACTTGCCAAAACAATCCTACTTTTCACGCTATTTTTCAAAGTGGTGTAGCTCACAAAAATAAGCAAGATGTTGCAGAAAAGGTCGCCCATAGCTTTACTTGCGACTTTTTCATGCCAGAAAACTGGTGTAGCAGTCTTGATAATTGTCCTCCTAGTTTTAAAAATTAGCCCCCATGGTTAGAAGAGTCCACTTTTGGCATCTCCTTGCCCTTGTCTGTACACACCAAAGGAGAGACAGAGTAGGCTGGGGAGATGCCACACAGAGGACTCTTCTCCTCATGTCTGGCTTAATTTTAAAACGATGTTGGAGAAGCCTGTCTGGATATGAGCAGCATGAAACGGATGACAGGTTCCCTTTAAAAGGTTTGTCTAGCTTTGGGAACGTTTTTTCTTTACTGTCAGGTCCTTTGTAGGAAATGTGTCATCAGAAAATTACCTATTATTTACATCACAAAAAATGTAATAGCAAGCGGTCAAAAAGTCTTATATACCCTAAAATTGTACCAATGAAAAAGTCACCTCATCACGCAAAAAATGAGCCCCCACATAAGACGATCACTAAAAAAAAAAATAACCAATGGCGCCCATAAACCAGTCCATCTAAATCTGTGCTGCAAAACTTGCAGGGTGGATTTGATTTAAATCAAACCGATTTAAATCACGATTTAAATCACTAGTCAGTAAGGCTTGATTTAAATCATAGTTTTTTACATAAAGATTCATATTTGGACAATTTTTCTGTTGTACTTAGGAAGGAGAAAAATAATCATTACCTTAATTATAACAATTTAAATAGGATTTATTCAGCTAAAACAATAACATTACAGCATGTTATTTGCTTAATCATCCATGTTTGTTAACTAATTTGGCTAAAGAAGATATATATATTTTAAGAAACGTAGACTGTCAGCCCAGCCTACACAAGAAAAACTTAATAATGTCCTCTGTAGCTCACTCGTCATCTTCATCTTCTTCTTTGTTCATAATCTGGAAAAGAAAAACAATCTTTCCTGCTTTATCGGGACCCAAACGATTTCTCAATTTAGAATGAACTGTTTATACAATTTCTGCTTATTGTACACAGCACTGCCCCAAAAGGAAAATGTTTACCAACCTGAAGATCCTGCCTGTTCAAATAATGTTTCTTTGGTCATCTTCATCACAGCACATCTCATGATGTTGCCTCATTCGGGCTCAGAATGGCTTGGATAAGTAAAAGTGTTCCAAAGTTATTACTACATAAAGAGACACATGTCAGATTTGCAAAAAATGGCCTGGGCAGGAAGGTGAAAACTGGCCCGGGGTAGAAAGGGTTAACATGAAGAGAATGTTATTTCCTTGCCTGGAGTACATTTGCTAGGGGCAGTGCAGTCTGTCAGAATGTAGTCTATAAATGTATAGGACAAGATTACTATGAAAGGTAACACCTCTATTGTAAAGATGGGGCATTGCTGAACTGATGAGGTAGACAGTTTACCCCCTCCTCTTATTCTCCCCGATCCACACAGTGACTACTGAAGATGAGAGAGAGCACGCTCACAACACTCTGCTGTAAAAGATTATAGGGCAGCTAAATGGCTGCCCTATTATGGACAGACACATATGTTAAAGGGAACCTGCCACCTGATTTGGGGCCACTAAATCAACAGCATACTGTTCTGTAGCAGGGGTTTTAAGGTCCCAAACCTGCCCAGGACAAGCCCATCCACCCCCACAAAAGAAAGTAAATGAAATAGCACTTGTGCCTTGCAGCGCTGGGGTCCTGGGTTCGAATCTGACCATGGACAACATCTGCATGGAGTTTGTATGTTCTCCCCGTGTTTGTGTAGGTTTCCTCTGGGTTCTCTGGTCTCCTCCCACACTCCAAAGACATACTGCTAGGGAACTTACTGTAGATTGTGAGCCTCATTAGGGACAGTGTAATGCTAATGTCTGTAAAGCACTGCAGAATATAGCAGCGCTTTAAAAGTGTGTAAAATTAAAAAATAAAACTGACCAAGACCAACAGGCTGGGACTACTCAGATGCAGCTGAGGACAATACATCTTGCTTCACTGCGCATGTGATCTGTGTTCAGTGCATGTGCAGTAAAGCAAGGTGTAATGTCCTCAGCTTCAGTAAGAGTTCTGGACTCTTCTCCCAGTAAGTTTGACTTTCACTTACTTTCTTATTCATGAATGGATGGGTTTGCTTTGGGACCCCAAACATCAGCAGCATAACCTAATTCTGGTGGTCCAGTGCCTCAAAACCAGGTTCTTTTTAAGGTGATACATCCTCTTTAAGAAGAGAAATGTTACTGTACCTAGCAGTATATTTAACATTTTAATTGCATGTTACATAATAATTACAATCCGGTTTTTGACATTCTACTTATTTTATACTGTACATATCATTAAATATGACATTTTGGATCTAGAAAAAAACAAAAACATAATCTTCAGACGTAATGACTTTCAATAAACAGGGATTATAATTATCCAGTTTTGTTATGTTCAGCAGTTCTGAGTTCACATAAAAGCTGTTCAGTACAGAAAAAAAGATGAAATCTATTGATTTCTTGAAGCTTTGATGTTGGCTGCGACTTTATAATATTGTGAAAGACGAGGAAATAAAACTTTTGGATTTTTGACTCAAATCTAAATCAAATCTGTTCTTTCACTTGGAATCCTTTGATCCTTACAATAGACAACACACTGGAGAAAGGGTAGATAACGGACCAGACAGATGAGTGCTTTAATAGAAACCATGTACTCATCATTGACACAATGTAGGTGCAATCTAAATCTATTGGGCCCTAATGTGTAAGAGGTCCCCCCCCCCCAGCCATTATATACCAGTCATAGTTACGGTGTCTACTTACTGTATCTGGTAAAGGTGGTTGCTGGATCCCCTCGAGCACCAGGACCAGGGTATGATTCCAGTATCTGCTCTGGTGATACATTTGTTTCTGCTATAGCTCTGGCTGCAATCAACATGGAATTTCATGGTTGCTCTCTTCCTAAATCCATGTTCTCTTGGACTTCCTGGTAGATCCAGTGGCAGCAAATGATTTAAAGAAGAATTCTACCTAAAACAAACACGTCTGTATATTAGTAAATCAGAAGATGCTGAAGTTAGAGTAATTGTCATTTTTCCACATTGTTGTGGCAACCATTTTGGCAAAAGTGACAACTTTTGAATTACATTCACTGAATTTTCATGATAAAACTGTCATGTTGTCTTTGTTTCAACATCGGACAAATTGGGAGTGGATCATGAGTTTTTGAGCAGCCACAGTGAAACCTCCCCAAAAGACCAACTCTTTTAGAAGACCATTCCTGATCTAGACCAGATTTTTTGTAACAAAATGTTAAACTTTGTATGTTTGCAGCACTGTACAGAGGGCAGCCCATCTAGCAGACCACATTTTACAGCAATTTTAGGTGGTTGTATCAGAAGACTAGAGTTATACTGTAGTTCAAATGGGCCAACCAATATGGATACACATCCTGTTGTCATGTTAGCAAAAATTGGCCACCACTAGAGAAAATACATTTTGGCTCCTGCTCCTAATTCTGAAAATTTAAACATACATTTACATTTTTGTATTTTGGGTGGAAATGTCAGTTTTAAGTGGATGGGACCTAATCAAGACTAATATACATTCTAATTACAGTTTGAGTTGATACGATATTCTTTAATAGGATTTTACTGCTGACCCATTCTCTGGATCGATCATCAATATCTGATCATGGGTGTCCAAAACCCGGGATCCCTGCTGATCAGCTGTTTGAGAAGGCATCAGAGCTTGCAGTAGGCCTTCTCTCTACTCACCTAGGACAGCATCATCCATTTGATAGTGGCTGTGCTTAGTATTGCAGCTCAGCCCCATTCACTTTAATGAGGCTGAGCTGCACCTAGGTCATGTGACTGATGAACGTGACATTACATGGCCTAGGCCAGTGATGTCTAACCTCCGGCACTCCAGCTGTGGTGAAACTACGATTCCCAGCATGCTCCATTCATTTCTATGGAGTTCTGAGAACAGCCAAGCAAGTGTACATCTTGGGAGTCGTAGTTTTACCACTGCTGGGGTGCCGGAGTTTAGCCATCACAGGCCTAGGCAAAGCTGCGAGAAGGCCACGGCAATACTGCTAGCACTGGTGTCTTCTCAAACAGCTGATCGGTGGGGGTCGGACACCCACCGATCGGATACTGATGACCTATGCAGAGGATAGGTCAGCAGTAAAAGCATCTCGGAAAGCCCTTTTAATAATACACTTTCTGCGTAGTAAGGAGTAATAATAATTCTTTAATGCAATTTCTGTCCATAGGAAGAAGATCTTGAAGCTCAAATTTCATTCCTTCAGGGACAGCTGAATGATTTAGATGCCATGTGCAAGTACTGTGCAAAAATCATGAATACTCACCTTGGTAAGTAGTAATGGAATTTACCACATTTCCAAAAACTGTATCTCTTATATATAAGGGAATGCATGTAGGATAATGATAGCCTCATTATAGCATGTCATCATTGAAGGGTCATCTCAAAAAGTTGTTTCATCAAAAAATGAACTTGCTGGTTAGTAGCTTATCTGTATTCATTGACTGGACAATAAACGAGAGTGTAGAAAACCTAACACAACCAGGAAATTAGTAGTGAAATAATGTTGTTATATATTTATTTTTATGTCTGGGTCAAAGTCACCTAGAAATACTGTATTTTTCTAAGTGTTGTACATTATTACTGTAATATAATTCATTATAATTACCAATTATCATCCATCATCCTTACATTATCATGATAATTGATTGTAGTGCTTACTGTGAATATTTCCGTTGATGGAACACAGTTTCTACCATTGTTCTCCATATTTCTGGACTGCAAATATAAAATTATATACATATAAGCGGCTGGCTCACAGCAGAGATAGCATTCAATAATTTATTCAATTATACACCAATATAAAATCTATAAAAAATAAATGTAATAGTACCAAAATGTCTCACAATCACGGACCCTGAATTTTATCCTATTCGCGGAGCTGTCGCAAAAGGTACTAGGAACATTGCGATAAGAAAAAGACTATAAAAAAAAAAGTCATTATAAAAAATCCAGTGTTGGTGCACATTTGATATTTTTTTCTCTCCTTTCAGATTTGACATAAATTCCAATTAGGATAATTCCAGTTATCTGATTATACACCGCCTGTTAGTTTAAGGGAATTAGAATTGGAATACCGATACTATGTTGCCACAATGTGTCTTGTAAGCATTACTTGTCAACATCAGAAACCGGCCTGTCCCACTATTCACTCTACGTTCAATATGAACAGGTTTCAAAGCAGCATAAATTTAGCGCTTAGCTAGACACACACCACCTTTGTGCTGATAATAGTGGTGATACTATATCTCATGTGACTGGTATGTTAGGCTACTTTCCCACTTGCGGCAGTGTGATCTGGCGGGCAGTTCCTTCGTCGGAACTTCTCGCGATCTGCCGCTGACTAAAAGCATTTGTGAGACGGATCCGGATGCGGATCCGTCTCACAAATGCATTGCAAGGACGGATCCGTCTCTCCGCTTTTCATGCTGACAGACGGAACCGTCTTGTATCTATTTTCACATTTTTACCGGTCTGCGCATGCGCAGGCCGGAAGGACGGATCCGGCATTTTGGTATTTTGAATGCCGGATCCGGCACTAATATGGGAAAAAATGCCGGATCCGGCATTCAGGCATGTCTTCAGTTTTTTTTGCCGGAGATAAAACCGTAGCATGCTACGGTTTTATCTTTTGCCTGATCAGTCAAAACGACTGAACTGAATGCATCCTGAACGGATTACTCTCCATTCAGAATGCATTGGGATATGCCTGATCAGTTCTTTTCCGGTATAGAGCCCCTGTGACGGAACTCTATGCCGGAAAAGAAAACGCTAGTGTGAAAGTACCCTTAGACCAGATATCTAATATAGCGATGCCGATTCTCAAGAGTTTCCCCGTTTCGCTGTGGGGTTAGTTCCTAGTATAAGGAACTTTCCAATAGTGTTATTCCTCCAGTTAGAAGTTGTATTTGGTTCACCTCTATCCACGCTGCATTGCTGAATCCTTTAGTCCTCCATTGTGCCGGCACACTTGCACCTGCGTGGTAGCTATGTGAGCACGCCAACTTCTGCTCAATCGGAGAAATCTTCTTAATATATTTCGTAGTTGTACTCTGGATTATTACCGCCATCACACCAGACGCGTTTCGAAACTAGACGTTTCTTCCTTAGTGGTTGTAGACCACGTCTAGTTTAGGCTACTTTCACACTGGCGTTTTGGTTTCCGTTTGTGAGATCCGTTTCAGGGATCTCCCAAACAGTTCAAAACGGATCAGTTTTGCCCTAATGCATTCTGAATGGATAAGGATCCGTTCAGAATGCATCAGTTTGCCTCCGTTCCGCCTCCATTCCACTCTGGAGGCGGACACCAAAACGCTGGTGTCCGCCTGACGATGCAGAGGCAAATCCGTCCTGACACACAATGTAAGTCAATAGGGACGGGTCCGTTTTCACTGACACAATAGAAAACGGATGCGTCCCCCTATGTTACAGATAATTCAAACGGATCTGTTCTGAACGGATGCATGTGGTTGTATTATCTGAACGGAAGCGTTTGTGCAGATCCATGATGGATCCGCACCAAACGCGAGTGTGAAAGTAGCCTTAGAAACGTCTATTTCCGAAACCCGTCTGGTGTGATTGTGGTAATAATCCAGAGAGTGCAACAGAGGTGGTGTTTGTCTACCTAAGCGTTAAGTTAATGCAGCTTTAAAAACCTGTTCGTATTGACCGTAGAGTGAATAGTGGGACAAGCCGGTTTCTGATGTTGACAAGTAATGCTTACAAGAAACATTGTGGCAACATAGTATCGGTATTCCAATTATAATTCCGTTAAACTAACAGGCGGTGTATAATCAGATAACTGGAATTATCCTAATTGGAATTTATATCAAGTCTGAAAGGAGAGAAAAAAATCTAATGTGCACCAACACTGGGTTTTTTATAATGACTTTTTTTTATAGGCTTTTTCTTACCACAATGTTCCTAGTACCTTTTGCAAGAGCTACGCAAATAGGATAAAATTCAGGGACCGTGGTTGTGAGACGTTTTGGTACTATTAAAATTTTTTTTTATAGATTTTATATTGGTGTATAATTGAATAAATTATTGAATGCTATCTTTGCTTTGAGCCAGCCGCTTATATCTATATTTTTCTTATTTTTATTCTAGCTAAGTGGTTATAACGGGCTGAGCACCAGCATTTATTCTGGTGAGCTCCCTATGCCTAATTGTTGTGTATAAATATTAAATTATGATATACCATACATTTTAGGTAAACACTAGAGCCGCGCAGGTCTTACAGCAGTATCTTTAGTATTCGTCATTAACCCCTTTGAACACAGTTTTAATTTTTTTACTTCCAGCCCTCCCAAAGGCATAACATTTTTATTTTTTCATTCACATAGCTGTATGAGTGTTTGTTTTTTGCGGGACAAGATGTACTTTCTAATGGCACCATTTACGGTTGCATACAATATGGTGGGAAGCAGGAAATTTTTTTCGAAATGGGGTGGAATTATAAAAAGAAAACACCATTCCACCACAGTGGTAAAACTGACCTATTACCTTTATTCTCCTGGTCATTACGATTACAACAATAACACATATGTATAGTTTTTCTTACGTTTTAATACAAATTTATATTTTTTTACTTTGGATAAAAAAAATAATAATAATTTCCATTGCCATACTCTGCCCTCCATAACTTCTTATTTTTATGTGTTTGGAGCTGTGTGAGGGCTCATTTTTGCAGGATGTTCTGTACTTTTCTTCAATGATACCATGACTTTTTAATCACTTTTCATTCAATTTTATGTGGGAGGTAACGCGACAAAAAATCGGCGAATTGGCCATTTTTTTTCAGTTTCGCCATTCACTGTATGGGATAAATATTTTTATATTTTAATAGTATGGGTGTTTTTGCACAAGACAATGCCCATGATGTACATTTTTTAATTATTTGTGTATTTAAATTTTGGGGTAAAAAGGGGTGATTTTATTTTATTTTTTTTACTTTTTTTTAATACACTTTTTAAAGGTTCCCTTAGGGAACTATAGAAAACAATCAGTAGCAGATAAAATAAAAAAATACTCAATAAAGAAACTTTTCTTTCTTGGTAAATGCCCTGCCACACTGCTCTCCAGTGGCCCTGTTGATCTTTGTTGACTTGTCCTTCAGTGATGACCCGCCATACATGCAGGCATTCAGTGACTGGCTGCAGTGCTGATGTAGGGCACATAGTTGTTGTAGTGAAGTAAACAGAGCCCAGCAGGAACCACCAGTATGGTGGCACTGGAGCGCATTTAATAGGTGAGTATAAGATGAGATAGGCGAGTGCTGTACTCGCAGTCCAATAGACGTGAACGGAGCAGTTTCCTCACATGCACACCTCTGTGTCATTCTCATAGGGGACTTTGGGGTTCCAGCTGTTGGATTAGCCTTGTGGTGATTGATTAGCCTTGTGGTGGCGCTGTAGGGATCGTGAACACTTGCTGCAAGATACCCTCACAGGCTTCTATTGGACATTCTATTCCAAAGTGCAAAGTATAGCCTACTTTTATCATGATGTCTGTGGCCACAATGTGGGATGATATAAAGCCAAAAAACCATAAGGCCTCTTTCACACGAGCGTGACGGATTAGATCCGGATGTGTTCAGGGAAACTCGCACCATTTTGCAAGCAAGTTCAGTCAGTTTTGTCTGCAATTGCGTTCAGTTGTTCATTTTGACAATGCGTTTTGATGCGTTTTTCACACGCGTGATAAAAAACTGAAGGTTTACAAACGACAACATCTAGCAACCATCAGTGAAAAATGCATTGCATCTGCACTTGCTTCCGGGTGCAATGCGTTTTTCACTTCTATGGGGCCAGGGCTGCGTGAAAAAGAATGCTCATGTACACAGACCCATTGAAAGGAATGGGTCAGGATTCGGTGCGGGAGCTATGCGTTCACCTCACGCATTGCACCCGCGTGGAAAACTCACTCGTGTGAAAGGGGCCTAAGGGACTTTGTAAGAAGTCCAGTTCTACCTGTCTCCTTAGGTCATTCTGATTTACTTGAAATTACAAATTCCAATCGTACTGCACCTCCTCTGTGGGTTACACTTTATGGCAACTAATGACAGTCTCATTTCAGGTAATATTTAGACTGGAGGATGGTTCATAAAATAAGGGGAAGATGATTTAATATGTTTCACAGTAAGCTCCACATATGCAGTAATTTGCTGCCCTTCTGCCTTACTTACTATGCTGTGTAAAAAAAAAACGCCATTATGGAAGTGATTTCACACTGTAGCTTGGCTGCATATTAATATAATAAATTAGGTATGCCAGACTGAACATTTGTGAGAGATTTTCCATTGGAGTAAACAAGCCAGGGTAATGTGTTACTAATGAGCGAGTGGTGATAAAAGAAAAAAAAAAACACTTTTGAAATCATTATGTAGATTTTTTTCTTTATTAGCGACTCCAACCTTGCTAACAAAAAGAGAATAACATCTTCCTTTAGTAATTACTAAAAACTACTGGTGTTATAAACACCAGTCTTAGTATAAAGTCTGTTTGCACAGAATGCACAAATTTGGTGCATTTCATGCACCAGACTTTTATAGCTGGCGTAGGTTTGAACTATTATTTATGCCATCTTCTTGTGTAAATAATAAATTACTGTAAATCTGGCGGGCTACGAGAGTCCAGGCCTCTTCTGCTCCATCATTTGCGACTTTTGTTTACGAGTAAACACTTTAGTAAATGTCCCTCACTATTTTGTTGGAAGATCAGCCTTTGGCCCAGAGCACTCTGGATTAGGTTTTCATTAAGAATACTGTACATCTGTACTTTGCTCCATTCAGCTATCCTTCAGCTCTGAACAGTCTGTCTCCAAGCTGCTGAAAAACACCCCACAGCATGATTCTGCCACCACCATGCTTCACTGTAGGAATGGTATTGGGCAGATGATGAGCAGTGCCTGGTTTCCACCAGACATGATGCTCAAGATTGAATCCAGAAAGTTAAATCTTTTCTTCATCAGGCCAGAGAATCTTGTTTCTCTCAATCTGCGAGTCCTATAGGCGCAGAGTTCTTTAGTTTTTTTGCAAACTCCAAGCGGGTTTTCATGTCTATTAGGCCCCTTTCACACGGGAGGTGAACGCGATGCACCCGCACTGAATCCTGACCCATTCATTTCTAAGGGGCTGTGTACATGTGCGATGTTTTTCACGCATCACTTGTGCGTTGTGTGAAAATCACAGCATGTTCTAGATTCTGCGTTTTTCATGCAACACAGGCCCTATAGAAATGAATAGGGCTGCGTGAAAATCGCATCCGCAAGCAAGTGCGGATGCGGTGCGATTTTCACGCATGGTTGCTAAGGAGACGAGGTATGACCCGAGACCCCCATTTAATGTATTATATTCCATTATAACATGGTTATAATGGAAAATAATAGCATTCTTTAATACAGAATGCTAAGTATAATGTCAATTAAGGGTTAAAAAATAATAAAAACATAACTCACCTCATCCGCTTGATCGCGCAGCCGGGATCCTCTTCTTTGTTCTTCTTGAAGGACTGAAGCTAGTAAATGTACCCTTTAAAACGTCACTTTTATTATAAAAGTTAAAGTAAGACCCACCAAAGTATAACAAACAAATGTATAAATAAAGTAAATAATGTGAATATTGGGACAGATAACCTACTGGAACTTCAGATCAAGTCATTAGAGGCAAAAAACTGAAGGGTTACCGCCATGCGGTTACTCACAATACCGTAGATCATAGGTGGGTTGGTATGGAGAATGATGCATCCTGAACTTGATCACCAATTCTTGATAGATGCCAAATGATGGTTAATCAAAATGACCCAGCAAAGATACGATGTAAAGGAAGCTTGAGGTTCACATGCATAGATAGGCAAAATGGGATAACTATCCCTAACAGCCTATACTATCCCTACCTAAAGCAGGACAGCACCCCAGGGTAGGAGAACTATCCCACTTGTAACGTTGCCCCTGGAATTAAAATCCCTGCCTGAAATATCCCAGTATAGGTATTGCCTAGTAAACGATGGCCAGGAAGTCCAGTGGGAGTCCCATATTCAAAATCGGAGAACGGAAAGGACGGATTCTGCAGATAACTGAGACCTAACTGAGCCTAAAGACCCCATAGACTATAATAGGGTCCGTTCGGTGTCCGCTCAGAACAGCTATGATTTTTTAAAGACCTGCATGCACCCGCACTGAATCCGAACCCATTTACTTCAATGCGGCTGTTCAGATGAGCAGTGATTTTCACGCATCACTTGTGCGTTGCGTGAAAATCGCAGCATGTTCTATATTCTGCGTACTTCACGCAACGCAGGCCCCATAGTAATAAATGGGTCTGAGTGAAAGCGCAAGTGCGGATGCGGTGCAATTTTCACGCATGGTTGCTAGGAGATGATGTAAGTAAATTGATAAAAGTCAATTTACTGTATTATTTTCCCTTATAACATGGTTATAAGGGAAAATAATAGCATTCTTAATACAGAATGCTTACTAAAATGTGGCTTTAGGGGTTAAAAATAAATTATAATTAACTCACCTCATCCTGTTGTTCTCATCTTCTTCTTTCAGGACCTGCCAAAGGACCTTTTATGACGTCAGCGCAGGTCCTGCTGAATGAAGATAGAAGATTTTGTCATCAAAGGTCCTTTGGCAGGTTCTAAAAGCACATTTTACTAAGCATTCTGTATTAAGAATGCTATTATTTTCCCTTATAACCATGTTATAAGGGAAAATAATGAAATATACAGAACACCTAACCCAAACCCGAACTTCAGTGAAGAAGTCCGGGTTCGGGTCTGGGTACCACAGTCAGTTTTTTATCATACGCGTGCAAAACGCATTGCACCCGCGTGATAAAAACTGAACATTGGAACGCAATCGCAGTCAAAACTGACTGCAATTGCGTACCTATTCGCACGATTTTCCCTGATCGCAGACGCAACGCATCCAGACCTAATCAGGACACGGTCATCTGCAAGAGGCCTAAAGGGTCTGAATATTTACAGTGGGGCAAAAGAGTATTTAGTCAGCCACCAATTGTGCAAGTTCTCCCACTTAAAAAGATGAGAGAGGCCTGTAATTTTCATCATTGGTATACCTCAACTATGAGAGACAGAATGGGGGAAAGGAATACAGGAAATCACATTGTAGGATTTCTAATGAATTCATTGGTAAAATAAGTATTTGGTCACCTACAAATAAGCAAGATTTCTGGCTCTCACAGACCTGTAACTTCTTCTTTAAGAGGCTCCTCTATCCTCCACTCGTTACCTGTATTAATGGCACCTGTTTGAACTTGTTATCGGCATAAAAGACACCTGTCCACAACCACAGTCACACTCCAAACTCCACTATGGCCAAGACCAAAGAGCTGTCGAAGGACACCAGACACAAAATTGTAGACCTGCACCAGGCTGGGAAGACTGAATTTGCAAGCAGCTTGGTGTGAAGAAATCAACTGTGGGAGCAATTATTAGAAAATAGAAGACATACAAGATCACTGATAATCTCCCTCGATCTGGGGCTCCATGCAAGATCTCACCCCGTGGGGTCAAAATGATCACAAGAACTGTGAGCAAAAATCCCAGAACCACACGGGTGGACCTAGTGAATGACCTGCAGAGAGCTGGGACCAAAGTAACAAAGGCTACCATCAGTAACACACTACACTGCCAGGGACTCAAATCCTGCAGTGCCAGACGTGTCCCCCAGCTTAAGCCAGTACATGTTCGGGACCGTCTGAAGTTTGCTAGAGAGCATTTGGATGATCCAGAAGAGGATTGGGAGAATGTCATATGGTCAGATGAAACCAAAGTAGAACTTTTTGGTAAAAACTCAACTTGTCGTGTTTGGAGGAGAAAGAATGCTGAGTTGCATCCAAAGAACACCATACCTACTGTGAAGCATGGGGGTGGAAACATCATGCTTTGGGGCTGTTTTTCTGCAAAGGGACCAGGACGACTGATCCATGTAAAGGAAAAAATGTATGGGGCCATGTATCGTGAGATTTTGAGTGAAAACCTCCTTCCATCAGCAAGGGCATTGAAGATGAAATGTGGCTGGATCTTTCAACATGATAATGATCCCAAACACACCGCCCGGGCAACAAAGGAATGGCTTTGTAAGAAGCATTTCAAGGTCCTGGAGTGGCTTAGCCAGTCTCCAAATCTCAACCCCATAGGAAACCTTTGGAGGGAGTTGAAAGTCCGTGTTGCCCAGTGACAGCCCCAAGACATCACTGCTCTAGAGGAGATCTGCATGGAGGAATGGGCCAAAATACCAGCAACAGTGTGTGAAAACCTTGTGAAGACTTACAGAAAAGATTTGACCTCTGTCATTGCCAATAAAGGGTATATAACAAAGTATTGAGATGAACTTTTGTCCAAATACTTATTTTCCACCATAATTTGCAAAGAAATTCTTTAAAAATCAGACAATGTGATTTTCTGGATTTTTCTTTTCTCATTATGTCTCTCATAGTTGAGGTATACCTATGATGAAAATTACAGGCCTCTCTCATCTTGGGAGAACTTGCACAATTGGTGGCTGACTAAATACTTTTTTGCCCCACTGTATGTCCATGCAAAATAGGAATAAACATAGAGCAGAGATTTCCAAGAATGAAATAGAAGTTATACAGAATCTTTCCCCACAAACTACAGTATCAATCTGCTCAGCTCCTCCTGATCTATGACATGCTGCCTTCAGGTTGCACTGCATTTTCATGGTGTTGGGTTCATTTTAATCACTATATACATTAAATTAAAACATCATTCTTATTTCAAGCAGTCATATCTATTACATGTTGTAAGACAGATTGGAAATATTGTTCAAATGTTGTTTAGAACTTGTGCTAGTTTTTTCAGCACTGTGTCGATTGCATTCATCGCCTGTAGCCTTCAGTGGGTAGACTATGTGAGAGAGGAGAGAGGAAGGTTTTGTGTCATCAAAAGTTTTCCTGGCAGTTAAAACAAGATTGCATTTTCATCTGTTTTTACGTACTAATTGCAGATTTTTTTAATTCTGTTTTCTGAACATGATTATGGTGGCGGCCATCTTGCCTGAGCTGTTCTTAACAGCATTTAGAAAGCATTTAAAGAATTGCTTTACGGCAGCCACATGTGGGAGAGTTTTCTAGGCATGCTCTGTGACCCCTGCAGAGGTCATTTTACAAGCCAGGAGTTGATTAGCTTTCACAATCACCTATTGTGAATGGAGGATCCTCTATTATCTATACACAGAGGTGATATCTGTCATTCTAATCCTGCCTGTAATGTTAAGGAGATAACTGCAGTAAAGTGATCTGTAAAGACCAAGATGTGTTTAACATAAAAACATAATTTAAACAATAAGTTAAACAATAAGGGATTGTTGCATGCTGCTACTTTTTATGGTGATGGGATCCCTTTAAACAATACCATACCCTGTACTCTATTTAAATATTAGAAAACTATTGTTTTATATGACTATTTTACTGTTGCACAGAGATACAAAGTACTATTTTAGTTGTCAATATGGGCACCTATTTTTCAGTAACTATTTTCAGTAAACCTTTTATCCACAGAATTGGTCATTTTCTTGAGTTCTCAAAATTTTCGCTGAAGTAGACAAAGCCGCCTCCTGGATCTTGTGCACTGTATATCTTACATTTATGAGAGGCCCTTAAGTTTCCAATTAGGTTTAAATCGTTGAGGACGGGCACATGGAGTACATGCCGAGAAAGTGACAGTGTGACATGTTTACTGAGAAAGTCTCAAAAATAAATATTCTGTAGCGGTGGAAAAAATGCTCTGTAGTCAGTCATCTATGAATTTCTCCTAGTCAGCTGAGCAGCATCATACTTGGCACATGCAGTGGAGCATTCTTCTGGACGGATATGATCTATGATCTCCTTGGATGCTGCTGACTGAAAGTGTCTTCCAGAAATTGGCAGTCGTTTTTGTAGTTTATTTTTGCTCCATCTGCAACCCAGATGGAAAATACTACGGCCAGCTTATTGTTAGCAATGCACACAAGAATTTCTTGTCCAACCTACCGGCACCAGTGTCATTTTGTGATGTAAGCATGGGCCAACCAGTTTGGCCCATTAAACATTCATCGATCCATAAAGCTAGCCATAGAAATGTATCCTTTGTTAGTGAGCCTCGCTGATTTCAGTGACATATCTATAGTGACCAGAAACCTTGGACATCTACCATTGGGAAATCAGTGGTACCAAAGATGCAGATGCTTATTTATAGATAATCTATGTCTGTTCACCTGAACGAAATGAGCATGTTTATGGTGGAGACAGAGTAGATGTTGACCAAGAGTCATCTTTGTGCAGTTTTAGACCTTTGAAAACTCAGTCCTAGGCCTCACAACATGAAAAAGGTGCAGGAACTCCATACCGCATCATATCATGCTCCATTGGGTCAGAAAGTCATCCCTCTAATAATTTCTTCTAGGAGACGACAGCTCTATAATGCAGCATTCAAACATGCAATGAAGCCCCATTTCTTCTATTAGATTCTTATTAAATCCAGCAAAAAAACAATAAGGCCCCGTGTACTCCTATGGACGTTCTAGTATGGCTGCAAACAACAGAGAGCCATAATTCTGCTATTTGCATCTAGCCTTTTGCTGGGCATAAACATAAGACTGAAATTAGCCAACAGTGGATCGGTCATCTGACCTTTTGACATTAACATTACAGACATACTTGACCATGCACAGGCAAAGATCATTATATATAAAAATGAAGCATCCCTGGCAGGGCCGCGTCAGCACCCAGCAAACCCAGGCAAGTGTTAGGAGTCCCTGCTCTGATTCCATATATGGCTATGTCCATATATGTAGTCAATGCTATGGACATGAAGGGGGTATCCCCAAGCATTATCAGTATGCTTGGGGACACCCAATGTATTGAAGTCTAATTTAGCCTCTATTTCTGAAATGTGTCTGCCGGGATTTGAACTCACAACCTTCTACATTAGAGGCAAGAACCTTAACCACTGAGCTATGGAGTTCAATGCTAAACTGTGCTAGAAAAACCTCATAGTAGTTTTTCATGTATTAGGTATTCCTATACAGCAGAAGTATAAATTTATATTTTTTTTAGTAATTGTAAAAAAGTGTATCGCACAAAATAAATGTGTAATTACTAAAGAAAATATATATAAAATCATACTTCTGATATATATGAATGCATAATATGTGGGAAACTACTACTGAGGTTTTTAGCCATAATATATTTACAGCAGGTTAACATGAAGCTCTATAGCCCAGTGGTTAAGGTTCTTGACTTTAATGTAGAAGGCTGTGAGTTCAAATCCCAGCATTTGAGGCTAAATAAAACTTAAATAGACACACCAACCGTTTTTGTTGGGAAAGGTGGCAACCCTAAAAGAACCCCTGCTCCCCGGTGACCCCAAAACTTTTTTTTATAGTTATGTCTACAGAGATGTGTGGGGGCTCATTTGAGGGAAATCTGTCTTTTTTTACATTACCATTTTGGGGGGTGTATGACTTGATCACTTTTTATTCAATTTTCTTGAAAGATAAAGTAATGAAAAAATAGCTAATCAGTCGTTTTTTATTTTTTTCTGTTACATCCTTCACCATATGGGCTAACTTTTTAAAATATTTTTAGTATGGGTGTTTTCGCATGCGACGATGCCTATAATTTTATTCTTTTTTGTTCATTTTTGGGGAAAGTGGGTGATTTTAAGTTTTTTTAATATTCTCAAAACTTATAGTTTTTTTTACTGTTTTTAAATTACTTTTCATCAGATTGCTACTTATACAGCATAATGGAAATTGCTCCATTATTCTCTATAGAAATCACTATATCACAGTTTAGTGCTGCCACCTAGTGGCCTGAACTGGAATATACTAACAATGAACCTGGAAGCCTAGTATAGGCTGCGGCTCATTTTTAGAACAGGGTGCTTTCCCTGATCTCCGCTGGGGGAAGGCGTGTCTGAGCAGGAAGCCCGCACTTCTGTTTTTCAACACTCAGATGCTGTGGTGACATTTGACAAATGCCACAAGGGTGCCCACTTATCGCCCAAGGGCCCACATGAACCTGGAGCCGGCCCTTAACCCTGGGTTGATTATTATTGTTCAACAGATGTAATATTAGTTGAACAAAATGTATTATGTTTTCACAGGATGATAAATACATGATTACTGGAGGTCCCACTGTTAGGACCAGGGGTTCATAAGAATAGGAATCCTGTATCCCCCATTTGAATAGAGGTCATGCATGCACACTACAGCTCCATGCAATGTCTATGGGACTGACAGACATAGCTGAGGTGCTATTTTCTTCTGTCTTGTAGACTATGAATGGAGCTGTAGTCTTGGGAACTCCTTTCTTGTGAATACTGGGGTTCCCGCTGTCAAACCCCCTGATATCATACATTTCTTAGCCATCTTGTCGAAAGGTGATACATTTTTAATGGGCCTATCCCATTTAAAAATGATGCACATTGAAAATAGGCTTCTGCTTTAAAGAGTTGTCTCACCTCCGATTTTGGTAGCATATCAGATAGGTGCAGGTCCCACTCTAGGTGAAAGAGTGCACCGCACATGTGCAGCTTCCATTCATTCATTTCTATGGCAGTTCCAAAAATAGCCAAGCGCCAGCTCAGCTGTTTCAGGCAATCCCATAGAAGTGAATGGAGCATTGGCCATGCTTGCATAGTGCATTCTCAATTCATTTCTACGAGACTCCTATAAAATTGGATTGAGAGCATGCTGCATGTGCTCAGTGCACTCTCGTTCACTTTGGGTGCCCCGTTCTAGAGATAGGTGCGGATCCCAGAAGTGGCACCCCCACCTATCTGACATTCGTGGCTTATCCTAGAAATATGCCACCAATATGTGAGGTGGCACAACCACTTTAAGGCACCTTTACAATGATTGTGGCAGTTTTCAGGAAGGACTACTTCCTAGAAACCCTCGCTCCCGATAACTGCCCTGTGTAAAGGTAGCTCTGATCACCCGATGAATGACTGCTGATCCAGTCACGTAAGCCATCATTTCTGGGCAGCAGATAGTCCTGTCTAAATATTGATCTGCAGCTTAGAAGCAATGATTCTCTATGGCAGGGGCGGGGGACCTTTTTCCTGCCGGGGGCCACATGAAATGATCCCGCGGGCTGTAGGTTCCTCACCCCTGCTCTATGAGGAGGAGCGATCACTCATCTTCATAGAGAGGAGATGATTGCTGCATGTAAAATGCAGCTCTCACCTCCTCTGATGATCAGGCAGTTATCGGAAATGAATGGTTCGTTCCTGATAATTGCCTGTTGTGTCGGACTTTACTTACATACTATCTAATGCCGTTACTCTATACAGTACATTTATCTCCATAGTGATTGTTGAAGATGATATGATTTAGAAGTAAAACGTATGGTTCATAGAAAAGATCTAAAATGAGTGGTGTTAGAGGGTACATCTTGGTATATTATGAAATATATACATATACATACACATATATAGGTTCTTCCTAGTTTCATTGGTAAAGATCTGATCACTGACCGTTCCCCTTCCTCGTTCTGGTCGATGACACGTAATAACATGCTGCTAGGTTACAGATAATGCCTCTCCGTTTCAGTCAATGTGCACTTAGGTTCACCTTTCCTTGTAACGTCAATCAGTGTCGATCCACATATTGGTAGGGGTTACGTTTATTTTGTTACAGTCAAACATTTTCCCATAGATGGAGCAAAGTCTTATCTCTCACCATGGCCACGTTACTGGGATATGGCTCAGAACATTCTCTTGTTGTAAGAGTCTTTGCTGGAAACATTCTCCAATGGTACAGCACGAATTCTGGCTCTGGCGCTAGTAGAAACAGCATGCCCCGTTCTGAAAAGCACAAAGTATCCAGTGTGATAGCGCAAGCAATTGGACGAGCATCACAGATTTCATTTCATACTTTACGCTGAGCCATGACGGTTTTAATTGGAGTAACTCAATGTTTTATGGCATCACAGCTAGACAATAAAATAAAGTCGTAAGTGTCAGATGTGCAAGAGGAAATACAGCTTATGGATGGGATAAGCGGTATTTGAGAGTACCTATAGTATTGTATGTACAGTAGTCTTTAAAGGGGTTGTCTCACTTCAGCAAATGGCATTGATCATGTAGAGAAAGCTAATACAAGGCACTTACTAATGTATTGTTATTATCCATATTGCTTCCTTTGCTGGTTTGATTCATTTTTCCATCACATTTGCGACCACCCTGTAATCCTAAACATAGGTGGACGTTCTTGTATAGAAAAAAGCACCGGAGCACTCCACCGGTTCCAGCCACCAGAGAGGCCGCCGCTTTTTCCTATAGTGTGCAAGCCCGGCCACTGCTGCTGGATTGCAGAGTGGTCGTAACCATGGAAACGATCAGTGTATCATGTGATCGAAAAATGAATCAAGCCAGAAAAGGAGGCAATATGGAGAATCACAATACAGTAGTAAGCGTCTTGTATTCACTTTTTCTACATGATAAAGCCATTTGCTGAAGTGAGACAGTCATTTACTGCTATTATAGAGGTGCTTGCTCTTACAAAATAAGGGTCCATTCACACGTCCGTAAGTGTTTTGCGGATCCGCAAAACACGGACACTTGCAATGTGCGATCCGCAATTTGCGGATCCGCACATCACAGACACTATAATAAAAAATTTATTTTCTGGTCCGCAATTGCGGACAAGAATAGGACGTGTTCTATTTTTTCCAGGAATGAAATTGCGGATCCCGAAAAAACTGATCCCGAAAAAACGGATTAGGATCCCGAAAATGCGTATGCGGATCTAGGAAATGTGGATTTGCATCCGTTGCAGCCCCATTGAAAGTGAATGGGTCCGTAAATTGCGGAACTAATGCGGACCCAAATTACGAACGTGTGAATGGACCCTAAAGGAGAACACTGTGGGACACTTTTAAAACCATCTATCACCCTCTGCAGCCTTGTGATCAATAACATATGCATATACACTGTTCATATGTAAATTCTTCCTTTAGGAGACTTACTCTAGGTTTCCCTTGGGTTGCCTGCACAGTCCTAAGACCCTGCTAGACCCAGCGATTTTCGGGTCGTGTTAACAAGTGTTCATATGAGCGCTGCTTCACGATAATTGGCCCATATATATCAAGCCACTGATAACTGAGCAAACGTTCGTTCATCTGCTGATTGCTGTCTTTGATCAGGATAAAAGATGCCCGATTATTGGGCAGCACATCTCCCTGTGTAATCAGGATGTGCTGCCGATACTCAGAAGATCGGAATGAGGGGGAATGACTGCCGTAGCAATCGTTCCTTCTTTATTCAGCCTGTCTAATGGTTCAATGCAAACAAGTGCAGATCAATGCGTGTATTGTTCTTTGGCGCTCGTCCTGCCCTCATTTCAGGCACTGTAAGGCCTCTTTCACACTACCGTATGGCTATTTCAGTGTTTTGCGGTCCGTTGTTCCGTTTTTTGTTTCCATTGTGTTTCCGTTTCGGTTCCGTTTTTCTGTTTGGCATATACAGTATACAGTAATTACAAATTGGGCTGGGCATAACATTTTCAATAGATGGTTCCGCAAAAAACGTAACGGATACGGAAGACCTGCGGATGCATTTCCGTATGCATTCCGTTTTTCTTGCGGACCCATTGGCTTTAATGAAGCCACAGAACGTGATTTGCGGCCAAATATAGGACATGTTCTATCTTTGCACGGAACGGAGATATGGAAACACGGAAACGGAATGCACACGGAGTACATACCGTTTTTTTTTTGCGGACCCATTGAAATTAATGGTTCCGTATACGGAACGCAAAAAACGGCCCGCAAAACGGGAAAAAAAAAACGGTAGTGTGAAAGAGGCCTCACAGGGAGGTCTGGTGAGCTTGCTTGCCTGCTTACATTATGCATCCCTCTGATTGTCCACGTGGACCACCACAAATTCCACATTTTGTCTTTTTCAATCAATATGCCAAATATATGCATCATCGGAAAACCTCTGTTGACGCCGATAGAGAAGATCTGGAGTGCATTTCAAATTAGCTGTGGCTTCCCAGCTACCCATCTACAGTCTATATAAGCTTTAAAAGGCAATTTCTATTTTGCCAAGGGAAACTCAGGGCTGCAGCATGAAATTTACATTTCCCTGGTCTATTTTTAGGCGACTCGTGTAATCGGAACCATACTGTTAATACAACTGTATTAGCGAATCGCTGAGTAAAGGGGTTTTCTAGTCATAGCAAGTGATGGCATTTCATCAGCATATGCTGCCACTTGCTTCTGGCTCCGTCCAGTGTTTAGTTTTGGCAACGATGGCTATAAAAAAAAAAAGATCGGTGGGGTTGCCAGGTGTCGGACCCCTACTGATTTGAAATCAGTGAATGCTTTAACATGTCTTCATTTTTTTAAGCCATTAAAAGGTATCAAACCTGTAAGGCTACTTTCACACCTGCATTAGGTGCGGATCCATCTGGTATCTGCACAGACGGATCCGCACCTATAATGCAAACGCTTAGATCCGTTCAGAACGGATCCGTTCGCATTACCATGAACAAAAATGCAAACGGATCCGTTTTGACTTTACATTGAAAGTCAATGGGGGATGGATCCATTTGAAAATTGAGCCATATTGTGTCAACTTCAAACGGATCCGTCCCCATGGACTTACATTGTAAGTCTGGACGGATCCGTTTGCCTCCGCACGGCCAGGCGGACACCCGAACGCTGCAAGCTGCGTTCAGGTGTCCGCCTGCTGAGCGGAGCGGAGGACAAACGGAGCCAGACTGATGCATTCTGAGCGGATCCGCATCCACTCAGAATGCATTAGGGCTGGACGGATCCGTTCGGGGCCGCTTGTGAGAGCCTTCAAACGGAGCTCACAAGCGGAGCCCCGAACGCTAGTGTGAAAGTAGCCTAAGACTATTCTTTCTCTTAACCACCAACAGTCTCATTAAAACTCGAGAAACCGTTCTGAAAATGTCCCTTTTTTTGGAGATTTTGAATTTATTTCTTAAGTAAATATAGCTGCGGCACAACCCAGGTGACTTGGTAACAAAACTAATTTTATCCCTAAGGACCAGGAGCATGTCCCCCTCTGTGTTCCTGTGGTCATCATTTTTTATTCCTGTGGTCATCATTTTTTATATTTTTTGTTTAATTTAGCTTATATTGAATTTTGCAGGACAATTAGTAGTTTTGCCTAGGAACCATTTTGAGGTACGTATAGTGTATTAAATGATTTTTACAAATAATCAGTTTTTGTCTCTCTGCATTTTTTTTTTTTTTAAGATGACATAGTCGTGTGAGGGCTAATATATTAGATTCCTCTCTAGTAATAATCTTTATTGAGGTCCACATATTGTGTGGTAAAAGATAGGATATTGACAGAAGCGACAGTGGAAACACTATTGATGTTTGTCTATGTGGGGTACAAAAGTTTGGTGTAACTTATTTGACACTTTGATCCAGATGCTGGTAACCATCTGCGTCATTGCATCAACAAATGACCTAAATTTGCCTCCTTATTTGGAAGGAAAAAAAAGAACCCCTATGTGACAGTCAGAGAGCAAGTAGAGGCATTTTGTTTTGCATGCTGTCATAATGCAAGTGTATACAGAACCCTCGGAGCTGGCCATACACTTGTATTATGCGGTATGCCGGCATTGAATTACCTGATGGATTTTGTGAGAACGGAATCCATTATGTAATTCACTTAAACCCCAAACCTCATCTCTACTCCCAATGTTTAGACAGCCCAAGATATGAAAAATTAAAGCAACCTTCCTCCCTCACTGCCGTTCGAGCTTTGTTGGAGTTGAACTGTTAGGTCCTTTTTTCAAAGCTCAAACAGAACTCGGCAAGACTGTTTGAGGGTTAATGACAGTAATAAAACATTTTGCTAAAGGCCCTATTACACTGGCAGATAATCGCTAAGATCGTCGCTAACAAGCGTTCGTCATGAATGCTCCTTAGCAATGATCTGGCAGTGTAAAGGCCCTATTACACTGGCAGATAATCGCTAAGATCGTCGCTAACAAGCGTTCGTCATGAATGCTCCTTAGCAATGATCTGGCAGTGTAAAGGCCCTATTACATTGGCAGATAATCGCTAAGATGGTTGCTAACAAGCGTTCGTCATGAATGCTCCTTAGCAATGATCTGGCAGTGTAAAGGCCCTACTAAACTGGCAGATAATCGCTAAGATCGTCGCTAACAAGCGTTCGTATGAATGCTCCTTAACAATGATCTGGCAGTGTAAAGGCCCTATTACACTGGCAGATAATCGCTAAGATCGTCACTAACAAGCGTTCGTATGAATGCTCCTTAGCAATGATCTGGCAGTGTAAAGGCCCTATTACACTGGCAGATAATCGCTAAGATCGTCGCTAACAAGCGTTCGTATTAATGCTCCTTCGCAATGATCTGGCAGTGTAAAGGCCCTATTACACTGGAAGATAATCGCTAAGATCGTCACTAACAAGCGTTCGTATGAATGCTCCTTAGCAATGATCTGGCAGTGTAAAGGCCCTATTACACTTGCACATTGAGCAGGCAAACGATTATTTTTAAACATGTTGAAAGACTCCGAATACCCAATGAACGAGCTCGTTCATCGGGTAATAGTCGGCAGTATTACACTGCCAGATCGTCGCTAATGAGCGTTCGTACAAATGCTCGTTAGCGATGATCTTAGCAATTATCTGTCAGTGTAATAGGGCCCTAATACTGCCGCTGATTAATCTGAGTCTTTCAACATGTTTAAAAAATAATCATTTGCTGGTGGCAGATCGTTCCGTGTAATCAGCACTCTGCTGCCAGCAAACAGTGATTCGGTATGGGGAGGAGTGATCCCATACTGAGGAGGAGATCGCTTCATGTAATAGCAGGGGTCTCCTCCACTAGCGAGCAATCAATTGTTGGGAAGGAACACTCCCTTCCCGATAATCGGCTGCTTAATCTGCAGGTGTAATAGGGCCTTAAGACTGAGGTAGCCCTTCTAAGTCCCTTTTATTTCAATGTGCAGTCTCCCAGTATGGATTGAACGTCACTAATTGCAGAGGTGCAGCATTCAGTAGAGTCCCTTCCCTCCTTCATTCTTACCTCCCACACACCAATGCTATCTTCTCATATAAAGACTTGTGCAAAGTAACATAAACAGGGTTCTGCCATTGCAATCAACTAGACATTTCAAAGAAAATAACTTTCATCTTGTATCCCTGCCCTTTAGATGGCAGATAACTATCTCAGCTCTATAATGAGATTTTGCATTTGGTCTGCAGAAATGATGCTGCCTCTAATTCCTTTCATTTGTCTATTACATTTTATGTTGTTTCCATAGTAAAGGTCAATTATCGTCCAGAACATGACTTTTTAATAATCAACATCATTCCACAAGAATGGTCAATGTATTAAAGAGATTTTCCAGTATTTTAATATTGATGGAATCACTGCCGGGGAAACGCTAAAACTTTTAGCGTTTCCCCTGGCAGTGATTTCTTATAATTGGAAACGCCTAATACTGTATTTGTTGGCCATGAAAGTGTTTTGATATTAATGGCCTGTCCTCAGGATAGATAATCAGTATCAGATTGGCAGTGGTCGGACACCTTGCACCCCCACCAATCCGCTTTTCAGTAGTAGCTCCGGCATCGGAACTACACAGATCCACCCATTGTGTCATGGACAGAGCTGGTTACTGCAGTGCTTCTGTCGTTCATGCACCAGAGAACTGTTCCCAAGAAGCTGATCAGACCCCTGCTGATCTGATATTGATGGCCTACCCTAGGAGATAGGTCATACATTGTTAAATCTTGGACAACCTCATTAAGAAAATATATTTATATATTATATATACATTATTAAAATACATCCATGTGCTGTCCATGTGTGCAATAGGATGCACACGGACACCCTAGAAGTGAGTGGTGCTGTGCACACCATCGAGAATCTCAGCATGTCCTGTTTTGGCCCTTGTCTCACACAACACAGACCTGGAGACCATTGGAGACAATTGTCTCCAATGGTCGCCAGGTTTGAGTCCTATGTGGATTAATGGACCTACTTGCTACCGTATATATAACATAGTCTGTGTATTGTGGTTGCAACACAGTCAATCTTTGATGCAGATATGTGAATAGGCTCTTACCTACACAATCAATCGAATAACTATGGCAAAAGGAGGCAGCACTTATATAATCCAAGTCCGTGGCGAAAAGGGCACATACGCTCAGACATATCGCATCACTGAATGCACTCTGACAGTCACTTTGCTTATGGAAAGTAGACTTTTTTATATTACTGGGTTAATAACCATGGGACAATTGCTCAAATCTCAGTAAAAGGGATTATCCCATGACTAATGTAAAAAATTAAAATCGGACGTCATACAGTACATGACAATCTATTTCTAACAAAGCTCGAACCAGCCCTGTACCTCACATGGATCCAGAGATCTCCCCATTCATTGCTCTGGAAAATCTATTTCAAGCTGTCAGCTCAGGAGGCGTGTCCTTTTTGCTGCAGCTCAGGAGGCGTGTCCTTTTTGCTGCAGCTCAGGAGGCGTGTCCTTTTTGCTGCAGCTCAGGAGGCGTGTCCTTTTTGCTGCAGCTCAGGAGGCGTGTCCTTTTTGCTGCAGCTCTCTCCCTATCACAACTTAAGAAGTGTGTCCTTTCTCGTGGCATGTCTTTTCTGCTGCTAAGTTATGCAGAGATAGCTGTTCATCTCTGGTAGGAACGCCCACATGACTCCTAAGCCCAGTTAGACTTAATCATCACCCTTAAATGTACTTCTCAATCTGCTCAGCTCCTCCTGCTCTATAACCTGCTGTCTGCAGAATGCGCTGCATTTCATGGTAGCAGGTTCCTTTTAATAATAAAGGTATAGACATTAATCCAGGCTACTGCTTCATTATTGTGGTCATGATATCTTGGTTTCTTCAGCAGTAGCTGGACATTATATGCAGCACAGGTCAATGGAAATCTCTGCGTACATGGTCACCATAGCAACAACATAGTCACTTGCTGCTTTCCGATAGTCTTCACTCATTACAAGGTAATCACTGTAGCCTTCGAGTGTATTTAATTAACAAGAGAGTCACAAGAAATAGATGATTTGCAGATCCTGGAAATGTTTTCTTTGGTTTCTTTCACTGCAATCTCCAAATCTATCTTCTTAACATGCACAATCTGTTTTATAGCATCAGTTTTTGTTCAATTACCTTTAAGCCAGGTTCTCCCATAGAAAGGTGTGTCACTGTGTCAGTACTTGGTAGAAAACAAGACCCTGTGACCTCTGTTGTAGTTGGTCTTTAATAGGAGTCTGTCAGAAGTAGTGCTGGGGAGAGCTGGGCAACCATACCTGTTGTGGAGCTTTTCTCATCAGGAGTAGTGTAAGTAATGACTTTTAGTCTGCCAGATTTTGCTCTTCCAGCTGCCCAGGGTAGACCTTCACACTACCTCCTCTCCTCAGAGTGACAGATGTACCATCCAGCCAGGAGACCACTACAGCTGTCATCAGAGAGCGCTTCTCAGTGAAGACGGCCTGGGCACTTGCTGGAGCAGAATCTGGCAGAATTAAATACATATTCATACTACTGATGAGAAAAGCTCCACAGAATATATGCTTGTACTTAACCTCAACCTAATGCTGTCAGCAGTTTGGCGTGGTCAGAACTACTGACAGACCCCCTCTAAAACTCAAATCAAAATCTACATCCTAAAAGCACATCAGAGCCAAAGGGTTATAGATATGCACCAAGTAGTGAAACCCTCTTGTTAAAAATATCAAAACTGGAAAATATTTTTTTAAACAAATAAATGAACACAGTTTTTACTAGGTGGCCATTAGATAATCATATCATCCCGCTAAAAATCCTTAAAGGGATATTCCAGGATTTTAATATTGATGGCCTATGCTTGGGATAGAACACTGATATATGATCGGTAGGGGGCCAATGGGGTGCCAGAACTACCCAGCTCTGTCCATTGTGCAGTGGACGGAACTTGTAAGTGCAGTAACTCCCATTCACTTCAGTGGGGGCACCTCTGTGGTTACTAGCGCCAGCAACCACACAGTGGACAGAGCAACCGTATATAGTTACAGAGCCACTCTGCAACAATTAATTGACGTGAGTGCAGGGTGTCAGACCCCCCACAGATCTGATATTGATGGCCTATCCTAAAGATAGGCCATCATTCTTAATATCCTGGAATACCCCTTTAAGGGCCAGTAGAATTGGATCAAGGGATTTGTATTGGTGTGTATTTATAAACTACAAAGTAATGGCATCTATCTATGAGCCTGTATTTTAGGCCCTATATATAATAATATACTGTGCTATCTGCAAGGACATACCTACGACTCCCAAATTACAACATGTCCTTGTGCAGGATGGGGTTAAATTACATTTTTATAAAAAAAGGAAAATGAAGTTCAAAGTTTATGGTTCCACATGTTGGTGTAAAGTAACTGTATACATTGACTTAGCAGCAAATTTATTGAATTCTTGTAAGAAAAGTCAATTTGATTTGAGAACATCTGTTTATAGACGAATTGACCGTCATCTAAGTAATAATATATCTGCCTTCCACAAGATCAATGTGTTTTAAGGCATTCTTCAACCCCCATAAAAAGAAAAGCCAATTGGGCTTATAATGTGAAGGGACGGCCATCAGACTTCTGCCTTCATTTTCTTTCACAAGATACTTTCCTCTCAATCACATTGGCTCCCATGTGAAGGAGTCTGCAGGTCTGTGTCTCTGTGTTCATAAGGCATCTCCGCCTTCTATCCCTCTCTCAAATCTTCCTGGCAACAAATCATTGATGGAGATCATTGTGTGCTATCTGCAGGGTACTGCTCAGGTCCCACAAGTTCACCCTGTCCCAATGGAGGTTGCCATAAATTTTTAAGTTAAATAATAAGTGTATAAGCCAACCTGTAAACAATTTTGCATATACACAACTTATACATATGTGATCATTCCATGTGCACTGAATAATATGTAGATAGCCATTGACAGCGCCTTGGTGAACTATCTGGTAATGCATACAGAGGATTTAGATCCTTTTTTCATAGAAGTCAATGGAGGGACTTCCAGCTGGCGTAAATTTCAGTCTTCTTTTACGCCAGAAAACTGGCATAAAAGAAAATAAATGTGTCAGGTCAGCTGGCCCCGCCCTCACCACGCCCCCTTTTTGGGAAAGTGGCCACTTGCACAGAAATTATTGCACAAGAGGCACCATATTTGCAACTTTTTTACATCAGAAAACTAGCGTGGAGAGAATGATAAATTCTCCAAATTCCCAACACTCATACAGCCTATGAAAAATACCTAGATTGTGAATGTGTCTTCGGAAAATTACCTATTTTTTAAATACAGTTTTTTATGTTAAGCCTTTTTTTAAGATTTTTTTTTTTTTCAATATGACTATATGAATATCTATATTTTAAAAACAAAATCCTAATATCCAGCAGTTTTCGCCCAGGCCACTTAGCCTACTAATATGTCAAGACTTCACATCATCATCACAGGCAGGACTACAATGAAAGATAACACCTCTATATAGATAATAAAGAATCCACCATTCACAATAGGTGATGGTCACAGCTTATCTACTCCCCCTCCTTGTACAATGATGTTTGCAAGGGTCACAAATCATGCCTCGAAAATTCTCCAAAAGAGATCAATAAGTACCCTCTGGTTTCTCGAGTCTACGGCCCTCGGTGGCTGCTGTAAAGCATATCTCTAAATGCTCTTAACAGCAGCTCTGAGAAGATTGCCGCCCCCATACCTATGTTCAGGGAATAAAATAAAAAAATCTACAATCAGAAAATAAAAACGGAAAAAAATCTGCTTTTAACAGGCAGAATAAAATTGCAGTTGACTCATTTCCTTTCTGATTTGCTTTTACTTTCATAGAATCACACCTCTGCCTGTAAAACGCAGTCATTCTGGAGGTTACATAAGTGGCGGCCCTGCAATCAGCGGCGAGTCTCACTCCAGCTGTGTGCAGTGATAAGCATAAGGAAACGGCACGGAATTGTTGTTGCTATGGAAACCCTGCAAGGGAGATTCTTAGCAACCTACAATATAATCTTTCCGGGTTGCTCAGTCTGGACAGAATATTGGAAATATCCACCAGCTTTGTACTGGAGTCTGCAATCCTCTCTGGTTCTACCTGGCCATAATGGAATGGTTTTATTCAGTGTAGAGAAACCACTCCGCTTAAGGACCTCTGCAGAGGTACATGGGACTCCATGCGTCATACGGTGTTGGCAACGCAACAAGGAGATGATACCTCCATAGTCATACTTACCAACATTTGAAAAAAAATGTAAAAAGTGGGATCCGCGCTCCTTTGTAAATCAGAACAAGATTTTCATCCACCAATCTTCACCTGTAGCATCCTTCCAGAAGGCCACACCATGTAGGTAACCGTACACTGGTAGCTGTTATGGGCGAGAGCTCCACCTTGATCCCCTTCCACCTCTCTCACAGGAGAAAAAACAGGAAAAGTCCAAGTAGTGAAGCCCCATAAGGCAAGGGACAAAATCCAAGGTATGTATTGGACTTACAAGAATAAAATTGATAAATGCATATCACAATAAAACCTTTTCAGAGTAGCGTTTATCAATTTTATTCTTGTAAGTGCAGTAAATACCTTGGATTTTATCCCTTGCCTGGCGGAGCTTCATTGTTTGAATTTCTTACTTTTTTTTCCTCTTGTGGGAGGTGGAAGGGGATCAAGGTGGAGTTGTCACCCATGGTGTGGCCTTCTGGAAGGATTCTACCGGGGCCTTTGCAAGGTGGATGAAAATCTTGTTCTGATGTAGAAAGGCGCACGGATCCCATTTCTTTCTTGACTGTCTTCACAGTGATCCTACAGCACCTGTACAGTTAGAGACTACATTATGGACTTTGCTGTTGTTTTATTGAATTACCAACATTTTAGTTGGTAAGTTCAGGCCATAGGGGCCTCATGCTTCATATAGTGTTGGCAATAGGGATCATACTTAGTAAATTCATTTATGGCTGTGGGCTTACATAAGAACCACCAAGCTTTGGCCCGAGGCAGCCTAGATTTGCCAGTGCTGTCTCTGAAAATTTGTAAAACCTCATTCACACATCAGTCAGTGATTTCCATCAGTGATTGTGAGCCAAAACCAGGACTGGAGCCTCCGCAGAGATAAGGTATAGATCTTCACATGTTCTGTGTTTAGAGCCGCACCTGGTTTTGGCTCAAAATCACTGATGGAAATCACTGACCAAAACACTGACGTGTGAATTAGGCGTAATGCATCATCTGATGAAGCATGACACATTTTCTTATCTGTCTGATTTATACAGATTCTGAGATTCAGAAAGACACTCTGTGTGAAATTGGAGGCATACCAAGGAACTGCAAAGCCTCATGCCCCTATATTTTGCACCATACAACATGGGCCTGTGTAATACAGTTGTATGCTGGATCGGGTGCTGTATATCATTCTGCCCTAATGTTGGCCAGTATATATATGCACTCTACTGGAAGTAATGTAAAAAAAAAAAAAAAGACACTGTAAAAAGTCAGGTGTACAAAAGCGGTTTGTAATATGCGTCCACTGTGATGTCTCTCCCTGCTCCTATTTACCAATATTGTAGTTCAGGGCATGTAGGTCCCCCCTGGGAACAACCCTAAACCCACTCAGACAAGGATGGGGCTTGTATAAGCCATGCCCATTTTTTGGCCTGAAACAGCCAGTTCCTGCAAATTTAGTCACAGTAGAGTATATGTCCCCTATATATGATAATATAAAAATTCTGTCAGTCACATGAGATAGGGAAAGGTGGAGGAAACCAGCAGGAGGCTTGGACAGGTTGGATTTAATCCTTCCCTGTGCGTTAGTCCCTGGAAATAAGTGGTAGAAAATAAAGTTTGCCACTCAATGGGAGGTCCGTTTGCTTGTGAGATAATTTCATAGGAATCAAAAAAGATACAAGCATATAACATTTCAGTCCAAAAAAGGGACCTTCCTCAGACATGGATTGCTTAGGTAATGCTAATTAGCGTGGAATATGCAGCAGTACAATGCGGTAGTCACCACTGAAGGAATGACTGCTTAGAGGAAGGTCCGTGTGACTGGACCAAAAGATCATATGTTTGTACCTCTTTATGGTGCTAAGGAATAAACTGAGAAGCAATTAGAACTTCCACTGAGTGCCAAGTTTTATTTTCTATAAGAGATTGGAGTGGCATGAGCGGTATGAAAACAAGTGGTGCCATAGGCCGCTAGCCGCTTATCATGCTAAAATAAACATGCTTGAATAGTAATGGCCTCAGAAGCAAATTGAAATGCACACTTGGCATTATGCAGAGCTGTTCGTAAAACATAAGTCATAAGTTCAGCCCGCTAATATTGTAATTTAAAGAGGACCTGTCACCTCTCCTGACATGCCTGTTTTAATAGCTTCATGCATTCCCCATATAACAATTCTGGAACATCTACTCTTATGTTGTGCCATTCCTTTATTATTTTTACTAGAAGTTATGAATAAATTGCTAGCAGTCTGCAGTAAGGGTACAGAGGGGTGGTAACAAGTTGGGGGTGTGTACCTGCACAGTCACTCTATCCAATCAGTGCTGCCATTTTTAGACCTTGCAGGTACACCCCCCCTACTGGTTACCTCCCCTCTGTACCCTTACTGCAGACTGCCATCAATTCAGTCATAACTTCTAGCTATTAAAACAGGCATGACAGGAGTGGTGAAAGGTCCTCTTTAATCACTAAAAAGTACACAGTATGTGATATTCAGTTTGACTTTGCTAGCTGCCACTTTCTCCTTTCGGGTGTTTAGTGGCCTAGAGCCTCAGCCCTTAGTATTGGAATTTTCTTCCCAAAACCAAATTCTTGGTTACTTATGCTTTACAGTAGTACAGACTTCATGTTTTTAAAGTGGTTATCCAGGAAAAGATATTTATGACTTTTCCTCAGGATAGGTCAACAATATCAGATCTGCGGGGGTTGCAACACCCAGGACCATCCCCCCCTCCCACCCCCCAAGGCCTTGACTGCCTGCTTATAACTACGGTATATGTCTTCTTATCATGTATAGGACCTTCTATGACCTCTTCCGCTATAATTTTATTGTTAATTATCACATTGATTTATGTCAGCTGCTACCAGGTTAATTATAAATGAAGGATGCATGATAGGAGATAGGAGGACACATAGAACTTACCTTCGGATTGTTTCATCCTGTCTTAACTTCAAAACAGGCCATATTCAGGATGTCGTCTTACAAGAAAAGTTGGAAAGAGAAGACAAAATCCAGGTGTCTCTAGCAGTGTTGAAACAGGTGTGTATTGCTGCCTTTCACAGTATTATCTCATTTAATGCACTGTTATTAATATTGCTTTTTAACCCCTAGTTGCATATTGGCCAGAAAATCATACTTTACACTGATAAGCCCTAACAAGGGACAACAACTTATCTACAGTAGATGGATATTATTTTGTCAGTTCACGATTATACCCTGAAAATGGAACGCCTGGTTTAGAAACCTTATTTAAAATACCGTAGCAGAGAATTGTGAATTAACAGCAAGGGTTTTCCTTCAGGGCCCTCATCGTTTGACTAGAGCACAAAATGGACACATGGGATAGGTCATCACTCTCTGGTCAGTGGGGGTCTGACACCCCGCGCCCCTGTTGATCAGCTGTTCTATAGTAGCTCCGGGACTGTATAAGTAGCATCAGGGAGCTACACAGCTCCGTGCATTGTGTAGTGGCGGAACTGGTTGCTGCACCGCTAGGCCATTCACTTCAACGAGAGCAGCGCTACTGAACCAGGTCAGTCCACTACACAATGGACGGAGCTGTGTAGTTCCAGCACCTTTCTTCTGCCGTTGCTACTCTGTAGCTACTCCTGAACAGCTGATTCATGGGGATGCGGAGTGTGGGATCCTGGTCAGTCAGATATTGATGTCCCTTTATGTGCTGTCCAGGGAAACCATTTTACTTAGCGCTGGAATACCTCCTTAAAGGGGTTGTCAGAGTGTTTAATATTGATGACCTATCCTCAGGATGTGATTAGTGGGGGTCCGGCTCCTGGCACCCCTGCCGATCAGCTGTTTGAAGAGGGCTCTGGTGAATACTAAAGCCTCCTCGCAGCATACCAAGCAGAGCACCATGCATTGTATATCGGCTATGCTTGGTATTGCAACTGAGCCCATTCACTTGAATTGGACTGAGCTGCATCTAGGCCACGTGACAAGTGAACAGTACGTCACTGGCCTAGGAAAAGTCCTCTGCACTTTTTGGCCTCTTCCACCAGCTGATTGGCAGGGGTACCAAGAGCCCGACCCCCAAGATCAGATACTGATGGCCCATCATAAGAATACGTCATGAGTATTAGGGGGCATTCACATGACCATATCTATTTTGAGGTCTGTGTGCATCCCGTACTTTTTGTGGTCCACAGGCAATCTGCAAAAAATGTGGATCAGATGCGGACCGAAAATACAGTCATGTGAATGCACCCTTGAACACTAATGACCTTTGCATGTGTATTTTGCAGTAAACTGTACTACAGTGCTGATATTTTGCAATAGACCCTAACCATGTCACATCTGTATGATTGGTATGTAATGAAATGTAATAATGATTGATGATTGAAACTTTTAGCCTTCAGTCACATTTTTACAGTTTTTCACTGCAGACGTCCATACCTAAGAAAGACCACATAGAGTGTTCCAAGATGAGCCAGTTAATCTATCAGTATACTATCAGTATAATCTTTTCCCTTCTCTTGGGTCCACTTGGATAGACAATTCAGTCTTGTACACAACCTGTATCTTATATAGAATACTGGTATTTTCAGGTAAAGGATATTTTGAAGGGATCATTGCAGTTTAATCAGAGTCAACTTGAGGCTGAAGAAAATGAAGAGATTACCATCACCGATGATCATTACTGCTCCAGCATGCAGTTGAAAGAGGGAGAGATGCAGGAGTTGTTGCCTCATGATCCGCTACAGTCACGTCAGGTAATATATTACCTAGACTCTAGAAAATAGTAATTTTAAATGAATTATCCAGTTGAAAACCCCATTGTCCTTTACCATATTAGGGAATATTATAGCTGACTACTGGGATTGCAGGGGAACGCTTGGTCATAAGTTTATTGTCATGTGACCCTTCTTTTTTTTTGTGTTCCTTCCTTTATTTTAGAATTTATTTACAATAAAACTACAAATTCAAAATATATACCTGTATACACTCCTTAGTGTAGTTGAAATTGCAACACCAAGAGGGAAAAGTCATGGAATTATGTAAATCAAAGGATCGAAATGCATGCACTTACATGCCTTGGCATGCTATCAATGAGGTTGTTAATGGTTGTCTGAGCAATGTCCGGCCATGCTGGATGCACTTGACCACACAAATCATCAAGATCTGCTGCTGGCAACTCCTTTTGCAATTGCTGACCAATGGTGTCTCAGGTGTTCTTGATGGAAGACAAGTCTGGAGATGCTTCAGGCCATGGTATTATATTTAGGCTAGGCAGGCTGCTCACTGTATCACGAGCAACATGCAGCTTTCCATTATCCTGTTGAAAACGGGCTGCTGGAACACTTTTGAGAAATTGCCATACCACTGGTTCCATGACAAAATCAATGTAACGTGAGCTGTTAATGTACCTGGAATGAAGACTATAGGGGACCAGTTACAATACATTATTCCAGCCTACACCATAATCCCGGGAGTAGGACTAGCGCAGGGGTGGACTGGCTATAGATCCTACAGGGAAATTTCCCAGTGTGCCAATGCCCAGTGGGCCGACCAAGCTCTCCTCGCGGCCATTGGCCAGGTACATAACAAGCTGAGGCTCTCAGCACTAGTTAATTTTAGGAGTATCAGGTATGCACCTCATCAATGGCTGCAGGTGCCCTCATGATTTCAACTGTATAGCCATCCATAGGACAGTGATACAACTGAATACTGCAGCCGGGGTGGCAGTATTTTGTGCTGCACCATGGTATTACTGGCCCCACCTACTTCTCTGGCCACGCCTACAACATGGGGCCACTTCTAGGTTTTTTCCAGGGCCACTTTAGGTTCCCAGTCCACCCCTGGACCTCTTCACAGCATTACCCATGTGGTCTCTAAACCAATCTCTGGCTATCAATGCATCTGAGACAAAAGCAGGGCTCATTGGTGAAGAGGATTGACTGGTATTCCAGCCTCCATTGCCATCTTGCTGTGCACCATGATAGCTTTTGAGTGCAGCGGTGTGAGGTCAATGGAACATCTGTAAGCGGACGTCTGGCTCATAGCCTAATGTCGTGCAATTGCCTTCTGATCATTTGTTTGGAGGCTGATCTCTCCACGGACTGCTGATCATTTGTTTGCCATCCTAGGCTTGGGATGTGATGTCTAATTTCACTTGCAGTACAGAATTGATCACTATGTGCCATTCTTCTAATCAGATGGTCTGTCCGTGCAGAGGTTAACCTCTGTGCACATCATATTGTCAGTCCATTTCTCCAAAGTAACGGCAAACACAACATTGAACAGTGCTAGGCATCCTAGGCGTGTAGCAATCTGCTGAAGTCATAGCCAAAGTCTCTCAGTTCAAGGATTTTGTCTCAGTTTGTGACAAGTGGTGATAACTGGCACTTAGATTAACAGTAGGCATTGCACATTCATAACTTTTGAGGTTTCATGTGGCTAAAAAAAAACTTGTGCTATGTGCTTGACAACTTAAAGGGGTTCTGCACTTTGTTGAAACTGATGATCTATCCTTTGGATAGATCATCAGCATCTGATCAGCGGGGGTCCGACACCCGGGACCCCCACCGATCAGCTGTTTGAGAAGGCAGCGGCACACCAGCAGCACCGTGGCCTTCTCACTGTTTACCGCCGGCCCAGTGACGTCACGACTAGTATCAACTTGCCTGGGCGGGGCTAAGCTCTGTTCACTTGAATGGAGCTTAGCCCCGCCCAGGCAAGTTGATACTAGTCGTGACGTCACTGGGCCGGCGGTAAACAGTGAGAAGGCCGGGCCGCTGCCTTCTCAAACAGCTGATCGGCGGGGGTCCCGGGTGTGGGACCCCCGCCGATCAGATGCTGATGATCTATCCAGAGGATAGATCATCAGTTTCAACAAAGTGCAGAACCCCATTAATCATTTGCAGATCTTAGCAACACCTGGTACTTCCTCTATTTTGCAAACCTTACAGCTTGTCCTTCTTGGTATTGCAATTTCAATGTTGAGGACTGTATATATTCCTTATTTATAACCCCAGTTCCCATTCCATCTACACCTCCATCCTGGAACAGAAACCAAGAGAGAGAAAAGACGCCCCTCTAACAAGTGAGGCTTATCAAAAACTAGAGGAATCCTTGAATGGTTTTCATTTTTTTGTAGATATCCATGGTTGGACTTAGTCATCTAAAACAGTAGAGAGAGAGAGAAAAGAGAACAGAGAGATTTATGTTGTCTTCGTGAGGGTCCCAAGGATCCATCCATATGCCTTTTTTGCTAGTTAGTAGTTGTAATGAAGCTGAACACTTTTTCTATGTCCTATTACAGTACATGTCCATGTGTTATTATTGTACATGGTTTTGTTACCAAGTGCTGCAGATCATGTCAAAAAGACATATGGCTTTATGTGTAAGGTCAATATGTGGGGCAGCTTCTGGTTGCATGTTCTGTCATTAGTCATTTATCCTGCAGCTAAGAAGAATAGTTGGAAACATGCTTCATGTCGTTGTGGATTTCCGAAATCTGACATGAGCTCAGTAGTCAACCTCTGACAAATCTATGTCATAACAGCACATATCAAAACATACAGTGTGGAGGCATCTGTCTGTAGGTTTCTCTTTTCTTGCTAGAACAGAGCGGAGTTTTTGTTGATTGTGTGTTTGCAGATGCTTTCGGCAAGGCCTCCATCTATCCTTGGATCACAGCAATCATCACACAACTGGATAGTGGCCAGTAAAAAATTTCATACATTATAGCATTGTGCTTGTAGGAACCTAAAAAATGACTCAACGTGGTATTTGTTGGAGCACAATTACACAAGGGATTCTTCTGTAAGATATTTTCTTTGAGACCCCATAGGTGATGTGAATGTTAGGAACTTTATACGTACAATGAGGTTGGATGCATTTTTGAAGTGTAACAGTATTAACACGTTATAGAGCTGATAGATTTCTGAAGAAAGCTCATCGATCCAGGAGGCTATTCTCATTACCAGATTTAGAGTCAGGAAGGATTTTTTTTTTCCTCTAAAATGAGAAATTGGCTTTTACTTTTTGAGGATTTGTTGCCTTCTTTTAAATCAATTTTGCAGGATAATAGGCTGAACTGGATGGACGTAATAGTTAAAGGGGTTTTCCGAGACTTTATAACTGATGACCTGTCCTCAGCATAGGTCATCAGTATCTGATTGGTGGGGGGTCCAACACCCGGGTACCCCCGCCAATCAGCTGTTTGAGAAGGCAGTGGCACTTTCACCGCAGCCTTCTCTCAGTTTTCACTATGCCAGTGACAACAGGTTCATGGATCACGTGGCCTAGGTGCAGCTCAGCCCCATTAAAGTGAATGTGGCTGAGCGCGATACCAATCACAGCTGCGATACAATGTATGGCGCTGTGCTTGGTAAGCTGCGAGAAAGCCACTGCACTCACATGAGCAGCAGTGCCTTCTCAAACAGCTGATCAGTGGGAGGTATTGGGTCCCACCGATCAGATACTGATGACCTATCCTGAGGACAGTATTGGAAAACCCTTCTAAGAGATGCTGGGATATAGATATCTGACCTCCCTTCATGACCAGAGGGTCGTAATTAGAAGGCATGGTTAGCCTGATTCTGGCATTACAGCCTGTTATAGTGCAGAGGGCCAATGTTTGCACAGAACTTTCTCTAATCATTTGCACCAGAATCTGTACAGTAATGCAATGTAGTTGACAATAATTGTAAATGGATGTTTATATGCTATAACCAGGACCAGGCCTGGGAATATGTAGTTGCCTAGGTCGCCTTGGGGTGAAGGTTCAATGTATGGATTAAAAAAAAATTCAAATCATGGCTTTAAAATTATTTTTACAGCCAGATGGAGGTGGTGTCTATTCTGATACCTCTGCCTTGGGTATTAAGAAAGCTTTTCCCACCCCTGGCTATAACTTCCTGTAGTGTGTACTTTTATCAACAGATACAGTACATCCATTCCAAACACCACTATACAAACATATGACAATATCTTTATAGACTCTTAATAATATTGTCAATTACAGCCTAAAAACCATAAAAAAAAATAAACATATGAACCGACATCAAGAAGGTGATCAGGTAGAATGCATGTCATATGTAATATATTGCAGAAAAAATTGTACAGAAAAATCTAATACAAATTATGGTACAGAAGAATAAATATCAATATTGCAAAACAATTAATAGATCCACAATATCAACAAGTAGTCAGGGAATGCCATCCCTCTTGATACATAGTTCACTCCCAGAAATTGCCACCACCACGGACCCCGATGGGCATTTGGCCTTCAGCTTACTCAAGAATATATTCTTTATTTTATATGGTAGTATACATTGCAGCTTCAGGGGGCAATTTAGGGAACTGAGGAATGATTGTTGTATTCATTCTTAGTTAGGCTAGATTCTTCTGTGGCAAAGGTTCCATTGTCAACAGCAGTAATTTGTCCGGAAGAATTGTGGAAACAATAATGGGAACCCAAAGGAACCCCATTACAGTCAGTAAGATCTGTTGAGTGCCATTTGGTATCCAACATATGCTGGATCTGGCACTACTTTTTTTTAGGTTTTTCTGTTCCTATACCAAAGCTGAAAAATAGAAAAGTGCGACATATGAACATAGCCTTATAATAAAAACAGTATACTGGCCTGGAGGCCTGTTGAAAGCCATGAAGTACAGCGAGAAAACCATCTACCCATAAAGACATTTCCCAGGATTGGAAAATAGGTCAGGTTTTCCCAGAAACCATTTCAGTCTTGTCCATGGTATTGCAACTCCATTCACCTACTGTAAATAGGCATGAGTTGCAATACCAAACACAGCCATGGACACCAGGAGTTGTGCTGGCAGATTCTATTTTGTAGGCCTTAGACACCCTTTTGTCTACATAAATACTGTATTTATTATTGTATGTATATCTATATCTTAAAATATAAAACAACAGCAACAAAATTGTACAGCTTGTTAACATAACTAATATATTCTCTTAGGTTGAAGATGACTTGTCTGGAAACACAGAGTCTCGACACTCAGATGACTATATTCTGATCCCCAAGGAAGATGGCAACAGTGGCTTTGACCATGACTTGGAGTCAAAAGAAACAATGCAGAAACATAAAGTTGCGGAACAGAAGAAAGAACCTTCATCCCATGCACTGACCTTTTCTGACCCTCTTATGCGTGGAAACACACCTTCAAGTATCCTCAGCTCTAGCCCAGATGATGACAGCAACAACAGCAGCAAAGATTCTGACTTCACCATTGTTAGCCCATTAGATATTTAATGGTTATCTCTGTTTTCTTTCTTATTTTTTTTTTATACTTTCTAAAATGAGAAACACCCTTCATAATATATGTAGGGAGTAGTTTTATTATCTATGAGCCGCAGGATGAGCCAGATCTTGTCATTTATGCAAGCTGCTAATCGGAGCACAAAGTAACAATTGACATAACAGAGAATATAGCCATTGTTATTATTGCCTTTTGTTTATATTTACCACTATATGATATGTTTACTGGATACAGAATGCAAGTTATGGCTTTAATTCATGCTAGGACAGTGTTGGTCTCGCTGATTTTGATTACAATGAATGACAGTGCTTGCAAGGACTGATAGTTCTACAGAAGCTGGAGAGCAACTGGTTGCCTAACCAAGCTTAGGAAAATCAAGGTTTTCTAGTAAAATGGTACTTAAAAAAACGATGTCAATAATGCCAACAGAAGTATGTGTTCAACTAATAAAGTAAATAAAGACTATTTCATGTATGCTATATTTTATAGATCTCACTGAAGCGTTCTACTGTCAATGCTGTCTTGTCTGCTAAAACCCAATAAAGAACTAACTTATCGATTACCTACCTTATGATGTCATCAAAATCAGATGGGTGGGGTTTCCACTACAGAGCACTGTACTTTGTGTGCTCTGCCTGGTTACTGCACAGTACAGTGTAGGGCCTTTACCTGGTATAACTAGGCACGGCCACTACACAGTGAATGGAGCTGTGTAGTTCCAGTGCCTGCTTCCATTGCTGTGCTAGTAAAAACAGCTGACTGGCAGGGGTGCTGGGAGTCAGACCTCCATCAATCTGTTATTGATAACCCATCCTAGGGATAGGCCATCAATAAGTTAGTCCTGGAAAATCCCTTTAAGGAGAGTGGAAGGGGACATAATAAGTAACATATAAACATGTAATACATACATCCATATAGACTTAGTATGTCCATATTCTGTAATATGTACTCCTCAACATTGAAATTGCAACACTAATAACTAAAAGTTGTGGAATTATGGAAATCTCAGGATGAATAGACATGTTAATGATATGCAAATTATTAAAAACGGAAACAAAATATTCTAAACATTTCAGTTTATTCTGTATCGCGTGTGAGCGCCACGTGCAGAAATACACACTCTTACATGCCTTTGCATGCTACCAATGAGGTTGTTAATGGTTGTCTCAGGAATACTCTGCCACGCTAAATGCACATGGGCATGCAAATCATTAAGATCTGCTGCTGGCAGCTCCTTTTGCAATTGCCGACCAATGACTTCCCGGATGTGCTCAATGGGAGACAAATCCAGAAATCTGCAGGCCATGGTTGTACATTTAGACTGCTCACAGTAGCACGAGAAGCCTGCTATTGTCCTGTTGATTGAGAGCTCATGGGACACTTTGGACAAATGGTTGTACCAAATCAATGTAACACCGAGCTATTAGTGTACCTGGAATTAACTCTATAGGAGTTTGGCGGCCCTACATTATGCCACACCACATCATAATCCTGAGAGTAAGACCAGTATAACATTCGATTTTGAAGGCCTGGCTTTTATGCACCTCCCACATGCAACATATTGGAGCTAGGTGCTTGAAAATTCTATCATTTTAAGATCTTAGTGACACCTTCTTCTTCCTCTATTTGCCTAATCTTATAATTTGTCCTTCTTAGTGTTGCAATTTCAATGAGGAGGGGTATGTATGTATATTTATATATATATATATATATATATATATATATATATTTATATGTATATAAAACAGGGAAAGTAAGCAGCTCTCACCCACCGTCCACCTGCCTTGAGCACGGATGGCAACCTCCGGACTTGATTGCTGTGAAATATTCAAGACCAAGAAAAATCCAGCTTCCAAGATGCAAAAGGTGGAATCTTTATTGTGCGTTTAAAATCCAAATGCAAGACATCACAGGTTACAGTAACGCGTTTCAGACCGCAAGTAAATCAGGGTCCTTCATCATGACAATTGTCATGATGAAGGACCCTGATTTACTTGCGGTCTGAAATGGATCTGAAACGGATCTCACAGGCGGACCTAGAAACGCCAGTGTGAAAGTAGCCTTAAAAGGTGAGGTGAAGAAACTTCACCTGTTGTACTAGAGCAGACTAGATTAACCCACTGTAAGCATCACACATTTAGTATGTACTGCAAATTTGTGATAGGGGGGCAGTCCCTACACTGAGCTGTGGGGTGGAAGGATTTTGGTTTGAAATGGTCGACATTGGGATGAAAAGGACATACATGCACACGTAGAGGGGTGTTATACACACAGACATAACATGTGTGTACAGCAGAAACAGATCCGCACATTATTAGGTGAATCAAAGCTGATAACTGTCAGTTGAACAATTTTCCACCCGGCATCTATCATGCTGAATTAAATTCAGGAAATATGCCGGGGGGGGGGGGTCACTCTGAAACTTTTGACTTTGGCACCAAGACAGCTTGTTTTGTCCTTTTCCAAGATCCAGTGCAGGCAATGACAAGTGAAAGGAAACATACTGATTCACAAGGACAGGTACTCTTTATGTTCTATACACTTCTTTCCAATAAAAGCTGGTCTGTAACTTACCCCAATATATAATATAATAGTTGAAAAAATAGCCACTCAACAATTGCTTTACCTTTAGAGTCTGATGCTGGTGGAAAAAAAATGCATTTCTTTTAGAGGATTTCATCTGGATCTGCCAACCAAGCCTGTATGCAGAGGTGTCTGGCAGCCACTTATTCGTATTCTTTATTACAATACCATGTATGATTCAGGTGAATATGGAGTTAAAGGCTACCTTCGGGGGCAATTTTTTTATGATTGCATTTTTTCTATTGGTCTTATTTTATATTAGGTCGTTCTGTCACAAAGGGTTAAGGCCCCTTTCACACGGCCGAGTTTTCCACCAGGTGCAATGCGTGACGTGAACGCATTGCACCCGCAATGAATCCTGACCCATTCATTTCAATGGGGCTGTGTACATGTGTGATCTTTTTCACGCATCACTTGTGCGTTTTGTGAAAATCGCAGCATGTTCTATATTCTGCGTTTTACACGCAGCGCAGGCACCATAGAAGAGAATAGGGCTGTGTGAAAATTGCATTGCATCCGCAAGCAAGTGCGGATGCTATGCAATTTTCACGGATGGTTGCTAAGGAGATGATATTAAATAGGGATGAGGTCCATTCACTTTATTATTTAAATAATAGCATTCTTTAATACAGAATGCTAAGTAAAATGTCCCTTGAAGTTAAAAAATTATTTAAAAAATTGCTTACCTCATCCACTTGATCGCGCAGCCGTTATCGTCTTCTTTCTTCTTGCAGGAACTGCAAAAGGACCTGCGCTGACGCAATCGTGCTCACCACGTGGTGAGCGCGGTGACGTCAGCGTAGGTCCTGCTGAATAAAGATAGAAGGATCTTCAAGGGACATTTTGCTTAGCATTCTGTCACGGTCCGTCAGGTGACTGATATCAGGAAATCAAGGAGATTGGCTGAGCGTGGAGGAATCTAACAGCCTCCTTGATTTCTCTTGATTCAGTGTTGATAGGGTTAATGACCACTTCCCTTTTCTCAGCTTTGCTCAGTGGTCATCACCCCACCCTTCTGACTATGCGGTTGATAGCTTCATTTGGGTTTGGCTGAGCTGGTGTGAGATCATCTCTGGTGTTCCTGTTCTTCCATCTCTACAGAATTTAAGTGTCGTGTTTGTTTGTATTTGTTATATTCCCTGTTGTTGTATCTGGGCCTGAGACAGAGACTTCTATTCGTTCATCTGGGGAGTAATGGGTTGTCTTTGGTCCTATACTTATTCCAGGGACTTATAGTGAAATCAGGGCCTAGGTTTCCTCCTTATGAATATTCCTACCTTCAAGGTCTATTCATATTGATAGGTAGTCAGGGCCCGGATTAGGGCTGTCTGTTTCTTCCCTATTTTCTAGGCCCAATTACTGTTCCCCTTCCCGCCTGTGTTCAGTGTCTCTAGTCCCCCCCCCCCCCCCCCCCTCACACACACTGATCGTGACACATTCTGTATTAAAGAATGCTATTATTTTTCATTATAACCATGTTATAATGGAAAAGAATAAAATCTACATAATGCCGAACCTAAACCTGAACTTCAGTGAAGAAGTCCGGGTTCGGGTCTGGGTACCATACTCAGTTTTTTTATCACGAACGTGCAAAACGCATTAAAACGCTTTGCACACGCAATCGCAGACAAAACTGACTGAAATTGCGTCCACACTCGCGCGGGTTTCCCTCAACGCATCCAGACCAAATCCGTGACGCCCGTGTGAAAGGGCCCTGTTTTTTTAGCTGTGTAAATGGTACTTTCCCTCTGTGCCCGTCATCTAAAAACCCTTATCTCTAAATTACTAAAAGGTCATTGTAACGGAACGCCTAGCACCCCGACCGGGTACCTCCGTCGATAGATGCTCCTAGTGCTTCCAGAGTACTCCAAGCACTCCACTTGACACCGTCAGCACTGCAGACCCCACGAAACGCCGAAGCTTGGTGGAGGTCTCGCCGTCTCCTACCCACCCTGGACCTACGACAAGGCTCCAGGCTCCAGTGGGTGAACCTCTCCTAAATCCAGAGACAGGAACCAGGAGCAAGCTCTTACAAGAGCTTATACTCAGGGGAGTATTGTGATATAGCAATCCCCAAGAGTGTAGTTATTCCAGCCCCCAAACATGAGCCAAGACTTCATGAAGGTATAAAACAGGAACACTTTATTGAGGGCTACCCGCCCGTATTTATGCAGGTCCCCATCTGGTGGACACGCCCCTAGGGGACCAGAAGGAAGACTGTGACACAGGACAGATACGTAGCACTCAGGATACACAGACACAACACATCCCCACAATGCATCATGGTTTCCTCCTCTCTGCCCTGGAGACACCCGAGGAGCAATTCAATTATCTCTCAGGACAAAGGGAAATCGCCAATACACATGTGGAGACAACAGGACCGAAATCACCACCCAAACACCCAATGTCACACCCCCACAGCAAACACAGACATTTAACATATTCCCAGATAGCTCAAGTCTGAGTGCATATCATTAGGTGAATGGCACTCAGAATACACGAATACAATAAAATTAGCTATCTGGGTACCCTCACATAACAAAATACCATTCCAAAGACAGATTTAAGCTGTGTCTGTCTTCTCCTTTAAAGTTAGTATGGGCCATAATCCTGAGGCAAGAGGCTGGTAAACAGGCCTCTCCAAAACCCAGTGGCGAGGTTGGTTTCGCCACACATCTCCCCCTCCCAGGGAAGACTAACCAGATACCTGACCTCATGCCGGTCGGTATCTGAGTTAGTCTGGCAGTCCACCCACAACCCAATACTGGACCTGTTGAATTTTGGGGCCTGGCTCTTTTCTGTATGTCCCAGGCTGTTGAGGGGGCATCTGCTACTCCTTGCTTCCTTGTTGCTCTCTAGCTTAGAGCTGTAGGTACTTGGTGACCATGGCCGACTGCGCTCTGCCCAGATGCCAGCTCTTCTGCTGGGGTAGCCTGTGGGAAGTCTGGGTCTGGAGAAGAGGATAGGGGAGGGCAGAGGCCGACTGCGCTCTGCCCAGATGCCAGCGCTTCCGCTGGGGTAGCCTGTGGACAGTCAGCCTCTGGAGAAGAGGATAGAGGAGGGCAGAGGCCAACTGCGCTCTGCCCAGATGCCAGCTCTTCCGCTGGGGTAGCCTGTGGGAACTCAGCCTCTGGAGAAGAGGATAGAGGAGGGCAGAGGCTGGGATGTGGTCAGGGAATCATATCCCCAGGACCTTGTTGCAGATCGGCTGTGGAGAGGAGGAATTGCTTACCTCCTCCTCCTGGCATTCCTGCAGGGTTGGTGGGGGATCTGAACCGGCCGTCCAGCATCCCGGTAGGCCTGGTGCAGAGACCGCGGTCCCATCTGCACTATCGGAGTTAGGGGTGCTGTCCCCCTGTGGTTGGGGAGAGAGATCAGTGGGTATCGCAGGCTCATCCCCTGCCCCCAGAACTCGGTTGGGAAGTAGCTGGGAAGGGGAGGGCTCGCTTACCTCCTCCTCCTGGTATCCCTGCGGAGATGGCTGAGGATCTGGACCGACCGTCCAGCATCCCTGTAGGACTGGTAGAGAGACCTCGGTCCCATCTCCACCTGCCATCTGTGGGTCCTCCCAGGACCAGTCTGTGAGGTCCCTCAACATTTGCGAGTAAGGACCACCTGCGTCCACACCTGGCAACTCCGGCTGCTGTTTAGGGTCTGGGCCAGCTGCCCAGCATCACGGTGGAGAGACCTCGGTCCCGTCTCCACCTGCCTGTTGTGGTTCCTCACAGGACCAGTCTATGAGGACCCCTACTTCGGGTTCCTCTGGCCGCCTCAGGGGGAGACTGCTAACCTCCTTGGATGCAGCCTCTGCTCGGCTGCTGTAACACTCCTTCCGCTGGGCAATTTCTCTCTATTTCGCCAGTCGGAATTCTCGTTCCATCCTTGCGTGTCGCTTGGCTGTGACCTGGTTCCAGATGGCCTGGTATATATCCATGGACACATTATGTCCATACTGGGCCACTCGCTGCCTCACCTCGGCCAGCCAGTCATCTTCAGAGCCTTCCATACTTGTCTGCTCCAAGTCGCTGGATACCTCTGCTCCCAGGGGCGCTGCACGAGTGCTAGCGTTGCCCTCAATTTGTAACTCCACACGTTACCAGTGTCTCTGAGCTGCTTCTCCTCGCACTAGGACGCCATCCCACTGCTTGCCACCAATGTAACGGAACGCCTAGCACCCCGACCAGGTACCTCCGTCGATATATATGCTCCTAGTGCTTCCAGAGGACTCCAAGCACTCCACTTGACACCGTACGCACTGCAGACCCCACAAACCGCCGCAGCTTGGTTGGGGTCTCACCGTCCTCCACCCACGCTGGACCCAAGACCGGGCTTCAGCTTCCAGTGGGTGAACCTCTCCTACATCCAGAGAGCAGGAACCAGGAGCAAGCTCTTACAAGAGCTTATACTCAGGGGAGTATTGTGATATAGCAATCCCCAAGAGTGTAGTTATTCCATCCCCCAAACATGAGCCAAGACTTCATGAAGGTATAAAACAGGAACACTTTATTGAGGGCTACCCGCCCGTATTTATGCAGGTCCCCATCTGGTGGACACGCCCCTAAGGGACCAGAAGGAAGACTGTGACCCAGGACAGATACGTAGCACTCAGGATACACAGACACAACACATCCCCACAATGCATCATGGTTTCCTCCTCTCTGCCCTGGAGACACCCGAGGAGCAATTAAATTATCTCTCAGGACAAAGGGAATCGCCAATACACATGTGGAGACAACAGGACCGAAATCACCACCCAAACACCCAATGTCACACCCCCACAGCAAACACAGACATTTAACATATTCCCAGATAGCTCAAGTCTGAGTGCATATCATCAGTTGAATGGCACTCAGAATACACGAATACAATAAAATTAGCTATCTGGGTACCCTCACATAACAAAATACCATTCCAAAGACAGATTTAAGCTGTGTCTGTCTTCTCCTTTAAAGTTAGTATGGGCCATAATCCTGAGGCAAGAGGCTGGTAAACAGGCCTCTCCAAAACCCAGTGGCGAGGTTGTTTTCGCCACAGTCATAAACACTTATTTATAATGAGTGTCAGAGATAAGGACCCCATCAACTCCCTGTTTGAGGGAGCAGGAGAAAATTCTACTAGATAAACTTAAAGCTGTGCAGGGAAAACTCAATATTTTTTATAAAAAACAATTGAAAAAAATGATTATTAGCTAAAAATTAGTACAATGCAATAATAATAATAATAAAAATAAAAAAACACCAAAGGCATACATAGCCTTTAACCCCTTCAGGACCCTGCCATTTTTTACCTTAAGGACCAGGCCGTTTTTTGGAAATTTGATATGTGTCACTTTATGTGGTAATAACTTTTGAACGCTTTTACTTATCCAAGCCAATCTGAGATTGTTTTCTCATGACACATTGTACTACATAATAGTGGTGTATTTCAGTCAATATTTTTATTTATTTTTTTAAATGTACAAAAAATTTGCAACTTTCCAAATTTTAATTTCTCTGCTTTTAAAACAGATAGTGATACGTAATATAATAGTTATTACTTTACATTTCCCATATGTCTACTATATGTGTGGGTCATTATGTGAATGCCATTTTATTTTTTGGGGATGTTAGAAGGCTTAGAAGTTTAGAAGACAATCTTGAATTTTTTCAGAAAATTTCCAAAACTCACAAATTTCCAAAACTTTTTAAGGACCAGTTCAGGTCTGAAGTCACTTTGTGGGGCCTACATAATAGAAACCACCCATAAATGGCTAAATATTTTTGAAACTACACCCTCAAAGTATTCAAAACTGATTTTACAAACTTTTTTAACCCTTTAGGTGTTCCACAAGAATTAAAGGAAAATGTAGATGAAATTTCAGAATTTAACTTTTTTGGCAGATTCCCCATTTAACCCCTTAAGGACACAGGACGTACCAGTACGCCCTATTTTCCGAGTCCTTAAGGACACAGGACGTACCGGTACGTCCTGACTTAAAATCGGGATTCCGGCGCCACGGGGGTTAATCGGAACGGGATGCCGGCTGAAATCATTCAGCCGGCATCCCGTAACAACGCAGGGGGGGGTCATTTGACCCCCCCATATCGGCGATCGCAGAAAGCCGCAGGTCAATTCAGACCTGCGGTTTTCTGCGTTTCCGGTCTATTCGGGTGTCCTGTGACCCGATGAACCGGAAAAAGACTGCGATCGGTGGCGTAATTATACACCACCTATCACAGTCCGAGGATTTGGAGAGGCGGTGCTGGCCCTGGTGCTGAACACTGCTGTCCAGGGTGCTGATTGGTGCAGGGGAGAGAGGCGCGAGATTCAAACTTCCTGCGCTCCTCTCTCCCCTCCTCTTTCTGTCCAGCACCCTGACCGTGCAGCACCGTTCAGCACCAGCTCCTGCGTCCCCCTAATCGCCATCCATCACCCTCCTGCACCCATCGCCACCCTGGTAGGTTAGGGTCAGTGAGGGAGAGGCACCGTTAGGCAGGGAAAGAAGGGAAAAGTTAGTTAGGAAAAAAAAAGAAAAAGTACTTTTATTCAAAACTTTTTTTGATCCATCCATCAGACCCCAGACCCCCCCCCCCCCTGCCACTTGCCCCCCCCCCCCACCAGCCCCCCTCCCCCTCACCACCACTTTTTTTTTTTTTCTGCGTGCGCTGACTGGCCGGCACTTTTTAGCGTCCGTCCACTGTTAGCGCATCGCCCGCCCCACCACCCCACCGACCGCTGATCAGCGTTGTACCGCTGATCAGCAAATTTGAACTTCATTTTTTCCCACTTGCCCTTTTTTTTCGCCTTTTTTAGTACGCGAACACCCGTTGCCCCCACACACACGCACATATGATAAAGGTTTCCACACACGCACACATACACGCACACACCCATGGCCCGCCGGATGTTCTCGGCCGAGGAGGCATATGCCCAGATTGCCTCCGACTCTGAGAGCCCCAGTGAGGATGAGGATGACCCCACGTTCCTTTTATCATCCGCATCCTCCTCATCATCATCGGATGACGATGAGCCACCAAGGTGGCGGAGACGCTGCCAGGCGGAGCCAGGGACCCCACATGCTAGGGATCCTGTGGCCCACCCTAGTACGAGCCGCCCTGGGGTTCGTACTGGTTTCCCGGCCCACCAAATAAGTCCACCGGAGCCCCCTGCCGATGAACTTAGTTGGTGTCCCCCAGTGGACTTTGATCCTGAGATTCCGGATTTTCCTGGCAATCCTGGAATCCAGATTCCCACAGTGGGGTTTACTGAAATTGACTATTTTAGTTTTTTTTTCAGTAACCCACTGGTGAATCTGATGGTGGAGCAGACGAATCTGTACGCCCAACAGTTCGTCACTCAAAACCCAGGCTCATTTTTGGCTAGACCCGGTGGCTGGACTCCGGTCAGTGCAGCCGAGATGAAGACATTTTGGGGCCTCAGGCTGCATATGGGTCTAGTCCAAAAACCCAGTGTCAGGCAATACTGGAGTGGGGACGTCCTATACCAGACCCCACTGTACAGTATGGTCATGACACGCTCCCGGTTTGAGGCCATCCGGAAATGTCTGCATTATTCCGATAATGCAGCATGTCCACCCCGAGGTGATCCTGCCTATGACCGGCTGTATAAGATACGGCCGGTCATCGATCACTTTGGGGCCAAATTCATGGAGGCCTACGTACCTGGAAGGGAGGTCGCGGTTGATGAGTCTCTCGTTGCGTTCAAGGGGAGACTCAGTTTCCGCCAATATATTCCCACAAAGCGGGCGAGGTATGGCGTGAAGCTATACAAAATTTGTGAGAGTACCTCAGGGTACACTTACAAATTTCGTGTGTACGAGGGGCGAGATTCCCGTATTCAACCCCGAGAATGTCCCCCCACTCTGGGTGTTAGCGGGAAACTCGTGTGGGACCTTATGTACCCACTGCTGGATAACGGTTACCACTTGTACGTGGATAACTTTTATACCAGTATCCCCTTGTTCAGGTCCCTTTCCGCCAGATCCACGTTCGCTTGTGGGACCGTGCGGAAAAATCAACGCGGCCTCCCTGCCTACCCCCTCCAGGTACCTATCCCCAGTGGTGAGACCTGTGCCCTTACCAGTGGAAACCTGTTGCTGGTCAGGTATAAGGACAAGTGGGATGTCCTTATGCTGTCCACAATCCACGGTAACAGCACCACCCCAGTCCCTGTGCGAGGTACCGCGGCAACGGTCCTCAAGCCCGATTGTATCGTCGACTACAATTGGTATATGGGAGGAGTTGATCTCTCTGATCAAGTCCTCAAGCCATATAACGCCATGCGCAAAACCCGGGCATGGTACAAAAAAGTTGCGGTCTACTTGGTGCAGGTTGCCATGTACAACTCTTTTGTACTATCCCGAAGCGCTGGCAGCACAGGGACATTCCTCCAATTCTATGAGGCAGTCCTCAAGGACCTGATCTTTTCGGACCGGGAAAGAGCAGGCCGGAGTACCTCGGGAACTGGAGGCACCCGAACCCAAAAAAAGTGCAGAGTGTGTCACAAGAAGGGGATACGGAAGGACACCACCACTCAGTGTGACACGTGCCCCGATCATCCGGGCCTCTGCGTTATCGATTGCTTCAGGGAGTATCACACTTCCTTGGAGTACAAAATTTTTATAATCCCCAACAGTCCACTAGAGAACATAAAAAACTATGGCTCTCAGACTTTGGAGACACGGAAACAATTTTTCTTTCCCCAAAAAATATTAGTTTTAGTGCAGGCATCCTCAAACTGCGGCCCTCCAGATGTTGTAAAACTATAACTCCCAGCATGCCCAGACAACCTACAGCCATCAGCAGGGCATGGTGGGAATTGTAGTTTTACAACATCTGGAGGGCCGCAGTTTTAGGATGCCTGCTTAGTGTCTCCAAAGTCTGAGAGCCATACATATTGGGCATCGTCGCGTGCGTAAAAGTCGTCGCTATAAAAATAACTTTTGACCAAACGCCTCGGATGAACGGTGTTAAAAATATAAAATAAAAACGATGCCAAAACACCCATTTTTGGGCAAAATTTCAATTTGAATCCATTTTGCCGGTAATAAAGCAAGGGTTAACAGCCAAACAAACCTAAATATTTATTGCCCCGATTCTGTAGTTTGCAGAAACACCCCATATGTGGTCGTAAATGGCTATATAGCCGCACGGCAGGGCATAGAACGAAGGGAACTCCATATGGTTTCTGGAAGGCAGATTTTGATGGACAGTTTTTTTTTTGACACCATGTCCCATTAGAAGCCCCTCCTGATGTAGCCTAGACTAGAAACTCCAAAAAAGTGACCCCATCTAAGAAACTACACCCCTCAAGGTATTCAAAAGTTACTTTACAAACTATGTTAACCCTTTAGGTGTTCCACTAAACTAAATAGCGAATGTAGAAACAATTTTAGAATTAAATTTTTTGTTACATTGCCTCAAAAAGAGTAATATAGAGCAACCAAAAATCAAATTTACCCCTAAAATAGTCCCAAAACAACAACCACCTTATCCCGTAGTTTCCTAGATGGGGTCACTTTTATGGAGTTTCTACTCTAGGGGTGCATCAGGGGGCTTGAAAGGGTACATGGTGTAAATAAACCAGTCCAGCAAAATGTGCCTTCCAAAAACCATATGACGTTCCCCTTCTTCTATGTCCTGCCGTTTAGCCAAATAGTAGTTTACGACCACATATGGGGTGTTTCTGCAAACTACAGAATCAGGGCAACCCATTTTGAGTTTTGTTTGGCTGTTAACCCATTTTTTCCAGTAATAAAGTAAGGGTTAAAATGGAAAATTTTCCAAAAAATAGAAATTTCAAAATTGTTTCTCCATCTGCCATTAACTCTTGTGGAACACCTAAAGGGTTAACAAAGTTTGTAAACCCAGTTTTGAATACCTTGAGGGGTGTACTTTCTTAGATGGAGTCACTTTTTTGAAACTTCTATTCTAGGGGTACAACAGGGGGCTTCAAATTGGACATGGTATAAACAAAACCAGTCCTGCAAAATCTGCCTTCCAAAACCCATATGGTGTTCCCCTCCTTCTATGTGCTCTCGTTCGGCCAAACAGTAGTTTACGACCACATATGGGGTGTTTCTGCAAACTACAGAATCAGGGCAACCCATTTTGAGTGTTGTTTGGCAGTTAACCCTTGTTTTACTCCTGGAAAAAATTTATTATATTGGAAAATTTTCCAAAAAATAGAAATTTTGAAATTGTTTTTCAATCTGCCATTAACTCTTGTGGAAGACCTAAAGGGTTAATAAAGTTTGAAAAAACTGTTTTGAATACCTTGAGGGGTGTAGTTTCTAGAATGGGGTCATTTTTGGGAGGTTTCTATTATCTAAGCCTCACAATATGACTTCAAACCTGAACTGGTCCATAAAAAGTGGGATTTTGAAGATTTCTGAAAAATTACAAAATTTGCTTCTAAACTTCTAAGCCTTGTAACATCCCCAAAAAATAAAATATCATTCCTAAAATGCTACAAACATGAAGTAGACATATGGGGAATGTAAAGTCATCACAATTTTTGGGGGTATTACTATGTATTACAGAAGTAGAGAAACTGAAACTTTGAAATTTGCTAATTTTTCAAAAGTTTTGGTAAAATTTGTATTTTTTTATGCAAAAAAAATTAACTTTTTTGACCCAATTTTAGCAGTGTCATGAAGTACAATATGTGACGAAAAAACAATCTCAGAACGGCCTGGGTAAGTCAAAGCGTTTTAAAGTTATCAGCACTTAAAGTGACACTGGTCAGATTTGCAAAAAATGGCCTGGTCCTTAAGGTGAAATAGGGCTGTGTCCTTAAGGGGTTAAAGGGAACCTGTAATCAACTTTATGCTGACCGTACTGAGGGCAGTATAAAGTAGTGACAGAAATGCAGATTTTAGTGGTGTGTCACACATCAGCTAAAAGTAAGTGGTTGCCAAGAACCAGCATCATAATCATTGCAGCCCAGGCCTTGAAAAGAGTCAAATCTACCTGAGAAGAGTCATGGTTGTTCATAATATCCCGCTCTCCCAGTCCATCTGCTGATGGTTGGCAGTTTTCTCCTAGAGAGAAAAGGAGAAAACTAGGTAGAAGACTGTCAGTCATCAGCAAGTGGGCAGGGAGAGCAGGAATTCATGAATAACCATGACTTTTCTCAGGTAGATTTGTCTCTTTTCAAGGCCTGGGCTGCAATGATTATGATGCTGGTTCTCGGCAACCACTTACTTTTAGCTGATGAGTGATACACTGCGGAAATCAGCATTTCTGTCACTACTTTATACTGCTCTCAGTACGGTCAGCATAAAGTTGATGACAGGTTCCCTTTAAATCCATTTTTTCCAGTAACAAAGCAAGGGTTAACAGCCAAACAAAACTCAATATTTATTACCCTGATTCTGTCGTTTACAGAAACACCCTATGTGTGGTCGTAAACTGCTGTACGGGCGCATAGCAGGGCGCAGAAGGAAAGGAGCGCCATGTGGTTTTTGAAGGGCAGATTTCACTGGGATAATTTTAAGTTGCTATGTCACATTTGAAGACCCCCTGATGCACCTCTAGAGTATAAACTCCAAAAAAATGACCCTTTTTTGGAAACTACGGGATAAGGTGGCAGATTTATTGGTACTATTTTAGGGTACATAAAAATAGCTGTTTTAGCAATGTTCATCTGACAAGTTAGATCATTTTCTATTTTTATAGAGCAGGTTGTAACAATGGACGCGACAATACCAAATATGACAAAAAATTTTGGGTTGTTTGTTTCCGTTTTACAATTTTACAAATTTTTTTTAGTGTCTCCATATTCTGAAAGCCATAGTTTTTGTATTTCTTGGGCGATTGTCTTAGGTAGGGTCTAATTTTTTGCGGGATGGGATGATGGTTTGATTGGCGTATTACTTTTTGATCGCTTGGTATTACACTTTTTATTATGTAAGGTGACAAAAAACTGCTTTTTTGACACCGTTTTTATTAAAAAAAAATTACGTTGTTCACCTGAGGGGTTAGATCATGTGATATTTTTATACAGCAGGTCGTTACGGACGTGGCTATACCTAATATGTCTACTTTTTTTATTTAAGTTTTGCACAATAAAAGCATTTTATATTCTGAGAGCCATAGTTTTTTTCTTTTTTAAATGATTGTCTTAGTTAAGGGCTCATTTTTAGTTAAGGGCTCAGGGGTTAGATCATGTGATATTTTAATAGATCTGATTGTTACGGACACGCCAATACCTAATGTGTCAACTTTTTTATTTTTTTCCCTTTTAACACAATAAAAGCATTTTGTGCAGGATGAGGTGACGGTTTGATTGGTACTATTTTGGGGGGCATATGCCTTTTTGATCGCTTAGTGTTGCACTTTTTGTGATGTAGGGTGACAAAAAAAATTATTGTTTTAGCACAGTTTTTATTTTATTTTTTCTACAATGTTCAGGTGAGGGGGTGGATCATGTGATATTTTTGTATAGCCGGTTGTTCTGGAGGGGGCAATACCCAATATGTCTGGTTTTCTTTATTTTTTTTATTTTTTTTACAACTTTATGTGTTTTATTTTGTTATTTTTTTTTTTTACTTGAAACTTTTTTTTACAGTATTATTAAAAACACTTTTTATTTTTGTCCCACTCTGGGACTTCAACTTCTGGGGTCTTATCCCCTCTGTAATGCATTACAATACAACCTGTATTGTAATGCATTGGCTGTCAACTTTTATGCCTAAGGGCTAGATCTCACAGGCTTCTGTAGAAGGCAAGCCCCAATGCCTATGGAAGGCATTGGGCTTGCCTTCTCTGCCATTGGGTCCCCGCCAATGCAGCGCGGGGACCCGATGGAGATGCGGAGGGCACCCGTACCCTCCACAAACCCTCTGCATGCCACGGTCAGCTTTGACCGCAGCATACAAGGGGTTAATATTCTGGCATCTGTGTTTTCACCAATGCTGGTGTATGCAGCAGGGGCCCGGTTGTCAGTGACTGCCAGGTCCATGCCGCTGATTGGGCGGCTGCAGCTCCTGAACCCGCCCGATCAGCCTGCCATACATGTACGGCGCTGGTCCTTAAGTCACGTCCACCAGCGCCATACATGTACGGCGAGGGTCCTCTACGGGTTAAATCTATTTTGAAAACAGTTTAGAATGTTACAAAATAACGAACCAATTCACACCTTACTGATCCCCTGACATTTCTTCACCGACGTTTCCTGAGTTTCCATTTATAGATACCCTTTTAATGTTAGGCAAATTTATCCCTTGGTGCTACTGAACCTAAGACTCCACTCATTTTCTTTGACTGACAGACAGGGGGCAGTGTAGAGGTAATCACTCCTGTCCCTGAAATCTTGCAGAAATGTGTGCATCTCTTTGATCGGCGCATGCACTGTACGGTACTGCAGCTCGCTGCACTGATTGATGCAAGCGCAGTACTGGTTTCATGTGCTGACAAGCACACATCTCCCATGTCAGTTGAATTTATTTTGAGGTTGGTGGTTACAGATTCCCTTTAATATGCATAGAACTGCCTTGAATTGCTTTGATTCCGTCTTTGCACGCGAACCACAAGCCAAGTGAGAGAAAACATGGGAAATTATGGGTTTAGCTAGAGGGACAAAGCTATACATAGCATTGCTAAATCCCCAGTTACTATCTTTCCCACTAAAACACATACTATTTCATTTACTAATGTCCACAGATTGGGGCATAGCTAACATCAACGCTGCATGTCAAATACAGGCCAATATAGAACAGCAAGCAAGCTTTCCTTTCACAGGCTGCCCACATACCCTATTATGTGCCAGTGTGCTAAGCTCACAAATCGCGTGCTACCTTGTAAACTTGCTATTTTCTCTACAGTTTACTTTGAGCCACTGTTCCTTGATGCTGTGTATTTAGCCCTAGTAAATTACTTGCATTTTCATTAATGTCAAACGCATTAAATTAAAAACAAAGTATATAATATACTTCTGAAAGCGTCCTGCCGATGCCTGCCCTGCAATGTATTCAGGCTACTTTACACTTTATTGTCTCATTTGTTATTATGGTTTATAAATATTCTAGTGAATCTCTTGGGAGAATTATGGCTTTTAATGTATATTACTAGTGCGCCTGACCTTTAGGGTCATTTTAAATTGACTAGATCTATGAATACCACCCTGGCTTCTGAAATCAGAGGGTCTGATTCCTGAATGCTACACCATACCGTATTTGTTCATAGAGCTATTGGCAATAATTTTTTTCACCACGGTTATAAGGAATGTGTCATTGTTTAAATCATGTTTTTATGTTAAACATATTTTAAAGAATTTTAGGGTCATTGTCTTGTTTGAAGAGGAACCTTTGGCCCAGTCTGAGGCCCAGAGCACACTGAATCAGGTTTAACTATAATATATCTGTATTTGCTTTATTCAGTTTCCCCTCAGCTCTAACCAGTATCTCTGTCCCAGCTCCTGAAAAACACCCCTGCAGGGTGAAGCTGCCACCAGAATGCTTCACTGTAGGGATGGTATAAGGCAGTGCCTGGTTTTCTTCAAACACTATGTATAGAACTGAGGCCAAAAAGTTAAATCTTGTAGACTGTCAGAAATCTTTTTTTTCTCACAATCTGATAGTCCTTTAGAGGCATTTTTGAAAACGTCCAGGTGTTTACTAAGGAGAGGCTTTTTTTCTGGCCATAAAGCCCAGATGGATGGAGTGCTGCACTGATATTGACCTTCTGAAAGTTTCTCCCATCTGCACACAAGATCTTTGGAGTTAAGTCAGAGTAACCATTGGGTTCTTGGTTTCCTTTCTTCCCAAGGCCCTTCTCCCCTGATTACTGAGCTTGGTGGGCTCCTGGTGGTTCCAAACATCTTCCATTTAAGAATTATGGAGGCCACAGTGCTCTTGGGAACTTTCAGTGTAGCAGAAATTTTGTGTAGCCTTCTCCAAATCTATGCCTCCATACAATCATGTGTCTGAGCTCTACATGAAGTTCTTTCTTTCATGGCTTGTTTGTTTTCTTTGATATGCATTGTCAGCTGTGAGGCCTTATATAGACAGGGTTGTGTCTTTCCAAATCATATCCAGTCAACTGAATTTACTACAGTTGAACTCCAATCAAGGTGTAGAAAATCTCTAAGATGATCAAGAGAAATGTTAGGCCCCTAGAGCTAAATTTCAAGTGTCATAACAAAGGGTCTGAATACATATGTCCTTGTGAATTTTTTGTTTTTAATAAATTTGCAAACATTGCTAAAATTCCTATTTCACTTTCCCATTATGGGATATTGAGTGCAGACTGATTGTGGAAAAACTAGATTTTTAAAAAATTTTTAGTAAAAGGCAATGACAAAATGTGAAAAAAAGTGAAAAGGTCTGACGATTTTCCGAATGCATTGTACATAGGGTGATTTAGGGGTTAATGACAGTCTTCTTCTCGGGCTGGTGTTGCGCATAATGGTTGATGTGCAGACAAGATGCATCTCTGGTGCAGCCAAGAGCTTGAGGTTCACTAGGTCTGCAAATTAATTAAGGGGGTATTGATTAAAATTCTATATGGCAATTTTTTGGTGTACAAAGTTGCAAATCTTTGTGTAAGTGGCATTCTGAGCAAAAATGTGTGACTTTTTTACATTTACACTGTCATCACCACTTTTAAAAAAGTTGGAACTGCTTAATGGTAGGGGGACTGACAGATTTACTTAAATTCACCCTAGAAACTGGTGCAAATCTATTCCCGTTTCTAGCTGGCACAGACTTGCTTTCGGTCACATAGATTGCCATAATATGTGCCAAATTTATTAAGAGCCCTGCACTTCTTTTTGGCAGATCTTACTCTGATGCACTTTTTCTTAAGACTGGTGTATGAAGCTCCTCTGTTAATACATTACATACTAGCTGTTCACTGGTATATATATACACTGCTCAAAAAAATAAAGGGAACACAAAAATAACACATCCTAGATCTGAATTAATGAAATATTGTTCTGAAATACTTTGTTCTTTACATAGTTGAATGTGCTGACAACAAAATCACACAAAAAAAAAAAATGGAAATCAAATTTTTTAACCCATGGAGGTCTGGATTTGGAGTCACCCTAAAAATTAAAGTGGAAAAACACACTACAGGCTGATCCAACTTTTTATGTAATGTCCTTAAAACAAGTCAAAATGAGGCTCAGTAGTGTGTGTGGCCTCCACGTGCCTGTATTACCTCCCTACAACGCCTGTGCATGCTCCTGATGAGGTGGCGGACGGTCTCCTGAGGGATCTCCTCCCAGACCTGGACTAAAGCATCTGCCAACTCCTGGACAGTCTGTGGTGCAACGTGACTTTGGTGGATAGAGCGAGACGTGATGTCCCAGATGTGCTCAATTGGATTCAGGTCTGGGGAACGGGCAGGCCAGTCCATAGCATCAATGCCTTCGTCTTGCAGGAACTGCTGACACACTCCAGCCACATGAGGTCTAGCATTGTCTTGCATTAGGAGGAACCCAGGGCCAACCGCACCAGCATATGGTCTCACAATGGGTCTGAGGATCTCATCTCGGTACCTAATGGCAGTCAGGCTACCTCTGGCGAGCACATGGAGGGCTGTGCGGCCCTCCAAGGAAATGCCACCTCACACCATTACTGACCCAATGCCAAACCGGTCATGCTGGAGGATGTTGCATGGAGGGCTGTGCGGCCCTCCAAAGAAATGCCACCTCACACCATTACTGACCCAATGCCAAACCGGTCATGCTGGAGGATGTTGCAGGCAGCAGAACGTTCTCCACGGCGTCTCCAGACTCTGTCACGTCTGTAACATGTGCTCAGTGTAAACCTGCTTTCATCTGTGAAGAGCACAGGGCGCCAGTGGCGAATTTGCCAATCTTGGTGTTTTCTGGCAAATGCCAAACATCCTGCACGGTGTTGGGCTGTAAGCACAACCCCCACCTGTAGACGTCGGGCCCTCATATCACCCTCATGGAGTCTGTTTCTGACCGTTTGAGCAGACACATGCACATTTGTGGCCTGCTGGAGGTCATTTTGCAGGGCTCTGGCAGTGCTCATCATGTTCCTCCTTGCACAAAGGCAGAGGTAGTGGTCCTGCTGCTGGGTTGTTGCCCTCCTACGGCCTCCTCCACGTCTCCTGATGTACTGGCCTGTCTCCCGGTAGCGCCTCCATGCTCTGGACACTACGCTGACAGACACAGCAAACCTTCTTGCCACAGCTCGCATTGATGTGCCATCCTGGATAAGCTGCACTACCTAAGCCACTTGTGTGGGTTGTAGACTCCATCTCATGCTACCACTAGAGTGAAAGCACCGCCAGCATTCAAAAGTGACCAAAACATCAGCCAGGAAGCACAGGAACGGAGAAGTGGTCAGGTCACCACCTGCAGAACCACTCCTTTGTTGGGGGTGTCTTGCTAATTGCCTATAATTTCCACCTGTTGTCTATCCCATTTGCACAACAGCATGTGAAATTGATTGTCACTCAGTGTTGCTTCCTAAGTGGACAGTTTGATTTCACAAAAGTGTGATTGACTTGGAGTTACATTGTGTTGTTTAAGTGTTCCCTTTATTTTTTTGAGCAGTGTATATATATATATATATATATATATATATATAACACAGAAAATCCGCAGCACTCCTTGAAGTAAAAAATGTGCAGTTTATTCACACATGTCAAAAAAAAGACAACGTTTCGGTTCTCTCACAGAACCTTTCTCAAGTCAAGTGAACATAAAGTGCATACGTGCATATATAAATAAATCTTCACATCGTGACCAATTAGTTCATCAACCAATGCAGTCATAGTGCACTCCCCTGCCAGGGTAAGCTACAATTCATATAATTAACTCCACATGTTAACATACGCACCAGTTGATCTCAGTGTATATCAGTGATATTCTCAGTAGTGATTAATCATCATAAGTGTACAAAAGTGCATATAAAAATGAACAGTGCAATTAAAAACCTAACTGTAATACCTTGCCGGGGATTTATGAGGAGAAGTACACGGAGAAGGCGTCATTTACTTGTGTGGAGCCGCGCCACTCATCCGCGTCTGCTGCTCCTTAGTGCGCATGTGTCAGTCCCTCTTCCCTTGTGACGCAGTACATAACCATTTTACGTCACCCCTGGGCGGAGACCCAACGTGATCACGCCCGATCGACCGTACCAGCGTCCATCGCGCACATCAAACATGTGCCAGTGCACTGCACTAGTCGTCCGCGCCCCATCACTGGTCTAAATCCGCCATTTTTAGTTAGGGCAATCATTTGGGCAATGCTTTACACCTCTATTTCTCCTAGTAGTTCCTCTTCATACTTACTACCCGGCATAGGCAAAAGTCTAGATAGCAATTTAAGCAATATGTACATATAGATATGTCATATATTTAACATGAACACATCCCTGTAGCTTCTATTAAATCCACCATATACAATATACAGAATACATCAGATCAAACGCCCTATGGACAGGATATTAGCTAACCATTCCTCCTGTAACCCTAAATTCGACATTTAGCCCTTTGGGTTTCAGTGTATCTAACCGAAAAATCCACCTAAGCTCAGTTTTCTTTAATATATTCAATCGATCTCCTCCTCTATCTAAAGGTTTAACATGATCTATGATCATAAATCTCAGATCACTTTTCTTATGATTTTTTTCTACAAAATGTTTCGACACGGGCAAATCCCTTCTTTTATTCCTAATGGATTGTCTATGGTTATTCAACCTAGTCTTTAGATCACACGTGGTTTCACCAACGTAGAGCTGTTTGCAAGGGCACCATAATACATATATCACCCATGACGAATCACAGGTGAGATAATGCCTTATATTAAAGATCTCTCCCGTGTCTGGATGTGCAAACACTGATCCCTTCACCATCAGTTTACAGTTTACACATCCCAGACACGGGAAAGAGCCTGTGCGCCTTGTCTTAAGAAACGTCTGTCTCAATTGACCCTTTTCAGGCACTCTGGAGTGTACAACCTTGTCCCTGATATTCCCTGCTCTTTTATATGCCATCATAGGCGGTTTTTTTAAAAGCAGCGATATTGGGATGGCCACTGCTTAGTAGTCCCCAGTGTCGCCTCACTATCCTTTCGATGCTTGGGCTCAACTCACTATATGATGATACAAAAGGCAATCTATCGTTCGCCTGTTTTTGTTTAGAGATCAGCAACTCCTCCCTGGGGGTTGCTTTTGCTCTATCAGCATGTTTTTTCACTAGCCTTCTAGGATACCCCCTGTCTATTAAGGATTGTTCCATATTATTCATCGCTACATTCATATTCTCATCTTTATCAACTATTCTCCGTACTCGAAGCATTTGACTGAACGGCAGTGAATCCACCATCCTTCTTGGGTGCCCACTCGTAAAATGCAATAATGTATTCTTATCTGTGGATTTGATGTTCAAATCCATGTGTACCTGGTCATCCTCGATGTATACTTGGGTGTCCAAGTACTGCACCCGGTCAACCGATGCCATTAACGTAAATTGGATCTCCCGATCAAGAGAGTTCAAAAATACGTGAAAGTCCATCAGTTGCTCCATGGTGCCAGCCCAAATGAGGAAGATATCGTCTATGTACCTCCACCACGTCAAAACCTGGTTGAAGTGGGGAGATACATAGACAAGACGTTCCTCAAATGACCGCACAAAAATATTTGCATAAGTGGATTATGAAAGCATGACCAAAAAATTGCTATCCACCGAGCTACACTCGCTGACATTAGCGCAATACTATAAAAGTAAACGCATACCAAGGGGGATGCGGTCCTGCTTAAAGCCAAATATGTTTTCTCAAGATGGCGAATTTAGAGCACGTTTTGAAGCCATTTCAAACAAATATGCGATGGATATTATGTTGCTCAACATTGAGTTTTCACAGAGAGATATGGTGACATTGAAGAGTAAATTGCAGGACACTGAACAACAGCTTAAATCGACCGTGTCCATTAATGAAGCTGATGCATTTCTGGAGAAACAACAATCTTTCCTGGAAAAAATGCGGAAAGACCTTGAGGAGGTTAAAAGGTCAAAGTGGCACAGAGACCAGAATGACTACACATCTGGTCATGTCTACACCTGGGAACAACCTTGGCATATGGATCGGAGTCTGCCGCCAAAAAAGATATCGAAACGGAATAAAGAAACCAACAAATGGGTGAGAAATAAAAATGCAAATGATGATTCCAACTCTAGTCAGCCTGGAACTTTTTTAGGTCTGCCTGTTGCTATGGGAGACGGCCACGAGACGGGGAGGTCTTAGACACAGAAGATCTGGGAAAAACCAGAGCACAGAGATTAACGAGGATCAACAACTCCAGACAGATGAACATACCAAAGAAGAAATAATGTCAAATGTGGTGGTAAACATTTCATATTATACATTGACTGAACATGAATTAAAAGCACTGAACAAAGGACTTTCCTTCTGTCCACAGGTTAAGCCTGATTGGTTCCAGTTGGAACTGGACTTGAACCGCCTCTTCAGGAATCTAAAACTGAGGGTGTGGTTCGACTCTGGTTCCTCTGGTACCAATGAGGCCAGTAATCTTGATGGTCAATTGACTTTGAAACAGTTTGATCTGCATTTAAAAAGTGATTTTTTTTCCTCTTGTCAATTCACATGCCCTAGAGTGTTTTTCGGAGGCGGTTAAAAGAGATGTAGCCACATTGAGAAAAAATACTCAATCTGATACCTTCAAAAAACCAAATATTACGGCACAGGAAATGTCCGCTTTGGAGAGTTTGTCCAGTAACCCCGATCTCACCATCAAGCCTGCGGACAAGGGTGGTGGGATCATGGTTATGGACACCTCTTTATATATTAAGGAGATACAAAGGCAACTGGGCGAACCTGGTGTCTATGAACCTTTGGTCAGGGACCCCAGATTCGATATTGCCAGGAAAATTGATGTACATTTGACTGTTGCGATACAGGACGGTATCATTGATAGACAACTTAAAGAATTTTTGGTGGTGAAGTCCCCGGTTACACCCACTATATATGTATTACCAAAAATACACAAAAGGTTGGTCGACCCCCCGGGATGGCCAATAATTTCAGGTAGGAATTCGATTTTATCAAATATAAATGTGTTTTTGGATAAAGTTTTGAGAGAGTATGCTATGGGTGCTAAATCATACATTAGGGACACCGGAGACTTCATCACCAAAATTAAAGCAATGCGGGTCCCAAAGGGGGCGATTTTGGCTTCTTTTGACATAGTGTCATTGTACACCTCGATTAACCATGGCAAGGGTCTGGCGGCTGTAGCGGAGATGTTGCGATATTCGGATTACTCCACTCCAGTACGTCAGTTTATACTGACACTTTTGGAGCTGTCCTTGAGGAACAACTATTTTGTGTTCCAGGGACAGTTTTACTTGCAGACGATGGGCGCGGCAATGGGGTCCAATGCCGCGCCCACTTATGCAAATATTTTTGTGCGGTCATTTGAGGAACATCTTGTCTATGTATCTCCCCACTTCAACCAGGTTTTGACGTGGTGGAGGTACATAGACGATATTTTCCTCATTTGGGCTGGCACCATGGAGCAACTGATGGACTTTCACATATTTTTGAACTCTCTTGATCGGGAGATCCAATTTACGTTAACGGCATCGGTTGACCGGGTGCAGTACTTGGACACCCAAGTATACATCGAGGATGACCAGGTACACATGGATTTGAACATCAAATCCACAGATAAGAATACATTATTGCATTTTACGAGTGGGCACCCAAGAAGGATGGTGGATTCACTGCCGTTCAGTCAAATGCTTCGAGTACGGAGAATAGTTGATAAAGATGAGAATATGAATGTAGCGATGAATAATATGGAACAATCATTCATAGACAGGGGGTATCCTAGAAGGCTAGTGAAAAAACATGCTGATAGAGCAAAAGCAACCCCCAGGGAGGAGTTGCTGATCTCTAAACAAAAACATGCGAACGATAGATTGCCTTTTGTATCATCATATAGTGAGTTGAGCCCAAGCATCGAAAGGATAGTGAGGCGACACTGGGGACTACTAAGCAGTGGCCATCCCAATATCGCTGCTTTTAAAAAACCGCCTATGATGGCATATAAAAGAGCAGGGAATATCAGGGACAAGGTTGTACACTCCAGAGTGCCTGAAAAGGGTCAATTGAGACAGACGTTTCTTAAGACAAGGCGCACGGGCTCTTTCCCATGTCTGGGATGTGTAAACTGTAAACTGATGGTGAAGGGATCAGTGTTTGCACATCCAGACACGGGAGAGATCTTTAATATAAGGCATTATCTCACCTGTGATTCGTCATGGGTGATATATGTATTATGGTGCCCTTGCAAACAGCTCTACGTTGGTGAAACCACGTGTCATCTAAAGACTAGGTTGAATAACCATAGACAATCCATTAGGAATAAAAGAAGGGATTTGCCCGTGTCGAAACATTTTGTAGAAAAAAATCATAAGAAAAGTGATCTGAGATTTATGATCATAGATCATGTTAAACCTTTAGATAGAGGAGGAGATCGATTGAATATATTAAAGAAAACTGAGGTTAGGTGGATTTTTCGGTTAGATACACTGAAACCCAAAGGGCTAAATGTCGAATTTAGGGTTACAGGAGGAATGGTTAGCTAATATCCTGTCCATAGGGCGTTTGATCTGATGTATTCTGTATATTGTATATGGTGGATTTAATAGAAGCTACAGGGATGTGTTCATGTTAAATATATGACATATCTATATGTACATATTGCTTAAATTGCTATCTAGACTTTTGCCTATGCCGGGTAGTAAGTATGAAGAGGAACTACTAGGAGAAATAGAGGTGTAAAGCATTGCCCAAATGATTGCCCTAACTAAAAATGGCGGATTTAGACCAGTGATGGGGTGCGGACGACTAGTGCAGCGCACTGGCGCATGTTTGATGTGCGCGATGGACGCTGGTACGGTCGATCGGGCGTGATCACGTTGGGTCTCCGCCCAGGGGTGACGTAAAATGGTTATGTACTGCGTCACAGGGGAAGAGGGACTGACACATGCGCACTAAGGAGCAGCAGACGCGGATGAGTGGCGCGGCTCCACACAAGTAAATGACGCCTTCTCCGTGTACTTCTCCTCATAAATCCCTGGCAAGGTATTACAGTTAGGTTTTTAATTGCACTGTTCATTTTTATATGCACTTTTGTACACTTATGATGATTAATCACTACTGAGAATATCACTGATATACACTGAGATCAACTGGTGCGTATGTTAACATGTGGAGTTAATTATATGAATTGTAGCTTACCCTGGCAGGGGAGTGCACTATGACTGCATTGGTTGATGAACTAATTGGTCACGATGTGAAGATGTATTTATATATGCACGTATGCACTTTATGTTCACTTGACTTGAGAAAGGTTCTGTGAGAGAACCGAAACGTTGTCTTTTTTTTGACATGTGTGAATAAACTGCACATTTTTTACTTCAAGGAGTGCTGCGGATTTTCTGTGTTGTTTATCCTGTCCTGTATCGGGGGACCACCGCGGGCACCTGCACAGCTACAGCTGTTCATTAAGGAGTGCTGCCTGACCCTTTCTATGGATCTATATATATATATATATATATATATATATATATATATACAGTCAGGTCCATAAATATTGGGACATCGACACAATTCTAACATTTTTGCCTCTATACACCACCACAATTGATTTGAAATGAAATGAACAAGACGTGCTTTAAGTGCAGACTGTCAGCTTTAATTTGAGGGTATTTACATCCAAATCAGGTGAACGGTATAGGAATTACAACAGTTTGCATATGTGCCTCCCACTTGTTAAGGAACCAAAAGTAATGGGACAATTGGCTTCTCAGCTGTTCCATGGCCAGGTGTGTGTTATTCCCTCATTATCCCAATTACAGTGAGCAGATAAAAGGTCCAAAGTTCATTTCAAGTGTGTTATTTGCATTTGGAATCTGTTGCTGTCAACTCTCAAGATGAGATCCAGAGAGCGGTCACTATCATTGAAGCAAGCCGTCATTAGGCTGAAAAAAAACAAAACAAACCCATTAGAGAGATAGCAAAAACATTAGGCATTGCCAAAACAACTGTTTGGAACATTCTTCAAAATAAGGAACGCACCGGTGAGCTCAGCAACACCGGAAGACCACAGAAAACAACTGTGGTGGATGACCGAAGAATTCTTTCCCTGGTGAAGAAAACACCCTTCACAACAGTTGGCCAGATCAAGAACACTCTCCAGGAGGTAGGTGTATGTGTGTCAAAGTCAACAATCAAGAGAAGACCACCAGAGTGAATACAGAGGGTTCTCCACAAGATGTAAACCATTGGTGAGCCTCAAAAACAGGAAGGCCAGATTATAGTTTGCCAAACAACATCTAAAAAAAGCCTTCACAGTTCTGGAACAACATTCTATAGGCAGATGAGACCAAGATCAACTTGTACCAGAGTGATGGGAAGAGAAGAGTGTGGAGAAGGTAAGGAACTGCTCATGATCCTAAGCATACCACCTCATCAGTGAAGCATGGTGGTGGTAGTGTCATGGTGTGGGCATGTATGACTTCCAATGGAACTGGTTCTCTTGCATTTATTGATGATGTGACTGCTGACAAAAGCAGCAGGATGAATTCTGAAGTGTTTTGTTCAATATTATCTGCTCATATTCAGCCAAATGCTTCAGAACTCATTAGACGGCGCTTCACAGTGCAGATGGACAATGACCCAAAGCATACTGCAAAAGCAACCAAAGAGTTTTTTAAGGGAAAGAAGTGGAATGTTATGCAATGGCCAAGTCAATCCCCTGACCTGAATCCGATTGAGCATGCATTTCACTTGCTGAAGATAAAACTGAAGGGAAAATGCCCCAAGAACAAGCAGGAACTGAAGACAGTTGCAGTAGAGGACTGGCAGAGCATCACCAGGGATGTAACCCAGCGTCTGGTGATGTCTATGCATTCCAGACTTCAGGCTGTAATTGACTGCAAAGGATTTGCAACCAAGTATTAAAAAGTGAAAGTTTGATTTATGATTATTATTCTGTCCCATTACTTTTGGTTACTTAACAAGTGGGAGGCACATATGCAAACTGTTGTAATTCCTACACCGTTCACCTGATTTGGATGTAAATACCCTCAAATTAAATTAAAGCTGACGTCTGCAGTTAAAGCACATCTTGTTCGTTTCATTTCAAATCCATTGTGGTGTATAGAGCCAAAAATTTTAGAATTGTGTCGATGTCCCAATATTTATGGACCTGACTATATATACCATGATAGTATCTCTAACCTAATACCTTCCATGAGGAGGCCAATACATGGGACACAACCCTCATAACCTAGTGTAGTTTAGCTGTTAATACATAGTATCTCTGGTGGTCTAGGGTGGTGAAGAAGTTAATGGTCAGATCTGTGGTGCTTATAAGTTAATACTTAAAAAGGACCTTTCACCTCTTCTCATCTCTGTTTTTTTCTAAATAACTTTTTTCTCCATGCAATAAAAATTCGGGATTCATTTGTTATGACTATTTTGTTCTGTTCCTCAGTTATTGATACTTGAAGTTTATTAATAGATCTGCAAGTGGGTGTTACCAGTGGGAGTGTGTCGCTGTGCAGACAGATGTTGTCCAATCAGTATATGAAAAGATGAGCATGGGGAATGCAAGTAATTACTAAAACAGACATGTCATGAGAGGTGACACGTCCTCTTTAATATCTCTGAAACATTACCATAGTTTAGGCCTTAATACCTAAAATCTCTGTTGGTGAAGGGTGATGAGGGAGCTAGTGCTTTATGGTTGCTATGTGTTAATACATATCTCTACAGATCTACTGTGGGTTAGGTCACCTGAGGATAGTTTCACACTAGTGGCAAAATGTTTCGGCAGGCTGCTCTTACAGAGGAACAACCTGTCGAAGTTCATCGCATCCACCGCAGCAAACTGCTGGACCATCGCCAGGCCCCATTGATTATAATGGGACCCAGTGAGGATTGGGCTTGTTTCTAGCTTTAGTGCCGAGATTCAGCTGAACAAGTACCGCTGTTGGAACAGTTTAGCGCTGGTATGAAACTAGCCTTACATTCCTTGTGGGGTAGGCTACTTTCACACTAGCGTTTTGGCTTTCCGTTTCTGAGATCTGTCATGGGCTCTCAAATGCGGTCCAAAACGGATCAGTTTTGCCCTAATCCATTCTGAATGGAAAATGATCCGCTCAGAATGCATCAGTTTGCCTCCGTTCAGTCCCCATCCGCTCTGGAGGCGGACACCAAAACACTGGGATTTTTGGGATGGGGAGCGATGTAAGTCAATGGGGACGGATCCATTTTCTCTGACACAATAGAAAACGGATCTGTCCCCCATTGACTTTCAATGATGTTCAAGACGGATCATCATGGCTATAGAAGACACAATACAACATGATCTGTTCATGACGGATGCATACGGTTGTATTATGGTAACGGAAGCGTTTTTGCAGATCCATGACGGATGTGAAAGTAGCCTTAGAACGGTGATGGGTCTATAGTATTATCTGCAGAGGTCTCTAAATAGGTTTAAAACTCTGTGTGGATTCATTTTTCATAATCTATCTATAGGCGACAGAACTCAAGTCCCTAGTTCCTTCACACAGCGGTAGAGTTAACCACCTCAGCCCCCAGTGCTTAAACACCCTGAAAGACCAGGCCACTTTTTACACTTCTGACCTACACTACTTTCACCGTTTATTGCTCGGTCATGCAACTTACCACCCAAATGAATTTTACCTCCTTTTCTTCTCACTAATAGAGCTTTCATTTGGTGGTATTTCATTGCTGCTGACAGTTTTACTTTTTTTGTTATTAATCGAAAATTAACGATTTTTTTGCAAACAAATGACATTTTTCACTTTCAGTTGTAAAATTTTGCAAAAAAAACGAGATCCATATATAAATTTTGCTCTAAATTTATTGTTCTACATGTCTTTGATAACAAAAAAAATGTTTGGGTAAAAAAAAAAATGGTTTGGGTAAAAGTTATAGCGTTTACAAACTATGGTACAAAATGTGAATTTTCCGCTTTTTGAAGCAGCTCTGACTTTCTGAGCACCTGTCATGTTTCCTGAGGTTCTACAATGCCCAGACAGTACAAACACCCCACAAATGACCCCATTTCGGAAAGTACACACCCTAAGGTATTCGCTGATGGGCATAGTGAGTTCATAGAACTTTTTATTTTTTGTCACAAGTTAGCGGAAAATGATGATTATTATTTTATTTTATTTGTGACAAAAAATAAAAACTTCCATGAACTCACTATGCCCATCAGCGAATACCTTGGGTTCTCTTCTTTCCAAAATGGGGTCACTTGTGGGGTAGTTATACTGCCCTGGCATACTAGGGGCCCAAATGTGTGGTAAGGAGTTTGAAATCAAATTCTGTAAAAACTGACCAGTGAAATCCGAAAGGTGCTCTTTGGAATATGGGCCCCTTTGCCCACCTAGGCTGCAAAAAAGTGTCACACATCTGGTATCTCCGTACTCAGGAGAAGTTGGGGAATGTGTTTTGGGGTGTCATTTTACATATACCCATGCTGGGTGAGAGAAATATCTTGGCAAAAGACAACTTTTCCCATTTTTTTATACAAAGTTGGCATTTGACCAAGATATTTATCTCACCCAGCATGGGTATATGTAAAAAGACACCCCAAAACACATTCCCCAACTTCTCCTGAGTACGGAGATACCAGATGTGTGACACTTTTTTGCAGCCTAGGTGGGCAAAGGGGCCCATATTCCAAAGAGCACCTTTCGGATTTCACTGGTCAGTTTTTACAGAATTTGATTTCAAACTCCTTACCACACATTTGGGCCCCTAGAATGCCAGGGCAGTATAACTACCCCACAAGTGACCCCATTTTGGAAAGAAGAGACCCCAAGGTATTCGCTGATGGGCATAGTGAGTTCATGGAAGTTTTTATTTTTTGTCACAAGTTAGTGGAATATGAGACTTTGTATGAAAAAAATAAATTAAAAAAAATCATCATTTTCCACTAACTTGTGACAAAAAATAAAAAATTCTAGGAACTCGCCATGCCCCTCACGGAATACCTTGGGGTGTCTTATTTCCAAAATGGGGTCACTTGTGGGGTAGTTATACTGCCCTGGCATTCTAGGGTCCCAAATGTGTGGTAAGGAGTTTAAAATCAAATTCTGTAAAAAATGACCAGTGAAATCCGAAAGGTGCTCTTTGGAATGTGGGCCCCTTTGCCCACCTAGGCTGCAAAAAAGTGTCACACATCTGGTATCTCTGTATTCAGGAGAAGTTGAGGAATGTGTTTTGGGGTGTCTTTTTACATATACCCATGCTGGGTGAGATAAATATCTTGGTCAAATGCCAACTTTGTATACAAAAATGGGAAAGTTGTCTTTTGCCAAGATATTTCTCTCACCCAGCATGGGTATATGTAAAATGACACCCCAAAACACATTCCCCAACTTCTCCTGAGTACGGAGATACCAGATGTGTGACACTTTTTTGCAGCCTAGGTGGGCAAAGGGGCCCATATTCCAAAGAGCACCTTTCGGATTTCACTGGTCAGTTTTTACAGAATTTGATTTCAAACTTCTTACCACACATTTGGGCCCCTAGAATGCCAGGGCAGTATAACTACCCCACAAGTGACCCCATTTTGGAAAGAAGACACCCCAAGGTATTCGCTGATGGGCATAGTGAGTTCATGGAAGTTTTTATTTTTTGTCACAAGTTAGTGGAATATGAGACTTTGTAAGAAAAAAAAAAAAATCATCATTTTCCACTAACTTGTGACAAAAAATAAAAAATTCTAGGAACTCGCCATGCCCCTCACGGAATACCTTGGGGTGTCTTCTTTCCAAAATGGGGTCACTTGTGGGGTAGTTATACTGCCCTGGCATTTTCCAGGGGCCCTAATGTGTGGTAAGTAGGTAAATGACCTGTGAAATCCTAAAGGTGCTCTTTGGAATATGGGCCCCTTTGCCCACCTAGGCTGCAAAAAAGTGTCACACATCTGGTATCGCCGTATTCAGGAGAAGTTGGGGAATGTGTTTTGGGGTGTCATTTTACATATACCCATGCTGGGTGAGAGAAATATCTTGGCAAAAGACAACTTTTCCCATTTTTTTATACAAAGTTGGCATTTGACCAAGATATTTCTCTCACCCAGCATGGGTATATGTAAAATGACACCCCAAAACACATTCCCCAACTTCTCCTGAGTACGGCGATACCAGATGTGTGACACTTTTTTGCAGCCTAGATGCGCAAAGGTGCCCAAATTCCTTTTAGGAGGGCATTTTTAGACCTTTGGATACCAGACTTCTTCTCACGCTTTGGGGCCCCTAGAATGCCAGGGCAGTATAAATACCCCACATGTGACCCCATTTTGGAAAGAAGACACCCCAAGGTATTCAATGAGGGGCATGGCGAGTTCATAGAAATTTTTTGTTTTTGGCACAAGTTAGCGGAAATTGATATTTTTTATTTTTTTCTCACAAAGTCTCCCATTCCGCTAACTTGGGACAAAAATTTCAATCTTTCATGGACTCAATATGCCCCTCACGGAATACTTGGGGGTGTCTTCTTTCCGAAATGGGGTCACATGTGGGGTATTTATACTGCCCTGGCATTCTAGGGGCCCTAAAGCGTGAGAAGAAGTCTGGAATATAAATGTCTAAAAAATTTTACGCATTTGGATTCCGTGAGGGGTATGGTGAGTTCATGTGAGATTTAATTTTTTGACACAAGTTAGTGGAATATGAGACTTTGTAAGAAAAAATAATAATAATTCCGCTAACTTGGGCCAAAAAAATGTCTGAATGGAGCCTTACAGAGGGGTGATCAATGACAGGGGGGTGATCAGGGAGTCTATATGGGGTGATCACCCCCCTGTCATTGATCACCCCTCTGTAAGGCTCGATTCAGATGTCCATATGTGTTTTGCGGATCCGATCCATGTATCCGTGGATCCGTAAAAATCATACGGACATCTGAATGCAGCCTGACAGGGGGGTGATCAATGACAGGGGGGGGTGATCAATGACAGGGGGGTGATCAGGGAGTCTATATGGGGTGATCACCCCCCCTGGAAGGCTCCAGGGAGACGCCTGTATGGGTTTTGCGGATCCGACCCATCTATCAGTGGATCCGTAAAAATCATGTGGACATCTGAATGGAGCTTTACAGGGGGGTGATCAATGACAGGGGTGTAATCAATGACAGGGGGGTGATCAGGGAGTCTATATGGGGTGATCACCACAGTCATTGATCACGCCCCTGTAAGGCTCCATTCAGACGTCCGTGTGCGTTTTGCGGATTTGATCCATCTATCAGTGGATCCGTAAAAATCATGCGGTCATCTGAATGGAGCTTTACAGGGGGTTGATCAATGACAGAAGGGTAATCAATGACAGGGGGGTGATCAGGGAGTCTATATGGGGTGATCACCACAGTCATTGATCACGCCCCTGTAAGGCTCCACTCAGACGTCCGTGTGCGTTTTGCGGATCCGATCCATCTATCAGTGGATCCGTAAAAATCATGCGGTCATCTGAATGGAGCTTTACAGGGGGTTGATCAATGACAGGGGGGTAATCAATGACAGGGGGGTGATCAGGGAGTCTATATGGGGTGATCACCACAGTCATTGATCACGCCCCTGTAAGGCTCCACTCAGACGTCCGTGTGCGTTTTGCGGATCCGATCCATCTATCAGTGGATCCGTAAAAATCATGCGGACATCTGAATGGAGCTTTACAGGGGGTTGATCAATGACAGGGGGGTAATCAATGACAGGGGGGTGATCAGGAAGTCTATATGGGGTGATTACCACAGTCATTGATCACGCCCCTGTAAGGCTCCACTCAGACGTCCGTGTGCGTTTTGCGGATCCGATCCATCTATCAGTGGATCCGTAAAAATCATGCGGACATCTGAATGGAGCTTTACAGGGGGTTGATCAATGACAGGGGGGTGATCAGGGAGTCTATATGGGGTGATCACCACAGTCATTGATCACGCCCCTGTAAGGCTCCATTCAGACGTCCGTCTGCGTTTTGCGGATCCGATCCATCTATCAGTGGATCCGTAAAAATCATGCGGACATCTGAATGGAGCTTTACAGGGGGTTGATCAATGACAGGGGGGTGATCAGGGAGTCTATATGGGGTGATCACCACAGTCATTGATCACGCCCCTGTAAGGCTCCACTCAGACGTCCGTGTGCGTTTTGCGGATCCGATCCATCTATCAGTGGATCCGTAAAAATCATGCGGACATCTGAATGGAGCTTTACAGGGGTGTGATCATGACAGGGGGGTAATCAATGACAGGGGGGTGATCAGGGAGTCTATATGGGGTGATCACCACAGTCATTGATCACGCCCCTGTAAGGCTCCATTCAGATGTCCGTGTGCGTTTTGCGGATCCGATCCATCTATCAGTGGATCCGTAAAAATCATGCGGACGTCTGAATGGAGCTTTACAGGGGTGTGATCAATGACATGGGGGTAATCAATGACAGGGGGGTGATCAGGGAGTCTATATGGGGTGATCAGGGGTGATCAAGGGTGAATAAGGGGTTAATAAGTGACAGGGGGGTGTAGTGTAGTGTAGTGGTGTTTGGTGCAACATATTACTGAGCTACCTGTGTCCTCTGGTGGTCGATCCAAACAAAGGGGACCACCAGAGGACCAGGTAGCAGGTATATTAGACGCTGTTATCAAAACAGCGTCTAATATACCTGTTAGGGGTTAAAAAAAACACATCTCCAGCCTGCCAGCGAACGATCGCCGCTGGCAGGCTGGAGATCAACTCTCTTACCTTCCGTTCCTGTGAGCGCGCGCGCCTGTGTGCGCGCGTTCACAGGAAATCCCGGCCATCGCGAGATGACGCGTATATGCGTGATTGTGCGCAGCGCTGCCACCTCTGGAACACGAATCTGCGTTAGGCGGTCCGGAGGTGGTTAAACAATAAAATTCTGTCTGCCTAGAGCCACAATTACCATATTTTTTGCTTTATAAGACGCTCAAAAGAGGTCCAGTGCATCTTATAAAGTGAATACTAGCAAGCACTTCCATTATGGAAGTGCTCAGTAGTATGTAGTAGGTGTTGGGAAGTGAAGCGCTGGCGGGACTCACCCCTCCATGTTTTCTTCCCTGGGGCCACGCGGCACTGTCCTAACCGCGTACAGTGTCAGGACATAGTGCACGCAGTCAGGTGCATTGAGGGCGGAGAAGACCAGGGAGCACGACAGCTGCAGACACTGCCGCACCCGGAGAGGGGCAGGAGAGGTAAGTAAAAGTTTGATGGGGGGTCTGGCATGGAGGTCTGATTTGAGGTGTGATGCGGGTCTGACATTGAGGTCTGATGGGGTTCTGGCATGGAGCTCTGACATGGAGGTATGATCTGAAGTCTGATGGGGGTCTGACATGGAGGTCTGATGTGAGGTCCTAATAAAAGGGGTCTGATCTGAGGATCTGATATTGAGGTCTGATCTGATAGGGGGGGTTGATATGGGGGTCTGATCTGATATGAGGTCTGATGAAAAATATTTTTTCTTATTTTCCTCTTCTAAAAACTTATCATCAGGTGCATCTTATAAAGCAAAAAATATGGTAATTCTTTTCTGTTTAAATCTATATGTAGGGACCTCCCCAGTACAGCGGCAGGCAGAAATAAAAACTAATTTTAATTTTATGGTTGAGTAACTGTTTTCAATGGCAGCACCATTCCTGCAAACAAGAAAAAAAAAGTCAGCAAAAGAAAACCTATCAGAGAAAATCGTGAAGAGGCTCATCAGGGTTGATATGGGGGTCTGAAATGGCGGTCTGATATGTGGGTCTAACCGGAGGTCTCATATGGGGGCCTGATCTGAGGTCCTGATGATGATTGGAGTCCGATTAAAAATATTTTTTTTCTGATTTTCCTGCTCTAAAACTTAGGTCCATCTTATAATCCGGTGCATCTTATAAAGCAAATAATATGGTATGTAAATATATATATATATACAGTACAGACCAAAAGTTTGGACACACCTTCTCATTCAAAGAGTTTTCTTTGTTTTCATGACTATGAAAATTGTAGATTCACACTGAAGGCATCAAAACTATGAATTAACACATGTGGAATTATATACATAACAAACAAGTGGGAAACAACTGAAAATATGTCATATTCTAGGTTCTTCAAAGTAGCCACCTTTTGCTTTGATTACTGCTTTGCACACTCTTGGCATTCTCTTGATGAGCTTCAAGAGGTAGTCCCCTGAAATGGTTTTCACTTCACAGGTGTGCCCTGTCAGGTTTAATAAGTGGGATTTCTTGCCTTATAAATGGGGTTGGGACCATCAGTGGCGTTGAGGAGAAGTCAGGTGGATACACAGCTGATAGTCCTACTGAATAGACTGTTAGAATTTGTATTATGGCAAGAAAAAAGCAGCTAAGTAAAGAAAAATGAGTGGCCATCATTACTTTAAGAAATGAAGGTCAGTCAGTCAGCCGGAAAATTGGGAAAACTTTGAAAGTAAGGGCTATTTGACCATGAAGGAGAGTGATGGGGTGCTGCGCCAGATGACCTGGCCTCCACAGTCACCGGACCTGAACCCAATCGAGATGGTTTGGGGTGAGCTGGACCGCAGAGGGAAGGCACAAGGGCCAACAAGTGCTAAGCATCTCTGAAAAATCCTTCAAGACTGTTGGAAGACCATTTCAGGGGACTACCTCTTGAAGCTCATCAAGAGAACGCCAAGAGTGTGCAAAGCAGTAATCAAAGCAAAAGGTGGCTACTTTGAAGAACCTAGAATATGACATATTTTCAGTTGTTTCACACTTGTTTGTTATGTATATAATTCCACATGTGTTAATTCATAGTTTTGATGCCTTCATAGTCATGAAAATAAAGAAAACTCTTTGAATGAGAAGGTGTGTCCAAACTTTTGGTCTGTACTGTATATAAAAAGAAAGACAGTGGCAGCACCTTCCCTGATGCAAGCTGGTGGGTGCAACTGGCCCAAAACGGATTAAAGCCAAACCAGTAATACAAAACAGAAAAAAGATGGGCAGCACTCCAAAAAGTAAAAAAAATACAAAAAGTCTTTATTTACCCCAGTGGGACATGCGACGTTTCGGCTCTAGACAGGAGCCTTTCTCAAGCAGTGTACAGAGACAAAGTGCCAAAAATATAAAGCAGTGTGATGATTCATTAAAATTGACAAGACATGTGCAATTAATTCATAATGATTGATAACAAATCTCATAAAACATGAAATACAGACACGTGACAGTACAATCCAAAAAATATGTAACAACTTATAGCCATGTTATGTATATCACCCTAGTGATATACTCATAATTACATGTGATGGAAGAAAAACTTACATACAATAATAATTGCAATCAATAGCGTGATCAGTGCCAAGTGCTTACTAGAAGGTATTGCGAGCGGAGGGTGAAGGAGGTGTAAGAGGGCGAATGGCTGCCATCCAAGATATCGCACGCAGTCCGGCGTGTCTGGGGCGCATCTGCGCATGTCAGGATGACGTACATGTGATACTTCCGGCTGTAGCCGCATACATCATTGCGCAGCTGCGCATTGTGGCTCCGATGCTGCGTCCACCATGTTTGACAAGGGAATTAGACATTCATAGCGAGCGCTCACAGGTTAATGCCAATGTTGTCTGTTGCACACAGGTTCAAGGTGGTGTCAACACCTATTCATGCTGACATACCGCAGATGGCAGTGCGGGATCGGGTGAAGACTACCCCCCACAAATAGAGCCGCAATCTCCACCCGTGACCCGCAGTCAGATGCGCACCTACATGTTAGTGCAGGATCGCACTGCAACCCTGATCATCACCCGCACATCACCACCATTTGAGAGGGTTCTCCTCAATACCGCCTGCCATGTGGGCAACAGACTATGGCCATGTATGAAAATAATAATAAAAACGAACATAGACATCCTCTGCATAATGTGGATCTTGACTGCACGCCATTCACAAATGTCACCTCGAACTTCCTCTCTCCATACTCTGCTGCAAACCATCTGTGATAAAATATATAAGAGATATACAGGGAGTGCAGAATTATTAGGCAAGTTGTATTTTTGAGGATTAATTTTATTATTGAACAACAACCATGTTCTCAATGAACCCAAAAAACTCATTAATATCAAAGCTGAATATTTTTGGAAGTAGTTTTTAGTTTGTTTTTAGTTTTAGCTATTTTAGGGGGATATCTGTGTGTGCAGGTGACTATTACTGTGCATAATTATTAGGCAACTTAACAAAAAACAAATATATACCTATTTCAATTATTTATTTTTACCAGTGAAACCAATATAACATCTCAACATTCACAAATATACATTTCTGACATTCAAAAACAAAACAAAAACAAATCAGTGACCAATATAGCCACCTTTCTTTGCAAGGACACTCAAAAGCCTGCCATCCATGGATTCTGTCAGTGTTTTGATCTGTTCACCATCAACATTGCGTGCAGCAGCAACCACAGCCTCCCAGACACTGTTCAGAGAGGTGTACTGTTTTCCCTCCTTGTAAATCTCACATTTGATGATGGACCACAGGTTCTCAATGGGGTTCAGATCAGGTGAACAAGGAGGCCATGTCATTAGATTTTCTTCTTTTATACCCTTTCTTGCCAGCCACGCTGTGGAGTACTTGGACGCGTGTGATGGAGCATTGTCCTGCATGAAAATCATGTTTTTCTTGAAGGATGCAGACTTCTTCCTGTACCACTGCTTGAAGAAGGTGTCTTCCAGAAACTGGCAGCAGGACTGGGAGTTGAGCTTGACTCCATCCTCAACCCGAAAAGGCCCCACAAGCTCATCTTTGATGATACCAGCCCAAACCAGTACTCCACCTCCACCTTGCTGGCGTCTGAGTCGGACTGGAGCTCTCTGCCCTTTACCAATCCAGCCACGGGCCCATCCATCTGGCCCATCAAGACTCACTCTCATTTCATCAGTCCATAAAACCTTAGAAAAATCAGTCTTGAGATATTTCTTGGCCCAGTCTTGACGTTTCAGCTTGTGTGTCTTGTTCAGTGGTGATCGTCTTTCAGCCTTTCTTACCTTGGCCATGTCTCTGAGTATCGCACACCTTGTGCTTTTGGGCACTCCAGTGATGTTGCAGCTCTGAAATATGGCCAAACTGGTGGCAAGTGGCATCTTGGCAGCTGCACGCTTGACTTTTCTCAGTTCATGGGCAGTTATTTTGCGCCTTGGTTTTTCCACACGCTTCTTGCGACCCTGTTAACTATTTTGAATGAAACGCTTGATTGTTCGATGATCACGCTTCAGAAGCTTTGCAATTTTAAGAGTGCTGCATCCCTCTGCAAGATATCTCACTATTTTTGACTTTTCTGAGCCTGTCAAGTCCTTCTTTTGACCTATTTTGCCAAAGGAAAGGAAGTTGCCTAATAATTATGCACACCTAATATAGGGTGTTGATGTCATTAGACCACACCCCTTCTCATTACAGAGATGCATATCACCTAATATGCTTAATTGGTAGTAGGCTTTCGAGCCTATACAGCTTGGAGTAAGACAACATGCATAAAGAGGATGATGTGGTCAAAATACTCATTTGCCTAATAATTCTGCACGCAGTGTATAAGAAAAAAGTAAAAAATTTGGCAATCCATAAGGAACTACTACTTTGTCCCATACAATTGATCACCAAACATACGCAGGTACAGTACAACATTTCCATATGATGGATAAAGGCAAGCCGCTGACCTATATTGCCCCAATTTTGTAATCTACATTCAGACCATGCGGTTTAAGAAAATTAAGTACATGAATCCACTTTAGTTCCCTTTTTTTTTTAAATGCTGGCTCTATCACCGCCTCTCCTAGGCATTGGAACAAAATCAATAATACAGCATTTCATGTCTCTCTCAATATGTTTGAATTCTGCAAAGTTTTTTGAAAGTTTTTTTGGCACTTTGTCTCTGTACACTGCTTGAGAAAGTCTCCTGTCTAGAGCCGAAACGTTGCATGTCCCACTGGGGTAAATAAAGACTTTTTTTACTTTTTGGAGTGCTGCCCATCTTTTTTCTGTTATATATATATATATATATATATATATATGGACCTTTTCATATTCTATGCAAGTTTGTATATTTTGGTACCTACCTTCTCTATCTTCTCATGTTATTACTGTAGGTACCCAACAGAAATCAGTGTCAGTATCATAGTCTCAATGGCTTGTTTTGCTCATTTCCAAATTGGCTTACCAAATAGGTCAGATCTTCCACCATTGGGGTGCTTACTAAGAGCAGTGTGTGAAATGCCGGTCATTAGTAAATGACACCCACTGAATAAAAGTTTTGTTGTCACTGGTGACATGGAGTCGCTAACCCTAGGCATGGTAGAGCAGCCGTCATTGCTAGGTTCGGGATTGATGCCTTCTTCAGTTTTTGTTTAATAAAAATATAAAAGTTATGAAAATGACTACATTCAACACAAATTAATGTCCCTTAAAAAGTCACAAATTATGGTGCATGCCATATTTGTGACTTAATTTGCAACTTTTTGTCTTTCTCACCACTTTTCTAAAAAGTTAAAAGGGGATGAGGCTTCGATCTGCCAGATCTACTATAATTTACTACAGAAACTGGCATAAATTATAGCTGTAGGCTGTAACAGCCCTTAGCTGCTATAGTTTGGATTTTCTGGCGCCAGAGATGCACGCAGGAGATCAAGACTGGCGTAGGAGATGCCAGTCTTTGATAAATCTTGTTTAAAGTGCATAATGTTGCTGTGATAAGCTATCCATTGTAGCTAGTAATAGCTTACACCAGTTACTGCTGCCTCTGTATAGAAGCTCATTTATGTTATGTTATTTACGGCCATTCAATATGAATTGTGAAATGATTTCACTTACAGATAATTGTTCTGAAAGAAAAACATTGAGGCGGATAAATACTATTTTTCCTTGCAGATAGATGGCTGTTTGTACAATAAGAGACATTAGAGCCATTAGTCTACTTTATAAAGCTCCCCGCTGGCACAATGTTTTATGTCTGTGACACAAACTGTACAATCCCGCTGTTCAGAGCATAGTAAGTCAAGCCTTCAGGGGCATGGTGGTCTTCAGCAGGCTGCGTACAATATGCCCATATCATTGGGGTGTAATAATTAGTGTAACTAAAACTACACATGGATTTAGATGTGTTCTAGGTAAAGAATTGGATACATTTGTGAGAGATTTTAATGGTCTGCACAGATTTTATTACTATATGTCAAACTCTTCCAGACTGTGTCTGCAGTTCCCCATAGCAGGGATGTCTAGATATGGTTTGCTCTTAAACCCCTTACTGACCACCAATATGCCCTTTTACGGTGGGCACTAAGGGGCCTTAGGCTGTGCCAAAGCCTTTTTAAGGCTAACCAGTCTAAGCACTGAACAGGTCTCCTGTGCAGTGGAGAGCAAGGTCTTGGCTCTCCTGCTCTAACAGCCCGGACCGGCGGGTGTGCCGATCCAGGCTGTTTAACGCCTTACATGCCACAGGCAATGGCGCACGTTGCATTTCAGCAGTTGAAAAGGGAGTGGACTACCTCTGTCTCCCATTGGCACCCCGCAAATTAGATCATTGGGTGCCGATGTCAGTACAGGCAAGCCTGCCTCCAGCATTTCCCATCTTGCTGTGCCTCTCTGCAGCCTGCTGGTGAAAGTCAGTATAGCACTGACAATAAAATACATTGCACTATGGGAATAGTGCATTGTATTTGAGAAGCGAACAAAAGATCGTCTTTTATAGCCCCCTTGTGGGACTATTGAATAGTTTAAAAAGTTAAGAAAAAAAAAGTTATTTAAGACTATGTACACCTTTGGGGGCAATTTTTTTTTATGATTGCATTGTACTCTTTTTAGGCTAAAAATCATTTTTCAATTGGTCTTTATGAAAATTACTGAGCCATTCTGTCACAAAGGGTTAACTGTCTAGCTGTGTTGATGGTACTTACACTATGTGCAGGTGATCTAATAAACCTGATCTCTAAATTAATAAAATATCATGAACACCAAATAAACAGAATAAAGAGTGATCAAAAAGTGTTATGTACCCCAAAAATATACCAATGAAAACTATAAGTCATCCTGAAAAATCAAGCCCTCATATAGCTCCGTAAAAAGAAAAAGAAAAAAGTTATGGCTCTTGGGATGCAGCAATGCAATTTTAATTTTTTCTTAAAAGGGGTATTATTGTGCAAAAGTAGTAAAACACATGTATTTGGTATCGCTGTAATTGGCTGACCCAGAGAATAAAGTTATGTTATTTACGCTGGCTCCTCCCCTAGCGTTAGGGAATCTTTAGGGAGAGTTCAGAGATGAAGGAAGCTGTGCCTCGTGCTCCCACTCCTTAAGCCCAGAAAGCTTCAGAGACTAAGGCTGGGTTCACACGGGTGAGATTTCTGCGCGGGTGCAATGCGTGAGGTGAACACATTGCACCCGCACTGAATCCGGACCTATTTATTTCTATGGGGCTGTGCACATGAGCGGTGATTTTCACGAATCACTTGTGCGTTGCGTGAAAATCGCAGCATGCTCTATATTGTGCGTTTTACACGCAACGCAGGCCCCATAGAAGTGAATAGGGCTGCGTGAAAATCGCAAGCAAGTGCGTATGCGGTGCGATTTTCACACACGGTTGCTAGAAGACGATCGGGATGGGGACCCGATCATTATTATTTTCCCTTATAACATGGTATAAGGGAAAATAATAGCATTCTTAATACAGAATGCATAGTAAAATAGGGCTGGAGGGGTTAAAAAAAATTTTTAAAAAATTTGACTCACCTTAATCCACTTGTTCGCGCAGCCGGGATCTCTTCTGTCTTCATCTGTGAGGTAAAGAACCTGTGATGACGTCACTGCGCTCATCACATGATCCATCATGATTTTTTTTTTAACCCCTCCAGCCCTATTTTACTTAGCATTCTGTATTCAGAATGCTAATATTTTCCCTTATAACCATGTTATAAGGGAAAATAATACAATCTACACAACACCGATCCCAAGCCCGAACTTCTGTGAAGAAGTTCGGGTCTGGGTACCACATTCATTTTTTTTATCACGTGCGTGCAAAACACATTGCATCCGCCCGATAAAAACTGACTGCAATTGCGTACCTACCCGCGCGGGTTTGCCGCAATACACCCGGGACGCATCCTGAACAAATCCGTCACATCCGTGTGAACCCAGCCTAACAGATCTCTGCAAGATCTACAGGGAGAGAATGAGATAGAAAGAGGAGAACTTAGAATCTGCATGGCTAAGGATTGTTGTCTGTAAGGTAACCGCTGTTGAGTGCATTAAAGACGTTACTGATGTGGAGAAATTACTGTTAAGATACCCTACACACTAAAAGAATGACCTAGCCAGTCGTATAATTGAACCTGAATGCCAAATGTGCGCATTTCAGGTATAATTGCAGAATTACAGTTGTCAGCCATTCTACTGAGAGAGACTTTAGCAAGACAGAAAGGAAAGAGAGCCATAAGTCCCATCCTTGCCTAAATCCATACACCATTATCTGGGTGAGAATTGCACTGTGAACAGGTGGGACTGTGTTTTGCTATAGTTGGAGGTACTGCAACTCCCATTTTTCACTATATGTTGACCATTGCACATTGCTTTCTATATGCCCTACTTTGCACCCATCCAAACACCTACTATCACAGGCACACCATTTACAAAATCAGGCTCGAGCCTCAAAATCAGGGTGTGCCCCAAGGGAAGGGGGTCCCCCTCCTTATGCTGCTCTCACCCTAGGAAGCATCGATGAGAGGGCAGCCACTGTGATAAACTGTCTTATAACAAGAGCCACTATTAGCTCCTCAAGGGCACATAGCATGTCCAGTAATAGGGGTTGCAGATATAGTAATCACAAGCTTTGGGGCGCCCATAGTTCACCCAGCCACCTAACTTTTACACTAGCATCATGTGTTCTCTTTAACAGTAGCCTTGATGGCTATGATATCTCTGTTTGATCATGATGGATCTCATTGGCTTATAATAGGTCCTTTAGGTTTCCAATTTTTTTCCAGGCAGAAAAGGGTCAAAGAAAAGAATGAATTAAACCATGATGCCAGTGTGAACAGAACCTTAGAAGAAAGTGCTGCAATTATGTCCTAAATGAACAGCAATGTAATCATTCTACACAAATGGCTATCATGACTATGAAAACTGCTTACAGCCTTTACACATAGGACATGTATCCCAAACAAGGTTCTGGGAATTCTTATGTTCTATGTCTGAAAGCTTTCCAGATGTGTCCTTCCTCACCTTTCCTCTTGCCAGGACATATTCTGATACAGTATGTGAATCACAAGGTTACTACTAGCTTTTCATGAATTCATGATATTATGTCACAAGGTATCTATCCTTATTTTTCTATGTGCAGGCACCCAGTGGTTGTGTTGTAAATCGCAGCCTGTCAAGGGTTTTGTTACCATGTCACAATATTGTTTAGAATTTTCCATGACAAATTGGAGCCTTAACCAAATTAGAGCTAAGGTGGACACACCTGTACTTTTAACCCCTTCCTAACACATGACATAATAGTACATTGAGGCGGCAGATGACTTGCCGCAATTTGACGTACTATTACATCATGGTGATCGGGCGGGCACCAGAGTGGTAAACGCCCGATCACTGCAGTGGCCCTGTAGTCACTGATAGCAGGGCCCCTGCTGTATTCACCGTCATCGCTGTAAAATGCTGGCGGATTATCCCTTCTATGCATAGAAGGGGTTTACAATCAGTGAGGGATCCCATCGGGTCCCCGCTCTGTGGTGACGGGGGCCCGATGGGTGAGAAGGCAGCCCTATACCTTGCAGAGGCTGTCCATTGCCTTGCACAGCATCGGGATCTGTCTTCTATGGAAGCCAAGGAGATCCAGCCCCAGGCTGGGTCTCCTAGGCAACCTGTTAGTGTATTACTTAGAGTAATACCCTAACAGGCAATTCATCAGAATATAGATGTATTGTAATGCATTGCAGAGTGGGACAAAATAAATGAGTAGAGTTAAAAAAAAAAAAGTCAAAAAAGTGTTTTTAATATTAATAAATAAAAGAAAAGATAAAAACACATATTAGGTATCCCTGCGTCCATAACGACCGGCTATATAAATATATCCCATAAAATACCCCAGAAACACAGAAATATAGTGGCAATTCTGGAGGAGCTGCTCAGCCCCTAACACTGTGGCGTGTCTTTCATTGGGGGAGCAGCCCCGCCGCATGTGGACCGCAGTAATCGACTATCCCCAGGATAATATGCATACAATGGAGGATGTCGGCGCGGTCCACATGCACCACAAGAGCAAACTACACAGAATGTAGCAAATAATCATATGAAACACAGAGAGAGAATGCACCAAACAGATATGCTACTGACTATACTGGGAAGTCATAAATGCAGGTATTAAAAGCTGAGACTTTCGCCAATATATTCCAGTCAGGAAAATATCGGAGGGAGCCCATCATGCACCACGTCACGGTCACTCAGCATGGCAGAGGGTCCTAACCACTGCTCTAACTATGGTGTGAACAAGGTCTGAGGGTGATGTAATCCAGCTCACAGCCAAGCTTCCACACAACCGCCCAGCAAGAATACTGGTGCAATGTGAACAAAGCCATACTGTGAGCCACACCCATATAAAACAATGTGATGGAGGTTAACAGGTGCAAAAGAGTGTTAGAATGCCAGGTGAGGCACACACACTACATATCAAACAAGACAGAAACACAGAAATATAGTGGCAATTCTGGAGGAGCTGCTCAGCCCCTAACACTGTGGCGTGTCTTTCATTTGGAGAGCAGCCCCGCCGCATGTGGACCGCAGTAATCGACTATCCCCAGCATAATATGCATACAATGGAGGATGTCGGCGCGGTCCACATGCACCACAAGAGCAAACTACACAGAATGTAGCAAATAATCATATGAAACACAGAGAGAGAATGCACCAAACAGATATGCTACTGACTATACTGGGAAGTCATAAATGCAGGTATTAAAAGCTGAGACTTTCGCCAATATATTCCAGTCAGGAAAATATCGGAGGGAGCCCATCATGCACCACGTCACGGTCACTCAGCATGGCAGAGGGTCCTAACCACTGCTCTAACTATGGTGTGAACAAGGTCTGAGGGTGATGTAATCCAGCTCACAGCCAAGCTTCCACACAACCGCCCCAGCACGAATACTGGTGCAATGTGAACAAAGCCATACTGTGGCCTCATATGGGTGTGGCTCACAGTATGGCTTTGTTCACATTGCACCAGTATTCTTGCTGGGCGGTTGTGTGGAAGCTTGGCTGTGAGCTGGATTACATCACCCTCAGACCTTGTTCACACCATAGTTAGAGCAGTGGTTAGGACCCTCTGCCATTCTGAGTGACCGTGACGTGGTGCATGATGGGCTCCGATATTTTCCTGAATATGAGACATATTTTCAGAATATAGAGACACTAAAACATCATTTTTGTTGCTTCAAAAATGCTATTATTGTGTTAAAGTGAAATAAAATAAATAATAATAAAAAAGTAGACATATTAGGTATCGCTGTGTCTGTAACGACCTGCCCCATAAAAATATCACTTGACCTAACCCTTCAGGTGAACGCTGTCAAAAAATAAAATAAAAACAGTGGCAAAAAAAGCCATTTTTGTCACCATACATCGCAAAAAGTGCAACACCAAGAGATCAAAAAGGCGTATGCCCATTCAAATGGTACCAATCAAATCTTCATCTCATCCTGCAAAAAATTTGAACCTACGTAAGACAATAGGACAAAAAATTCAAAAACTATGACTCTCAGACTATGGAGACACTAAAATATGATTATTTTTTTGTTTAAAAAATGCTGTTATTGTATTATTTATTCATAAAATAAAAATAAAAAAGTACTCATATTAGGTATCGCCACATACGTAATGACCTGCTCTTTAAAAGTATCACATGACCTACCCCCACAGGTGAACATTGTAAAAATAAATAAATAAAAACTGTGCCAAAACAACCAATTTTTTGGTCGCCTTGCCCCATAAAGTGTAATAATGAATGATCAAAAAATCATATGTACAAAGACAAGCCCCTGCGCAAGACGATCGGCAGAAAAATATAAAAATATGGCGTTCAGAAAATGGAGACACAAAAACATAATTTGTTTTCAAGAATGATTTATTATGTAAAACTGAAACAAACAAACAAAAAAAGTTGACATATTTGATAACATCAGGTCCGTAACAACCTGCTCTATAAAAATAGCACATGATCTAACCTGTCAGATGAACATTGTAAAAAACAAAAGACGAAAACTGTGCTAAGACAACCATTTTTGGTTACCTTGCCTCACAAAAATTGTAACATAGAGCAATCAAAAATCATATGTACCAAAAAATAATACCAATAAAACAGTCAGGTTATCCCGTAGTTTCCAAAATGGGGTCATTTTTGGAGAGTTTCTACTGTAGGGTGCATTAGGGGGGCTTTAAATGGGACATGGTGTCTAAAAACCAATCCAGCAATATCTGTCTTCCAAAAACCATGCGGCACTCCTGCAGTGCGCCCTTACAGCAGTTTACCACCACATGTGGGGTGTTTCTATAAACTGCAGAATCAGGGTAATAGATATTGAGTTTTGTTTGGCTGTTAACCCTCGATGTGTTACAGGAAAAAATTTATTAAAATGGAAAATCTGCGAAAAGTGTGAAAATTAAAAAGTTCATCTCAATTTTCCTTTAATTCTTGTGAAGCACCTAAAGGGTTAACAAAGTATGTAAAATCAGTTTTGAATAACTTGAGGGTGTAGTTTCTAAAATAGGGTCAATTATGGGTGGTTTCTACTATGTAAGCCCCACAAAGTGACTTCAGACCTGAACTGGTACTTAAAAAGTGGGTTTTGGAAATTTTCTTAAAACTTTTAAGAATTGCTTCTAAAATTCTAAGACTTCTAACGTCCTAAAAAATAAACTGACATTTACAAAATGATGCCAACATAAAACTTAGGGAATGTTAAGTAATAAATACCGTATTTTATGAGGGATCAGTTTCAGTTTTAAAAGCAGAGAAATTGAAATTTTGAAAACTGCGAATTTTTCCAAATTTTGGATAAATTTAGGATTTTTGTATAAATAAAGGTGAAATATATTGACTCAAATTTATGACTGTCACTGTACAATGTGTCATGAGAAAACAATCTCAGAATGGCTTGGATAAGTAAAAGTGTTCCAAAGTTATTACCATAGAAAGTGACACATGTCAAATTAGCAGAAAATGGCCTGGGCAGGAGTGCGAAAAAACTGACCCGGGGTAGAAGGGGTTAATGCAGGAAGTGGGTTGTTCTTCAGGTCATTAAGAGATGTTTGACTTTGGTTGGACAAAACATTTCAACAAGGCTGATCTTGTCTCTTGTCTTGTAGAGATAAGTGCAATGCACATTGGGTCTCATTTGGTCTATAGCTGTTACAGAGTAGTATAGGATGAAGTAGTAGACGTGTGTGATGTCCATGTAATGAGGTTGTCTTTGCACATAGCTAGCTTGATAGGAGTGACTAGTCCTGAGAAGCAGTTCCTCGTGATTGGAAAATGTTTTCCAGGGACTGTTAAAGGTAAAATGTATAAGAGACACTTAATAGTAGGAGGCTACTCTTCTGTGTGTGCAACGTGCCACCCCCCAGGGCTGATCGTGTCCCAGGTTTTTAGAAATGCAGAGTGGTGTGGTGCAGCCTTAATAGTCTTTGTGTGTGTCATGGTGCTCCTACCTGGATGCCGTCAGTTCCCAGGGCTTGGCTCCGAAGCAAAAAAGGGGATGAGCAATGGTGGAGGTGGAGAAATAGGTAAGTCTAAACTTTTATAAAGTTCAACAGCTTTACTTGCATCAGCTTGTATCCAGACAATATTCAGGCTTCCTCTTGGTTCCAGAAGGTTTTGGCAGCATAAACTGGCAGGCAAACTTTCATTCTCTGCTTTCTCTCTCTGCTTAGCTAAACTCGGCTCTATTCTGGCAGTTGGACTTTAGGACTGTTATGGTATCTCTGCAGTGGGGTGCCTTTGGCTGTTGACACCCTTGCAATACTCCATCTTTTAATCTGAAAGGAATCACGGTGCTCTATGAGCTGCTTCCTCTGAAGGGACTCCCGCTGCAGGAGGGGGGCATCCCCTCGCTGCTTTATCTTGGTATGTCTGAATGTGCCCTGGTTTAGACTGACTGGACACTTTTTGCTGCCCCTTCCTTGGTAGGAAATGGGACTAGCCCACTTCTGCCAAAAGGGGGAGAATGGAAAGGTAAGTCCCATTCTATCTAAAGAGCAGAACAGATTATTTTAATTGTATTAATTTTTTTGTCTCCATAGTTCCATAGTTCACTGTAAACAGTTGGAGTCATTAGGGGAGCCGGCCACAGTTGGAGCAGTAGGGGGAGGTGGATGCAGTTGGAGCAGTGAGGGGAGGCAGACGCAGTTGGAGCAGTAGGGGGAGGTGGATGCAGTTGGAGCAGTGAGGGGAGGCAGACACAGTTGGAGCAGTAGGGGGAGGTGGATGCAGTTGGAGCAGTGAGGGGAGGCAGACGCAGTTGAAACAGTGGGGGAGCCGGCTGCAGTTGGAGCAGTGGGAGGAGGTGGACCAGTTGAAGCAGTGGTAGGAGGCGAACACAGTTGGAGCAGAGGGGTGAAGTGGATGCAGTTGAAGAGAGTGGAGGAGCCTGACACAAATATCGAAAGAGCAGAGGTAGGAGGACTCAGAGTAGAGCAGTGTTGACTGTAATCAGAAAAATTGAAATAATTAACAAGGGCAAGATTATGTAAAATAATAAGAGTGCATTTTGATTTCGGTTATTTTTCGATTAATCACCGAGCCCAATGTCAAGTTATGGTGATTTCAGAGAAATGTATAAAAATTGCAATTAAAGGGGAAAATTCAAAACACAAATGTGATATTACTCTGCAACCAGCATACTGCCCTGCCTCTATGCTGGATGAGGCATTGGTGTACATTTTGGCCAAAGCGTAATAAGCCACTCACCACGTCAAGGTCGCCTCTATGGAGTGGTCCCTAACACTAGTTCCTACCTGTTTATGGGCCATGACAGCCACACAAAGTCCAGGGAATGCAGGTCAGCATGCACGCCAAGCACACTCTGCTTTTAACCCCGTCCGGTGCCATTACAGCTTTCATCAGATCCAGGGATGCAAGTACCAACATGCATGCTGAGCCCACCATATACTTCTCCTGGAGCCAAATGGCTACTGGTAGGTTCTATATAAGCAGACTCAGTTTTATACTGACTTTAAAACCAGCCTCCAGGGCAGATTGACTGGTCAGGTGTGCATGACTGCATGGAGATCGCCACGCCTCCAATATATACTACAAAGAAAAAATGTGGGTGATTGAGTCAGCACAACCCTGTATGTAGGTGCACATCACTATGGCGAAATACAATTTTCCCCTTTAAAGAAAAAATGTGGGTGATTGAGTCAGCACAACCCTGTATGTAGGTGCACATCACTATGGCGAAATACATATACAAACGCAAAATACAAATGTGATAGCACTCTGCAACCAGCATACTGCCCTGCCTCTATGCTGGATGAGGCATTGGTGTACATTTTGGCCAAAGCGTAATAAGCCACTCACCACGTCAAGGTCGCCTCTATTGAGTGGTCCCTAACACTATGGCCCATAAACAGGTAGGAACTAGTGTTAGGGACCACTCTATAGAGGCGACCTTGACGTGGTGAGTGACTTATTATGCTTTGGCCAAAATGTACACCAATGCCTCATCCAGCATAGAGGCAGGGCAGTATGCTGGTTGCAGAGTGCTATCACATTTGTATTTTGAGTTTGTATATGTATTTCGCCATAGTGATGTGCACCTACATACAGGGTTGTGCTGACTCAATCACCCACATTTTTTCTTTAAAGGGGAAAATTGCCATAAGAGATTTTTAACTTTTCAATAGATGATTATGGAAAAATATATTTTTTATCCTTTTATAACCAAAGATGGTGATGTGGTTCTTTTTTTGCCTGAGCCCATAGAGCCCCTTATGAGGATTTCTATTGATTCTAACAGCAGGCTGTTTTAAATGACTGATATTTGTAATCAGTATCAATGGGGTATGTAACTTTTGTAGACCTCAGTGGTCTTGTTTGGAGAATTGAGTCCCATTTCTATATAAGCACATCATATAAAATGTTTTTTATGTCTCTCTGAATTCAGGTAAACTAGAAATTTGAAGTCATCAGTTTATTGAAAAATGCTAGGACATTGTCATTCCGATGTAAGGTCAGGGTGGTAATGTGGAAATACCTCTTTACAATACTTCCATAGGTAACAATCTGCCAAAGCAACAACATCCCACTAAATTCTCATTTCTCGTCCAATATTATCATGCTAAATGCTTAGACCTATAATTTTAATGTAACATGCTCATCCTTTTCTTACCAGACTGCATCCTTAAATCTCAGAGGAAAGCATTATCTTTGGTGAATAAACTTTCAGCTTAAAGTACTTTGGTAATATATTCAGTTCTTATTTAATAGCCCCTTTTCTTTTCTCTTTGAAGTTGAAAGTTCTGTTCATTTTAGCATCAGGATAAGCATTTTTTACTTCTAATTAGATCACCTATTATTTCTTGACTGATTTGTAGACTTTGATCGTATTAAGACCTCGTTTGCCTGGAGGTACTGTAACCTATTTTGGAAATATTAAAGGTCGTCATGACAAAAAAAGTTATAACAACTTTCATTTATTTGTGCCGTCTATGTTTTTGTTCCAGGGGCTAGGGAAAAAATTGTATCTACTTATTATAATCATGATACAGTTATATCAAAGTAAAATTATTTCCTTAAAGTGTAACTGTCATAACATTTTTTTATGTGTAGGGCAAGTGATAATGATTATTTTTGCACTATACTTTACTTGTTGATTTTGTACATTTTCATTAATAAACTGCCTCTGAAATTGTCTTTTGGGAAAGAGTTGCTATGGAAACTCCATCTCCACAGTTTAGCACAGCGCTGTGCTGAACAGCTATATGTACATTGTACAACACTATATGTACCTTTTACAACGCTGTATGTACATTGCTCCTTGTCTTGATGCCATCTCTACATGCATGAGAGCGGGCAGTCTGCATTCACTTTTGAAAAAACAAAGAGAAGCAGTTTTACAGTATATACTGTATATATATATAAAACTGTCCCTATATACTGTAAAACTGCTTCTTCCTGTCTACCTGCCTTCTAAACAGTGAGTGCAGACTGCCTGCTCTCAGTCAGCTCTCTGTGGCACTTTAGTTAACGAGTGCGCCGGAGATAGAGAGCGCATTGCAGAGATGGCATCAAGACAGGGCACAATGTATACATATATATATCGTTTATACATATAAGTAGTATATACAGTGATTTATAGCTATATATATATATATATATCTGCTGAACTGTGACTTCAGAGGCGGTGTTGTTTGTTGTTTCATTCATCCACGACCATCATGTTGCAGCATGATAATGCACGGCCCCATATTGCAAGGATCTGAACACAATTCCTGGAAGCTGAAAACATTCTAGTTCTTGCATGGCCAGCATAGTCACCGGACATGTCACCCATTGAGCATGTTTGGGATGCTCTGGATCGGCGTATACGACAGTGTGTTCCAGTTCCTGCCAATATTCTGCAACTTCGCACAGCTATTGAAGAGGAGTGGACCAACATTCCACAGGCCACAATCAACAACCTTATCAACTCTATGCGACGGAGATGTGTTGCACTGCGTGAGGCAAATGGTGGCCACACCAGATACTGACTGGTTTTCTGACCCCCCCCCCCAGTAAGGCAAAACGGTGCACATTTCAGAGTGGCATTTTATTGTGGGCAGTCTAAGGCACACCTGTGCAATATTCATGCTGTATAATCAGAACCTTGATATGCCACACCTGATGGATTATCTTGGCAAAGGAGAAGTGCTCACTAACACAGATTTAGACAGATTTGTGAACAATATTTGAGAGTAATGGGCCTTTTGTGCATGTAGAAAATGTTTCAGATCTTTGAGTTCAGCTCATGCAAAATGGGAGCAAAACCGAAAGTGTTGCGTTTATATTTTTGTTCAGTGTATATATATATATAGAGAGAGAGATTTTTTAGAATAAGAATTGCTCCAGAATTTCATCTGTGTTTCATTGCCGAGATCGTCAGGAAGCCATCATATCTTAAGAGAGCAGGTAACGTACCGGGCATTAGTGTCACACCCTGGTACAAGTATTTGCCATATGGGCATCATTTACTCATATGCGGATGCACATTTAGGAATATACAGAAATTCAATTGCCTTGATGAACAGAGATCGGGCTTTCATCCTCTGAAATAAATGTGAATTGTATTCTCAAGCAAATGCAGTTTTTGATTTGACAATTATTTGTCATTTGCATTCCTGTCAATCATCTAAATGAAATGTAATTATTAAGACTGGTAGGCCTGCATTTCCCTCTGTACTTTTGTTTGCAGCATCTTGTGCCCAATAATTCAATAGAGAAAAGCAGTGCACAGTGGGATTAACTGTAAAGCAGCAGACCACAACAACTGACCCATGTCCGAGCACACATTTTCTTTTTTCTGACCTAAATAATTTAGTAGCATCAACTAAATTCCTCCAGAGCCAGCAGGATAGAGTTCATTCGCATAAACACATTTCACCGTAAAGATCAGTATTAATTAATGAAGAAAAGCTGTAAGCTTAAGAACGTCCTATTTCTACAATTAGCGAATAGCTTTGCTTAAAGAGACATTACGCCAACAAGCCTATTTTTAATGCGAGCTGAATTTATGGTGACATGCAGAGATGCAAAGCTGCCAAGATGCCTCCTACAAAACATGCCAATTTGTCTGTTCACTGGTTTTCTGTAATAGTTATATGAGGTGCTTTTGTCTGTTGCCCTACTACCTAATGTTTGATTTCATGAACTCTCTCTAGTTTTCCCAAAGCTAAATGTCTTGCGTCTCATTAGAGTTACAATTCTGACTACTTGCAGCTACCACTAGAACAGTATGCTCTCTTTCTCCCTCTAGTGGTGGCTGTAGGCAGACAGAGTTTTATCATTTAACTATGTCACAAAAACAACTGAGCTCCAACTACTATAAAAGATTGATCATGCAACGTAGAATAGAATTTTGTACTTTATTAGGTTTAGATAAAAAAAAAAAAGATGTACATACACATTAAAGTGAGTTGAACTTGTATTTTAAAGGGAACTTGTCACAATGAAAATGTGTTTTATAGAGCAGGAGGTGCTAAGCAGATTGATATATAGCTTTGTGGGAAAAGATTCTGTATAACTTAAGTCAAGGATGTCCTATCAGTGATTGACAGCTATCTCTGTATACACAGTCATGGAGGAAGGATGTCAATCACTGATAGGACCAACTCCTTGACTTCAAAGCTTAAATGTATAAAATACAAGTTATACAGAATCTTTTCCCACAAAGCTATATATCAATCTGCTCAGCTCCTCCTGGTCTGTAACACGCTGCCTTCAGCTACACCATGTTCAATATGACAAGCTCCGTTTAACATGGCTAATAAAAGGAGGCCTCCTATAAATACAGTTTCTTAATGATGAATTGGACGTCCATTTTAGAATTTACCATCTGATTGGTTAATTTACATTCACAAAGGAAGTGCAAAACAGTTTTAATGAAAAAAACATGTGACTTTTAGTTCTCGATGTAATGGAAAAGTAACTAAATACCAAGAACTTTACTTTGGAGCTGACTCCCCTGGAATGGATGAAATAAGGGTCAACATTACAGAAATAGCTACAACCGATCATGCCAGTGATGAGTAAGATATTTAAAATAGTAACATTGTGTCAAATGTAGACAGTCATCATGCAAAATCACAGTTCCTGTAGTGGAAACTTTTCCTTATTGTTAGTTTCTTGGAAATCCTGGTCAGGATTAATAAATACTGTAACCGTATACATACAGTTCTTCTATAGATCAGTAATATAACATGCAGAATGTGTAACCTCTTGTCTGTGGTTAGATGAATTGCACTCGACCTGCCTGTAACAAATACATTTATCATTAGAATTAAAGGGGCTGTATCATCAAATCAGCCCCTGGTTCATACCTCCTGTAAGAAATGAGTGGTTATTGTGAGAGGGTTCTAACTCTGTAAACAGCTGACGCTCCATGTCTAAATGGTTTCAGCTGGAAAAGTAGGAGAAAACTTGCTAAAAATAAAACTGCAGAAAAAAAAGGAACGCTCAATACTTTTGCATGATATATAATATAAAATAAATTCCTAGGAACCATTAGTGAAGCAGAACATGAACATTCACTAAAATGGAAATATGGCTCAATAGCATAACATTATTTTATGTTATAGAGGAATATTGGGGGTCATTTATCAAACTGGTGTAAAGTAGAACTGGCTTAGTAGCCCATAGCAACCAATCAGATTCCACCTTTCAATTTGGACAGCTCCTTTGGAAAATGAAAGGAGGAATCTGATTGGTTGCTATAGGCAACAATGTCAGATCGTGCTTGACATTGTGCACCTTCACTTTTACGACTTAACTCCCCTATGATACTAAGGTGCATGCATAAAGGTATCTCCTAAAAAAGACCAACACCCAGCGCCACCTATTGGAGTGCCCCCTTATTAGTCAAGATCAGATTTCCCAACAAGCCTTGGTATTTGACAAGGGATTATAGCCGGGCAGATATCCCTCTATAGGCAGCGGTTTCAGGATGCTTGCCCCTGATAGAGATGTGGATATAATTCTTGATTAAGTAAGATGGCTCCCATATCCTTCAGCTCTCAGCTAACGCCTTATTCACTTAAGTTCCAAGAGGAACGTCCTCCCCTTAGATGTTTACATAGTTTGCATACCAGAGTTCGTAAAACAATGCGCAAATGCCAAGTGTTATCTCTTTTCTTGTTTTGGTATCCTAGCCAATGTAACAATGCCACGAGCCTCAGGGGGGATGCCCCTCTGATGTACATACACTCACCTAAAGAATTATTAGGAACACCTGTTCTATTTCTCATTAATGCAATTATCTAGTCAACCAATCACATGGCAGTTGCTTCAATGCATTTAGCGGTGTGGTCCTGGTCAAGACAATCTCCTGAACTCCAAACTGAATATCAGAATGGGAAAGAAAGGTGATTTAATCAATTTTGAGCGTGGCATGGTTGTTGGTGCCAGACGGGCCGGTCTGAGTATTTCACAATCTGCTCAGTTACTGTGATTTTCACGCACAACCATTTCTAGGGTTTACAAAGAATGGTGTGAAAAGGGAAAAACATCCAGTATGCGGCAGTCCTGTGGGCAAAAATGCCTTGTGGATGCTAGAGGTCAGAGGAGAATGGGCCGACTGATTCAAGCTGATAGAAGAGCAACGTTGACTGAAATAACCACTCGTTACAACCGAGGTATGCAGCAAAGCATTTGTGAAGCCACAACACGCACAACCTTGAGGCGGATGGGCTACAACAGCAGAAGACCCCACCGGGTACCACTCATCTCCACTACAAATAGGAAAAAGAGGCTACAATTTGCACAAGCTCACCAAAATTGGACTGTGAAGGCCCTCATGAAGGCTAATCTGCAGCAGCGAAAGACAAACCTGCAGCAACGCGAGGCTAATAAGCAGCAGCAGGAGACTAACCAGTTGCTGCTACAACACGTGATGGCTTTGCAGACAGCAGGAGCAACTCCGAGCGTCCACAATGCCCAAAAAGCATTCCGTGCCGCGATTCCTAAGATGACCCCCGCAGATGACATCGAAACCTACCTGGCGATGTACGAGAAAGTGGCCATAAGGGAAAAGATACCCTGTGACCAGTGGGCTGAGGTCGTCGCTCCATTCCTGGCATCCGATTCCTAGCGGGTATATTTCGACTTGCCGGACGATTAAGCGGCCGACTACCAAAAAGTAAAGGGTGAGATCTTGGCAAGACTGGGGGGGAATGTGTTGGTCTAGGTCCAGCAAGTACATCAGTGGGGGTTTAAGCTGGCTGAGCCTGCGAGGACGCAGTATTATGACTTACTCCACCTCTTGCAAAAGTGGCTACAGCCTGATGTGCTGAGTCCCCCGGCCATGCTGGATAGACTATTGACCGATATGTTCTGGAGGGCTTTGCCATAACCTGTCCAGCACTGGATCGGTCAGGTGTCTCCTGGCAATGCCCTTGAGATGGTGGACCTGGTCAGGGGTGGGATTAAAATTTTTAACAACAGGTTCCCTACTCAACGGTGGACACGCGACATCACAACACATATTTACAGATACATACACCATATATATGCAACACACATAAACAGGGCCGGTGCAAGGATTTTTGCCAACACAAGCGAAGCTACATTTTGGCACCCCCCCCCCCCCCCCCCCCCACCTTGCAGCTGCCCTGGCCCTGGTCCCGTCTGCAGCAGCTGGCTTCTCCTCTGTGTGGTCTTGGTATCTTCTCTCTGCTTCTGACAATCGCTGGTTTGAGGACCGTATTTTTCGCCATCTAAGACGCACCTAGGTTTTAGAGGAGGATAATAAGAATTTTTTTTTTTCCATTACACCTCAGGTCAGACCAGCAATCACACCCCCAATGTTAATCAGACCTCAGATCAGACCCCCAATGCCTCAGATCAGACCCCATGTCAGACATCAGCCCCCATCCATCAGACCCCATGTCAGCCATTAGCCCCCCATGTCAGCCTTTAGCCCCCATGTCAGCCATTAGCCCCCCATGTCAGCCATTAGCCTCCCATGTCAGCCATTAGCCCCCCATGTCAGCCATCAGCCCCCATCCATCAGCCCCCCATGTAAGCCATCATGCCCTATGTAAGCCATCAGTCCCCCATGTCACATTTCTCCCCCTCCATGTCAAATCACCCCCCTATGTAACATCAGCCCTCCATGTCACATTTCTCCCCCTCCATATCACAATCCCCCCTCCATGTCACATTTCTCCCCCTCCTTTTTACATAATTTCCTCTGTCACATCACCCCCGTGTCACATTTCTCCCCCATGTCAGATTTATCCCCCTCCATGTCACATTTCACCCCCTCAAGGCCTCAATGTCACATTTTTCCCCCTCCATGTCAAATCACCTATGTCACATCAGCCCTCCATGTCACATTCCTCCCCCTCCTTGTCACATTTCACCCCCTCAATGTCACATTTCTCCCCCTCAAGGCCTCAATGTCACATTTTACCCCCTCCATGTCAAATCACCTATGTCACATCAGCCCTCCAAGTCACGTTTCTCCCCCTCCTTGTCACATTTCACCCCCTCAATGTCACATTATGATTACTTCATTACCCCCTATTGTGTCACATTTCAGTCCCCCTCCATGGCACATCATCCCCCACCCCCCTGGGCGGCACTGGCCCCATCCCCATGTCACAGACTACAGACATACATTGTCCCCCCTCCCATCATGTCACGGTCACCCCCCCCCCCCCTTAATGATTGTTGTTTGTGTATTAATGTTTTTAAAACACATTTATGCTGTGCACTCTGGCGCTAGTGCGCTCATCAGTGATCACCTACCCACCTATCCTTCTGCTACGACAATCTGGCTGTGTGTGAGTCAGACTCACAGACACAGTCAGCTCCAGTCCCTGCTGCCGCCTGCCACCGCTGCGCCACTCGCCAGTCACACACCCCTGGCCTGACCCCGTGACCGTGTTGCCGGGCCTGTGCCGCTCTGTGAGTGAGGGCCGGGGCCGCACGCAGGCTGGGGCGGGCGGCCGGCAGCGCAACTCACAAGAGTAAGTGATTTTAAAAAATAAATTTAAAAAAAGTTTGTTTTTCCGCCCTCCTCCAGGGTGTGCCCTAAGGCAGCCGCTTGGTCTGCCTTATGGTAGCGCCGCCCTGCACATAAATACACCATATACATGGTACACATACATAAATACACTATATATACACTACACAAATATCACCCAACTTTTAAAAAGCCTAAGGAGCTAAACTATGGAATGGAAGCGTTCATCTCCAGCTGCAGCTGTAATTTTAACAACCGGATCTGGAGAACCTGAGGGAACTGGCTGAATGTAAGAGGTATGTGGTGCTGTATTCTCCTATATGTAGAGCTGGCTCACTACTGTGACTTGCCTCTCATCTTCTCCTCCAAGTGTTTTTTTTATTATAAGGCTACTATAACACTAGCGTTAAAGTTTTACGGCATTGAGTTCTGTCATAAGGTCTCAATACCGGAAAAAAACGCTTCCGTTTTTTACCCATTCATTGTCAATGGGTACAAAACTAAACTGAACATAATCCTCCAAAATGCATTCCGTTCATTTAGTTGCGTTCCCAGACCGGAGAGCAAACCGCAACATGTTGTATTTTGCTTTCCATCCTGGCATGTGGAGCAAGACGGATCTGACACAATAGAAAACGGTTCCATTCCCCCATTGACTTTCAATGGAGTTCATGACGGATCCGTCTTGGCTATGTTACAGATAATACAACCGGATCTGTTCATAACGGATGCATATGGTTGTATTATCAGTAACGGAAGTGTTTTTGCTGATCCCTGTCGGATCCAGCAAAAATGCTGGTGTCAAAGTAGCCTAATTTATGTATTTTAAATTTGGCAACTAAAAATTTTATTTGGCTCCTAAGTATTTTTGCAGTCCTATGTAACACTACAGATAACATAAGGTAAAAAGATTCTCTGTGATTTACATATTGATATACGTGATGTGGGCCATGCGATATGTGGGTGTGGCTTGAGGGTGGGCGGGGACACAGAGGCCCCATAATCTTCTATTGCCCGGGGGCCCCATGAGTTGTTAGTCCGCCCCTGATATACGGTATTGGCTATATTCTCAATTTTAACACCAGTTTGAGGGTTTAGTCAGACTTGTTTGTTTGCATCCACAGTAGTGCACCTTTCTTATTAATGTTTATTTCATATAGCTATTTACATCCACACATTTTTCTATCTTGTGTAGGATGTCTTTTTGTGGTACTTGTGGTACGCTGCGGGCATCCTCCACTGTATGCATTTTTGCTGGGGATCGCAATTAGCAACGGGCCACAAGTGCAGGATCTGCTCCCCTGGGTATAGATGCACAACTGCATATGGGGTTGAGCACTTCCTGCCTTTTGACACCACGCCATTTTTTGTAGTTTGTACCTACTAAGGGCTACCCTGGTGCGGTCCACTAAGTATACTGTCCAGAAAGTCGAGGTGATGTGCATCCACGGAGACTTACCCCACTGTGGTGGTGTCTCTAACCACGGTGGACGGTAGATGGACCCACGAGGTGGCTGTTGCCACAAATCTACATTATAAACTCAGAATAAGGAGAGACTTCCCGGGCTTCCCGGCACTGTGGCCTGCGCCCTGCTATGAGAGTGACTGATACCCATGAGACAGAGGTAACCCTAGCAGAGTGGCCTGGCTCAGGTGGGAGACCAGAACCCTGGGAACCTGAGATCGAAGGGCCAGTGGTAGGGGTGACCGCCACTTTGGTGGAAGAGAGGGAGACAACCCCGCTAAGTGTGATGGTGGGAGACGTGGAAGACTTGCCGCCGGGTCCTGAATTGGCAGGTATCAATGTCTCCAAGGATGATTTTGGTAACGGCCAACGTCGGGACCCAACCCTATCCCACGCCTGGGAAAATGTGTTAATAGTAGATGGTGAACCACAACAACAGAGTCAGTGTTTCCCCGTTTTGTGGTTCATCAAGATATGTTGTATCGGGTAAACCAACTACGGGGTGAGCCTATTGAATAGTTGGTGGTCCCCAAGGCTTATCGCAAGCTCGTGTTAGATCTAGCCCACCAACACGTTCTCGGGGGTCACCTGGGGCTGCAGAAAACTCAGGATTGTATTCTACAGCTGTTTTACTGGCCCAGCATATTCAAAGAAGTGGAAGAGTTTTGTAAGTCTTGCCCGACCTGCCAGATAACTAGCCCCAGCCACATTTCCGTAGTCCCATAATACCTCTCCCGATTATCGAAGTACCGTTTGACCAAATAGCTATGGACCTCATAGACCCAGTACCGAAGTCCGCCAGAGGGCATCAACACATCTTAGTCATTCTAGACTACTCCACTCGGTACCCGGAGGCGGTGCCACTGTGACTTACCTCGGCCAAACTCATAGCTAAAGAGTTAATGGAGATGTTTTCCCGAGTAGGACTACCTAAAGAGGTTCTGACCGACCAAGGGACCCCTTTTATGTCCAAGGTGATGAGGGAACTCTGTAGGTTGCTGCACATAAAACAACTACGGACATCTGTTTACCATCCGCAAACGGATGGTCTGATAGAACGGTTTAACCAAACATTAAAAAATATGTTGAAAAGGGTGGTGGCTAAAGATGGGAAAGACTGGGACCTCCTTCTGCCCTACCTCATGTTCGCAGTGCGAGAGGTACCCCAGGCCTCTACTGGGTTCTCACCCTTCGAACTGCTATATGGCAGACACCCTCGCGGTCTCTTGGACGTGGCCAAAGAGGCGTGGGAACAACAAGCCACTCCACATAAAAGTGTTATTGAGTACTTTACCCAGATGCAAGATCGGATAGAGACATTGTTGCCTCTTGTTAGGGAGCATACGAAGGCAGCTCAGCGAGCCCAGAGTAGGGTCTATAATCGGCAGGCTCGGGTCCAGATCTTTAACCCAGGTGATATTTTTTTTGGTTCTGGTGACGACCATGGACAGTAAGTTCCTGGTTAAATGGGGCCCTACGAGGTACTCTAGAAAATTGGAGATGTAAACTACAAGGTACACCAGCCAGGGCTGCAAAAGCCGGAGCAGGTTTGCCATGTGAATTTACTTAAACCGTGGAAAGATAGAGAAACCTGTACAGAAGACAGCCCGCGGCCGGGTTTTCTAGGAGAAGAGGTAGCGGCTCCTCTGTCTGATGCAAGAGAGGTGGCTGACACAGTAAAAATTGCTGACAGCATCTCCTCTAAACAGACTCAGGAGGCCAGGTAGTTTGTTAGTCGGAACACGGATGTTTTCTCGGACTTCCCTGGACGCACTTCCATAATCCAGCATGACATTGTCACTGAGCCTCAGGCAAATGTCTGATTAAAACCATACCGGGTGCCCGAGGCTCGGCAACAAGCCATATCAGTGGTGCAGCTAATGTTGCAGCTAGACGTCATTGAGGAGTCAAAAAGTGAGTGGGCCAGTCCTATAGTATTGATACCCAAGCCGGACGAGACGTTTTGTAATGACTTTCGAAAACTTAACGAGGTTCCAAATTCAATGCGTATCCCATTCCCTGGGTGGATGAGCTCATCAAGAGGTTAGGACAAGCCCAGTATTTTCCAGTTTTGGACCTCACAAAAGGGTACTGGCAGGTGCCCTTAACGGAGGATGCCAAAGAGAATACTGCCTTCATCACGCCTGAGGGGCTGTATCAATATAAGGTCTTTGGTCTGCATGGAGCCCCCGCCACTTTTCAGCGACTAATTGTGCTTTGTCCACATCGTCGGTACTCTTTGGCTTACCTGGACGATATTGTCATCCACAGTACCGACTGGGAAAGTCACCTACCCAAAGTGCAGGCTGTAATGGACTCCCTTCGGAAAGCTAGCCTAACTGTAAACCCAAAAAAATGTGCGATAGGGTTAGAAGAGACTAAGTACCTGGGGTAAGTCATTGGGCGTGGAGTCATTAAAGTGAACAAAATAGAAGCAATGCGGAATTGGCCCCGACCTGTCACCACTAGACAAATAAAGTCATTCCTGGGAATGGTGGGCTATTACATGAGGTTTTTTCCCCACTTTGTTACTCTAGCCACGCCCATGACAGGACTCTTGAAGGGACACAAGTCACTGATGGTTCGCTGGGATGATCGGGCGGAAGAGGCTTTCTCTGCTTTGAAGTCGGCCCTGTGCGGGTCCCTGGTTTTGGTGACCCCCGACTCCAAAAGGGAGTTTAAAGTACAGACCGATGCCTCCGAAGTAGGCCTCAGTGCTGTACTGTCTCAGGAAGTCAACGGGGAGGAGCATCCCGTTGTCTTCCTCAGCTGTAAGCTCACCCCAGCCGAGACCCGGTATAGTATAGTGGAGAGAGAGTGCCTGGCTATCAAGTGGGCACTAGAATCTCTCCGCTATTATTTATTGGGTAGAAAATTTCACCTGGTGACTGACCACTCCCCTCTCAAGTGGATGAGCCAGGCCGAAGACAGAAATGCCCGGGTCACCTGATGGCTTCTCTCCCTACAAAACTTAAAGTTTTCGGTGGAACACAGGGCAGGCCAGTTACAGGGAAATGCGGATGCCCAGTCCCGGGTACACTGTCTGGCGTGTGTTCACCCACTCAGGGTTCAACAAAGGGGGGGGAGGGTATATGACACAGTGAGAGGTTTTGTCTTGGAAAACAGGTATTTTCCTCCCAGAATGTGCTGCTGGGCTGATTTACTGGCAGGTGAGGTCAAATACTGGACCGGATTTTAAATGTCGGTCCAGGTTTTGGCAGCACCTGGCTGTCCTTAAATAGGCAGCTGGGCTCAGAAGCCATCTCTCTGTGTTGGGATCTGGAAGCCTTGTGTCTTGGTGAAGGCTTGCTACCTGTTTGGCGTGAAAACAGGTTGGTGCTGCTATCAGCAAGGACTCTTTGAGGCAGAATTGCCACATGGTGTGAATTACCACCAACACCGCAAGGTGACTTTTTGTTTGAATATAACTGCTTGTTTTGTCACTTGCCTAAAGTGTGAATAAAACACTGAACTGTTTGATCCAAAGAACTTGTTGTTGCCTCTATACTGCGTCCGCTAATCCTGTCTACCAGAGCGCGCCCCCACACTATATATAATGTATCTTTCTTCCCCAGTTCTATTAACGTAAAGTTGCTACTACAGTCATTAACAAGAAAGGCTGCTTCACTTCTCAGAAACACATCTTGTTTCTGGAAATGCCAGAATTACATAGACCACAAGAAAGTGGAGTATAAGTTCAATGGTATGATGTCAGTGTTTCAACTTTTCCACTTGCACTAGTCTTACATAATATTTTATGCTGTGGTTAGTCAACACGCTTTTCTATAGAATTTTCTAGTTCCCATTGTGAAAATGATATAGACATGAAAATTTTCACCATAGTCTGTAATAACAAACAGATCTGAAAAGTAGTACAGGGTGGGCCATTTATATGGATACACCTTAATAAAATGAGAATGGTTGGTGATATTAACTTCCTGTTTGTGGCACATTAGTATATGTGAGGGGGGAAACTTTTCAAGATGGGTGGTGACCATGGCGGCCATTTTGAAGTCGGCCATTTTGAATTCAACTTTTGTTTTTTCAATAGGAAGAGGGTCATGTGACACATCAGACTTATTGGGAATTTCACAAGAAAAACAATGGTGTGCTTGGTTTTAACGTAACTTTATTCTTTCATGAGTTATTTACAAGTTTCTGACCACTTACAAAATGTGTTCAATGTGCTGCGCATTGTGTTGGATTGTCAATGCAACCATCTTCTCCCACTCTTCACACACTTATAGCAATGCTAGCACAGGCTTCCAGTATCCGTAGTTTCAGGTGCTGCACATCTCGTATCATCTGAAGGCAATCGTCTATGCTGTGAAGATACGAGATGTGCAGCACCTGAAACTACGGATACTGGAAGCCTGTGCTAGAATTTCTCCTCCGGTGTTGCTATCAGTATGTGAAGAGTGGGAGAAGAGGGTTGCATTGACAATCCAACACAATGGGCAGCACATTGAACACATTTTGTAAGTGGTCAGAAACTTGTAAATAACTCATGAAAGAATAAAGTTACGTTAAAACCAAGCACACCATTGTTTTTCTTGTGAAATTCCCAATGAGTTTGATGTGTCACATGACCCTCTTCCTATTGAAAAAACTAAAGTTGGATTCAAAATGGCCGACTTCAAAATGGCCGCCATGGTCACCACCCATCTTGAAAAGTTTCCCCCCTCACATATACTAATGTGCCACAAACAGGAAGTTATTATTACCAACCATTCCCATTTTATTAAGGTGTATCCATATAAATGGCCCACCCTGTATAGTGGGGAGTGCAGATGGAGCAGCTCTAAACTCGAGTGTTATCCATCACATCATGGAACGTTATCAAATCTCAAAAGCCATGGAAAAAGTCAGTTAAAAGTTTGTTGCCATTGTTTTCATTAAAGGGTTTCTGTCACCCCGCAAAACTCATATTTTTTTTTTGGATAGTTAGATTCTTCATAGTGCGATATAGGAGAATATAATGCTCTTACTTACTTTCATGCGGCCGATTCTTTATAAAACGAACTTTTATAATATGTAAATGAGGGCTCTACCAGCAAGTAGGGCGTCTACTTGCTGGTAGCTGCTGCAGAAATCCGCCCCCTCGCCGTGTTGATTGACAGGGCCAGCCGTGATCTCCTCCTCCGGCTGGCCCTGTCAGTAATTCAAAAATCGCGCGCCTCGCGTCATTCGGCGCAGGCGCTCTGAGATGAGGAGGCTCGTATCCTCAGCACTCCCTCAGTGCGCCTGCGCCGATGACATCACCGAAAGAGAAGACGTCATCGGCACAGGCGCACTGAGGGAGTGCTGAGGAGACGAGCCTCCTCATCTCAGAGCGCCTGCGCCGAATGACGCGAGGCGCGCGATTTTTGAATTACTGACAGGGCCAGCCGGAGGAGGAGATCACGGCTGGCCCTGTCAATCAACACGGCGAGGGGGCGGATTTCTGCAGCAGCTACCAGCAAGTAGACGCCCTACTTGCTGGTAGAGCCCTCATTTACATATTATAAAAGTTCGTTTTATAAAGAATCGGCCGCATGAAAGTAAGTAAGAGCATTATATTCTCCTATATCGCACTATGAAGAATCTAACTATCCAAAAAAAAAAAAATGAGTTTTGCGGGGTGACAGAAACCCTTTAAGAATCAAGATGACAATGGCTACATCTGTATGTGTACACCAGGGGTCAGCAACCTCCGGTGCTCCAGGTGTTGTGAAACTACATCTCCCAGTATGCACAAGTGCTTGGCAGTTCTCTGAACTCCCACAGAAGTGAAAGGAGCATGCTGGGTGTTGTAGTTTCACAAAAGCTGGAGTGTTGAAGGTTGCTGATCCCTGGTGTACACATTCTCCCAGTATTTTAAAGTATCCAGGCTTCCAATGTTTCAGACCGTTACCCCTAATATTTAAGAAGACATTCAAGAGAATGATCAGAATTAATAAAACCATAATATTTTAATGATCCATAATGCAATGCAACAGATATAATGGTAGGTTGCACTATTAAAGGTAGGGGTTATATCATTAGCAGCTGTGTTCACATCTCCAGCACAAACTCTGGTTCAGGCAGAGGAACAGACTACGAGAGTTTACCATATCTGGCATGCTTGGAAATTGCCGCACTCCATGGGGCACAGATACATTTTATTGAATTCCCCAGTAGCTATACAAAATTTTCAATTACATGCAATTACAAAAGTTTTCAGATCCAGGTGCTGATTTGAAAACTGTCAAATATTTTTTGTGGGACAACTTATTTAAACTTTTGGTCTGTATATAATATTCACAGCGGTGTTTCCAATGCCAGCCTATTTTATTACATTGAAGCCTCATGCTTATAACCTTTTTTTGAATCTGTGGCCAATCTGCATTCATTCAAATTTTAGGGCTAGATTGAGCAGTAGGCTGGTTAAAGGGGTTCATTGATTCATTGATGTGTTACGCTAACGGTAGGCCACTAATATGAGATTGGTTGGGGTGCAACTCCTGGCACCTAAGCTGATAAGCTGTTAGCTGCTGTGTTCACCTGTCCTGCAACAGTGATTGTAAAATAATTGTATTGTGTTCAGACAAGTGGAGAGAAACTGCAGTAATAACCTAGAACTAATGAACAGAGATTAAATGCTATGTATACCTTTGGTGGCAATTTTTTTTATTATTACATTATACTCATTTTGAGCTAAAAATATATATTTTTTAAAATGATGAGCCATTTTCCCTGCACAGCTTTGAGTTTATCTACTAACAGTGTCTGTATTTTCTCTCTGCTACATCAGGCAGGGAGCTGACAGGCTGCTATCTCTGATCTTTGACCATATAAACACTCATTAAAGCTTAATTCTTATCTTACCGATAAGAATGTGCCTTACATAAGTGTTTATGACCTTTTAGTAATTTAAAGATAAGAGTTATTAGATGAGGGGCACAAAGTGAAAGTGAAAGTACCATTCACACAGCGAAAAAAAAATGTTAACTCTTTGTGACAGAATGATTCAATATTTGTATTATAGACCAATTGAAAAAAAGATTTTTAGCCCAAAATGAGTAAAGTGCAATCATAAAAAATTGTCCCCAAAGGTGTACATAGCCTTTAAAGATGAAGTTTCCAAATAAGATCTCAGTAAGGTCGTGTTCACATCACTGTTTTGTTTTTCGTTCTTATGATGCATCAGAATAACAAATAAATAAATAAATAAATATATAAATCAGTTGTGCTCATTTTGCATCTGTTTGTGTTTCTTTTTATTCTTCGGACTGGAGCGTGCACACTGGCATTCGGTACTCAAGTGCCCAAGCCTATTCAGCACCTGTGTATCGTTTTCCTCTTCTTTATAATGCCAGCCAATTTGGTTGTACTGCGCAGGGAAAAGGAGATGCCGGGAATCGCTGCCTGCACAGTACAACCGCATTGAATGCCATTATAAAGAAGAGGAGAACGATACATAGGTGCTGAATAGGAGCGGGCACTTCAGCACTGAATGCCAGTCTGAAGAAGACAGAAAGGAGGGAACACCAGAGGCAGGCAAATCTTCAACTGCGCAGACGCAGCACTCTGGACATGGAGTCTGCACAACAGAGCACAGAAGCAGAGTGTGAACAACCATTAGGACGGGGTTTAGGACGGGAACCATCTTGAGTGACGTCAGAGGGCCAATGCTGCCAAAACAGTGAACAGGCACTGAATACAGGAGCAGCAGACCCAGCCAAATGCTGCATAAAAGAAAATCGCAACAGGATAACAGAAGCAGACATATAAGACATGTAAGTAAAATTAACATATAGCAAAATGACCAACCCCTTTAAGGGGAAAAACCATTGTCTGCTTTATCATCAATATCAGATTAGCAGGGGTCCGGCTCCCAACAACCCCGCTGATCACCTGTTTGAAGAGAAAGCAACGCACATACGAGTACTGCCTTCTGTGCTCTGTTTACCTGCTCTGTGCAGCAATTGCAATGGTGAGCAGGTGTAATTACAAGTATGGCGACCCCATTTATTTCTATGGGATGGCTCAGTCTGTTCAAGTGAATACTACAGCCTTTTTAGTCTGTTTATTGTGTAGTGGCACTGAGATGCAGGGCGCTAGAATACCACTTTGAAGTCTATAGCACATTGTGACATACACCACAGACCAAGCACTTTTCCCTAGCATTTTTGCATTGTGTTTGGGCATTTGTACCATTTTACACTGGTATCTTTCTGTTGTCTTTTTACCATAGGATTCCCATAGGAGAAAAAGCCAGAAGAACACGTTTAAAGTGTTACAATAAGTACAATGAAAAACAAGAAGTTTTGGCACCACTCCGCAAAAGAAGAATAGAGCCAAACATTATTCATCTCTAAGAAGACAAATGAGAAAACCCTTCCTTTGTTGTGGTAGTTTGTAGTTAGTGTCACGAACCAGCGGGTGTGAACCCACTGTGCCATGTGACCTACCTCCTCTAAGGGCATTGTCTAAGTGAACCCCTCGATCTTCACAGTACCCCTGATGATGGGGATAGGCTTTCCCGAGGGAAACACCAGGTCGCTACCTCTTGAGGAGGATAGGCACATGAGGAAGCTGGTCCAGGCAGACCAGGAGGTACCTGAGAAAGGTTCCAGAGGTACAGGCGTTGTCAGCAGGCTAAGTCGGAACCAGGAGCAACAGTGCAGGACCGAAGGATGAGGCAGAGGCGAAGTCAGACAGGCAATACGTCAAGGCAGGCAGCACAGGTACAGGTCAGGCAATCCGGGTCAGCAACAGGAGAGTCAAGACAAGCAGGCAGGGATCAAACAGTTAGCAGAGTCCAGGAATACAAGTACAAGTCAGGAACACAAGCGGATATCAGGAACCTTAGCAGGACACAAGGATGTTGACACTGAGGCATCTGGGAAGGGGACTGAGTTACTTATATATGTGCAGGATGGCTAGGATTGGTCAGCGAGGTCACATGACCTAACCCATAAAGCACAGGAAGCGACGCGGCCCTTAAGGAAGTGCTGCAGGAAACAAGCAGCAAACATCCTGTGGCCAGGGCTGAGAGGAAACTGTGCAGTGGATCCCAGAACAACAGCACCCACACAGACAGAGCCGAGGATTGCAGCGGTAAATGAGAAGCACTGGCAGCAGATCACCGCTAAACACGGCGCCCGGGAATGCAGCGGTAATGTCACGACCGCTATCCCAGCAGCAGTCGTGTCGCACCAGACGGAGGGGAAGGGGGATCCTTATCTACGGATGGGAATAGTATGGCCACCCCTGACTAACCCTAAGCTGGCACCTGTCTGCCCTGATACCCTAGACGGGGTGTGAACCCGTGCGGCGAGCAGTATGCCTAAACCCTCAGTCACCCTAACAAGCCTAGAGTGGGGAAAGGCCGATGGGAGCACTAGTCACCATCACTCATGTCTAGGAGAACAGCAGGGGAAGACAGCAACAAACAAACTATAGCAGAGATAGACTTATCCAGTCACGAGCAGAGAAGGCGATCCCAATCACGACAGTCCACGCCGGACAAGAGCTCCACAGCAACACCATCAAACGATCTCCTTCAAAGGTCAGAATAGAACTGGAAGTAAGGACTATATCTGGCAATGACTGCAAGTGAAACTGAAACTAATATAGTAGCTGGGAGTGGCAGACAGGACTCACCTGAGAAGGATGCCTACAAACTCCCAGTCAGGACAATAAGGTTCACAAGGCAAAACCCGGATGACATACCCTGAACCATGGAGCAAACTCACAAGCTATCGCGAGTAGCAAGTCGTTGCGACCTTCTCCTCCCAGACCTGTCTGGATCAGTCACAGTCGTGACAGGTAAGCAGGGGAACAGCAGCGCACAGCAGCCACTGTTACAGTAAGACATTTGGCGTGTGATTAATTGATTCCAGAGAACTTTAGTTAATAAGGAATGATGAATCAGAAGCACTATGCCAAAATTGTCCTTCCTTACCACATCTCCTGTTGTAGCCAGAATCCAACACAGGAGAAGCCAATATGAAATATATCTATTTTTTAAAGCTGTAGTAGAGCATATTAGAGATGCCAATAAAAATGGAATGCCCTAATTTGCTGCATACAGTGAGATTCGTGGTTTATTATAGCTTACTTTGCCTCCATACTAAGGCCACTTTCACACATCAGTGTTTAGTCAGTGTTTGATCGGTGATTTTCATCAGTGATTGTGAGCCCAAACTAGTGTAGTGTCCCACTACGTAAGGGTGGGCACTACTCAAGGGTCAATTGGGTCATGTTGTTCTCCACCTCCTGTGGAACATGGTCATGGTATTTTATATTGTATTGTAATGTGTATTTTCATATTGTCTCCTGTGTACCAGGCCTGCTAAGGGTGTAGTTCCTCCTCCTAGGCAGTAGAGGGAGCTAGGGAACACCCTAGTATATATAGTCAGCTCCAGACCAGAGAGAGGGAGTGTGTAGTCAGAAGCCAGTGTGCACTCTAACCAGAAGATAGCTGGGAAGCAGCTTCTGACATGCAGCTAGATAGCCCAGGCTCCTAGCTTGCTTCCAGGAGAAGAGGTTCCCTCCTGAAGATATCTAGCACCTTACAAAGTACAGAGCAGAGCCACTTTTATCCAGCTAAGCAGAGAGCTGAAGGGCAGAAGGATATTTACAGCAGGAGGATTATTACCAGAGGAAGGTTTCCCTACCCATGGATAAAGCCAGTGACAGAAACCCTTTAAGAATCAAGATGACAATGGCTACATCTGTATGTGTACACCAGGGGTCAGCAACCTCCGGTGCTCCAGGTGTTGTGAAACTACATCTCCCAGTATGCACAAGTGCTTGGCAGTTCTCTGAACTCCCACAGAAGTGAAAGGAGCATGCTGGGTGTTGTAGTTTCACAAAAGCTGGAGTGTTGAAGGTTGCTGATCCCTGGTGTACACATTCTCCCAGTATTTTAAAGTATCCAGGCTTCCAATGTTTCAGACCGTTACCCCTAATATTTAAGAAGACATTCAAGAGAATGATCAGAATTAATAAAACCATAATATTTTAATGATCCATAATGCAATGCAACAGATATAATGGTAGGTTGCACTATTAAAGGTAGGGGTTATATCATTAGCAGCTGTGTTCACATCTCCAGCACAAACTCTGGTTCAGGCAGAGGAACAGACTACGAGAGTTTACCATATCTGGCATGCTTGGAAATTGCCGCACTCCATGGGGCACAGATACATTTTATTGAATTCCCCAGTAGCTATACAAAATTTTCAATTACATGCAATTACAAAAGTTTTCAGATCCAGGTGCTGATTTGAAAACTGTCAAATATTTTTTGTGGGACAACTTATTTAAACTTTTGGTCTGTATATAATATTCACAGCGGTGTTTCCAATGCCAGCCTATTTTATTACATTGAAGCCTCATGCTTATAACCTTTTTTTGAATCTGTGGCCAATCTGCATTCATTCAAATTTTAGGGCTAGATTGAGCAGTAGGCTGGTTAAAGGGGTTCATTGATTCATTGATGTGTTACGCTAACGGTAGGCCACTAATATGAGATTGGTTGGGGTGCAACTCCTGGCACCTAAGCTGATAAGCTGTTAGCTGCTGTGTTCACCTGTCCTGCAACAGTGATTGTAAAATAATTGTATTGTGTTCAGACAAGTGGAGAGAAACTGCAGTAATAACCTAGAACTAATGAACAGAGATTAAATGCTATGTATACCTTTGGTGGCAATTTTTTTTATTATTACATTATACTCATTTTGAGCTAAAAATATATATTTTTTAAAATGATGAGCCATTTTCCCTGCACAGCTTTGAGTTTATCTACTAACAGTGTCTGTATTTTCTCTCTGCTACATCAGGCAGGGAGCTGACAGGCTGCTATCTCTGATCTTTGACCATATAAACACTCATTAAAGCTTAATTCTTATCTTACCGATAAGAATGTGCCTTACATAAGTGTTTATGACCTTTTAGTAATTTAAAGATAAGAGTTATTAGATGAGGGGCACAAAGTGAAAGTGAAAGTACCATTCACACAGCGAAAAAAAAATGTTAACTCTTTGTGACAGAATGATTCAATATTTGTATTATAGACCAATTGAAAAAAAGATTTTTAGCCCAAAATGAGTAAAGTGCAATCATAAAAAATTGTCCCCAAAGGTGTACATAGCCTTTAAAGATGAAGTTTCCAAATAAGATCTCAGTAAGGTCGTGTTCACATCACTGTTTTGTTTTTCGTTCTTATGATGCATCAGAATAACAAATAAATAAATAAATAAATATATAAATCAGTTGTGCTCATTTTGCATCTGTTTGTGTTTCTTTTTATTCTTCGGACTGGAGCGTGCACACTGGCATTCGGTACTCAAGTGCCCAAGCCTATTCAGCACCTGTGTATCGTTTTCCTCTTCTTTATAATGCCAGCCAATTTGGTTGTACTGCGCAGGGAAAAGGAGATGCCGGGAATCGCTGCCTGCACAGTACAACCGCATTGAATGCCATTATAAAGAAGAGGAGAACGATACATAGGTGCTGAATAGGAGCGGGCACTTCAGCACTGAATGCCAGTCTGAAGAAGACAGAAAGGAGGGAACACCAGAGGCAGGCAAATCTTCAACTGCGCAGACGCAGCACTCTGGACATGGAGTCTGCACAACAGAGCACAGAAGCAGAGTGTGAACAACCATTAGGACGGGGTTTAGGACGGGAACCATCTTGAGTGACGTCAGAGGGCCAATGCTGCCAAAACAGTGAACAGGCACTGAATACAGGAGCAGCAGACCCAGCCAAATGCTGCATAAAAGAAAATCGCAACAGGATAACAGAAGCAGACATATAAGACATGTAAGTAAAATTAACATATAGCAAAATGACCAACCCCTTTAAGGGGAAAAACCATTGTCTGCTTTATCATCAATATCAGATTAGCAGGGGTCCGGCTCCCAACAACCCCGCTGATCACCTGTTTGAAGAGAAAGCAACGCACATACGAGTACTGCCTTCTGTGCTCTGTTTACCTGCTCTGTGCAGCAATTGCAATGGTGAGCAGGTGTAATTACAAGTATGGCGACCCCATTTATTTCTATGGGATGGCTCAGTCTGTTCAAGTGAATACTACAGCCTTTTTAGTCTGTTTATTGTGTAGTGGCACTGAGATGCAGGGCGCTAGAATACCACTTTGAAGTCTATAGCACATTGTGACATACACCACAGACCAAGCACTTTTCCCTAGCATTTTTGCATTGTGTTTGGGCATTTGTACCATTTTACACTGGTATCTTTCTGTTGTCTTTTTACCATAGGATTCCCATAGGAGAAAAAGCCAGAAGAACACGTTTAAAGTGTTACAATAAGTACAATGAAAAACAAGAAGTTTTGGCACCACTCCGCAAAAGAAGAATAGAGCCAAACATTATTCATCTCTAAGAAGACAAATGAGAAAACCCTTCCTTTGTTGTGGTAGTTTGTAGTTAGTGTCACGAACCAGCGGGTGTGAACCCACTGTGCCATGTGACCTACCTCCTCTAAGGGCATTGTCTAAGTGAACCCCTCGATCTTCACAGTACCCCTGATGATGGGGATAGGCTTTCCCGAGGGAAACACCAGGTCGCTACCTCTTGAGGAGGATAGGCACATGAGGAAGCTGGTCCAGGCAGACCAGGAGGTACCTGAGAAAGGTTCCAGAGGTACAGGCGTTGTCAGCAGGCTAAGTCGGAACCAGGAGCAACAGTGCAGGACCGAAGGATGAGGCAGAGGCGAAGTCAGACAGGCAATACGTCAAGGCAGGCAGCACAGGTACAGGTCAGGCAATCCGGGTCAGCAACAGGAGAGTCAAGACAAGCAGGCAGGGATCAAACAGTTAGCAGAGTCCAGGAATACAAGTACAAGTCAGGAACACAAGCGGATATCAGGAACCTTAGCAGGACACAAGGATGTTGACACTGAGGCATCTGGGAAGGGGACTGAGTTACTTATATATGTGCAGGATGGCTAGGATTGGTCAGCGAGGTCACATGACCTAACCCATAAAGCACAGGAAGCGACGCGGCCCTTAAGGAAGTGCTGCAGGAAACAAGCAGCAAACATCCTGTGGCCAGGGCTGAGAGGAAACTGTGCAGTGGATCCCAGAACAACAGCACCCACACAGACAGAGCCGAGGATTGCAGCGGTAAATGAGAAGCACTGGCAGCAGATCACCGCTAAACACGGCGCCCGGGAATGCAGCGGTAATGTCACGACCGCTATCCCAGCAGCAGTCGTGTCGCACCAGACGGAGGGGAAGGGGGATCCTTATCTACGGATGGGAATAGTATGGCCACCCCTGACTAACCCTAAGCTGGCACCTGTCTGCCCTGATACCCTAGACGGGGTGTGAACCCGTGCGGCGAGCAGTATGCCTAAACCCTCAGTCACCCTAACAAGCCTAGAGTGGGGAAAGGCCGATGGGAGCACTAGTCACCATCACTCATGTCTAGGAGAACAGCAGGGGAAGACAGCAACAAACAAACTATAGCAGAGATAGACTTATCCAGTCACGAGCAGAGAAGGCGATCCCAATCACGACAGTCCACGCCGGACAAGAGCTCCACAGCAACACCATCAAACGATCTCCTTCAAAGGTCAGAATAGAACTGGAAGTAAGGACTATATCTGGCAATGACTGCAAGTGAAACTGAAACTAATATAGTAGCTGGGAGTGGCAGACAGGACTCACCTGAGAAGGATGCCTACAAACTCCCAGTCAGGACAATAAGGTTCACAAGGCAAAACCCGGATGACATACCCTGAACCATGGAGCAAACTCACAAGCTATCGCGAGTAGCAAGTCGTTGCGACCTTCTCCTCCCAGACCTGTCTGGATCAGTCACAGTCGTGACAGGTAAGCAGGGGAACAGCAGCGCACAGCAGCCACTGTTACAGTAAGACATTTGGCGTGTGATTAATTGATTCCAGAGAACTTTAGTTAATAAGGAATGATGAATCAGAAGCACTATGCCAAAATTGTCCTTCCTTACCACATCTCCTGTTGTAGCCAGAATCCAACACAGGAGAAGCCAATATGAAATATATCTATTTTTTAAAGCTGTAGTAGAGCATATTAGAGATGCCAATAAAAATGGAATGCCCTAATTTGCTGCATACAGTGAGATTCGTGGTTTATTATAGCTTACTTTGCCTCCATACTAAGGCCACTTTCACACATCAGTGTTTAGTCAGTGTTTGATCGGTGATTTTCATCAGTGATTGTGAGCCCAAACTAGTGTAGTGTCCCACTACGTAAGGGTGGGCACTACTCAAGGGTCAATTGGGTCATGTTGTTCTCCACCTCCTGTGGAACATGGTCATGGTATTTTATATTGTATTGTAATGTGTATTTTCATATTGTCTCCTGTGTACCAGGCCTGCTAAGGGTGTAGTTCCTCCTCCTAGGCAGTAGAGGGAGCTAGGGAACACCCTAGTATATATAGTCAGCTCCAGACCAGAGAGAGGGAGTGTGTAGTCAGAAGCCAGTGTGCACTCTAACCAGAAGATAGCTGGGAAGCAGCTTCTGACATGCAGCTAGATAGCCCAGGCTCCTAGCTTGCTTCCAGGAGAAGAGGTTCCCTCCTGAAGATATCTAGCACCTTACAAAGTACAGAGCAGAGCCACTTTTATCCAGCTAAGCAGAGAGCTGAAGGGCAGAAGGATATTTACAGCAGGAGGATTATTACCAGAGGAAGGTTTCCCTACCCATGGATAAAGCCAGCAATAGGGCATACGGGCCTTGGTGAAAGCCAGACAGGATCTGAGGAAAGTACAGCCTGATCTGTAAGTGTTATACCCTCTGAGTATCTTGCAAAGACTTTGCCATTTTGTATGAAGCCTGCCTGTATTCAACATTATACCTATGGAACTAACTGAAGACTGTATATAGTTGAACTGTTCAGTAAAAAGAAGTTCTGGTTCACTGCAACTTTGTGTACCTCAATTATTCCTACAACAAATCGGTGTGCCACAGTTACCGGCACTGGCATCACAAACTATAAAGGATCTTGCCACAGGCACACTAAACCTACAACACCCAGGGCACCTCACCTACCACCTCCCTATACACAGAGAGTGCCCCAGAGGATCCATGTGCCAGCCTCTCCATAACTGCCCAGGGTCTTCTACAAACTGTGAGTACCAAGAGCAACCCCTGTTCTGCCTATTAACCGTGACCTCACATTCGCTCATCCTGCAGGACTGGCGTATTGCACTAGGTGTGGGTCAAGGACACAGAACAGGTGCATATCTTTCCATTGCACCATATCTCTGTGGAGGCTCCAATCCTGGTTTTGGCTCACAGTCACTGATGGAAGTCACTGATCGGACACTGACTGAAAGGTTTTAGGTGCATGACAGTACCACATGCATCAGAAATAGCCTCGTGTGAGCCCATACCCTGTGTGCTATTATAACAACACATTTTCTCCATTATTGCGGTGAGATAGATAGCAAAATAATTTGTAGATATCAGAACAAGAGAAACCTCCCCCTGACATTCTTGTGACTGTCCATAAATCATTGATTCCCAAAACCAGAACACACGTTCTGTCTAAACAAAACCAGGGGAGCAGAATAACTTTACTCAGAAAATATATTACCTCATCATAAACACTGTCTTAGCATTTGAGATGTCCTCACAGCACTAGTCCTGGTGGAACCATTCAAAAGGTCAGGTAGAGGATGCCATGACCTGCAGTAGGAGTCATGTATTAAAAACCATACAGATGAAGATTCATCAAAGTAATATTGGAGCTATTTCATAATTTGGCCATGTGCTTCTCAATAGTGTTGAGTGAATCAAAGCCGAACAAATTGACTTCGATCTGAATTTCAGGAATAATTTGATTCTCCGTGAAGCCAAATTTCCATGTGCTTTGTGGTAGCGAATCGATTTTTCCAGAAATGGCAGCAAAAAAACCCAAAACAACATACTCACCTCATCCATTTGCTTGTGGAGAGGCCGTCAAGGCCATCTTGATTGAAGAAACCACGTGAAGTCTCGTGTGGGGTAAAGTCATCATCATGTCGCTGTGCGAGATTTCGCATGGTTGCTTCAATCAAGATCGGTGCGATTAACCCCTGAAAGGCCTCCATTTTAATATTAGATGCCGCCATCAGCAATGAACGTGGCATCTAAGGAGTTCAATGACAGGGGGGGTGGCATAATCACCATTCCCTGTCATTGGTAAATGGAGAAGAAGCCGGGTGGCACAGCTCACATACCCTAATGACCCCCTATACATAGATCATTCGGACACAGATGTCCAGCGCACCCTTGTTAAACTGCAGCTCAGTGGTGCTACGCCTTCAAGCAAACAATCCTTTATTTCATCTGGGATGCGAGTAACACTTTTCTAGCAGAGTACACAGGGGCGGACAGCAATTCTTACATGCACAGCGGCGACAGCCGTTTCGCGCACAAATGCGCCTCTTCAGGCCTGGGGTACCACAGGGGGCAGTATCAGACCCTTTTTTTATGTACATTTAATAATGACCCTTTAGAGACTTACATAATAGAATTTCCATATTATCAAATGATACAAATCTCTGGAAAATAATAAAGAGGATAATATGTATTAAATTACAGAGGTATTGTAAGTTATAGACTTGGGCTGAGTAGTGGCAAATTAAGACTTGGGTATATTAATGGGCATTAAGCTTAAAGGGAACCTGTCACCTGGATTTTGTGTATAGAGCTGAGGACATGGGCTGCTAGATGGCTGCTACCCAGTCCCCATAGCTCTGTGTGCTTTTATTGTGTAAAAAAAACGATTTGATACATATGCAAAATAACCTGAGATGAGTCCAGCGTTCTCTGACTCTGAGCCCAGCCACGCACACTGTGAAGGAGCCTAGCACCGCCCTGCATCCTCCAAATCTCCTCCTTGTTCCCCGACGTCACAAAGCTAGAGCGCCGTAATCTCGCGATGCGTGAGCAAGCGCATGCGCAGTGTCGGCATAGTGTTCTTTCCCTGTGCTGGCATCAGCCTCAGGGAACGAACTGGTCATGCGCTAGCTCGCGCATTGCGAGATTACGGTGCTCTAGCTTTCTGACGTCGGGGAGCAAGGAGGAGATTCGGAGGATGCGGGTCGGTGCTGGGCTCCTTCACAGTGGGCGTGGTTGGGCTCAGAGTCAGAGAATGCTGGACTCATCTCTCAAGCATGGAGGAGACAGGACACATCTAAGGTTTGACACAATAAAAGCACACAGAGCTATGGGGACTGGATATTGCGGATGTGCTAGTGGCGATCTAGCAGCCCATGTCCTCAGCTCTATACCCAAAATCCAGGTGACAGGTTCCCTTTAACCATGGCAACTAGTATCAGGCAGTATAAGTTTGCCTTACTAGTCATACATAGGATATTATGTACAGCTTCGGACACATATATAAAGCGGTCAGTGTGCAATAGCAATTTTTTTTTCTTACCGTAAATGAAAGAATATAAAAATAGATATATATATATTTATTTATTTATTTACAATAGAAGTCAATAACCAATATATGCCACTCTACGTTTTTGTACACTGGCAACTGTCAGAGGAATACCCCCAACCATATACTGTACCTTCAGCGGACCGGACCGCGGGGGCAGTATGTGAGTGCACGGTGGGCTGATGGGGGTAGTAGTCGTACTCACGGTTTTGCATCTCCCTGGGTCGGCGTGCAGTGATGAGGAAGACAGCACTAAATCCTCCGGGGCACTCTCTATTGCAGGGAACAACAGCCAGATGGAAGTTGACGTGCCCTTGATGGTACATTTAGGGTGCTTTGTTGGCTAGGCCCCTGTGTTCGTGACGCCAGCACCGTGAGGTGCAATTAGGAGATGAAGTGGAATAAGGAGACCAAGTTTCTTAACAAACTCCCAGTACTTTACTGAAGCTGATCCAAAGTTCATCAATGTATGCAAAAGTCATTTACAGCAAGGCAGCTTTTACAGCGATTTAGATTAGTTCCCAGAAGTTGAATAAGGGGCAGTTTTCTATGACAATCAATCTTTCTCCCTTGTTTCTCCAGGCTGGAGGGATGGACTATCTCTGCTATACTGTATAATCATATACTTCTGTATCCTCTCTAGGAATACTATATTCTGACAGGTGGCCTTTCTGTCTTTGGTTATGGTGGGCAGCTTGTAGCTTAGAACCTCTCCACCTAATGCAAAGGAGACTAGAGCCTGATAAACGACTGTTACCTTCCTTTGCCAATATTCTCACTCCCTCTCTGAGTTGCCTGGTTCTTCTGTAATCTTTCCCTTCTATGAACTGGTACATGGAACTAACTTTGGAGTTTTGTAACTCTCCAAGATGACTGCCGAGGTGCAGCTTTGTCCTGAGATATTACACACACTCTGACCTCCTTCTCCTCTGTACTGTGTGCAGGGCGGAGTCCGCCCTGGCAGGCTTGTTAGAATCTCCCCAACAAATAATAGCGGAGAGACTCGATTGCCCACTTGATAGCCAGGCACTCTCTCTCCACTATACTATACCAGGTCTCGGCTGGGGTTTGCTTACGGCTGAGGAAGACAACATTGAATTCCTGAGACAGTACAGCACCGAGGCCTACTTCGCAGACATCGGTCTGTACTATAAACTCCCTTTTGAAGTTGGGCGTCACCAAAACGGGGACCCGCACAGGGCCGACTTTAAAGCGGAGAAAACCTCTTCCGCCTGATCATCCCAGCGAACCATCACTGACTTGAGTCCCTTCAAGAGCCCTGTCAATGGCGCGGCCACCGTAGCAAAGTGGGGGACAAACCTCATGTAATAGCCCACCATTCCCAGAAATGACTTTACTTACCTAGTGGTGACAGGTCAGGGCCAATTTCGTATTGCCTTTATTTTGTTCACTTGGAGTTTGATGACTCCGCACCCAATGACATACCCCAGGTAGTTAGTCTCCTCTAACCCTATTGCAGATTTTTTGGGTTAGCGGTTAGACCCGCCTTCCGAAAGGAGTCCACTACAGCCTGCACTTTGGGTAGGTGACTTTCCCAGTCGGTACTGTGGATGACAATATTGTCCAGGTAAGCTGAAGCGTACCGACGATGTCCATAAGCCATTGAAAAGTGGCGGGGGCACCATGCAGACCAAAGGGTAGCACCTTGTACTGATACAGCCCTTCAGGTGTGATGAAGGCAATTTTCTCTTTGGCAGCCTTCGTTAAGGCCACCTGCCAGTACCCTTTCGTAAGGTCCAAAACAGAAAAATACCGGGCTTGACCTAACCTCTCGATAAGCTCATCCACCCGGGGCATGGAATACGCATCGAATTTGGAAATCTCATTCAGTTTACCAAAATCGTTACAGAACTGTAACGTCCCGTCTGGCTTGGGTATTAAGACTATAGGACTGGCCCACTAATTTTTAGACTCCTCAATGACATCTAGTTGCAGCATTAAATGCACTTCCTCCGAGATGGCTTGTCGCCGAGCCTCGGGTACCCGGTATGGTTTTAACCGGACTTTAGCCTGGGGTTCCGTGACAATGTCATGCTGGATTGTGGAAGTACGTCCAGGGAGGTCTGAGAACACATCTGTGTTCTGAATAACGAACTCCCTGGCCTCCTGAGTTTGTTTAGAGGAGAGACTTGTATAGAAAGGACCGGCACTCGCTTTAGTTGTAATTTTCAAATGATTTTAATGGTCACATACATGGGTAAGTGACGCGTTTCGGCTGCTATGAGTCTTTGTCAAACATGTTTGACAAAGGCTCATAGCAGCCAAAACGCGTCACTTACCCATGTATGTGACCATTAAAATCATTAGAAAATTACAACTAAAGCGAGTGCCGGTCCTTTCTATACAAGTATCTGTGGACCTTCCCTGGACACGTGCACCGCATCGCTGACAGCGGAGTGCCGCATGTATCTTCCTTAGAGGAGAGACTGTCAGCAACTTTTACGGCGGCAACCGCTTCCCTTGCATCAGACAAATGGGCCGAAACCTCTTCCCCTAGAAAATCTGGACGCGAGCTGTCTTCCGTAGGGGTTTCCCTATCCTTCCACCGCTTAAGTAAATTGACATGGTAGATCTGTTCTGGCTTTCGCCGCCCTGGCTGGTGTACCTTGTAGTTCACATCTCCTAGCCAGGAACTTACTGCCCACGGTCGGTACCAGAACCAAAACCTGATCACCCAGGTTAAAGATCCGGACCCGAGCCTGACGATTATAGACCAGACTCTGGGCTCGCTGAGCTGCCTCCATATGCTCCCTAACAACAGAGGCAACACTGTCTCTATCTGTTCTTGCATCTGGGTAATGTACTCAATAACTCTTTTATACGGAGTGGGCTGTTGTTCCCATGCCTCTTTGGCTACATCCAAGATACCGCGAGGGTGTCTGCCATATAGCAGTTTGAATAGCGAGTACCCAGTAGAGACCTGGGGTACCTCTCGAACTGCGAACATGATATAGGTCAGAAGAAGGTCCCAGTCCTTCCCATCTTTAGCCACCACCCTTTTCAACATATTTTTTAATGTTTGGTTAAATCTTTCTTCCAGACCGCCTGTTTATGGATGGTAAACGGATGTCCGTAGCTATTTTATGTGCAGCAACTTACAGAGTTCCCTCATCACCTTGTACATAAAAGGGGTCCCCTGGTCAGTCAGAACTTCTTTAGGTAGCCCCACTCGGGAGAACATTTGCATTAGCTCCTTAGCTATCAGTTTAGCTGATGTATGTCGCAGTGGCACCGCCTCTGGGTACTGAGTGGCGTAGGCTAGGACGACCAAGATGTGTTGGTGTCCTCTAGTGGACTTCAGTACTGGGCCTACGAGGTCCATAGCGATACGCTCAAACGGTACCTCAATTATCTACAGAAAAGGTGCTGGGGGCTAGTTGCCTGGCAGGTCGGGCAAGACTTACAGAATTCGTCCACCTCCCTAAACACACTGGGCCAGTAAAACCGTTGTAGAATCAGGTCCTGTGTTTTCTGTATTCCCAGATGACCCTCGTGAACATGTTGGTGGGCTAACTCTAAAACGAGTTTGCGATAAGCCTGTGGTACCACTAACTGTTCAATGGGTTCACCCCGCAGCTGGTTTACTCAATACAACATATCCTGCTGAACTGCAAAACAGGGGAACACCGACTCTGCCCCAGCTTGTTGTGGTTCACCATCTACTATTAATACATTTTCCCAGGCTCAGAACAGGGTGGGATTCTGGTGTTGTGCAGTACCAAAATTATCCCCGGAGACATCGAGGTCTGGCAGCTCAGGCCCCGGCGGCAAGTCCTCCACGTCTCCCACCATTACACTCAGTGGGGTTGTCTACCCCTCTTTCACCGAAGTGGCGGTCACCCCTACCGCTTGCAATTTGGCCTCAATTTCCCAGGGTTCTGGCCTCCCCCCCCGGAGCAAGGACACTCTGCTGGGGTTACCCCTGTCTCATGGGTATCAGTCACTTTCGTAGCAGGCCACAGTGCCGGGAAACCAGGAAAGTCTCTCCCTAGTATAAGTTCGTAGTGTAAGTTTGTGGCAACCACCACTTTGTGAGTTCACCTGCCAGCCCCTATGGTTAGAGACACCAGGGCAGTGGGATAGTCTTTTAAGTCCCCATGGATGCATATGACCCCGACTTTCCGGCCAGTATACTCAACGGACCATACCAGGGGAGCCCTTACTAGGGACACCAGACTCCCTGAGTCCAGCAGGGCCTCCGTTGGAGTGTCTCCCACTTCCACCTGACACAAGTGATTTAGAGTTTCTGGGGTACCTGCTGCATACAGCTTCCTGACATATAAGGACTGACGTTTGTGTCTATGGGTCCCACCTGATGGGGACAGTCAGCTCATACATGGCCAGGCTCCCAACACCACCAACAGACCATCGGAGCCAGGTCCATAGGGGGTACATCCCGGGTGGGTTTGGTTCGCACCCTCCTTAAGATTCATAGTAGCCTCGTAGCGCTCCACCAGGTCCACCATCTCCAGGGAATTGCCAGGAGACACCTGGCCGATCCAATGCTGAAGAGGGGGTGGCAGTGCCCTCCAGAAGATATTGGTCAATAGTCTATCCAGCATAGCCGTGGGACTCAGCACATCAGGCTGTAGCCACTTTTGCAAAAGGTGGAGTAAGTCATAATATTGGGGTCTCGCGGGCTCAGCCGGCTTAAACCCCCAACTGATGTACCCGCTGGGCCCGGACCAACACATTCACCCCCAGTCTGGCCAAAATCTCACCCTTTACTTTCTGGTAGCCGGCCGCTTGATCGTCCGGCAAGTCGAAATATACCCGCTGGGAATCGGATACCAGGAATGGAGTGACGACCTCAGTCCACTGGTCTTGGGGTAGCTTCTCCCTTGTGGCCACTTTCTCATACATCGCCAGGTAGGTTTCAATGCGTCTGCGGGTGTCATCTTAGGAATCGCCGCAGGGACTGCCTTCCGGGCATCCTGGACGCTCGGGTTGCTCCTGCTGTCTGTAAAGCCATCACATGTTGTAGCAGCAACTGGTCTCTTGCGGCTGCTTAGTAGCCTCGCATTGGTGCAGGTTTGTCTCCCACTGCTGCAGATTCGCCTCCATGAGGGCCTTCACAACAGCCTATATTTTGTCGTGGGGCACGGTTGTAATACAGCTGGTTTAATGTACGCCTGAAAAAATGCAGAAACCAAAAATATCGGCGTTCATGCCAGCCTCACTGCTCGTGCCCGCATCCTTCACCAATTGTGGGGGTTCACTCTGATAGGCAGGTTAGCGGACGCAGTATAGAGGCAAAGACCAGTTTATAACTAAAAAACTTTAGTGTTTATTCACACTTGTTGAAGTACACAGTATGACAGTTCAATTGCAGTATTGGTGTTCGTTCACACCCAGACAGTTCCAAAAGCAAAAACTGTCACCTTTTATCCTAGGTGTTAATCCACACCCGGTCGGCATAGCACAGGACAGAGCAGTCCTCCCGGATTTAGGCCTCCAGCCTGGTACAAGGCTCAAATCCCACAGAGATTGCCAGAGCTCCAATGTCAGAGAGAGATCATCACCACCACCTGACACTGCTAGATGTTTTTTATAGGCCTCTTAAAACCCGGCCTGGAACGTGGGGAGTAGTCACCCATCCTGCACTTTGACTACTTCCAGTAAGAGGCGTCCCGGATCAGCTATTTACAGCCATATTAGATAGCAAGTTGTCAAACAGCAACTGCTGCTGACACATGAAAACTGGCTCTTACTCCACCGCGGCCAGGAACCTCGGTGACAAATACTTATCATCCACAATGATTCCTTGTACCTTCTTACAATATACACAGTACCCTTACCCCATTCTTGTGGTTTCTCTTCTTTGGCTGCAAGAGAATTTGGTGAGGCATATGCATCAGGAGCATCACAATATAGAATGAGTGACAAGGGTCTTACATTCTCTTGTAACAGGGGATCCGGGGGCCCTGACCTGGCACAGCGGACAGTAAAGGATAGGATAGTCCATAATGTAAACAAAAAGGAAACTTCTCAGGAGGCTCACAGAGCATGAGTCCGTTCACTGGGCATGAAGCATGATGGTTGTAGAACATCACACAGGGCTTAAGTACGTTAAAGTCCATCTCCGGGCACATGACTTGAATGTTGCAAAACAAGGGCAAAGGAGTCTTTAGAGAGTCTTTAGAGCAAAGTAAATAAACAAGGCAATGAGTCTCTTACCCTGTCTCTGTAGCTCCAAATGATGCGGGAATGCAATTAGAGTTAATCCTGGTACCGGGCAGGTGGTTTTCCCTTGGTAGGACTGTCGGATCTCCGAAGTGGCTGTGACTCTACAGGCCTTGGCTCTAGATAACTTGGTTCATTTTGAGCTACCAAGGATCCTTCCCTTGGTTGCACTTCTGACAGAAGTGGGGCTGTATTAGTCTTTGTGGGAACAAGAAATTTAAGCCACAGTGTAAGGAACCACTGTAGGGTATATGAGTCTAATAATAGTTTTCCAATAGACTGTGTTGGTTCCGCTAGATCAGGTGACTTTTCGGACAATTGTTCTGTGGATGGAGTTTTTTCTTTGACAATTTCTTTCAAACACAACTTGAGACGGTTGGGTTGTGATGCACCATTTGTGGTGCTCTGTTCTCTTTGGTGATTTCGTAGATATCAGTCTCAGGATTAGGAATAGCTGTGATGGTATAGGGTTCTCTTTCCCATTTACTATCCAGCTTACTAGTGCGATGATAATTTTTCAGACACACATGGTTACCAATTTTTAAGGGTTCTGCTTTTCCAGACTGATCATAGTCTTTCTGTTGCTTTTGGCGTGTATTTGCCATGCGGATCTGGACAATCTCTTGGGCATCAGCTAAACGTTTTTAAATGTTCACTCACCCAATCTGTTTGTGGTAAAGGATTGATGGAATATGTAACTTGTATATCCAAGGTGAGATCTGCAGGTAATCTGCCTTGACGGCCAAGCATAAGGTAATATGGGGTGTATCCAGTAGAACAATGGATGGTATTGTTGTAAAGATACATAAGTTGAGGTAGTACAGTTGGCCAATCAGTTCTTTTAGCAGGTGGTACAGCTCTCAACATTTCAATCAAGGTTTGGTTCATTTTCTCACAGTCCGTTACCTTGAGGATGGTAAGCTGTTGTTCTCTTCTTCTGACAATTGTGAAGTGAACATAGTTCATGGAAGAGTTGGGGTTCAAAGGCAGATCCTTGATCTGTCAGAATCTTTTCAGGGCATCCATAGGGCAACAGGAAATTCTTCCAGAAAACATTTGCAGCGGTTTTGGCTGTCAGATACTACGAATTTGGGGAAGTGATCAATTATTGTCATGGCATAGGTATATCCTGAACGACTTGGTTCTAGCTTTACGTGATCAATGGCCACTATTTCTAGAGGTGTTCGGCTTACAATGGGATGTAATGGTACTCTTTGGTCATGTCTCTCATTTCTTCCAATGGCACAAATAGAAAATTCTCAACACCAATTTTTTATATCTTCTCTCATTCCAAACCAATAAAATCTTCGGCAGATGGTAGCTTCTGTTTTTAAACACCAAAGTGTCCTGACCTATCATGGTACACTTCAAGGGCGATTCTTGCATCTCGGCGTGGTACTATAATTTGGTGCAACCGGTCATTGGTGACGGGATCTAGGGTTCTTCTTAAAGAGAATCTGTCACCCAGTTTTATCATTTTAAGCTGTAACCATTGCCATGTTCAATAAACTACCTTATTTCCTGCAGTGGTCTTCTTTCTTCATTTTGTGTTGTCATTTTGATTAAAAAAAAGCTCTTTTTCTGTTATGCAAATTAACCTCCAAGGTTTTTTCTCATCTCTGGAGCCCAGTAACGCCCCCCTGCAGTGCCCAGCCCGCCTTAATTTGAAGCCCAAGCATGCCTCCTGATCCAGCAATATCCTCCCGCAGCCGAGGCAAACGGCACCGCCCCCTCCGCTACGTTTAAAGGGGTATTATCAACACGCCGTTTCATACTAACCTGCTCCTGGCGCGCTGTCCACTTCCTGGTTTCGGCACTCGGCAGGGGGACGGCAGCGTGCGGCTCTATCGGGCCGCACGCTGGACTGAACGTGCACGCCGAGGCCGCGCATGCGCCCTGGTGACTTCTTCCTGGCAATTATACTATACTGGCCAGGAAGAAATTACCATAGCGCATTCGCGGCCTCGGCGTGCGCTTTCGGGACTGCGCGCGGCCGGCCGGGAGAAGAGAAGAAGTCGTCTGCGCAAGCGCGGCCACCGCGATTTCTGAGAAGAGCGGTTGCCGTAACCAGCGGAGACGGAATGCAACAGTCAGGTAAAAATATGTTTATTTTCTTCTAAGGTGTGGGAATTAGTTAATTAAATATATTTAGAAAAATGATCACTGTTAAATCATTAACAGATTTAACAGTGATCATTAAGATGAGAATACCCCTTTAACCTTCCAGATACGCCCCGTTATTCTTCAGGTCTGCCGCCGGAAATCTGGCACAGGCGCAGTGCCGCCAACTGACTGCGTGATCATAAAGCTTCTGCGGCAACAGCGCTCCGATTACGTCACTGGGCTCGGCGCATGCCGTTGGTGGCACTGCGCCTGTGCCAGATTTCCAGCGGCAGACCTGAAGAATAATGGGGCGTATCTGGAAGGTTAAAGATGACGTAGCGGAGGGGACGGCACCGTTTGCCTCGGCTGTGGGAGAATATTTCTGGATCAGGAGGTGTGCTTGGGCTTCAAATTAAGGCGGCTGGGCACTGCAGGGGGCCGTTACTGGGCTCCAGGGATGAAAAAAAAGCCCCTCTCGGGACCTTGAAGGTTCATTTGCATAACAGAAAAATAGCTTTTTTAAATCAAAATGACAATGTTCCCTTTAACATTAGTCCTTTCTGCACTTTCTACAGTTGCTTTTGTGTGTCTCCATAGCTTGAGCAGGTCTGGATCTGCATTCTTTCTAGGGTTCTTACACTAGTAGCACTTAGAGGGTTTGATCTTGCAGGTAGCACTTAGAGGGTTTGATCTTGAGTCCGTGCTTGATGAGAACTTGAAAAACTTCTGCAAGATGGGATTTAGAGTAGATGATGACATCATCTACGTATAACAAGACAGTTTCAAAGTTCTTGTGGCCTAAACAGCGTTCCATTAGTCTTTGGAAAGTTCCAGGTGCATTGCAAAGTCCAAAGGGCATGTAGTTAAATTCAAATAGGCCCATAGGGGTAGTAAATGCTGTTTTTTATGATCTTCAGGAGCCATGGGTACCTGCCAGTACCCACTGGTTAAATCCAGAGTTGAAACGTAAGCTGAGGACCCTAATGCTGTTAAGGACTCCTCGATTCTTGGTAAAGGATAGGCATCTTTGTGGGTAATTTGATTAATCTTTCTGTAGTCCACACAGAATCGAATGTTACCATCTTTCTTTCGGACAAAGACTAGAGGTGCAGCCCATGGACTATGGCTGTCTTTGATGATTTTTGAATCCTTTATCTCCTGGATCATCTTTTTCACAGATTGGTACATAGTTGGTGGTATAGGCCGGTACCTTTCTTTAATTGGAGGGTGTGAACCGGTAGGGATGGTGTGCTTGATTACACTGACCTCTCCATAATCTGAAGGATGTTTCCTGAAGGCTTGATGATGTTCCTTCACGACTTTTAAGACTCCTTCAATTTGTTCCTCAGGTGTAGAAGTTTCTCCCACATTGAGTTCTTTCCACCATAAAGTATTTGGAGTATTCAGCTTCCGAGTAGACTGTTCAGTCATAGCTGCAGGTACACTGATAACATCTTGGAAAGTGACTTGTAACAACTGAGCAACAGGGTAGTGCTTGGTCAAGGTTATACTGCTACTAAAGTTCAGGAGACAAAATTGGCACTTTACCTGGAGAAACGGTCACTAAGCTTCTTGCAGTTCGGACTAGAGGTTGGTCCTCTAGGTTGATAGGTTCTACCAAGGCCTGGTAGTCCTGACCTTGGATTTCAAGAGCAGCTCGTCACCATAGGAGTGTTTCAGTATTGGGTTTCAGTATCACTGGTTGGTTACCTTTGATTCGAGCACAGCAAATCTCTTTCTCATTAGCATATTTCTGTTGTGCGCTTAATATACGATTGGTCTGTTGTATCACCTTTTTGGAGGCTGGTGAAGCAGTAGGCATGGACTTGTGTAAAGCTTCAGCATTTCAGTATAACAGTTCCTAAGGACATTCATTCCTAGGACTACTGGAGGGTTGTTATCTTCCCTGACTTGATAATACCTTGTTGGGGTAGTGTGGTTCCTCCCACTTGAAGAGTTGGCTCCCAGTACCCATGCACTGGCACAGGTTTGCCATTGCTGGCTATAATGCTCAGCCAGGATTCAGATGGCTGTGTCAGCTGGTTGTGGTCCCAGTATTTCTCAAATGCAGTCTGTTGGATAGTTGTGACTTGAGACCCGGTGTCCAATAAGGCAACAAAGGGAACCCCATTGATTCAGAGAACCACTTCTGGACGGGGTCCTACATATCTGGGCATCCAGCTGGGATCTTCTGGACCTACTGCTCTACCTCCCGAGGGGCGGTCCTTGGCCTCGGGGTTGACCTTTTAATCTGCCAGTACATCCTTTCTGTATGGCCTGGCTTGTGACAGTATCTACAAATAGGTCGCTTTTGCTCGTTAAAGCGGTCAGTGGGGTGTCTACAATTGTTTCTGGGATAAGTCTCTTTATCATCAGGAGGGAAATGTTTCCTTGGTGATGGTGTCTCATCCTCCAGCAATAAGGGTTTCTTTCCACTGTTCTAGTTTTCAGCATACTTTCTCCAGACTTTTGGTTAGGAAGTTAACTTGATCTGTCAGGGCAGCAACTGCATCACCCTTGACTAACTATAGGGTGACATTTTGGAGATGTAGATGGCTTATTCAAAGACATTTTAGCAGGCCTAGCAGGCTCTGGTTGTGGGTCTTTCCCCAGAATACTGATAGCTAGCTCTTTGAAGTCTAGGAAGGTAGAACTTGGGTGCTGTGCAGCTAACATCTTTAACTGGCTCTTTAAGGTTTCTGTCCTAACACCTTCAATTAATTGTTCTCTCAGTATTTTATCTTGATCCTCTGCTTCATGGGGTCTACCTGTATAACAGCATGCAGGGCTTCTTGTAAGGATAATGCAAAGTCTCTAAGTGACTCACCGGGCTGCTGTCTCTTGCTGAAGAATCTCCTCTTGACCTCTGACACAGTCCTGGGTTCAAAAGTGGTGTAGAGTAATTCAAATATCTGCTCCACTGTTCTTTTCTCTAAGCTTGGCCAGGATTTCACTTCTCTGAGGGCTACTCCTTCCAATAGTTCAATGAGGATTTCCATTTGCTGTTCTGCTAACACATGGTCCAATCTGAATACAGACAACATTTATTCTTTAAATTCCCTTAAAGTATGAGCTTCCCCAGCATATCATAGGAACCAGGATGCTCCTTGAAAATAAGGCATTGTTAAGGGCATGATGCTTGGTGCTGCAGTGGCTGGTGCTGCGCCGGAACTAGCTGCGGCTGCTGCAGGGAACCTGCTAAGGTCAGGCTGCTCACTATCTCCCTTTTCAGATATGGCAGTGACAGTCTTTCAATATGATGCAGGTTAAATACAGTTTTACACACTTTTTGCGTTGCTATGGGAAACCACTACTTTGTAGTTGTCTGGCCCTTTAAGAGTCGCTGTGACAGCTTAATATAGAGGAGTATGGTTCTCTGTAAGGCAGATTGTGATCCCAAACAGTCCTTATTAAGGTTAATTTTCCCCAACTGCACTCACTCTGACACTCATGGATGATTCTCAGGCTGCAGGGGAGTTGGTACTCTATTTTTGTTCTTTCAAGCTCGAGCTGCTTTCACTTCCTCTATGGATACAGCTGGTTTTCCTGTCCTCCTAGGAACTTGCACTCAAACACTTTTGTTCCTCTGTGGAGGCGGGCTGTTTGTCTCCCTCAGTATGTGGAGAGCAAAAACAAGATGGCTGATTAACCCCTGTTTTACCAGCAGCAAATAAATGCAATACAGTCACTTGTATGGGATTTTTAGAGGTGCTGTAAGCTTCAGCAGTGACCTGAGAGCACATGTATATTGTTTGTACTAAGGCACAAAAGATTTGGATCCTGTTTGTGACCGCCAAAAGTATGCAGCGGACCGGACCGCAGGGGAAGTATATGAGTTCACGGTGGGCTGATGGGGTTAGTAGTCGTACTCACGGTTTTGCAGCTCCCTGGGTCGGCGTGCAGTGATGAGAAGGACAGCACTAAATCCTCCGGGGCACTCTCTATTGCAGGGAACACCAGTCAGATGGAAGTTGACGTGCTCTTGATGGTAATGGGTACACTTAGGGTGCTTTGGTGGCTGGGCCCGTGTGTTTGTGACGCCAGCACCGTGAGGTGCAATTAAGGCGATGAAGTGGAATAAGGAGACCAAGTTTCTTAACAAACTCCCAGTACTTTACTGAAGCTGATCCAAAGGTCTTCAATGTATGCAAAAGTCATTTACAGCAAGGCAGCTTTTACAGCGATTCAGATTAGTTCCCAGAAGTTGCATAAGGGGCAGTTTTCTATAACAATCAATCTTTCTCCCTTGTTTCTCCAGGCTGGAGGGATGGACTATCTCTGCTGTACTGTATAATCATATACTTCTGTATCCTCTCTAGGAATACTATATTCTAACAGGTGGCCTTTCTGTCTTTGGTTATGGTGGGTAGCTTGTAGCCTAGAATCTCTCCACCTAATGCAAAGGAGACTAGAGCCTGATAAACGACAGTTACCTTCCTTTGCCAATATTCTCACTCCCTCTCTGAGTTTCCTGGTTCTTCTGTAATCTTTCCCTTCTATGAGCTGGTACATGGAACTAACTTTGGAGTTTTTGTAACTCTCCAAGATGGCTGCTGAGGTGCAGCTTTGTCCTCAGACATTACACACACTCTGACCTCCTTCTCCTCTGTACTGTGTGCAGGGCGGAGTCAGCCTTGGCAGGCTTGTTAGAACCTCCTTCTCCCTATGCAACTTTATTGGAACTCATATGCAAGCACAACTTATATGAAACGCAATCACAGTATTAGGCCTCATGCACACAACCGTTTTTTTTTGCGGTCCGCAAAAACGAGTCCGTAGGTCCGTTATCCGTGTCCGTTTTTTCTTCCGTGGGTCTTCCTTGATTTTTGGAGGATCCACGTACATGAAGGAAAAAGTCGTTTTGGTGTCCGCCTGGCCGTGCGGAGCCAAACGGATCCGTCCTGATTTACAATGCAAGTCAATGGGGACGGATCCGTTTGACGTTGACACAATATGGTGCAATTGCAATGTAAAGTCAGGAGTCCCTATTATACCATCAGATCGGAGTTTTCTCCAATCCGATGGTATATTTTAACTTGAAGCGTCCCCATCACCATGGGAACGCCTCTATGTTAGAATATACCATCGGATTTGAGTTAGATCGTAAAAACTCATATCTGACAGTATATTCTAACACAGAGGCGTTCCCATAGTGATGGGGACGCTTCAAGTTAGAATATACTACGAACTGTGTACATGACTGCCCCTGCTGCCTGGCAGCACCCGATCTCTTACAGGGGGCTGTGATCCGCACAATTAACCCCTCAGGTGCCACACCTGAGGGGTTAATTGTGCGTATCATAGCCCCCTGTAAGAGATCAGGTGCTGCCAGGCAGGAGGGGGCACACCCTCCTCCCTCCCCAATTTTAAATTCATTGGTGGCCAGTGCGGCCCCCCCTCCCTCCCCTGTATTACTGTACATTCATTGGTGGCCAGTGGGCCCCCCCTCCCTCCAGTGTATTACTGTATATTCATTGGTGGCCAGTGGGCCCCCCTCCCTCCCCTGTATTACTGTACATTCATTGGTGGCCAGTGCGGCCCCCCCTCCCTCCCCCTCCTAATTAAAATCCCCCCCTATCATTGGTGGCAGCGGAGAGTTCCGATCGGAGTACGAGTTTAATCGCTGGGTCTCCGATCGGTAACCATGGCAACCAGGACGCTACTGCAGTCCTGGTTGCCATGGTTACTTAGCAATTTTAGAAGCATTATACTTACCATCGCTGTCTTTGACCAGCCGGGTGCTCCTCCTACTAGTAAGTGAAAGGTCTGTGCGGCGCATTGCTTATAGCACAGACCTTTCACTTACCAGTAGGAGGAGCGCCCGGCCGGTCACAGACAGCGCAGGTAAGTATAATGCTTCTAAAAATTGCTAAGTAACCATGGCAACCAGGACTGCAGTAGCATCCTGGTTGCCATGGTTACCGATCGGAGCCCCAGCGATTAAACTGGGAATCCGATCGGAACTCTCCGCTGCCACCAATGATAGGGGGGCGGATTTTAATTAGGAGGGGGAGGGAGGGGGGCCGCACTGGCCACCAATGAATGTATAGTAATACAGGGGAGGGAGGGGGGGCCCACTGGCCACCAATGAATGTACAGTAATACAGGGGAGGGAGGGGGGGCCCACTGGCCACCAATGAATGTACAGTAATACAGGGGAGGGAGGGGGGGCCGCACTGGCCACCAATGAATGTACAGTAATACAGGGGAGGGAGGGGGGGCCGCACTGGCCACCAATGAATGTAATACAGGGGAGGAACACTGGCCACCAATGAATTTAAAACTGGGGAGAGAGGGGGGTCTGCCCCCTCCTGCCTGGCAGCACCTGATCTCTTACAGGGGGCTATGATATGCACAATTTACCCCTCAGGTGCGGCACCTGAGGGGTTAATTGTGCGGATCACAGCCCCCTGTAAGAGATCGGGTGCTGCCAGGCAGCAGGGGGCAGTCATGTACACAGTTCTTAGTATATTCTAACTTGAAGCGTCCTCATCACTATGGGAACGCCTCTGTGTTAGAATATACTGTCGGATCTGAGTTTTCACAAAGTGAAAATTCAGCTCTGAAAAAGCTTTTATGCAGACTGATCTGCGATCCGTCTGTGTGAAAGTAGCCTACGGCCACGGATCACGGACGTGGATGCCAATCTTGTGTGCATCCGTGTTATTTTCACGGACCCATTGACTTGAATGGGTCCGTGAACCATTGTCTGTCAAAAAAAATAGGACAGGTCATATTTTTTTGACGGACAGGAAACACGGATCACGACCGCGGATGAACAACGGTGCATTCTCCGAGTTTTTAACGGACCCATTGAAAGTCAATGGATCCACAGAAAATCACGGAAAACGGAACAACAGCCACGGATGCACACAACGGTCTTGTGCATGAGGCCTTAAAGGGAACCTGTCATGTGGATATTTAATTATAATCTAACTAATTATATACAATCATTAACTACTAAAAAGTGCCTTAGATGTATTCACTTACTGGTGTGACAGATGGTTACCTCATAATATACACACAAAGATGCCACATGCCGCATGCTAATGAGCTGATTTGAGTCCAGCGTGATGTTATTGAGTCCAGCGTTTATTTAATTAACAGCTATAGCCACTCCCCTGCCCACCTGCTGCTGATTCATATGGAAAAAAACTGTCAATCAGCAGCAGGTAGGCGGGAAGAGTCAGGAGCTCATGAATATTCATGACTCATCATTATCAGCTGGAGCTTTTCAATACAAGATGTTGGCAGATTGACTGGGTCAATTAAAGAAAGTGACCCAGCATTTTGCTAAGAGAATCAGTCACTTATTTATGTTGCCCTTAGTTAGGACACCATAAAACTGGTGACAGGTTCCCTTTAAGCAGTGTGTTTCAGGACACTGCATACCTCTGTCAGAATAAAAAAAAAATTTAAACTGGGAACAGAGTCTAGAATAGATATTGCTGAACTTAAATTGGACGCAGACCAAAGTTATTAAAGGGACATGTTATAAACTGATAATAAAGCTCTGTGGGACGCAAACACATAACACTGATGGTACCTTGGTTTCATTTTTCAGAGTCTCCAAAGCACCAAAAACAACGTTTTAAAGATATGCAAATTACCTATCCCAAGTGCCAAGGGGCGGCGAGTGTGCTGCAAGTGCCCAGTGCTCCCCTCCTTACTTGCGCCTAACTCCTTCACTCTGTATTGTCTGCCCAGCTCTGTATCCTTGTGGCATCATTTTTATCTCCATTCATAATCCAGCGCCTGTGCGCTTCACCTCCGGGCCCAGGCATGCGCAGTACATTGCCCACTGTGGGCAGAGACATAGTGATATGCAGTGCGTATGCGAGGGTTACTTGATTATGAATGGAGATGAGACTGATGCCACTAGGATATAGGGCTACCCGGATGATACAGAGGGGAGGGGTCAGGTGCAAGTAAGGTGGGGAGTACTGGGCACTTGCAGCACACTCGCCGCCCCTGGTACTTGGGATAGGTAATTTGCATATCTTTAAAACTTCGTTTTTGGTGCTTTGGAGACTCTGAAAAATGAAACCAAGTTTCCATCAGTGTTATACAGTATATTTGCCTTTCACAGAGCTATATTAGTTTAAAATATGTCATGTAGGTGACAGACTCCCTTTAAGAGGTGAATCACAATGCTTCAAAGATCATGCAATTTGGGTTTATTTTGTTTGAGAAAAATATGGCTTAAGGGTGATGTAATTATTGTGTACAACTTTATGAATGGACAGTACAAAGATCTGTCTAATGACCTTTTTGCAGGCCTAAGTTTAAAGTTTTGAAAGGGGCTAGGGCCTACAAGAAACAGTTTTATGTGTACTGGATTGTTGAAGATAAGTCTAGGAATTCATTCTGATTGCCATATTCGTCGCCTATTATGAAAAATATGAATTTGGAAAGCGGTCCTATCAGTGATTGACAGCTATCTCTGTATACACAGTCATAGAAGGAAAGCTGTCAATCACTCATAAGCCCAGAAAAAGCAGGCATATAAACTAATAAATTACAAGTTTTACTGAATCTTTCCCCACAAAGCTAAATATCAATCTGCTCAGCTCCTCCTGCTCTATAACATGCTGCCTTCAGCTCAGACACCGTGTTCATATGACAGGTTCGCACCAAATTTTTTCATTTTGTTGAAAGGTACTGTCCCTTTTCAAGGGACCTTTAAAACAGTATGCAGTGAGATGCCTATGCCGTGGCTTTCTGATGCTGTTGAGGGTCCGATTCTTCAAAAGAACAGATAAAAGAATCATGGATCATTTTTTTCTCCAGTCGCTTCCTGTTTACACAGTAAATTTGACCGAAAAGAAAAAAAATTGAGTTTAACAGAATTTAAAATATGAAGCGAACAGGCCCTTATAGAGGTAGTCACCCTGTTTAATATAAATTTAAAACCTCACAACACATTGTAATCTGAGATAACATTTACACTCTGTCCAACACTTACTTGTAAAGTCTTCCGTATAACAGCTGGTGAATGGCCCCATGACTATAAACCAAAGGGAGAGCTCTTTTTAATATGAATTTCAAAAGCTGCCACGTCTTATCTCAGAACATATGGAGAAAACAGAGCGAAAAAAGTTTGGAAAAATCAATCTACATCAACCACAGTGATGAGTTTAAATTTATCCTCCTACATATCATCCTTACCACGTACTACAACCTGACATCAATAGGAAATCAATTTTATATTTTCCTTTTAGTGTCTGTCTATTGACCGGCAATGTTTTCTTCTAACCTGATTTTCCCCCTTGAAACAACTTGGTGCAGCTCTTCCATCGGGCCCGTTATCAGACCCATCCTCTCTGCAGCTCAATGTACAGAACCTATGCATGGCCTCAATGATTTCACTTCCTGAAGACATCAGACTCCATTCTTCATTCTCGCTCTGCAGAACGGCTATTGATTTCATTGAGCTTAACCTCTGTACTCCACTAAGCAAAGGTTGTCTCTCCTCTCTAGAGATGAATCGCTCGTCATTTGTGAGCAATTTAATTTAATGATGATAATCAGGAGAAGCTCCTTCTATTTTATGAAGTTATATTATTCAGTTAATTAAATTTAATAATGCGATCTTGAGGTTTTTATGAACCAGTACAAAGCATTCTTGCGGATGGATTGAGTTTGAAAGAATTATTTTGTCCGATATTTGAGGAGTGGAGACGGATTATGTCCCAAATAAAGATCTATGAGGAGGTAGAGAGATACTGAGAAGGTTGGGCATGAGACTCTTTTCTGTTTTGTAGAGGCGAGATGGACTGACTATGCCGGTTTGACGGGCGGACCATCAGGACGGGTACGGGGGGGTATGGGGTTCGGGCTACCAGCGACAGCAACTAAGGGAAGGGGGGGGGAATGGATGGGCTCAAAGGTATTAGGTTTGAGTCTATAGAGATGGATTTAATGGTATTGTTTGTAATGATGTTGAAACTATAGTAATATGTTTTTTATATGTGTATAAGCCTTTTTTGGTATCATTTTGTTTCCGGCTCTGTTGAAATGTTTTTGTAATCACCATTGAAGAACTAGTCTTCATGATGAGTATTGCTAGAACAGAATGGGCAAAGTTTTTAGCTTCTTCTGCAATGAAATCCGTAGATTACCTCATTTTAAAGAGGACCTGTAACACCCCAGAGTGGCATTACCACTTCTGCACCCTGCTACTATCTCTAATGGGCTAACAAAGCGTCATCTTATGTATTTTATTCAGGTCCTATACACTGTGCATTTCTAATGTTTGTAACTGTTATGTTCCCATGTAATGTGTCTGGTTCACCAGCAGGTGGCAGCAAACATGGCAGAGCTGCAGTTAGGTAGAATGGAGCTTTCCATTCCATTCTAACCCCCTCTGGAGAGAAGTGGGCGAGTCCTACTTCCTGCAGGAAGGGTGGGGACCAGTGAGAGTTAGCCTAGCTTGCCCCCTGCTAGGGGACAGGTGTGCAGAGCACGTCTCTGCTGGACGTGCCCGGGCAGGCCAGGGCACTCTCAGCTCTGCTGGCCATGGAGGCCAAAGCTTAGAGCCTCAAGGGAAAGTTGCTGTCACTGGTGAGAGTGGGGAAAACCCTCAGCCGTGCCGTGTCAATAATAAAGGGTAGCTGCTGGGCCAGGACAAGAAACAGGGAGCAGGTCACCTCCTAATGCATCCCTAAATCTGACCCTGACTCCTAGCTGTATGAGCCAACCCTGATGGTAGGAGGGCTCATACTCCGTAACCTAGGGTCCCTACTAGCCCTCAGGATAGCCCTGGAACTAGGAGCAGGGTAAGACAACCTGTTCCTCCTAGGCACGGATGAACAGGAGTCTCACTGGCCAAGCTGCAAGGAATGGGGAACATATACAGCAGATGGCAATGGCAGGTAGTAAAACTAGTACACACCTACCTGCCACAGACACACAGACTGGAAACCGTGCACAAGTGCTAATGTCCACACCAAACACAAAAGGACACAGCACACACACAAAGCACACAGGAACCCAGAGACCATAAGCTGCAATAATCATAGAGACACCACTAGACATATAATAAGATAAGAACATCTATGTCTAAACATTACTTATGACCACAATGACTTCTTGCTGGGTGTCCTTCGAAAGAGGGTGCAGCATGTATTGCCAGCTGTTTCGGCATACATGCGCGTTCTCCGGAGGGAGAGCGTTTTGGGGTTTATCGTTAACGGCGCGGTTGGTGGCTTATTCCCCGCCACCTTGCCTTCGGTGTCCGTGTTGGTGATCCCTTGTCCCTCTTCATGTTCCTATCCCTGGTCGTTACCGTTACGACTAAGGGTCCAGCACCCGAAACGCGTCAACGTTTTGTATTCCGTGTACCTAGTGGCCATGTCTGCTGTTTTGTATGTTCAATAAAAGAAGAAGCTTTTAAGAGGATTTCCAATGCTTCCGAGACCTTTCCTTCCAAATTACTTGCAGCCTATCCCTGGTCGTCTGCTGACAGCATTCCGTTGGTGTTCCGGCGGTGTGCTGGTTTGGAATGGCTGTTGGCAGTGACTGGAGTGGGAACGTGACTGGAGAGTGGACGCAGTGTCAGAGCGGTCTCTCCAGGCTGTTTCTTTGCTGGTCTCTGGTTCCTGTGTGTTGCTGCAGAGGCTGGCAGTCGGCTCCTGGTTCCTGTGTGTTGCTCCAGGGGCTGGCAGCAGTCCTGGGGAGACTCGCATGCGCTGACACTGATTCTGCTACCTTTTCCCGTCTCCCTTCCCTGTTTTGGGTCCCTCACTAGTTTTCCCCTTTTTTTTTTGGTGGGGGGGCTTTGAGGGGTGGGAGTTTCACGGCCTATGGTGTGTTTTGTGACACTTTCCTTCACTTGCGGTTGCCCGTGGTAACGTGTGGTGTTGTGTGCATGTGGTGGCAGTGTCTCGGCCTTCTGGCTGTTTCCCAGGACATGGTTGCCTTGCATGCCGTTGCCGGCGGTAACAGGTGGAGTGTGACATTTGTGTGTACACTTCCCCTTTAAGTGGCTTTCTTCCCTTGCCTGGAGTGAACACTGGGTGTGTCTGTGTGTGGGTGTGGCTACTTGGGCTATTTAGCTCCTGCTGGATGCCAGTAGCTGAGGGGTACTCCAGCCATGGTGTTTGCTGGAGTCATCCTCCTGGTCTCATATACCATCTGCCCAGTGTGGGCCACCCATGTGGTCATACTGTCACGGCTGAGAGTGGGGAAAACCCTCAGCCGTGCGGTGTCAATAATAAAGGGTAGCTGCTGGGCCAGGACAAGAAACAGGGAGCAGGTCACCTCCTAATGCATCCCTAAATCTGACCCTGACTCCTCGCTGTATGAGCCAACCCTGATGGTAGGAGGGCTCATACTCCGGAACCTAGGGTCCCTACTAGCCCTCAGGATAGCCCTGGAACTAGGAACAGGTCGTCTTACCCTGCTCCTAGTTCCAGGACTATTTTTGGTTAAAAAAAAGCAACCACCAGTTGTTACATTATTGGGTTATTTTTTGTATTTATTTTTTTGCAGTGGCTTTTTTTTACAATTTTCTTAGATTTTTTGGGTCAGTGATTTTTTTGGGGTAATCACTGCATGTTTTGAGTGTGGCATTTTCCTTCTCATGTTCTAGTGTTTTTTCCCCATAGACATCTATTGTGTGTTTTGTTTTTTACCCAGCTTGAAAAAACACTATTGTCTATGTGTACAAGTTTTTTTAATGGTGTTTTTTACATGGTGTTTTCTGTAAAAATTTAGATTTCCCACAGTGCTCTAAAGAGGAAGTGACATCAAAGGATCAAAGGGGGTGCATACTGTTCTTTACTACCTAAAAGACATACAAAAAAAACACCATTAAAAAACGCCAGGTGCTCAATACACACTATTTGGGAAAAAGCAAGACATTTTTGGATGTGTTTTTTGGGCCATATCCTGTGGAGATGCCATAAATGTTTGATAGATACAGTTCTCATCTCTGAGACCCGCACCTACTGTATCGTCAGGATCCCCTGACCCCGTTCACGCAGCTCCTGTGAATGAAGAGGTGGCTGCACATCTATCAGACATTTATGGCATATCCTGTGGATTTGCTATATATGTTTCAAATGAGGATACACCTTTACCAAAGAGAATAATAGCGTCTAGTGGTCAATGTAAATTTACATTTCCAGGAGAAATAATGAAAAGGACACAATATAAAAAAACACTAATAAAAATATATTTTAAAAAAAGCACCAGAACCACGTTTAACAAGTTGTTGTCTGGGATTTTATTGGGGTCTTCCTGTAGTTTGATATTGATGGGTAGGTAATCATCTGATTGGTGGGGGTCTGACTTCCGGTACTCCACTGATCAGCTGTTTGAAGAGGCTGCAATGCTCCAGTGAACGTTGTGGTTTCTTCCTAGGCCAGTGACGTCATGTTTATTGGTCACATGGCCTATGTGCAGCTCAATCCCATTCAAGTGAATGGGCCTGGGCTGCAATTCCAAGCATAGCTCAGAACGGCATACAAATAGTAGTGGTTGTGCTGAGTATAGCAGCGCTGTCCCATTTACCCTCCCATTCACTGTCGGGGGCAGCACCGTGGCTCAGTGGTTAGCACCGTTGCCTTGCTGCACTGGGATCCTGGGTCTGAGTCTGACCAAAGTCAACATCTGCATGCAGTTTGTATATCCTCCTCATGCTTGTGTCAGCTCCCCCTGTTTGTTCAAACTAAACCCATTCTGAAATTTAGACTGTGAGCCATGGTTTATATACAGCTCTATGGAATATGTTGGTGCCATATAAATGAATATAATAATTCACTCAAAGTGGACAGCACTGCAAAGCTGCTATTATGTGCATGGAGTGCGGAGTACACAGAGGACCGTAAACTAAGAAGATGCTGCTTTGCTCACCATTGCATATGGCCTCTTCAAATAGCTGATTGTGAAGTGACTAAAAAAACAACAAATCGGCCATTTTTACTTTTTTTTCCTGTTTCGCCGTTTGCGGTATGGAAAATATATTTTTATATTTTAATAGTACAGGCCATTTTCACACACGGCGATACCCATGATGTGTATTTTTTATTATGTACATTTTGGGGAAAGGGGGGTGATTAGAATTTTTATACTATTTTATTTTTTTTATTTTTAAAAACTTTTTTATTTTCAACACTATTTTGTAGTTCCCTTAGTCATGATTGCTTCTCTTATACACTCCAATGCATTAGCACTGAAGTGTATGAGAGTTACAATGTAGGAACTAATGTGCGTCAGCTTCAGTTCATTCAGGAGGACTAAAGCTGGTCAAAATGCATCTGGCTCCCCCATCTCAACGAGGGGGAACCAGAGCACGCCTGGATTCATGCGCTTCTGGGTTTTAGCACATTCAGATGTTGTGGTCACGTTTGAAGGGTTAAAAGTCTGCGACTGGTCATGGACTTTAGCGCCATCTTCAAAGTCCCAGCCAGTGCCATACATGTACTGCACTGGTCGGGAAGGGGTTAAACGGGTCGAGCAAAACTAAAAAAACATGGCTGTAAAACCATGATGATGATGATGTTTTGCACCGAGGATCGTAAACTAAGAAGATGCCGCTTTGCTCAGCATTGCATATGGCCTATTCTATTTGCCACAGCTGCTAAGAGTGAGACCCCTATTGATCTAGTATTGCTGGTCTGTCTTAAGGACTGATCATCAACCTCTTAAAATTTTTCATTGTTTCATCTTGGGCTTATTCACACAGTGCAGTGGTCATGTTTTTTTATGTGAATTTCACAAAATTGCTGTGATTTCCTGAGAAGTTGCTAAAACTGCACCATAAGGGGACGTCCACACGGCACAGTCGTGATGTGGTCATGATGAGGTTAGGAGCCACAGCATTTCATTTCCCAATGCAAGTCAATGGGTAACTAGGTTTCTGAGACAGACCTGGCACTTTCCAAGTCGTGATTACTACACCAGTTGTACATGCAGTTGACCACACATGAAACATGCCCACCCATTTGCGGCTGCAGATTGCATTAGCCATACAGTTGATCAGCCACTTGCGGTATATCCTTAACATATTTTACAACACATATATCTGTCACGCCCGTGTGTGGGAGGGAGACGCCATACTGGAGGAAGAAGGAGAAGGAACGAGGAACAAGGCCTGAAAGCAAGGGAAGAAAGAAGGACAGCTAGCAACAGAAGAAAGAAGGACACCTCCTAGTCAAATCCCTAGTCACAGTCCTGACTAGTGTTGGGCGCGAATATTCGAATAGCGAATATTAATCGCGAATATCGGCACTTCCAGAAATTGCGAATATTTAGAATATAGTGATATACACTCACCTAAAGAATTATTAGTAACACCTGTTTTATTTCTCATTAATGCAATCATCTAGTCAACCAATCCCATGTCAGTTGATTCAATGCAATTAGGGGTGTGGTCCTGGTCAAGACAATCTCCTGAACTCCAAACTGAATGTCAGAATGGGAAAGAAAGATGTTTTAAGCAATTTTGAGCGTGGCATGGTTGTTGGTGCCAGATGGGCCGGTCTGAATATTTCACAATCTGCTCAGTTACTGGGATTTTCAATCACAACCATTTCTAGGGTTTACAAAGAATGGTGTGAAAAGGGAAAAACATCCAGTATGTGGCAGTCCTGTGGGCAAAAATGCCTTGTGGATGTTAGAGGTCAGAGGAGAATGGGCCGACTGATTCAAGCTGATAGAAGAGCAATGTTGACTGAAATAACCACTCGTTACAACCGAGGTATACAGCAAAGCATTTGTGAAGCCACAACACGCACAACCTTGAGGCGGAGGGGCTAAAACAGCAGAAGGCCCCACCGGGTACCACTCATCTCCACTACAAATAGGAAAAAGAGGCTACAATTTGCACGAGCTCACCAAAATTGGACTGTTGAAGACTGGAAAAATGTTGCCTGGTCTGATGAGTCTCGATTTCTGTTGAGACATTCAAATGGTAAAGTCCGAATTTGGCGTAAACAGAATGAGAGCATGTATCCATCCTCTGATGGCTACTTCCAGCAGGATAATGCACCATGTCACAAAGCTCGAATCATTTCAAATTGGTTCCTTGAACATGACAATGAGTTCACTGTACTAAAATGGCCCCCACAGTCACCAGATCTCAACCCAATAGAGCATCTTTGGGATGTGGTGGAACGGGAGCTTCGTGCCCTGGATGTGCATCCCTCAAATCTCCATCATCTGCAAGATGCTATCCTATCAATATGGGCCAACATTTCTAAAGAATGCTATCAGCACCTTGTTGAATCAATGCCACGTAGAATTAAGGCAGTTCTGAAGGCAAAAGGGGGTCCAACACCGTATTAGTATGGTGTTCCTAATAATTATTTAGGTGAGTGTACATCGGCTAAACTCATAGCAAAAGAGTTCATGGAGATGTTTCCCCGAGTGGGGATACCCAAGGGGTTCTGACTGACCAGGGGACTCCTTTTATGTCCAAGGTCATGCGGGAGCTCTGTAAGTTGCTGAATATCAAACAGATACAGACATCCGTCTATCATCCGCAAACTGACGGCATAGTAGAAAGGTTTAATCAAACGTTAAAAAGTATGTTAAAACGAGTATTAGCTGAGGATGTAAAGGACTGGGACCTCTTTCTGCCCTATCTTATGTTTGCAGCGCGAGAAGTGCCCCAGGCCTCTACTGGGTTCTCACCCTTTGAAACCACTATATGGCAGACATCTAGGTGGTCTGTTGGACATAGCCAAAGAGGCATGGGAGCAGCAACCCACACCATATAAAAGTGTTGTTGAATATGTCACCCAGATGCAAGAACGTATGGAAACCGTGTTGCCGCTGGTAAAAGAACATATGGAGGCAGCTCAGCGAGCTCAAAGTCGGCAGGCTCCGGTCCGGATCTTTAACCCGGGAGATTGGGTTTTGGTTCTGGTACCGACAGTGGACAGTAAGTTACTGGCTAGGTGGCAGAGACCCTACAAGGTACTCGAAAAGGTTGGAGAAGTAAACTACAAGGTACACCAGCCAGGGCGGCGGAAGCCGGAGCAGCTGTACCATGTGACTTTACTCATACCGTGGAAGGATAGGGAGACCAGTACTGATGATAGCCAGCGGCCGAGTTTTCTAGGGGGAGAGGTTCCGGCCCCTGAAGTCTGATGTAAGCGAAGTGGTTGCCACAGTGAAGATTGCTGAGAGACTCTCCTCTAAACAGACTCAGGAGGCCAGGGAGTTCATCAGCAGGAACACGGTGTAACGCACCTAGTTGATCAGTTAGGATCTCAACTGCGGAAGCAATGGACATCCACTATTATCCCACCGCCCTTGTTTTTGGCTGTGGGATTCGCGGTTACTCGGTATGTACCCCAGGCGTCTCTCTCAGTCTTGGGCGGAGAGTTTGGGGTAACAAAATCATTTACCGCTATCCATCTAATTAGTTACTGCTGGAAAGGAAGGTCCCCCAGTATTACAGGAGTCACAAGTTAGTATAAGCTTGTGCACAGTTCAGAGTTAGTATATAGTATGCCCTCAGTTTAGTATATAGTATGCCATAGGTTCAGGGTTAGTATATAGCATGTCCTCAGTTTAGTATGTAGTATGCAGTAGGTTCAGAGTTAGTATAGCATGTCCTCAGTTTTAGTATATAATATGCAGTAGGTTCAGAGTGAGTATAGCATGTCCTCAGTTTAGTATATAATATGCAGCAGGTTCAGAGTTAGTATAGCATGTCCTCAGTTTAGTATATAATATGCAGCAGGTTCAGAGTTAGTATAGCATGTCCTCAGTTTAGTATATAATATGCAGCAGGTTCAGAGTTAGTATAGCATGTCCTCAGTTTAGTATATAATATGCAGCAGGTTCAGAGTTAGTATAGCATGTCCTCAGTTTAGTATATAATATGCAGCAGGTTCAGAGTTAGTATAGCATGTCCTCAGTTTAGTATATAATATGCAGTAGGTTCAGAGTTTGTATAGCATGTCCTGAGTTCAGAGTTGGTTTGGGAATATCGCCTCACACCAGCAGGAACCACCCCACTCTGAGTTCCAGGACCTTAATCAGAGCAGGTAACAGGCATATACTTGGGTTAGTTGGTCCTGGCTAGGAAGCCAGCAGTGGGGAAGCCAGTGGCAAGAAGGTAGGCAGTCCTTCACAATGTTGTTAGGGATCCAGGTCTGGATATGTGGACAGAGTCCTCAGATGCAATGGAGCTAGCAGGGTGCGCACTCCATTAGTGGAACACCCTGCTTAGCACCTGTCTTTTATTTAAGGCCCGGAGGTAAGTGGGCGGAGTCACAGGGAGCCGCTGCGATCCAGGCTGTACTGTTACAGTACCCCCCTCTTAAGGGACCCCTCCGGGGTACCCCACTAGGAGAGGGTCGGTTGGGAAATCTTCTATAGAACAATCTTTGGAGTCTGGGAGCATGAACGTTTTGCACATCTTCCCAAGAGTCATCCTGGGGACCATACCCCTTCCATCTAACGAGATACTGGATCTTCCCATGTCTTCTTCTGGAATCAATGAGCTGCTCAACTTCAAATTCTTCTTCTCCTTGGACCTCTATCGGCGGCAAGGGTCGAGGATCATTTGATGGGAACGGCCTAGGTCTAAACGGCTTCAGTAGTGACACGTGGAATGTGGGATGTACCCGTAATCGAGGAGGAAGGGTGAGTCTCACCGTGTTGGGGTTAATAATCCTATCTATCGGAAAAGGACCCAGGAATTGTCTTCCCAATTTCTTGGAAGGTACCCCCAACCGAAGGTTTCTTGTTGATAACCAAACCGAGTCTCCGACCTGGTAGGGAGGATTTTCTCTCCTACGACGGTCGTAGTAAAACGTCTGTCTTTCCTTTGCCCGTTGAAGGTTGTCTTTTAGCCTCTTAAGGGTAGTTTGCAAAGTGGTCAGATAATCGTCTGTGGCTGGAACGTTTGTGGGAAGGCAGGTTTGAGGAAGAGACCTAGGATGAAATCCGTAATTAGCAAAGAATGGAGTATGTAATGTGGAGGAATTCGTAGAATTATTATAGGCGAATTCAGCGAGAGGAAGTAGGCCCTCCCAGTCATCCTGGAGAAATGAGCAGTGACATCTGAGAAACTGTTCCAGACACTGATTCACCCTTTCAGTCTGCCCATTAGTTTGGGGGTGATAGGCGGTAGACATTCTGTGGTCGATTTGAAGTCTGGAACAAAGTGCTCTCCAGAATTTGGATACGAATTGCGAACCCCTGTCTGATATGACCTGGCTAGGAATTCCATGTAACTTAATAATATTAGACAGGAATACCACGGCCGTTTCCTTGGAGGAGGGTAACTTCTTGAGGGGCACGAAGTGTGCCATCTTAGTCAGCAAATCCACTACCACCATGATGGTATTGTTTCCTCTGGAAAGGGAAAGTTCAACTATGAAATCCATCGAGACCCATTCCCAGGGTCTGTTGGCGATGGGAAGACTCATTAGGAGACCATAAGGTCGGTTCCTGTCAGTTTTACATGAGGCACAGGTCTCGCACGTGGAAACGTATTCCTCAATTTGTTTGGTCATCTTTGGCCACCAGAAGTTCCTGCGTATCAGGGTTGTGGTTTTAGCAATGCCGGGATGTCCCGCGAGGGGTAAATCATGGCAAAGTTTGATCACCTGATTGGTGAGGGAGGGTGGTATATACAGTTGGCTGTCCTTGTAAAGGAGACCCTGTTGGTTCTGCGAAAGACCAGGGGGGGTATTAGCATGGTCATTAATTAGAGCATCCTTGAGCTGGGTTTCCAACGTTATGGTGGCAAGGACGAGTTTCTTCGGTGGAATGATCCATGTGGGGGCCGTGTCTGAGGTGCGAATTTCAGCCAGTCGTGACAAGGCGTCGGCCTTCCCATTTTTTGAGCCTGGTCGGTATGTAATTTGGAAGTTAAACCTGTCGGAAAAAAAAACTCCACCGTACTTGGCGGCCTGATAGTGTTTTATTGGTTTTCAGGTATTGTAGATTACGGTGATCCGTATAAATTGTGATGGGGTGTATTGATCCTTCAAGTAAATGTCTCCAATTTTCCAGGGAGCATTTTATGGCGAGGAGTTCCTTTTCGCCTATGGGGTAATTGAATTCGGCGGTATTTAGCGTCCGGGAGTAGAACCCGATAGGATGTAACGGAGTTGAAAAAGAGCTTCGCTGGGACAGAACGGCTCCTATGGCTGCCTGGGATGCGTCTACTTCCAGCGCGTAGTGATGGTTCGGATTTGGGAGAGTCAGTATCGGTGCCGTAGTGAACCTGTTCTTTAATAACTCAAACGCTGATTGGGCGTCCTTGGACCAAACGAACTTCGTGTTGACACTAGTTAAGCGGGTTAGTGGTTTAGTGGTAGCGGAGAAATCTTTAATAAATTTCCTATAGAAGTTTGAGAACCCCAGGAACCGTTGAAGAGCTTTCCTGGAATCCGGGATCGGCCAATTTTGGATGCAAGTGATTTTTAAGTGATCCATCTGGATACCCTTGGGTGAAATTATGTATCCGAGGAAGGGAAGAGAAGTAGTCTCGAACACACATTTTTCCTGTGCAAGAACCCAATAGACATGTTTCCTGTGATCGTGTAAGTTATCGGAATACACTAGTATATCATCAAGATAGATGATTACACATACGTCCAGTAGATCCCTAAAGATGTCGTTAATAAAATTTTGGTATATAATATGCAGTAGGTTCAGAGTTAGTATAGCATGTCCTCAGTTTAGTATATAATATGCAGCAGGTTCAGAGTTAGTATAGCATGTCCTCAGTTTAGTATATAATATGCAGTAGGTTCAGAGTTTGTATAGCATGTCCTGAGTTCAGAGTTGGTTTGGGAATATCGCCTCACACCAGCAGGAACCACCCCACTCTGAGTTCCAGGACCTTAATCAGAGCAGGTAACAGGCATATACTTGCGGTTAGTTGGTCCTGGCTAGGAAGCCAGCAGTGGGGAAGCCAGTGGCAAGAAGGTAGGCAGTCCTTCACAATGTTGTTAGGGATCCAGGTCTGGATATGTGGACAGAGTCCTCAGATGCAATGGAGCTAGCAGGGTGCGCACTCCATTAGTGGAACACCCTGCTTAGCACCTGTCTTATATTTAAGGCCCGGAGGTAAGTGGGCGGAGTCACAGGGAGCCGCTGCGATCCAGGCTGTACTGTTACACACGGATGTGTTCTCAGACCTCCCTGGATGCACTTCCATAATCCAGCATGACATTGTCACTGAGCCTCAGGCCAAAATCTGGTTGAAACCATACCGGGTACACGATGCTCCAGATTTAAACCATACCAGATACCTCAGGCTCGGTGACAGGCCATCTCTGAGGAAGTACAACTAATGCTGCAACTAGACGTCATCGAGGAGTCTAGAAGTGAGTGGGCCAGCCCTATAGAACTCATACCCAAACCGGACGGGACGTTGCGGTTTTGTAACGATTTGCGAAAATTAAATGAGTTATCCAAGTTCAACGTGTATTCCATGCTCCAGGTAGACCAGCTGATTGAGAGGTTAGGACAAGCCCGGTATTTTTCTGTTTTGGACCTCACCAAAGGGTACTGGCAGGTACCATTATTGGAGGCTGCCAAAGAGAAAATGGCATTCATCACACCAGAGGGGCTGTACCAGTACCCTTTGGTGTTACCCTTTGGTCTGCATGGCGCCCTCGCCACTTTCCAAAGGCTAATGGACATTGTGCTGCAACCACATAGTCGGTACACTTCTGCTTACCTGGACGATATTGTCATCCACAGTACCGACTGGGAAAGTCACCTGGCCAAAATGCAGGCTGTAGTAGACTCCCTTTGAAATACTAGACTAACCTCTAACCCCAAAAAATGCGCGATAGGGTTAGAGGAGATAAAATACCTCGGGTATGTCATTGGGCGCGGAGTAATCAAACCCCAAGTAAACAAAACAGAAGCGATAAAAAATTGGCCTCGACCTGTCACCACAAAACAAGTAAAGTCGTTCCTAGGAATGATAGCTATTACATGAGATTTGTTCCCCACTTTGCCACTATCACTGGGATCAGCGGGCGGAAGAGGCTTTTTCTAGTTTGAAGTCGGCCTTGTGCGGGTCACCGGTTTTGGGGACGTCCGACTTCAATAGGGAGTTTGTGGTACAGACAGATGCCTCTGAAGTAGGCCTCGGTGCTGTACTCTCTCAGGAAGTCAATGGAGAGGAGCATCCCGTTGTCTTTTTAAGCCACAAGCTCACCCCAGCCGAAACCCGGAATAGTGGAGAGAGAGTGCCTGGCTATCAAGTGGGCACTAGAGTCTCTCCACTACTATTTGTTGGGGAGAAAGTTCCGCCTGGTGACTGACCACTCCCCTCTAAAGTGGATGAGCCAAAGAGAGAGAGAGATGCCCAAGTCACCAGGTGGTTCCTGTCCTTACAGAACTTTAAGTTCTTCGTAGAACACAGGACAGGCCGGTTGCAGGGAAACACGGATGCCCTGTCCCGGGTATACTGTATGGCAGGTGTTCACCCCCTCAGGGTTGAACAAAGGGGAGGGGGTATGTAAGAAGGTACCTGGAATCATTGTGGATGAAAGGTATGTGTCACCGAGGTTCCTGGCCTCGGTGAAGTAAGAGCCGGTATTTTATGTGTCAGCAGCAGCTATTGCTAATTTACACCTTGAGATTTAGCACTGCTGTCATAGCTGATCCGGGATGGCTCTTACTGGGAGTAGTCAAAGTGCTGGGTGGGTGATTACTCCCCATGTTCTAGGTCGGGTTTTGCCAGGCATACAAACCAGCCAGCACTGCCAGGTGTGTGGATTTACCTCCCTCTGACAGTGGAGCTCAGGAGTCTGTGTGCTGTGAACTGAGGGCTGTGCTGGGATTTGAGGTTTAAAGCGGGCTTGAGGACTCAGGCCCCTCTAAAGGCGAACAGGCCGCCTATGGACTTGATGAGGCTGAACTGCTAAAAGGGTGTGAATTAGCACCCAGGAGAAAAGGTGACTTTTATTGTTTATGGACTTTCCTTGTGTGTGAACAAACACCAAGCCATCTGCGTTTTGTGATACAGCTTATCTGCATTTTGTTATACACCAATGTGTGAATAAACACCGCTGTTTGATTCAAAAACTGTGTACTTTGCCTCTGTACTGCATCCGCTAGTCCTAACTACCAGAGCGAATCCCCACAGTAGTTAAGACAGAAAAAGATGTATTCAGACAATTGTCTACGCAATAATCATCACAATCCAGAATCCGTTTAGCTGCCAATCAATGGTTGGATTGTGCTTGCTTGAACACGTTAAACCCAGGCACGAGATAAATTCCTGATGAAAGTCACCCACTTCTAATCTAATATCATGCACAACTTGAGACAAAGACTTCTGAGCTAAAGATGCAGAATCAATAGCAACAATTGAAAGTTTTTTTTTCATATGCACTCAGTGACAAACCGTGCATATGAACGAACTTAGCATCAATCAGGTTCACCCCTGCCCCGCTATCGATAAACACCTCAATCCCCACAGTCTTTGACTCTAGCGCCACCTCAGCAATCAGGAGAAATCGGGTACTACCAATGACAAATGCACGTTCTCTGACTTTCCTCTCACACCTCCAAGAGTCCATTAGACATCCCCTTTTTCTTTCTTTTTGACGCTGAATGCATGGACATACATCGATAAAATGCCCGTTTTGTCCACAGAAAACACACACTCCCTTCTGCTATGCTTAAAAGCAGATCCAGGAGTAGCTCCCTCTAATTGCATGGGTTTGTCTCCAGACATAAACCCAGGAGTATCTTCTGTGTCAGAGGAGGACAATACACCATGTGATAGAACGTCCCAAGAGTGGGGGCCCCTAGATCTCTCTCTCAGGCATCTATCCATGCGTATGGCAAGAGACATAGAAGCCTCCAAAGACACAGGAGTTTCATGAAAGGCCAAGCGTCCTTCAGCTTTTAAGATAACCCCTGACAAAACTGGCTACGGAGAGCCGGATCGTTCCAGTCAGTATCTGTAGCCCACCTCCTAAACTCCAAGCAATAAATCTCCTCAAAACGATCTCCCTGACGAAGGCCACACAGCTTGGTTTTGGCCAGGAAGGTCCGATCTGGGTCATCATAGATCAGACCCAAGGCTTTAAAAATTTGTCCACCAACCGGAGAGACTGTGATCCGGTCGGCAGAGAAAAAGCCCATGACTGCACATCCCCCCTTAAGCAAAGGAATCACCACACCGACTCGCTGTTCCTCATCACCAGATGAGTGTGGACGTAGACTAAAATATAGTTTACACGCCTCTCTAAATAAAATGAAATTATCACGTCCTGCAGAGAATCTGTCCAGGAAAGCAACTTTAGGCTCTAGAACGGTCTGGTGACCACCACCACCAAAGATAGACCCTGTAGCTGTTCTGCCAGTGCAGCAATCGGGTCCATGACTGCACTCGAATTAACAAAAATGATGGTTTGGTGGTTTATAATGTCACGCCCCCGTGTGTGGGAGGGAGACATCACACCGGACGAAGAAGGAGATGTAACAAGGAACAAAGTGTAAAAGCAAGGGAAGAAAGAAGGACACCTCTTAGTCAAATCCCTAGTCACAGTCCTGGCTGGGTATCAGTATGAACAGACCCCAAAGGTAGGTGAGTTCCTACGCAGGAGTACCTAAAGTCCTAACTCACCCTATAATAACCTGGCGATAGTGACAGGACTGAGACTACCTGTTCATCCAGAAAGGAAGGACGACCAGGCCTACAACAAAGCGCAGGGGAAAAACAACACACAGATAAACCAAAACAAAATGCAAAAGGGAAAGGAAACACTTAACTTTTTTGTAGCTATGACTACCACACGGTATGACAGATACCACTGAAGCTATAAACCACACAGTATTATTGGAGAAGCAACTATAAACAAAATTACCACAATAGCAACACCTGGAGGTTAGAGGTGTGGCCAGTATCAGAAACAACATAGATGTCTCTTGATCCACAAGGAAACCTGTCAGATCAAGGCACGTGTTGCCAGTCTCACAGATCTCCTGTCACCCACTGTCGCGGAGACGTCCGTATGTCTCTGTACGTCCGTGACAATATCACTATTTGAAATTAATCAGAATGCTAAATAACCAGTTAAAACAACATCCCATCAATGATCATGGGCGGGAAAAAAAAGCGGTAACCACCACACGCGGTCAGCTGCACACATTCACTAACTGCAGCATTACCACAACATGACAGTGCCGTGTGGTCGTATCCTAAATCAATATTTGAGCGCACTGTGTGAACAAACTTTTTGAGACTCTCAATAAATGCTCTTTTAATTTTTTTTATTTATTGCATTCTGAATCTATAATTTGTAGACAATAAATATGTAAGTACATGAAAGAAGAACACGGTTAAATACAGTCTAAGTCCTCGGTCACAAAAGTCATTCCTATGCATAAATTGGATCGCATCCAAGGAGAGTCAAGAGTCTCTGATCTAATTCAGCTTCATTTATTAGTATTTTGAGCTGGTCAGCTGAGAACGCTAACGTTGTAAGGTTTATGACAAGGTTTCTCTGTCAGTGCTGTTTGGTTTATTGGAGAAGAGTCATATGATTATTTAATGCCAGGGTAAACATTCGGGGCCTGGGCCCCTGATGTTTTGTCCCAGGCCCTGAATGTACTGCCTGCCAGATAGATACAACTGTATTGCCATCTTCAGGACGGCAATACAATTGAATCTAATGCCCAGCAAGAGCTGAAAGCCCTGTGATGATATCACAGTCCATGTTATCAGTTCTTAAAGGGCTTCTGTCACCCCCCAAAAGTCATTTTTCATTTTTGGGCTAATTAAAATCCTTATAGTGCAATTATTCAATATATAGTGCTCTTACCTTTTTCTGTGGCTTAGTTTCTTTAAAAACCGCACTTTTATAATATGTTAATTATCGCTACCAGCAAGTAGGGCGGTTACTTACAGCAGATGAGTCTGTGGACACAGAACACTGCCCTAGCTAACGCTTTCCCTATTGAATCAGCAGCAGCAGCACTGTCCCTCCTCTCACTGAGAATGCAGATTCCGAATGAATCTAAAATGGATGCTTTCCAGGAGGTGGGAGGGTCTGGGAGGGAGGGTCTGCTGCTGATTGGCTGGAATGTGTCTGCTGACTGTGAGGTACAGGGTCAAAGTTTACTCAATGATGATGTATAGGGGGCGGACCGAACATCGCACATGTTCGCCCACCGCGGCGAACGCGAACAAGCTATGTTCGCCGGGAACTATTCGCCGGCGAACTATTCGGGACACCTCTACTGGAGACTCTATAGGAGGGACTTATAGGTCCAAATTATTTCTACTAAGAGCACTATGGGGGCCTTATTACTACTGAGGGGTCTGCAGAGAGCTTTATTAACACTGGGGGAACAATAGGGGGCCTTATTTCTACTGGAGGCTCTGTGAGGGCATTATTAATACTGGAGGGCTCTTCTACTAATGGGCACACTCTTGGGGAGCACTATTGTAGTGTACGGGAACTGTAATACCCGTCACTACCAAAGTGTCACTTGGTGTGCTGTCGTCCCTCCTTAGTTATGGAGAAGTTGTTATATGTCAGTGTTATAAAATGTCATGTAATGTAATGTTATGTATTTCCCTGTTACTGTGAAACTTGCATGTACAGGCCTGCAGGGGTGTCATTCCAGCTTCTAGTCGCTAGAGGGAGCTAGAGAGCCCTAGTTTATATAAGGCCAGACAGGGAAGCAAAAGGCAGTCTAGTGGAGAGCTCAGAAGTTTCTAGAGCCTAAGGAAGCAGCTGAGAGGGACCGAGGCAAAGTGCAGAGAAGCAAGAGGTACTAAGAATAACAGAGGAGGTACTTTTATAAAGCTATAGCCAAGGATATAAAGCCAGAACTAGGTTATTTGGCCTTGGTGAAGAATTGCTATATTCCAGGATCAGACAGAAATAGAGTGCAAGCTCCTGTGCTGCAAGTCCTGTGTTCAACACTCTGTAATCACCTTGCTAAAACTGTAATTGCCTGCATCAACCGTATTGCAAGATCGACTGTATGCAAAGGAACTGTGATTCCATTGATGTCCCTGTATTGATGATGACTACTAAAGTTGGAGTTTGGTTTTAATACCACGTGTTCCTCAATTTATTCCTGCATCCGCAAACGGCGTGCCACCGTAAAATTGGCACTGGCGTCACGAACAATTTCTACCATCACCTGCTATGCAGAGAGTCAGCCGTCTCAGGTTAGTGTCATTGCACTACTACACCCAGAAACTCTACTACACACAACTTGAGTACGCTGCACCTCTCTTTTGGCGTCACGAACAGGATACGCACGCTTTCCAGTGCAAGAAGCGTGAACTTTGTGCCTTATACAGTTGCCCTGTGACCAAAGTGACAAATTACCTGTTTATTGAAAGTGGACTTTGTGGACTGAAAATCATACCCAAAGTGTACCCAAAACTTCTAAAAAGCGCTGTGCAGTATTGCGCTATCCAGAGGAAGAAAATCGCCACATTGGAGTGTGGTTTTGTGGACTTTTTACAATCCTGCTTGCTGTCAGTGAATGGACAGCGTTTTGCTAAAGATGGCCACCAGCTGCCTGGAGTAAAGTTTCCCGCGCCGCTGAGGACCTTCGTGGGCGGATCCCTGCAAAGACACAGAGAGTCCCGCCCCTCTTCATCATCGCACCGCCGCGGCCCTGCTTCTTCTGCGTCATCGGGTGCTCAGGACGTCCGGAACCTCGCGAGACTTGGCCTGCGCAAGCCCGGCGATACCGGTAAGCACTTGTAACCGGAGGGAAGGGGAGTGTACCGGCCCCTTTAGTCGCCAGCGGCCACCTCTCAATAGACTACCATGTCAGAGCCAGGAGTGCCTGAGCAGCCGGCCCCGGGAGAGCTTGCGGCTCCGAATCATCCTACAGCCCCCAGCATGATGCCCTTTACCATGCCTTACTATTTCGGGGCCCCATGGTTCCCTCGCTACAGGGGGGAGACCCATACCCTAAGGGACTTTAAAGAAAAGTTGCTGGCACTATTCCGATTGTACCCTATAAATGCCGACCAGCAAATGGAAATCCTGCTGGCGCAACTGGAGGGAGCTGCCCGCAGGGAAGTGTTATCCTGGCCTGCTACTGAGCGGAGTACTTTAGAACAGATCTTCGCCCGCCTCAGAGCCACTTTTGAAACTAGGACTGCCTCAGAGATAAAGATGCATTTCTTTGGCAAGAAACAGAAGTCCGGTGAGTCCTTCCGTGACTATGCCCTATCACTTCAGGAGGCTTTAGGGGCTGTACTCCAGATAGATCCCGAAGAGGCTGATAATCAGGACCAGACCCTGAGGGAACAATTTATCAACGGGGTGTCTAGTGAACAAATAAGGACCCAGTTAAAGATGCTGTCTGCCCAGCACCCTAACAGTGCCTTTCTAGACTTTAAAGAACTGGCTATAAAGATCCTGGGGTCCACAGTATCTCCTGAGTTGAGCACCCCACCTGAGTCATCAGCCTGCAGGCCAAAACCGCTTATCACTAACCGAGCTGAGGCCGGCCAAGCTGTTCAAGTGTCAGCTACTGATACTATTGCCATGCTGACAGAGCAAGTAAATCACCTCACTAAAAGTCTAGAGAAAATGTGCAGAAAAATAGAGGAATGGGAAAAACCCATAATGCTAGATGAAGAATTCCTGTCACCTCCTAGGCCGTTCCCACCTCCATACCAAGAGACTCACCCCAGGGATCCTGGGAGGCGTAATAGAGGTCGCAAGAGGCCCGTGTGTACATACTGCAAAAAGCTGGGACACACAGAATCCACGTGCTGGCAGTTAAACGGGCAACCCCTGAGGCTGAGGACCACCCCTCGGGAGGTAGAACACTAGGTCCAGAGGATCCAAATTGGATGCCACGTTATGTAGGATCCCATCCTAAAATCAATATAGAGATCAACGGGATCCCCTTTGAAGCCCTATTAGATACTGGGTCTCAGGTCACTACTATTCAGCTGCCTGCATTTGAAAAGTTCTGGGACACCAAACAGTTGACCCAACCGCCTGAATCCTGGGTAGAAATTATCGCCAGCAATGGCAAACCAGTAAAGGTTCATGGATACTGGGAACCCACCCTGCAGGTGGGAGAAGTAACCCTGCCTCAACAGGGAGTGATCGTAGTACAGGCCGGTGACAGAGGAGGACATCCTGTCATTCTAGGCACCAATGTCTTCAAAAACTGTTATTCAGAAATACTTGCTGTATTACATCAGACTTTGCCCACAGCTTCCTCTGTATCCAGGAGGGTGATTCAAAAGACTATTACTGTGTTAAGTGCCCAGCAGAGGTTTGCTAATGGGAAAGGAGAAATTTGTACTGCCAAGATCCGTGATAATAAACCTGTGACTTTGCCTCCTAATTCTCAAACTCTTTTATGGTGTCGTGCTGTCCTGGGAGTCCAAGGCCGAGATTATCCAGCCCTGGTGGAACCAATCCAGATGGAGGATTATCCTTATGTGAGAGCTGCCAAGTGCCTGGTGAACGTCTCCCAAGGTAAAGTACCTGTCCGTCTGATTAACCTGAGTAATCATCCTGTTGCGCTTACTAAGCATTGCAGTGTTGCCCAGCTGTCCCAGGTGTCCTTCCAAGACATCATTCGTCTTCCAGTGACGGAAAAGCCGCCAGCTGCAGTCAGCGGATGTTCGCCGGTGACCCAGCCACAAGTGCCCTGGTGGGAAGAGCTCCATGTAGGGGACGAGACTACCCCCCAACATCAACAAGAAGGGATTCTACAGCTTGTCAAGGAGCACCACCAGGCCTTCAGTAAGCATGCTACTGATTATGGAGAGGTGAGTGCCATACAACACACCATACCTACTGGGTCTCATCCTCCTATCAAGGAGAGATACAGACCTTTACCGCCTACTTCATATCAGACTGTAAAGGAAATGATCCAAGAGATGAAGGACTCTAATGTAATCCGGGACAGCCGTAGTCCGTGGGCTGCACCCCTGGTCCTTGTAAAGAAGAAGGATGGTGGTATCCGTTTCTGTGTGGATTATAGGAAAATTAATCAAATAACCCACAAAGATGCATACCCACTGCCCCGCATTGAGGAGTCACTAACCGCTCTGGGCTGCTCTGCCTATTTCTCCACATTGGACTTAACCAGTGGCTATTGGCAAGTACCCATGGCCCCTGCAGATAGGGAAAAGACTGCTTTCACTACTCCCATGGGCCTGTTCGAATTCAATTGTATGCCGTTCGGGCTATGTAATGCCCCAGGAACTTTCCAGAGACTAATGGAACGGTGTTTGGGTCACAAAAACTTCGAAACAGTGCTGCTGTATCTAGATGACGTCATTGTGTATTCAAAAACATATGAAGACCATCTGAAACATTTGGCAGAAGTATTTGAAATCCTTATCAAATATGGCTTGAAGGTAAAGCCATCCAAGTGTCACCTGCGCAAACCTGCAGTAAGATACCTGGGGCATGTAGTAAGCGGAGAGGGAGTGCAACCTGACCCTGATAAAATAGCAGCTGTCCGTAATTGGCCGGTTCCTACTACCGTCAAAGAGGTGAGGAGTTTTCTTGGTTTTGCCGGCTACTATAGACGTTTTATCCCCCATTTTGCTCAAATAGCTGATCCTATCCAGGAACTCTTGAGGGGGCAACCCAAAAAGAGTCCTAGAACTCCTGTGCCCATTGAGTGGAATGAGAAAAGAGAGATAGCGTTCCAATTGCTAAAAAAGAAACTGACCGAGCCTCCTGTGTTAGGTTATCCAGATTATAGCAAGCCCTTCCATCTGTATACTGATGCTAGCAAGCGCGGCCTGGGAGCTGTGTTAGCCCAAGTCCAAGAGGGAAAAGAGAGAGTGATAGCATATGCAAGCCGCTCCCTGAAAGGAGCTGAGAAAAATGACCAGAATTATAGTTCCTTCAAATTAGAGTTCCTGGCATTAGTGTGGGCGGTGACAGAAAAATTCAAGGATTATCTAGCCGCCACCCCGTTCATTGCATTCACTGACAATAACCCTCTGGCGCATCTAAATACAGCTAAATTGGGGGCCTTGGAGCAGAGATGGGCCTCTCGCCTTGCCAACTATAATTTCTCTGTAAAGTATCGTGCTGGACGTACTAATGATAATGCTGATGCTTTATCCAGGCTTCCCACAGAGACAGCTCCTGATGATGTGCGAGATGCTTGGGAAGATGTAGAGATGCCGGCTTTCTATAACAAATTTGCTCAACAGGATCAGGCTCGAGCTACCAATAACAGAGCTGCAGTTCCTTCACCCTCCAGTAGGCCTGATCCTAAAGAAGAAAGGTGGGTGAAACTACAGTCTGAAAGTAGAGTGCTGGGTGAGTTGTTGGACTTCATTACTAGTGGCAGAGCCCCTGAGAGGATTCGGCGGAAGAGTGCAGATCCTGAGCTCATCAAACTGTGGAGACAGCGCCATCAACTCTTCATACAAAAGGGCCTATTGCTACGGAGAAGCCTTGACCCAGTGTCCAACGAGAGAGTGCACCAGATTCTCATACCCTGACGAGATGCAGGTATGGTGTTGGAGATGTACCACAATCAATCCGGTCACTTTGGGGTCCAAAAGACTGAGGCTACTTTCCGCCAGCGGTTTTACTGGGTAGGCATGAGAGAAGACATGGAGAAGTGGTGTCGAGAGTGTGTAGCCTGTGCCTTGAAACGAAGTGAGCACCATGATCAGAGGGCACCACTGAGACCCATTGTAAGTACCCGTCCTCTTGAACTTGTCGCCATCGACCATGTAAAACTGGAGCCTAGTCGCTCAGGGTATGCTTATGCCATGACTATTATTGATCATTTCACAAAGTTTGTTGTAGCAGTGCCTGTGAGAGACCAGACAGCCAAGACTACAGCCGAAATGTTCTGGAAGCACTTCCTCCTGCCCTATGGATGTCCAGAAAAGATCCTCACCGATCAAGGACCTGCTTTTGAGTCCCATCTGTTCCATGAACTGTGCCGCTTACACAACTGTAAGAAGATCCGGACAACGGCCTACCATCCTCAAGGTAACGGATTATGTGAAAAAATGAATCAGACCTTGATAGAGATGCTGAGGGCCGTGCCTCCTGAGAACAGAGGAGATTGGCCCAGTCTGTTGCCACAGCTCATGTTCACATACAATCATACCATACATTGTTCCACCGGGTATACCCCTTTTTACTTGATGTTTGGGCGCCAAGGGACATTGCCTGCTGATCATTCATTGGACATACATGTACCTGATTGCATTAACCCATTACCTAACACCGACTGGGTTGCTGAGCACCAAAGGCGATTGGATGCAGCCAAAGCCATTGTTCAGGAACGTATGGACTTTGCTAGAGACCGACAGCAGAGAGACTATGATCAGACAGCCCATGCAGAACCCTTGACCATAGGGGCCGTGGTATGGTTAAAGAATAACCGTCGTACCAGCAAATTGGACAGTAAGTGGGAGCGAAGTCCTTATGTTGTCACTGCAATCCCAAATGTTGGAACTCACACTTATGAGATCACCCGGGAAGACAAGGGATCCCAAATTGTACACCGAAACCGGTTAAAGCTCTGCCTGACACCAGAACCTAGCGACGAGAGTTCTGGATCTGAATATCCTGTGTCAGAGTCAGCACTACAGCCCGAGGATCCTATGCAGGCTGTTAGTAATCTGAGGTATGACGCTGATCCCATGCATTGGCTTCTGACACCTTGGTTGAACTTGCTGGTGCCTGCTCCGGCACCTACTGTAGCTTCACCTCCAGAAGAGCCGGTTCAAGATGCTCCGGATCCAGACACCCCTCTCGTGGATATTGTTGTTCCAGTTGTTCGTGTTGTTCCAGTTGTTCCTGTTGTTCCAGCTGTTCCTGACCAAGGTCTCACGGAGGGAGACCCTCCTGTTGCTCCTCTCCCTTCTACCTCGTTGCTAAGGGAAGAGGAGACCCCTGTGTTGAGACGGTCTACCCGGATGACCAGGGGACGCCCGCCAGTCCGTTTAGGAGACTTTGATTATTCTGGTAGTGTCTCCTCCCAAACAGTTGCCACGGGCAATACTTTACTTGACATTTGTGCGCAAGAATGGACTCCTCCACGTGAGCCCTTGCCTGTGATACACCCACAGGAAACTCCTGGGTAGTTCCGTTATTATACTGTTTTACCGTTTCCTGCTGTTCTATCATGGACTTATTCATTGTCATGGACTATCCTGGTTATAATGTTACGCTGTGCCAGGTCAGCGCCCCCGTTCCATTCATTATCCTGAGAGAAGAGAACGACGCCCCTTGTCACTACCCTTCACCTTTGCCAATTGGACCTGATGTAAATGTAAATGCAGATGAATTACATGTATGTATGCTTGCATGTCTCTATTTTCTATTTCAGGTAGAGATTCCAGTTGGGCGACCCATGATGGAGTACGAGTTCGTACTCAGCTTAAAGCAGTGGGGTATGTAGTGTACGGGAACTGTAATACCCGTCACTACCAAAGTGTCACTTGGTGTGCTGTCGTCCCTCCTTAGTTATGGAGAAATTGTTATATGTCAGTGTTATAAAATGTCATGTAATGTAATGTTATGTATTTCCCTGTTACTGTGAAACTTGCGTGTACAGGCCTGCAGGGGTGTCATTCCAGCTTCTAGTCGCTAGAGGGAGCTAGAGAGCCCTAGTTTATATAAGGCCAGACAGGGAAGCAAAAGGCAGTCTAGTGGAGAGCTCAGAAGTTTCTAGAGCCTAAGGAAGCAGCTGAGAGGGACCGAGGCAAAGTGCAGAGAAGCAAGAGGTACTAAGAATAACAGAGGAGGTACTTTTATAAAGCTATAGCCAAGGATATAAAGCCAGAACTAGGTTATTGGGCCTTGGTGAAGAATTGCTATATTCCAGGATCAGACAGAAATAGAGTGCAAGCTCCTGTGCTGCAAGTCCTGTGTTCAACACTCTGTAATCACCTTGCTAAAACTGTAATTGCCTGCATCAACCGTATTGCAAGATCGACTGTATGCAAAGGAACTGTGATTCCATTGATGTCCCTGTATTGATGATGACTACTAAAGTTGGAGTTTGGTTTTAATACCACGTGTTCCTCAATTTATTCCTGCATCCGCAAACGGCGTGCCACCGTAAAATTGGCACTGGCGTCACAAACAATTTCTACCATCACCTGCCTATGCAGAGAGTCAGCCGTCTCAGGTTAGTGTCATTGCACTACTACACCCAGAAACTCTACTACACACAACTTGAGTACGCTGCACTATCACTGTTGGGGGCAGTGTAGGGGGCTGTATTACTAATGAGGGTATTCTAGAAGGGAATTACTATTGGTGGGACTATGAGGAGCACTATTACTATGGGGAAGATTATCTGTATGGCACTAATTTATCTTCAGGATAGTATTTGGGGGTACAGAAAAGTAAGGAAGCTAAGATGTTTGTGTGTTACACTCTGCAGAGATGGGGTGGCTGAGATAAGTTGTCCGGACTGAATGGAGAAGAGGATGACAGAGAAGATCTACATAAGAGGAGACGTCACCTGGGAGGCACTGGATGTGAGAGGTATGTGCTGCTGTATAGCTGTATAGAAAGTACAGTAAAATGTCTTCAGTGCTAGTGTTTGCGGGGGAGTGGGGGGTATGGTCGACGTAGAGAATTGGGCCATATGCATTGGTGCTTGGGCCACAGATCTTTTCAGACCCTAGCAACGCCCCTGCTTAACGCCATTTAATTACGTGTGTTTAGAGAAGATACCATAAATCCATGCCCTCTGTGCCTCTTCAGCCATTAATAGACACTAAAGGGGTAATTTATTAAGACCGGCGTTTTAGAAGCCGGTCTTAATAACCACTTGCGCTGGCTCCGCCAAAGTTATGTAGAGGTTCCTCCACAGCATGGGGAGGAGCGATTGTTATGCCATCGCATGTCCCCATGCTGTATAGTTGTTTGCCGGCAGCAGATCGTGATTAAACAGCAAGATCTGCAGCTGGAAAACAAGAATTTTTCAGCATGGTGAAAGATTTCAATTGCCCAATCATCATCTAATTGGCGGCAGTATTAGACTGCCAGATCATCGCTAACGAGCATTCCTGCAAACGCTCATTAATGGTAAATTGGCAGACAATTAGCCAGTTTAATACAGCCTTTATTTAGTTTTTACTACCTATCTATGCTAATGCATTTGTAGATTTACAACATCAAGAATCCTAGTTCAGCCCTACTAAACTGTCTATAAAATGGTTTTCCAGGATATTTTTATTGATGATCTATCCTCAGGATAGGTCATCGATATCAGATCGGTGGGGGTCCGACACTCGGCACTAGAGATGAGCGAATCAAAGTTGATGAAGTGGAATTCGATCCTAATAAAAAAAATAATATATTCAATTCGCACCAAATCCAAATTTCCTCACACTTCGTGGTAACGAATCGCATTTTTTCCTAAAATAGCTGCTGCACGTGTTTGGACATGGAGCAAGGAACTCTGGAAACGAGGGATCACCCACAATGCCATGCATGCAGCCAATCAGCAGCCAGCCCTGTGATGTCACAGCCCTATAAAAAGCCTCAGCCATCTTGGATTCAGCCATTTTCCAGTGTACTTAGTGCAGGAAGAGAGGTTAGCAGGCGCTACTTAGACAGTGGTAGAAAAGACTTTAAAACTTTTATTTTGCTGAATAGAAGTTCAGGGAAAGGATAGGGTGGAATCATTCCACAGTATTGAAACAGGACAGGGTTCAGTAGGGGAGTTTACAGCCTGTGTAATAGAAACAATCCTATTACACCTTGCTGCACTGACTGGGGATCCAAATTGCCATTATACAGCTCTGCAATTCCAGCAAACGTTCTTGTTATTGGGGTGCAAGTGCTGTTTGATACAGCCATTAACACCGTTTATTACAAGGAACTATTTCTACGTCTTATTTGCCCTTGTGCGGTGCAGTTATATGTTCTAGAGCATTTTTTGGCTTGTATTAGTGGGAAAAAGGGCTTATTAGCCGTTGTGTGGTGAAGTGAGAAAATTGCAGCCCTTTTAGGCGTGTATTTGCCTGTATAATTTATATATTTGCCTTTCAGCAGTGCAGTTATATGTTCTAAAGCCCTTTTTGGTGTGTATTAGTGGCAAAAAAATATATATTATTTGCCGTTCAGCGGTGCAGTTATATCTTCTAAAGCCTTTTGTGGTCGTGTATAAGTGGAAAAAAATAAGGGCCTATTTGCCGTTCAGCAGTGCAGTTATATGTTCTAAAGCCCTTTTTGGCGTGTATTAGTGGCAAAAAATATATATATTTACCGTTCAGCGGTGCAGTTATACAGTATCTCACAAAAGTGAGTACACCCCTCACATTTTTGTAAATATTTTATTATATATTTTCATTGGCAACACTGAAGATCTGACACTGATACAATGTAAAGTAGTCCGTGTACAGCTTGTATAACAGTGTAAATTTGGTGTACCCTCAAAATAACTCAACACACAGCCATTAATGTCTAAACCGCTGGCAACTAAAGTGAGTACACCCCTAAGTGAAAATGGCCAAATTGTGCCCAATTTGCCATTTTCCCTCCCCAGTGTCATGTGACTTCTTAGTATTACAAGGTGTCAGGTGTGAATGGGGAGCAGGTGTGTTAAATGTGGTGTTATCGCTCTCACACTCATACTGGTCACTGAAAGTTCAACATGGCACCTCATGGCAAAGAACTCTCCGAGGATCTGAAAAAAAGAATTGTTGATTTACAAAAAGGCTTAGGCTATAAAAGATTGCCAACACCCTGAAAGTGAGCTGCAGCACGGTGGTCAAGACCATATGGCGGTTTAACAAGACAGATTCTACTCGCCATGGTCGACCAAAGAAGTACACACACTCAGTGTCATATGCAGAGGTTGACTTGTCAAAATAGATGTATGAGTGCTGCCAGCATTGCTGCAGAGGTTAAAGGGGTGGGGGGTCAGCCAGTGAGTGCTCAGAACATACCCCACACACTACATCAAATTGATCTACATGGCTGTCATCTCAGAAGGAACAGATATGGAAAGAAAAAAATGACATCTCACTTGACATCTCACTTGACTGATCTCGGAAATAGATCTCAAGTAATCAAATGGTCAGGCAGGGCGCCAAAGGGTGGAACTTCTCAGACAGTGTTATTTAGATAGATGTTAATTAGAATGTCACCTATAATGCTCAGAAAGCTACCACACAAGTAGTTATAATCAATTAATTCTTTATTAAACATCCATTGACAATACACTAATAAAATATTACAAAAAGCAGCAATCATGGGAACACAGAAGTGTTTACAGAAAATTAAAAACAGAGTGTGCTCCAGATCATAAGGGACTAGTATACCCACAATATGAGCAGCAACAATATAAGTGGGGCTCGTATGGCCAAAGTGCACACAGGATATTAATTACAATACATCACAAGCACAGTCCGTGCACAGCGGTATGAGCCTGCGTGCACCCCTACAGAATTGGAACTGCTGAGGGGAAAGAAAGTACAAAAAATCACATAACTTAACTTACTGACCCTGATCTGGAGCAGCCGCCCGACAATCGTTTCGCTTCACGCTTCCTCTAGGGGCATGTTAATTAGAATGGAAAACGGATATATAGAAATAAACAGAACTGATTAGGAGAGGCTGCCGTATGTGGTTCTTTTTGTGCCTGGGTACCAGGCACAACCAAAAGACGGTAAATATAAAAGGAAAAGATGATAACCACAATAGACCTGAGGGCGCCAGTCCAAGTACTGGAAATAGTTACATATAGGACATAGATTAAAGGAGCGGGAACTATGTGCCCACTAGTTGCCTTGTACAGTGAACCCGAACACTATTTTTCAAACAAGGATATAAAAAGGATGTAATATATTGAAATGGATAAACTGATATACCTGGACAGATATTCAGAAATTATATCAATCAAATTAGAATCACTTAAATAGTGAACTTCACTCACTCACAGTTAGGATTTCCTATTGGGATAAAGCTTAAGACACCCAAAAGGAATCCTCCCTATCCTGGATCGCCTGTAGAATCTTAGGAAGAAGCAGCAGTCCGGACCCGGATACTTCTTGCAATTTCCTTTAATGGTATAAAAGCAGGATATAAAGCTCAACGCGTTTTTCGGGGGAAATATTTGCCCCCTTCATCAGGAGCAAGTCTATAATGAACTGTGTCATTGTGAGTCTTTATAATCATCTAAAAAAGCACCAAATGCAGGTCATTTGATGTCACTTCCTGTGACAGGGTGTGGTGATTACCTCACAAGGGCTCAATTAGATCATGTGTACATAAAACAACAATCAAACATGTATACAAAGTATTGACATTGGAATTGGTAGGTCAGTGGACCCTGGAAGAAAAATCTACGTGCTATGAGCAGAGATAGAGTGCGCCCCGGCATCTCGGCATCGGACTTTACTTCCGGTCCGTGGAACGCATTGTGAGCCGAGACGTGTGCGCATGCGCCGGAGGAGAGATTCCTTCCAGACCGAGTCGTGGAACGCATGAAAAGCGGCCTGTTGGAACGCTCGGCTCGGCCATAAGATCGAAAATATATCTTCGATTATCTATTGTATCACAAGTATAAATATACAAATTAGTATACTATAAAGGTATGCATGAAAGTATGCACGACTGCATGAGTATCGTTACATAGCCACATGCATACCCCCATGAGGAAGATCAACATATTAATCATGCTCCATATGGATACTTCATAGATAGATATTTTAAGAATGGGTATTTCAATTATCAAATATTTAGATATTATAACATGTTTTATCTAGAACATATGCACATATATATAAGAGAGAAGATGATAGAAATTATATATACACATATGCATATGCAGATATACACTTAAAATACACTGCTCAAAAAAATAAAGGGAACACTTAAACAACACAATGTAACTCCAAGTCAATCACACTTCTGTGAAATCAAACTGTCCACTTAGGAAGCAACACTGAGTGACAATCAATTTCACATGCTGTTGTGCAAATGGGATACACAACAGGTGGAAATTATAGGCAATTAGCAAGACACCCCCAATAAAGGAGTGGTTCTGCAGGTGGTGATCACAGACCACTTCTCAGTTCCTATGCTTCCTGGCTGATGTTTTGGTCACTTTTGAATGCTGGCGGTGCTTTCACTCTAGTGGTAGCATGAGACGGAGTCTACAACCCACACAAGTGGCTCAGGTAGTGCAGCTTATCCAGGATGGCACATCAATGCGAGCTGTGGCAAGAAGGTTTGCTGTGTCTGTCAGCGTAGTGTCCAGAGCATGGAGGCGCTACCAGGAGACAGGCCAGTACATCAGGAGACGTGGAGGAGGCCGCAGGAGGGCAACAACCCAGCAGCAGGACTGCTACCTCCGCCTTTGTGCAAGGAGGAACAGGAGGAGCACTGCCAGAGCCCTGCAAAATGACCTCCAGCAGGCCACAAATGTGCATGTGTCTGCTCAAACGGTCAGAAACAGACTCCATGAGGGTGATATGAGGGCCCGACGTCGACAGGTGGGGGTTGTGCTTACAGCCCAACACCGTGCAGGACGTTTGGCATTTACCAGAGAACACCAAGATTGGCAAATTCGCCACTGGCGCCCTGTGCTCTTCACAGATGAAAGCAGGTTCACACTGAGCACATGTGACAGACGTGACAGAGTCTGGAGACGCCGTGGAGAACGTTCTGCTGCCTGCAACATCCTCCAGCATGACCAGTTTGGCATTGGGTCAGTAATGGTGTGGGTTGGCATTTCTTTGGAGGGCCGCACAGCCCTCCATGTGCTTGCCAGAGGTAGCCTGACTGCCATTAGGTACCGAGATGAGATCCTCAGACCCCTTGTGAGACCATATGCTGGTGCGGTTGGCCCTGGGTTCCTCCTAATGCAAGACAATGCTAGACCTCATGTGGCTGAAGTGTGTCAGCAGTTCCTGCAAGACAAAGGCATTGATGCTATGGACTGGCCCGCCCGTTCCCCAGACCTGAATCCAATTGAGCACATCTGGGAAATCATGTCTCGCTCTATCCACCAACCACAGACTGTTGCACCACAGACTGTCCAGGAGTTGGCAGATGCTTTAGTCCAGGTCTGGGAGGAGATCCCTCAGGAGACCGTCCGCCACCTCATCAGGAGCATGCACAGGCGTTGTAGGGAGGTCATACAGGCACATGGAGGACACACACACTACTGAGCCTCATTTTGACTTGTTTTAAGGACATTACATCAAAGTTGGATCAGCCTGTAGTGTGTTTTTCCACTTTAATTTTGAGTGTGACTCCAAATCCAGACCTCCATGGGTTGAAAAATTTGATTTCCATTTTTTAATTTTTGTGTAATTTTGTTGACAGCACATTCAACTATGTAAAGAACAAAGTATTTCAGAAGAATATTTAATTAATTCAGATCTAGGATGTGTTATTTTTGTGTTCCCTTTATTTTTTTTGAGCAGTGTATATATATATATATATATATATACAGTACAGACCAAAAGTTTGGACACACCTTCTTATTCAAAGAGTTTTCTTTATTTTCATGACTATGAAGGCATCAAAACTATAAATTAACACATGTGGAATTATATACATAACAAACAAGTGTGAAACAACTGAAAATATGTCATATTCTAGGTTCTTCAAAGTAGCCACCTTTTGCTTGGATTACTGCTTTGCACACTCTTGGCATTCTCTTGATGAGCTTCAAGAGGTAGTCCCTTGAAATGGTCTTCCAACAGTCTTGAAGGAGTTCCCAGAGATGCTTAGCACTTGTTGGCCCTTTTGCCTTGACTCTGCGGTCCAGCTCACCCCAAACCGTCTCGATTGGGTTCAGGTCCGGTGACTGTGAAGGCCAGGTCATCTGGCGCAGCACCCCATCACTCTCCTTCATGGTAAAATAGCCCTTACTTTCAAAAGTTTTCCCAATTTTTCGGCTGACTGACTGACCTTCATTTCTTAAAGTAATGATGGCCACTCGTTTTTCTTTACTTAGCTGCTTTTTTCTTGCCATAATACAAATTCTAACAGTCTATTCTAGTATCCACCTGACTTCTCCTCAATGCAACTAATGGTCCCAACCCCATTTATAAGGCAAGAAATCCCACGTATTAAACCTGACAGGGCACACCTGTGAAGTGAAAAACATTTCAGGGGAGTACCTCTTGAAGCTCATCAAGAGAATGCCAAGAGTGTGCAAAGCAGTAATCAAAGCAAAAGGTGGCTACTTTGAAGAACCTAGAATATGAATATTTTCAGTTGTTTCACACTTGTTTGTTATGTATATAATTCCACATGTGTTAATTCATAGTTTTGATGCCTTCAGTGTGAATCTACAATTTTCATAGTCATGAAAATAAAGAAAACTCTTTGAATGAGAAGGTGTGTCCAAACTTTTGGTCTGTACTGTATATATATATAAATATACACATAATCCAAGCATGAAACACAAAAATACACACATATATATATATATATATATATATTAGTTTTCACAAAGTTTGCTGCTAAACTGCTTTTAGATCTTTGTTTCAGTTGTTTTTTGTGATGTAGTGAAATATAATTACACGCACTTCATACGATTCAAAGGCTTTTATCGACAATTACATGACATTTATGCAAAGAGTCAGTATTTGCAGTGTTGGCCCTTCTTTTTCAGGACCTCTGCAATGCGACTGGGCATGCACTCAATTAACTTCTGGGCCAATTCCTGATAGCAACCCATTCTTTCATAATCACTTCTTGGAGTTTGTCAGAATTAGTGGGTTTTTGTTTGTCCACCCGCCTCTTGAGGTTTGACCACAAGTTCTCAATGGGATTAAGATCTGGGGAGTTTCCAGGCCATAGACCCAAAATGTCAACGTTTTGGTCCCCGAGCCACTTAGTTATCACTTTTGCCTTATGGCACGGTGCTCCATCGTGCTGGAAAATGCATTGTTCTTCACCAAACTGTTGTTGGATTGTTGGAAGAAGTTGCTGTTGGAGGGTGTTTTGGGACCATTCTTTATTCATGGCTGTGTTTTTGGGCAAAATTGTGAGTGAGCCCACTCCCTTGGATGAGAAGCAACCCCACACATGAATGGTCTCAGGATGCTTTACTGTTGGCATGACACAGGACTGATGGTAGCGCTCACCTTTTCTTCTCCGGACAAGCCTTTTTCCAGATGCCCCAAACAATCGGAAAGAGGCTTCATCGGAGAATATGACTTTGCCCCAGTCTTCAGCAGTCCATTCACCAAACTTTCTGCAGAAGATCAATCTGTCCCTGATGTTTTTTTGGAGAGAAGTGGCTTCTTTGCTGCCCTTCTTGACACCAGGCCATCTTCCAAAAGTCTTCGCCTCACTGTGCGTGCAGATGCGCTCACACCTGCCTGCTGCCATTCCTGAGCAAGCTCTGCACTGGTGGCACTCCGATCCCGCAGCTGAATCCTCTTTAGGAGACGATCCTGGCGCTTGCTGGACTTTCTTGGACGCCCTGAAGCCTTCTTAACAAGAATTGAACCTCTTTCCTTGAAGTTCTTGATGATCCTATAAATTGTTGATTGAGGTGCAATCTTAGTAGCCACAATATCCTTGCCTGTGAAGCCATTTTTATACAACGCAATGATGGCTGCATGCGTTTCTTTGCAAGTCACCATGGTTAACAATGGAAGAACAATGATTTCAAGCATCACCCTCCTTTTAACATGTCAAGTCTGCCATTTTAACCCAATCAGCCTGACATAATGATCTCTAGCCTTGTGCTCGTCAACATTCTCACCTGAGTTAACAAGACGATTACTGAAATGATCTCAGCAGGTCCGTTAATGACAGCAATGAAATGCAGTGGAAAGGTTTTTTTGGGATTAAGTTAATTTTCATGGCAAAGAAGGACTATGCAATTCATCTGATCACTCTTCATAACATTCTGGAGTATATGCAATTTGCTATTATAAAAACTTAAGCAGCAACTTTTCCAATTTCCAATATTTATGTAATTCTCAAAACTTTTGGCCACGACTGTACATAACAAACAAGTGTGAAACAACTGAAAATATGTCATATTCTAGGTTCTTCAAAGTAGCCACCTTTTGCTTTGATTACTGCTTTGCACACTCTTGGCATTCTCTTGATGAGCTTCAAGAGGTAGTCCCCCGAAATGGTTTTCACTTCACAGGTGTGCCCTGCCAGGTTTAATAAGTGGGATTTCTTGGCAGTTGCTTCAATGCATTTAGGGGTGTGGTCCTGGTCAAGACAATCTCCTGAACTCCAAACTGAATGTCAGAATGGGAAAGAAAGGTTATTTAAGCAATTTTGAGCGTGCCATGGTTGTTGGTGCCAGACGGGCCGGTCTGAGTATTTCACAATCTGCTCAGTTACTGGGATTTTCACGCACAACCATTTCTAGGGTTTACAAAGAATGGTGTGAAAAGGGAAAAACATCCAGTATGCGGCAGTCCTGTGGGCAAAAATGCCTTGTGGATGCTAGAGGTCAGAGGAGAATGGGCCGACTGATTCAAGCTGATAGAAGAGCAACGTTGACTGAAATAACCACTCGTTACAACCGAGGTATGCAGCAAAGCATTTGTGAAGCCACAACACGCACAACCTTGAGGCGGATGGGCTACAACAGCAGAAGACCCCACCGGGTACCACTCATCTCCACTACAAATAGGAAAAAGAGGCTACAATTTGCACGAGCTCACCAAAATTGGACTGTTGAAGACTGGAAAAATGTTGCCTGGTCTGATGAGTCTCGATTTCTGTTGAGACATTCAAATGGTAGAGTCCAAATTTGGCGTAAACAGATTGAGAACATGTATCCATCCTCTGATGGCTACTTCCAGCAGGATAATGCACCTTGTCACAAAGCTCGAATCATTTCAAATTTGTTTTTTGAACATGACAATGAGTTCACTGTACTAAAATGGCCCCCACAGTCACCAGATCTCAACCCAATAGAGCATCTTTGGGATGTGGTGCAATGGGAGCTTCGTGCCCTGGATGTGCATCCCTCAAATCTCAATCAACTGCAAGATGCTATCCTATCAATATGGGCCAACATTTCTAAAGAATGCTATCAGCACCTTGTTGAATGAATGCCACGTAGAATTAAGGCAGTTCTGAAGGCAAAAGGGGGTCCAACACCTTATTAATATGGTGTTCCTAATAATTCTTTAGGTGAGTGTATATACCAGACCTGGGCAAACTACGCCCGCGGGCCGTATACGGCCCGGCGGACCTTTTAATCCGGCCCCCGGCATTGGTGGAGGGGGGGTTTTGGGGGTAATCAGGGCCGTCTTTACCGCAGGGCAAAAGGGGCAGCTGCCCCGGGCCCAGTTGCTCCTGGGGGGCCCAAGCAGCCTTTTACTTGGATTTTACTTGGGCCCCCTATATTTTGTTGCCGCCGCCGCCGCCGGCCCTGTAACAGCACGGAGTCACTGTCCGGAGTGAGGAGGGGACGGGGCCCGCGGCCGCTCTGCGCTCCGCTCTGCTGCCTGGCCTGCCTGTCTCTTTAACAGAGCAGACCAGTGGCTGCTGGAGCGTGATGCAGCTGCCGCACAGGCAGAAAGAGGAAGGAGGCGGAGCCCCAGCCAGCAGCCGCAGCCAAAGCCAAGCAACTAACAGAACTTACAGGTATTTGGTGGGGGTGGGGGGGGCTCATATAGGACAGGGGGACAGTGTGTGCTTTCCTGCCTGCTACTACATCACCCCCCCCCCCCAGGGATTGTGGGGGTCATTAAGGGTTGGACTTGCTGCTGATGTTGAGTGTGCCAGTGTGTGTGTGTCCGTCCCTGTGTGTGTGTGTCTGTCCCTTTGTGTGTGTGTGTGTGTGTGTCCGTCCCTGTGTGTGTGTCTGTCCCTTTGTGTGTGTGTGTCTATCCCTGTGTGTGTGTGTTTGTCCCTTTGTGTGTGTGTGTGTGTGTCCATCCCTGTGTGTGTGTGTTTGTCCCTTTGTGTGTGTGTCCCCGTCCCTGTGTGTGTCCGTCCGTGTGTGTCTGTCCCTTTGTGTGTGTCCGTCCCTTTGTGTGTGTGTGAGTGTGTCTGTCCCTTTGTGTGTGTCCCCGTCCCTGTGTGTATGTCTCTCCCTGTGTGTATCACCTTGCCCACAGTGTTCCTATGTCTTGACGCAGCTGCTTCAGAACGTTCTGTGCGGGGAAGAAGATGGAAGAGGAGGCAGCGCCAGCATGGAGTCTGTGCGATAGACACAGGGAGGCACACTAAGGACGAAGGTAACACTTCCACATGATCTACACTAGTGTTATCTGTGGTTTTACATAGGACTGCAGGTAACACTACTACATTATTTAGCACTAGTGTTATCTGTGGTTTTACATAGGACTGCAGGTAACACTACCACAAGGTTAGCTCACACAGGGCGCCTGAACACCTAAGGCCGGCCCTGGCTGCGCACCCCAGCGCCAAGGGATGACGTCACTGATGTAATATGCCTCTTATATGTGGAGAGCGGTGATGTCACAGATGTAATATATTACTTATAAGTGATATATTACATCAGTGACATCACCACTCTCCACACATAAGTAATATATTACATCAGTGACATCACTGCTGTCCACATATACCGGTAAGTAATACATTACATCAGTGACATCACCGCTCATCACATATATGTGGAGAGCGGTGATGTCACTGATGTAATATATCGCCTATATGTGGACAGCGGTGATGTCACTGATGTAATATAACATTATATGTGGAGAGCGGTGATGTCACTGATGTAAAATATCACTTATATGTGGAGAGCGGTGATGTCACTGATGTAATATAACATTCTATGTGGAGAGTGTTCATGTCACTGATGCAATACAGCGCTCCAGATGGCGACCAAAATGGTCGCCAATGCGCCTTAAAATTTGCAGATGGCGACAAGACTTGTCATAGGCTACAGGCCTGAGGTCTATTTGGTAGTGAAATCCCAGCGCAGGCAGGCATGATGATGTCATCACGCCCGCCTGTGCCAGGACGCGGTGATTTTATGCAGTATTGAGTTTAGCCTTTTGGCCCGGCCCTCCAAAATATTTTCAGTTTCTCATGTGGCCCCATCGAAAAAATAATTGCCCACCCCTGGTATATACACTGCTCAAAAAAATAAAGGGAACACAAAAATAACACATCCTAGATCAGAGTTAATTAAATATTCTTCTAAAATACTTTGTTCTTTACATAGTTGAATGTGCTGACAACAAAATCACACACAAATTTAAAATGGAAATCTAATTTTTCAACCCATGGAGGTCTGCATTTGGAGTCACACTCAAAATTAAAGTGGAAAAACACACTACAGGCTGATCCAACTTTGATGTAATGTCCTTAAAACAAGTCAAAATGAGGCTCAGTAGTGTGTGTGGCCTCTACGTGCCTGTATGACCTCCCTACAACGCCTGTGCATGATCCTAATGAGGTGGCGGACGGTCTCCTGAGGGATCTCCTCCCAGACCTGGACTAAAGCATCTGCCAACTCCTGGACAGTCTGTGGTGCAACGTGACGTTGGTGGATAGAGCGAGACATGATGTCCCAGATGTGCTCAATTGGATTCAGGTCTGGGGAACGGGCGGGCCAGTCCATAGCATCAATGCCTTTGTCTTGCAGGAACTGCTGACACACTCCAGCCACATGAGGTCTAGCATTGTCTTGCATTAGGAGGAACCCAGGGCTAACCGCACCAGCATATGGTCTCACAAGGGGTCTGAGGATCTCATCTCGGTACCTAATGGCAGTCAGGCTACCTCTGGCGAGCACATGGAGGGCTGTGCGGCCCTCCAAAGAAATGCCACCCCACACCATTACTGACCCAATTCCAAACCAGTCATGCTGGAGGATGTTGCAGGCAGCAGAACGTTCTCCACGGCGTCTCCAGACTCTGTCACGTCTGTCACATGTGCTCAGTGTGAACCTGCTTTCATCTGTGAAGAGCACAGGGCGCCAGTGGCGAATTTGCCAAACTTGGTGTTCTCTGGCAAATGCCAAACGTCCTGCACGGTGTTGGGCTGTAAGCACAACCCCCACCTGTGGACGTCGGGCCCTCATATCACCCTCATGGAGTCTGTTTCTGACCGTTTGAGCAGACACATGCTCTGGCAGTGCTCCCCCTATTCCTCCTTGCACAAAGGCGGAGGTAGCGGTCTTGCTGCTGGGTTGTTGCCCTCCTACGGCCTCCTCCACGTCTCCTGATGTACTGGCCTGTCTCCTGGTAGCGCCTCCATGCTCTGGACACTACGCTGACAGACACAGCAAACCTTCTTGCCACAGCTCGCATTGATGTGCCATCCTGGATAAGCTGCACTACCTGAGCTACTTGTGTCAGTTGTAGACTCCGTCTCATGCTACCACTAGAGTGAAAGCACCGCCAGCATTCAAAAGTGACCAAAACATCAGCCAGGAAGCATAGGAACTGAGAAGTGTCTGTGGTCAGCACCTGCAGAACCACTCCTTTATTGGGGGTGTCTTGCTAATTGCCTATAATTTCCACCTGTTGTCTATCCCATTTGCACAACAGCATGTGAAATTGATTGTCACTCAGGGTTGCTTCCTAAGTGGACAGTTTGATTTCACAGAAGTGTGATTGACTTGGAGTTACATTGTGTTGTTTAAGTGTTCCCTTTATTTTTTTGAGCAGTGTATATACATGAATATATGTATACACATACACACACATGTAAAAGTAGAAAGAGACGTAAATATATATTAGATAAAAATGTATTAGATAAAAAATATGTATACATAAAACTAGAAATAAAATAAGGTGGAATAAAATAAATATAGACTGTTATCCTAAATAGATCAATAGTTGGTATATTCTAGTGTTTCGTTCAAACCAAATGGGGACAGAGTGTTAAGAAGATAAATCCTGTACATCTCCTTACGGGACAACTGCTGATACGACTGAGGGACCCATTCCAGTGGAGTGACTTTTAAAAGAGTGGCGTCACTATTATGGTGTTCAAAAAAGTGTCTCGACACACTGTGTGTGCAGACTTTTCGGTTGATATTAGAGCGATGTTCATTCATTCGCTCTCTCAAACACTGTTTGGTCCTTCCTACATAGCTTAGTTTACAGGGAAATTCTAATAGATATATGAAGTTCTTTGTACTGCAATCCATAGTGTGTTTTAAGAGGAATATTTCATCGGACCCTGGAATACTGATTGTTTTCCTTTTATGGCTTATGATCTGGCAGCATTTGCATCTTTTACTAAAACATTTAAAAGACCCTCTATTGTTGTGTTGGTGGGAGTTAGTCGATTACCCTTCTCTCTTTTCTTGAGATAAGGATGTGACGGGGCCAATATATTTTTTAGGGTAGGAGCCCTTCTAAAGGTAACGGTCGGACCAGGAGGCAATGCATCTTTCAAAACTGGATCTTTTGAAAGAAAATTCCAATGTTTGGTTAAAATTTTCCTAATTTGTGACTGTCTATTACTATATCGAGTAATGAGATTGACCTGAAGGTCACTGCTGGAACTTGATTTGATCATTTTTGGTTGTAAAGCTGTTTCTTGATCTATTCTCAGGGCTCTCTCCATCGATCCTTTGATTAAGGTTTTTGGGTAGCCTTTATCTTTGAAACACTTTGCGAGAATAGATAACTGGGTTTTCAGGGTTTTTTCATTAGAGCAATTCCTCCTAATACGCTTCATTTGGCTAAAAGGAATGTTTTTCTTCCATTTAGCATGATGACAACTAGTATATTCTAAATAGCTATTAGTGTCCACCTTTTTGAAGTGTGTCTCTGTGATTATCTTTTTAGATTCTATTTTAAGATGGATGTCTAAGAAGGTTGCCTTGTTGCCTTCAGAAGGAAGCCTCTTCTATGTTGCACAAGAAAGACTGCAAACAGTTTTCTGAAAACAAGCAGACTGAGGACATGGATTACTAGATCCAAGATAAACTTATTTGGTTCAGATGGTGTCAAGCGTGTGTCGCGGCAACCAGGTGAGGAGTACAAAGACAAATGCATATTGCCTACAGTCAAGCATGGTGGTGGAAGTATTATGGTTTGGGGCTGCATGAGTGCTGCTGGCTCTGGGGAGCTACAGTTCATTGAGGGAACCATGAATGCCAACATGTACTGTTACATACTGAAGCATAGAATGATCCCCTCCTTTCAGAAACTGGCCCGCAGGGCAGTATTCCAACATGACAACAACCCCAAACACACCTCCAAGACGACCACTGCCTTGCTAAAGAAACTGAGGGTAAAGGTGCTGTACTTGCCAAGCATTTCTCCAGACCTAAACCCTATTGAGCATCTGTGGGGCATCCTCAAATGGAAAGTGGAGGAGTGCAAGGTCTCTAACATCCAACAGCTCTGTGAAGTCATCATGGAAGAGGATTCCAATGGCAACTTGTGACGCTCTAGTGAACTCCATGCCCAAGAGAGTTAAGGCAATGCTGGAAAATAATGGTGGTCACACAAAATATTTACATTTTGGTAACAATTTGGCCATTTTCACTTAGGGGTGTACTCACTTTTGTTGCCAGTTGTTTAGACATTGATGGCTGTTTGATGAATTATTTTGAGGGCACACCAAATTTACAAGATGTACACTGACTACTTTACATTGTATCAAAGGGTTATATCTTCAGTGTTGTCCCATGAAAAGATATAACAAAACATTTACAAAAGTGTGAGGGTCGGGGTGTACTCACTTTTGTGAGATACTTTATGTTCTAAAGCCTTTTGTGGCGTGTATAAGTGGAAAAAAATTAGAGCCTGTATTAGTGGGAAAAAAGGGCTTATTAGCCGTTGTCTGGTGAAGCGAGAAAATTGCTGACTTTTTTGGGGTGTTTTAATTTCCTTTTTATTTATTTATTTGATCTAACAGTATGTCAGACAGAGAAGTGCCAGGCCCTGCACAGAGGAGTGGCAGAGGCCTAAATGTTTCTGGCACAGGCACAGGTTGCAGCAGAGTAAGGGGGCGCGGCAGCAGGAGTCACAGCGAAAGGCCTGAGCTCCCGGTGTCTAGCGATCGTGTCTTTACCAGCAACCCAGCGGTTCTTGAATGTTTGATTCGGTCATCAGACACCCCCAGGCCCCAGGACGAGCTACTAGAGGACAGTCAGCAGCTACAATTCACAGTGCCCCTCCAGCATACCACATGTGAAGGGCTCGGTGGTGTCACGCTGTTCTGCACCTCGTTTGTCTGGGCGAACTGAGTCACACAGGGGAGGAACTGCTTCACGACAACTCAAAATCGGAACCATGGTGACCGACAACAGGAAGAACATGGTGTCGGCGCTGCGTCAAGGACGGCTGAGTCATGCGCTCTGCATGGTACACGTTTTTAATCTGGTTGTCAAGCTGTTCCTGAAGTCTTCCACCCATCTGAAAGACATTCTAAAAATGGCCAGGAAACTTTGCATGCACTTCAGCCACTCGTACACCACAAAGCACACCCTCCTTGAGCTGCAGTGGCAGAACAGCATCCCCCAACATTGGCTGATATGCAACGTTTCCACCCGTTGGAATTCCACCGTCCATGTGTTGGACCGACTATACGAACAGAGAAAGACCATAAACGATTTTTGATGATCCAAGTGGACAGGAGTACTCCCCTGTGTAACTTTGTTGTTAGCCAGTGGCAGCTCATGCGTGATACCTGCCGTTTGCTCAGGCCCTTTGAGGAGGCCACGTTATTTGTCAGTCGGCAGGACTACGGGATGAACAACGTCATTCCACTGCTTCATGTCCTGGAACAGATGCTAGTAAATCTGGCTGGAGACATGGTGCCTAGATCTCACGGCCACATGAGCCCTGAGCGGGCTGAACTGGAGGAGGAGGAGGACATTGGAGCACAAGCAATGTGTAGAGAAATGGGTGGTTTTTCTACACAGGTGACAGGAAAACAGGAGCAGCCAGAGGAGCTACAGGGCGATGAGGAAGACGAGGCAGAGGACCCTGGCAGTATGCAGTGAAGATGAGGCAGGGAGTCCTTCTGAGTCACTTGCGCAAATGGCTCGCTGCATGCTCACTTGCTTGGGTAATGACAGCTGAATTCTCACTATTCGGCAGAGGGATGACTTCTGGCTCTCCACCTTGTTGGACCCTCGCTACCGGTCCAAAATGGCGGTCTTTTTTAAACCTGCTGAAAAGGAGGACAAACTGAACTACTATAGAGACATCATATGTAGTCAGTTGGCCGCTGCCTATCTGGGCCATTATCTATCCTCTCGCAGGTCTGACCGGGGGGGCCCTCTGTACTCACGTTCCATAGCTGCTGGAGAGGAGTGGGGTTGGGTGGCAGGAGCAGTACCAGCTCCATCAGCAGCAGCCTGAGTCTACAGTCGCTGATGAGCAGCTTTCTTCACCAGCATAGAGAAGAAACTACTCACCAGCAGCTAGACGTAGAGCAGAATCTGCACCAGCAGGTGGTGGCATACTTGGACAGCACCCTGCCAGCTGTCATTGAAGATCCACTGGACTACTGGGCAGCCAAACTGGATTTGTGGCCGAAACTGGACGAGTTTGCCCTGGAAAAGCTGTCTTGCCTGGCCAGTAGTGTGGCATCAGAGCGGGTGTTTAGTGTGGCGGGGGCCATGGTTACCCCAAGAAGTACTCTCCTGTCCACCCAAAATGTGGAGAGACTGACCTTTGTCAAGATGAATCAGGCGTGGATCAGCCAGGATTTCCACCCACCAATTCCTGATGCATCAGACTAGATCATCCCTGGTGCCACACCAACACTTTGACAAAAGAGACCGGTTTATTTTGGCTACCTGCCTCAGCTACTATTCTGATGCTGCCACCCGCCTGATGCCACACATCTGATGCCAAGTGCTCCTTCTTTCACCCACCATCTTCAGCGGGTACTGGTATTGCCATCCACCTCCACACTATGTCACCTTGCCACTCTGTGGTCTCCTCATGCTGCTGCCACCTCCACACTATGTTACCTTGCCACTCTGCGGCCTCCTGATGCTGCTTCCATCTCTACACTATGTCACCTTGCCACTCTGTGGTATTCTCATGCTGCTTTCACCTCCACACTATGTCACCTTGCCACTCTGTGGTCTCCTGATGCTGCTGCCACCTCTACATTATGTCACCTTGCCATTCTGTGGTCTCCTGATGCTGCTTCCACCTCCACACTGTGTCACCTTACCACTCTGTAGTCTCCTGATGCTGCTGTCACCTCCACACTATGTCACCTTGCCACTCTGTGGTCTCCTGATGTTGCTGCCACCTCCACACTATGTCACCTTGCCACTCTGTGGTCTCCTGATGCTGCTGCCACCTCCACACTATGTCACCTTGCCACTCTGTGGTCTCTTGATGCTGCTGCCACCTCCACACTATGTCACCTTGCCACTCTGTGGCCTCCTGATGCTTCTGCTGCCACCTCCACACTGTCATTGTGCCACCCTATGGCCTCCTCCTGATGCTGCTGCCACCACCTCCACACTGTCATTATGCCACTCTGTGGCCTCTTAATGATGCTGCTGCCACCTCCACACTCTGTCATTGTGCCACCCTGTGGCCTCCTCCTGATGCTGCTTCTGCTGCCACCTCCACACTGTCATTGTGCCACCCTGTGGACTCCTCCTGATGCTGCTGCTGTCACGTCCACTCTCTGTCATTGTGCCACTCTGTGGTCTCCTGATGATGCTGCTGCCACCTTCACACTCTGTTATTGTGCGACCCTGTGGCCTCCTCCTAATGCTGCTGCTGACACCTCCACACTCTGTTATTGTGCCACTATGTGACCTCCTGATGGTGCTGCCACCTCCACACTTTCATTGTGCCACCCTGTGGCCTCCTCCTGATGCTGTCGCTGCCACCATCTCCACACTCTGTCATTGTGCCACTCTGTGGCCTCCTGATGCTGCCGGCACCTACACACTGTCATTGTGCCACTCTGTGGTCTCCTCCTGATGCTGCTGCTGCCGCCACATCCACACACTGTCATTGTGCCACTCTGTGGACTTCTCATGCTGTTCCCACCCTCCCCACTTCATAACTGGGCCACTATTTTGCCTTTCGGCCTGGCTGACATCATAATTTATTTGACCCTTCTTCTGATCTGTCAGAGGGAAGGAAAAATAAGACGCACAACGGATCCTGTCTATGTAAGAGCTGTAAGGCCTGCATGACATGGTTCCAATTTTGCATCAGAATTGGCTTATGATTTGGTAGCCAAAAGCAGGAGTGGGTACAAAACACAGAAGACATGGAAATATTCTATTCATGTGTCATCTCTGTTTTGGATCGACTCCTGATTTTTTGGCTTTAGCAATACTGATGGATTACTGACCAAATGCTGACCTAGTGAAGGCGGATGCTCCACAGACACTGCGATGTCAACGACGAGCAGGAAAACAATGAAGGGAAGGCTGTGCTTGCATGGCATGCGGCCTTCTCTTCTACCAGCTGATCGCCAGGGTGCCAAGTGTCGTTATGGGGGTTATCTTGGAAAACCCCTTTAAACCTGCCTTAATCACTGCCTCACTCTTCAGGGAACCCTGCCTTGCATCTTGAAATTCATTACAACCAAGGGCACCCTAAACTACCACCAGCCAGGAGAATCTCAGAACCAGGGTGTGCCCAGAAGGGAAAAAAGGTGCTCCCTTCCCATCACGCCACAGCCCAGAGTGAATAACTACTACCTTCATTATTGCTACTACTACTATTATCCTCTCCCCTTTCCTGGGCCTGCTGCATCCAGAAAAAGACTATGTTTAATATAACCTGTCTGCAAAACTAACCCAAACCAAAATATACCAGCAGTGAAAAACTATAAGGAAAAAAGATAGAGTAGGTAAAATACAAATAAAAGCAGCCAAACTGGAGACAGAGATATTCTTTGCCAAAGAGAGTAAAAATAACAGAAAAAAAGGTTCTTTAATCATATAAATGGTAAAAAGTATAAATATGAAGGTGTCGGTCCTTTACAGTTGCAGAGAGTGATGAGAAGAAAGCATCAGATGAAATGCAGAATGTAAATATACAGTACAGGAAGATGTGCTGAGCTGCCTTCATCATCTATTGCCAATGAAAGATCCAGTGTCATCCTGCTCAGCTTTGTAATAGAGTTTTTTCCATTGTAATCCTGCATGTGATGATGAGATGACTGCTGAGCCTACAAAGGTGAAAATTGACCTCTAGAAAACAGGTGTCAGAATTCAAACAATACAGTATGTCCAATTGTGATACTATGCATATTATACTGTAGGCTTAGTTTTGGTCACATAAGCAGATATGACACTGCTTCTACCACCCTTGGTACAGAAACATGCCTACAGTGGTCTGAAACCACATGGCCAGGTCTGGTCATACAGCACTCTCCTCGGAAGTCCCATGTAATACAGAAGTCCATTGCGGGATCAAGACGTAGGAACCGGTCTGACATCTCTCCGTAAGATTTTCAGGGTCACCGCCTTTTCAGTGATGAACACTGGTTGGATCCAATTCCTCTCCATAGTCCTCCTTCAGATCTGAGTGGCATTGTCGGTCCCTACAGGTTCTCTGTTCTCTCAGTTACCCACACTCTACTCTACTCCTCAAGCCAAACCAAAAAGGCACAGTACCTACAAAATATGTGTGTTAACAACACATTGGCATAACCTGTAAACACAAAATGAATTTCTAGTTAGTTTCACTGGTGCAATACAGTTCAACTACACAACAACTTCAGGGGGTCAGCTCAAATGCACTTTTGTGTAAGGGGTGCTGGTCAATTCTTTAACTTATGCAGAAATACCCCCTTGCGTGAAAGTGGTTGATCAGTAGTGGGTATGTGCCAGTCATGAGACATGCATATCAAATGACTTGATAAACTATTTTGGCAGGTACTTCCTGCCATGTCAAGTTCTCAACCTTAATCTCATCCAATGTTGCAATTTAGCCTTGGGCTACCAACAAGATTAAAGAGATTTGTGTAAGTAGAAAACACGTGCATGAAAGGAAATGTTTTCTTTTTACAAACTGTGTTATTTGTCTAATAAATTCATAGGTATAAGACTAGATTTTGGATTTCTGCCCAGAGAAAATCATCTTGAATTTAGTTTTTTGGAACAGTCAGGAAAAATGCATGGTGGAAGGTAGAAAAGCTCACGCACAGTCTGCTTTTAATTTATTCTCTGAGATTCTGTAAGCAATGCATCTATGGTCAAGGAAATGAGACAAGTAAATGCTACGCACATACAAAGTATATTCAGCCTTGAATTTGTATCCGTTGCTTGAAGAAAGAAGAAAATATTCCCCACATGGTCAGGTAGGACAAGTCTTTAAAATAATAAAATAAAGCCAACCAGGGAAAATTATTTATGGGGACATTACAGGGATTGTTTGCTTTTGTTATATTAAAGACTTATAATCAGGATAGGTCATCAATATCAGATTGGTGGGGGCCCAACTGCAGGCACCCCTGCTGATCAGCTGTGTTAAGAGAATGCAGAGTTCGTACGAGTGCTGCCTTCTCTTAACTGTTTACCTGCGTGATAGCCACATTGCAGAGGTGAACAGTGTAGTAACAGCTCCGCTATCACACTCACTTCAATGGGACGGCTCATTGCTATTCAAGTCACCCGTACATACTAAATGATAAAACACTCGGTAACACTGACATGGAAAAGGATCTAGGAATTTTAATAAACAGCAAACTAAGCTGCAAAAACCAGTGTCAGGCAGCTGCGGCAAAGGCCAATAAGATAATGGGTTGCATCAGAAGGGGCATAGATGCCCGTGATAAGAACATAGTCCTACCACTTTACAAATCGCTAGTCAGACCACACATGGAGTACTGTGTACAGTTCTGGGCTCCTGTAAACAAGGCAGACATAGCAGAGCTGGAGAGGGTCCAGAGGAGGGCAACTAAAGTAATAACTGGAATGGGGCAACTACAGTACCCTGAAAGATTATCAAAATTAGGGTTATTCACTTTAGAAAAAAGACGACTGAGGGGAGATCTAATTACTATGTATAAATATATCAGGGGTCAGTACAGAGATCTATCCCATCATCTATTTATCCCCAGGACTGTGACTGTGACGAGGGGACATCCTCTGCGTCTGGAGGAAAGAAGGTTTGTACACAAAGATAGAAAAGGATTCTTTACGGTAAGAGCAGTGAGACTATGGAACTCTCTGCCTGAGGAGGTGGTGATGGTAAGTACAATAAAGGAATTCAAGAGGGGCCTGGATGTATTTCTGGAGCGTAATAATATTACAGGCTATAGCTACTAGAGAGGGGTCGTTGATCCAGGGAGATAGTCTGATTGCCTGATTGGAGTCAGGAAATAATTTTTTATTCCCCTAAAGTGGGGAAAATTGGCTTCTACCTCACAGTTTTTTTTTTTGCCTTCCTCTGGATCAACTTGCAGGATAACAGGCCGAACTGGATGAACAAATGTCTTTTTTCGGCCTTATGTACTATGTTACTATGTTACTAAGTGAATACTACAGAGCCATCCCACTGAAGTGAATGGGGATGGTGGAGCTGAAATTACACTGCTCACTGCTGCAATATCGATACAGAGTAGGTTAGCAGTGAAGAGAAGGCTTCACTCATACGCAGGGGTGGGATTAACATTTTTAACAACAGGTTCCCTACTCAACGGCAGACACACTGCATCACTCTTGTTTGCTGATTGGATGGATAACCCTGTGGGAGTACATGTCTTTCACTATTTATATGTTGGTATCACCACTTATGTTTTATGCTTGACAAAGGCTATATCTAGCCGAAACGTTGCAATTTTTGTACCGCACCTTGGAAGTCTGAATAAAGAAGTTTATGGAGATGCTGCTGTAGCTCACATTTTTCCACTACGTTCATCTTGACCTCCTTGGATCTGGGGTCGTTTGGCTCAGCTGCTGCATTCCACAACCCTAGCTCTGGTAAACCTGCTTTTGTGTGCTGCTCTTAACCTTTGTTTTGCGGCTATCCTGAGGAAAGGTCATTAACCACTTAAGGACCACAGGTTTATACCCCCCTAAAGACCAGGCCCTTTTTTACAAATCGGCACTCCACAACTTTAGCGGTTTATTGCTCGGTCATGCAACTTACCACCCAAATGAATTTTACCTCCTTTTCTTCTCACTAATAGAGCTTTCATTTGGTGGTATTTCATTGCTGCTGACATTTTTACTTTTTTTGTTATTAATCGAAATTTAACGATTTTTTTTGCAAAAAAATGACATTTTTCACTTTCAGTTGTAAAATTTTGAAAAAAAAAGGAGATCCATATATAAATTTTGCTCTAAATTTATTGTTCTACATGTCTTTGATAAAAAAAAAATGTTTGGGTAAAAAAAAAATGGTTTGGGTAAAAGTTATAGCGTTTACAAACTATGGTACAAAAATGTGAATTTCCGCTTTTTGAAGCAGCTCTGACTTTCTGAGCACCTGTCATGTTTCCTGAGGTTCTACAATGCCCAGACAGTACAAACACCCCACAAATGACCCCATTTTGGAAAGTAGACACCCTAAGGTATTCGCTGATGGGCATAGTGAGTTCATAGAACTTTTTATTTTTTGTCACAAGTTAGCGGAAAATGATGATTTTATTTTTTATTTTTTTTCTTACAAAGTCTCATATTCCACTAACTTCTGACAAAAAATAAAAGCTTCCATGAACTCACTATGCCCATCAGCGAATACCTTGGGGTCTCTTCTTTCCAAAATGGGGTCATTTGTGGGGTAGTTATACTGCCCTGGCATTCTAGGGGCCCAAATGTGTGGTAAGGAGTTTGAAATCAAATTCTGTAAAAAATGGCTGGTGAAATCCGAAAGGTGCTCTTTGGAATGTGGGCCCCTTTGCCCACCTAGGCTGCAAAAAAGTGTCACACATGTGGTATCTCCATATTCAGGAGAAGTTGGGGAATGTGTTTTGGGGTGTCATTTTACATATACCCATGCTGGGTGAGAGAAATATCTTGGCAAAAGACAACTTTGTATAAAAAAATGGTAAAAGTTGTCTTTTGCCAAGATATTTCTCTCACCCAGCATGGGAATATGTAAAATGACACCCCAAAACACATTCCCCAACTTCTCCTGAATACGGAGATACCACATGTGTGACACTTTTTTGCAGCCTAGGTGGGCAAAGGGGCCCATATTCCAAAGAGCACCTTTCGGATTTCACTGGTCATTTTTTACAGAATTTGATTTCAAACTCCTTACCACACATTTGGGCCCCTAGAATGCCAGGGCAGTATAACTACCCCACAAATGACCCCATTTTGGAAAGAAGACACCCCAAGGTATTCGTTGATGGGCATAGTGAGTTCATGGAAGTTTTTATTTTTTGTCACAAGTTAGTGGAATATGAGACTTTGTAAGAAAAATAAATAAATAAAAAAAAATCATCATTTTCCACTAACTTGTGACAAAAAATAAAAACTTCCATGAACTCACTATGCCCATCAGCGAATACCTTGGGGTGTCTTCTTTCCAAAATGGGGTCACTTGTGGGGTAGTTATACTGCCCTGGCATTCTAGGGGCCCAAATGTGTGGTAAGGAGTTTGAAATCAAATTCTGTAAAAAATGACCAGTGAAATCAGAAAGGTGCTCTTTGGAATATGGGCCCCTTTGCCCACCTAGGCTGCAAAAAAGTGTCACACATCTGGTATCGCCGTATTCAGGAGAAGTTGGGGAATGTGTTTTGGGGTGTCTTTTTACATATACCCATGCTGGGTGAGAGAAATATTTCGGCAAAAGACAACTTTTCCCATTTTTTTATACAAAGTTGGCATTTGACCAAGATATTTCTCTCACCCAGCATGGGTATATGTAAAATGACACCCCAAAACACATTCCCCAACTTCTCCCTAGTACGGCGATACCAGATGTGTGACACTTTTTTTGCAGCCTAGATGCGCAAAGGTGCCCAAATTCCTTTTAGGAGGGCATTTTTAGACATTTGGATACCAGACTTCTTCTCACGCTTTGGGGCCCCTAGAATGCCAGGGCAGTATAAATACCCCACATGTGACCCCATTTTGGAAAGAAGACATCCCAAGGTATTCAATGAGGGGCATGGCGAGTTCATAGAATTTTTTTTTTTTGGCACAAGTTAGCGGAAATTTATCTTTTTTATTTTTTTCTCACAAAGTCTCCCTTTCCGCTAACTTGGGACAAAAATTTCAATCTTTCATGGACTCAATATGCCCCTCACGGAATACCTGGGGATGTCTTCTTTCCGAAATGGGGTCACATGTGGGGTATTTATACTGCCCTGGCATTCTAGGGGCCCTAAAGCGTGAGAAGAAGTCTGGAATATAAATGTCTAAAAAATTTTACTCATTTGGATTCCGTGAGGGGTATGGTGAGTTCATGTGAGATTTAATTTTTTGACACAAGTTAGTGGAATATGAGACTTTGTAAGAAAAAAATAATAATTTCCGCTAACTTGGGCCAAAAAAATGTCTGAATGGAGCCTGACAGGGGGGTGATCAATGACAGGGGGGTGATCAATGACAGGGGGGGTGATCAATGACAGGGGGGGTGATCAATGACAGGGGGGGTGATCAATGACAGGGGGGGTGATCAGGGAGTCTATATGGGGTGATCACCACAGTCATTGATCACCCCCCTATAAGGCTCCATTCAGATGTCCGCATGATTTTTACGGATCCACTGATAGATGGATCGGATCCGCAAAACGCATACGGACATCTGAATGCAGCCTGACAGGGGGGGTGATCAATGACAGGGGGGTAATCAATGACAGGGGGGTGATCAGGGAGTCTATATGGGGTGATCACCACAGTCATTGATCACCCCCCCTGTAAGGCTCCATTCAGACGTCCGTATGCGTTTTGCGGATCCGATCCATCTATCAGTGGATCCGTAAAAATCATGCGGACATCTGAATGGAGCTTTACAGGGGGTTATCAATGACAGGGGGGTAATCAATGACAGGGGGGTGATGAGGGAGTCTATATGGGGTGATCACCACAGTCATTGATCACGCCCCTGTAAGGCTCCATTCAGACGTCCGTATGCGTTTTGCGGATCCGATCCATCTATCAGTGGATCCGTAAAAATCATGCGGACGTCTGAATGGAGCTTTACAGGGGTGTGATCAATGACAGGGGGGTGATCAGGGAGTCTATATGGGGTGATCACCACAGTCATTGATCACGCCCCTGTAAGGCTCCATTCAGACGTCCGTGTGCGTTTTGCGGATCCGATCCATCTATCAGTGGATCCGTAAAAATCATGCGGACATCTGAATGGAGCTTTACAGGGGGTTATCAATGACAGGGGGGTAATCAATGACAGGGGGGTGATCAGGGAGTCTATATGGGGTGATAACCACAGTCATTGATCACGCCCCTGTAAGGCTTCATTCAGACGTCCGTGTGCGTTTTGCGGATCCGATCAATCTATCAGTGGATCCGTAAAAATCATGCGGACATCTGAATGGAGCTTTACAGGGGGGTGATCAATGACAGGGGGGTAATCAATGACAGGGGGGTGATCAGGGAGTCTATATGGGGTGATCAGGGGTGATCAGGGGCTAATAAGGGGTTAATAAGTGACGGGGGGGGGGTGTAGTGTAGTGTAGTGGTGCTTGGTGCTATTTTACTGAGCTACCTGTGTCCTCTGGTGGTCGATCGAAACAAAGGGGACCACCAGAGGACCAGGTAGCAGGTATATTAGACGCTGTTATCAAAACAGCGTCTAATATACCTGTTAGGGGTTAAAAAAAACACATCTCCAGCCTGCCAGCGAACGATCGCCGCTGGCAGGCTGGAGATCAACTCTCTTACCTTCCGTTCCTGTGAGCGCGCGCGCCTGTGTGCGCGCGTTCACAGGAAATCTCGGCTCACGTGAGATGACGCCAATTGGCGTTAGCGTAGCCTGGGGGAGCCGCCGCGATGACGCCTTTCGGCGTTAGCGTGGCGGCAAGCGGTTAATACAGCAAAAGCGAACAATCCCCTTAAAGGGAATTAACCTGCAAGCAGCATGTTATAGAACAGGGAGAGCTGAGCAGATTGATATATAGTTTTGCACGGAAAGATTCAATAAAACTTGTATTTCATTCATTTCAATTCCTGCTCATTCTGGGCTTTGAAGTCCAGGAGGCGGTCTTATCAGTGATTGACAGCCTTCCCTCTATGGCTTTATATCACTGATAGGACCGCCTTCTCGACTTCAATGCCCAGAATGAGCAGAAATTTAAATGAATGAAATACAGGTTTTACTGAATCTTTCCCTGAAAAACTATACAGCAATCTGTAATGTTGCTGTGATAGTTGGACTTTATTGCCAGTAGATGATTTGGGGTTCTTTCTGGATGCATTGATCATTAAAGACTGATTATTTGTACTTAAAGGGGTTGTCTCACTTCAGTACATGACATTTATCATGTAAACAAAGTTAATACAAGGCACTTACTACTGTATTGCGATTGTCCATTTTTCTTCCTTTGCTGGCTTGATTAATTTTTCCATCGTTCCAGGGGTTACGGTCACCACTGCAGCGCAGGTACAAGGTGGCCAGAAAGGGAGCTGCTGCTGATGCGTGCCTATGCATTGTCCGAGTCACCCAAGCATGGCCACCTCTGCTGGATTGCAGGGTGGTCGTAACCACTGAAAAGCTGTGTATAATGTGATGGAAAAATTAATAAAGCCAGCAAAGGAGACAATATGGACAATCACAATACATTAGTAAGTGACTTGTATTAACTTTGTCTACATGATAAATGCCATTTATGAAATGAGACAGCCCCTTTAATACAGGCCTGGATTTTAAGCGAAAACAAAAGAAGCATTTGTCCTGGGAACTCCACTTTCCAGTTCCCAATATTGTTTCCCAGACAAAACATGTGGCATATTTGCGAAAACTGGTGTTTCCAAAGCCAGCCACACATTCAACAGCTGTTCAGTTGACATTTATCTTTTCCGACTCCCCCATACATGTACATGTGCGGTTTGTCTGAATGTGTATGTCTATTTAATAGAAGAGAGAATAGAGCTGTTGCCAGACACTTCTGATGGCTGCTCATTTCCAGGTAGAATGAAAGTACTGGGCAAAAATATTCACTTCACCTGATCCTTCACTCACCCAATACCAACTGTCAAGGGAGAGTCGGTAGCTCTCCATATACATCCATAGAATGTGTCCGCACCCGTTCCGCAATTATCTGGAACGGGTGCGGACCCATTCATTCTCTATAGGGCAGGAATGGATGCGGACAGCACTCCAGCATTTCTGGAGCGCAGCCCCGAGCTTCTGGTCCACATCTCCGGAAAAAAATAGAGCATGTCCTATTCTTGTCCTCAATTGCGGACAAGAATAGGCAGTTCTATGGGGGTGCCGGCCAGGTGTATTGCAGATCTGCAATTTGCGGATCCGCAATACACTACGGACGTGTGAATGGACCCTTAGACTGTGAACCAAATCCACCATTCCTCTTCTGACCCATTTTTACCAGGCAAACAGATCACTCCGGTTGGTTTACATCCTGCATGTGCTATCTGCTGTTGTATCCAACCAAACCCATGATACACTTCTTTTTCTGCTACATCTACAGCATTGCCCCTAAAGACACCCAGCTAATTTATAGCTCGTCCCACCAAACTAGTTACAGGGACACTCCCCCTATCACTGCCCCTGTTGCTGCTTTGACATGTCCATGGATATCATAGGAAATAAGAAATAGCTCCATTGACATGGTCATGTGAATACAGCCCAGAATGGAAGATAGGAGCAATAAGGGTGAAATATATATAAAAGGGTAAAATGCATTATAAAATGACAGCTACCTTAAAGGGAACCTGTGGTGTGGATATTTGATCTAACTAATTATATACAATCATTAACTACTAAAAAGTACCTTAGATGTATTCACTTATTGGTGTGACAAATGGTTACCTCATAATATACACACAAAGATGCCGCATTCTAATGAGCTGATTTGAGTCCAGCGTTTTTTTTAATTCAGAGCTATAGCCACTCCCCTGCACACCTTCTGCTGGTTCATATGGAAAAAACTGTCAATCAGCAGCAGGTAGGCGGGAAGAGTCAGGAGCTCATGAATATGCAGGACTCATCATTATGAGCTGGAGCTTTTCAATACAAGATGTTGTCAGATTGACTGGGTCAATTAAAGAAAGTGACCCAGCATTTTGCTAAGAGAATCAGTCACTTATTTATGTTGCCCTTAGTTAGGACACCATAAAACTGGTGAAAGGTTCCCTTTAATAAATGATTATTATAAAGGATGTTGATGCAAACTGGAAACCCCTTTAAAGAGCCTCTGTGAGCATGATCAACCCTATTATATCAGGCATACTTCCTGGTAGGGCTGATCATGGTGATCTTTTGTCTGTATGTTAAACAGCTGCAGAGATATCTGCATTTTTATTTATATAAAAATGAGCAAGTTGGAGCACCAAGGGGCAGGGCTGAATTCATGAAGAACTGCTTTTGTAATGCACCGGTGCTCTGCACCCCCCCTTCTCTTTGATTGACAGGGCTAGACATCACCATGCTGAGGGCAGAGCTGTGTCCTAGCATGTACATATCATATACAGTACTTCTACAGCCTCACCATAATGAGAAGAGTGGATTTCTATGCTAAAAAAGCTATTATATATTACTGGTTCATTCGCAGCCACAATACATGATTATAAAGAAACCAGTAATATTTATTAGCTTTCTAAGTATAGAAAAAACACAGTTCTAATGCTGTAGCCTGGTGGTCAGTCTTGTATTTAGGTATCCCAGGTTTTGATCTTGGGTGAGTCTTTAAGATTTCTTTTCTTCATATATATTTTCTCCCTCATTTAAGCCATAATAAAAGGCTATAGCCTACTATATTAAGAGGTATTCTATGCTTTCTATACATATTGCTGATTTCTTTATAATCATATATTGTACCTTTGAATAAACCAGTAATATGTTTTATGTTTCTAAGCACAAAAAATACTATTCTCTATATAGTAATGCTATAGCCTTTTTTATGGATTAAATTAGGGAGAGAAAAAAAATAACAAGAAAAAAAAATAGAAGTCTCTCCTGAGATTTGAACCTGGGATATCTTCATGCAAGTCTGAGCACTTACATGTACCTTCAGGCTATAACCTTATCATATGGAGAAAAGTGTTTTTTTGTAGTTACAAAGCTAACACATATTACTGGTTTCTTTATTAGGAAAAAATGAAGAAACTAAAGCTCATAAACGTCCAATGGTGAAAAAATTACAGTGAGCGGGGCCCGTGTAGTGGAATACAGTCACTGCACGGGCCCCGCTGTCATTATAAAAGCAGATGCCGGCCCCCAGCCCCTCCTCCCTCTCAGCTGATACACCCACCGCACGGCATCCCGGCGCCGCGTATCATTGAAAATTCGGCAAAATGCAGCATTCGCCCCATAAGACGCACTGCTATTTTCCCCCTACTTTTGGGGGGGGGAAAGTGTGTCTTATAGGGCGAAAAATACGGTAATTGTTTGAGGTAGGGCATTCCAGAGAACTGGTGTAGCTTGAGAGAAGTTTTGGAGATGGGAGTGAGAGGTTCAGATAACGGTGGGTGTCAGTTGTAACTCATTAGTTGAACGGAGAGCATGGGTAGGATGGTAGACAGAGATTAGGGAGGAGATGGGGGGAAGTGCAGCACTATGAAGAGCTTTGTGGGCAAGAATGAGGACTTTAAATTGAATCCTGTACTGTACTGGCAACCAGTGCAATAACTGGCACAGGATAGAGGTATCGGAGTAGCGGTTTAACAGATAGATAAGCCTGGCTGCTGCATTCAGGATAGATTAGAGAGGGTAGAGTCTGGTGAGGGGGTATATATTGTGCTTGTGAATAAACCAGCAATATGTATTAGCTTTCTAAGCATAGAAATCTACTCTTATCAATATTGTAAGGCTATAGTAAATAGTGTATATGATATGTACATGCTAGAACACAGCTCAGCCCTCATCATTCTGATGCCTAGTCCTTTGAGTCAAAGAGAAGAGGGAGTGTGCTGAGCATAGGGGTGTTACAAAAGCAGGATTAAGCCCCACCCCGCACCCTGGTGCTCCAACATGCTCATTTGCATGTGAATACATATGCAGATATCTCTGCAGCTGTTTAACATACAGACAAAAGAAAGACATAATTTCAATCAGCATGATCAACCCTACCAGGCAGTATCCCTATTTTAATAGCGTTGAACATGCTGCCAGAGGCTCTTTAAGTCTAGGCATTTTCTCTCTAAGTTTGAAAGCGCCTAGTTAAACCTGTGGGTACTCTGCTCTACTTCTACAACTGAATTTTGACAAATTTTGGTAGTATAGCCTAATTTCTAAAATCTTACATGAGCAATAATAATTTGTTATAACAAGAGGAGAAAACAGAACTGGATCGCACATCCACAATGCCTCTTTGAGTTGGACCTACTCTGACAAAAAAGTGCAGCACAATGCGGTGAAAAAGCGGCACTGCCCTAGTAGGCGGCAGGACCCAGGAGTCAAACAGCAACCCTGCTGTCTGACAATGCCACCCATGGCACTGGGTCCCACCAACCCACCAGCACAGTGCCACAAAAACAAAGGCCACCACGCAGTACTGTACCATGTGAACAGTTGTCAAACACAACATGTCCATTGCTATCAGGAACTGCAGGTCAATTACCACTTACATGCAGACTTCTGCGAAATTAAAACCACCTGTGCCGAAAGGGAGGAGTGCTGATACCAGTAATAAAAAATAAAAATTAAACATGCATATATTAAGGGGAGAAAAAAAGAACTGGATCACACATCCCCAATGCTATGCTTAGATCTAATAAAATTCACTTCTCAGTGCAATATTAAAGTGTACAGCCCCCTATACTGCATGCTGTACAAGAGGCATTAGTGTACATTTTGATCAAAAGGCATAAGCCCACTCACCACGCCATGGTTGCCTCTTTGAGTGGGACCTACTCTGACAAAAAGGCGCAGCACAATGCGGTGACAAAGCAGCAGTGCCCTAGTAGGCGGCAGGACCCAGGAGTCAAACAGCAACCCTGCTGTCTGACAATGCCACCCATGGCACTGGGTCACACCAACTCACCAGCACAGCGCCACAAAAACAAAGGCCGCCACGCAGTACTGCACCATGTGAACAGTTGTCTGAATATAAGTGGTAATTGACCCGCAGTTCCTGATAGCAGTGGACATGTTGTTTTAGACAACTGTTCACATGGTGCAGTACTGCGTGGTGGCCTTTGTTTTTGTGGCGCTGTGCTGGTGGGTCAGTGGGACCCAGTGCTATGGGTGGCATTGTCAGATAGCAGGGCTGCTGTTTGACTCCTGGGTCCTGTCGCCCACTAGGACAGTACCGCTTTGTCACCGCACTGTGCTGCGCCTATTTGTCAGAGTAGGTTCCACTCTAAGAGGCAACCTTGACGTGGTGAGTGGGCTTATGCCTCTTGTACGGCATGCAATATGGGGGTTGTACACTTTAATATTACGCTGAGAAGCAAGTTGAATTAGAGTAAAGCATTGCATTGTGGATGTGCAATCCAGTTCTGCTTCTCCCCTTGATATAGTTTATAATTTGTTATAACTTTGGTATGTGGGGTATATGAGGCCATTAGTTATACACAAAGCAATGTGATGTAAAGTATGTACTGCAAATGTTCAGAACTACAAACAGCATGCATTTCCATTTAACAGTGCATCTGCCTGTACAATAATATGTTTTCTACAGAAAATTGTTCCCATTTATACAAAATCGCTGTTAAATTGCTGTTAAAATGGATTTACAATGTAACCTTATTCCACTCTATTTTTACTCTTTTTTCAATGCAAAATTATATCAGGTTAACATTATATGTAATGGAATGTGGTTTATAGTCATCTTACCTAGTAATTCCAAGGATAAGAAAACATGGTCTCTGGTATTCACCATTAAACTATTGTCATAGGTTCTGTGGTAAAGTGTATGGAAAAGTCTTGGAAGGGGTGTGTATCTCACCCAGGTTCCTCAACTGGGTGAGGTAAGTAATATCCATAAAAGCTAAAGTGGTTTCAGCAAGGTGTAGCTTGCTGAGACAGTTTTGTTTAAAAGCTCAAGGGCTGGATTTTATTTGGACTGGGAAGGTAGGTTTGGTAGTGGGACCTCCCCATTCCACCCCATTCCAAGGCAGGTAGATAGCCAGCTGGGATCGTTATGGTGAAATAAAAGCATATCCCAGGCTGTCAGTCTAGGAGAGTTATGCCTGGAAGAAGTCTAGGAAGCTGTCTGCATTGCTGGCTAGAGATGCTGGAGCCTCTGTGTGTGATCTGAGCTCAATTGGTGAGCTAGAAACTAATCTGTATTAGTTAGAACCCAGACGGGCAGGAGTTTATTTTGTTTGGCTTTTGTTTTGTGGAACTTCCCATTGTTTTGGAAATTGTTGGAGAAGAAAGACACTTCTGTAGCAGACTTGTGCAGAACTTGTGCCTATCCCTTTAATTGAAGGTGTGAGGGAGATGCACCTGGAACACTATGATATAAGTGAAATTACCATTGAAAACAATGGTGCCGATAAGGTGCAAAGTGAACATGTCAAATTAACTGAACTGCCTAAGGAAAATGTGGGGCCAGATGATGATAATGTCACACCCCCTTTCCGTTGCAGGTGTTAGCGGGGGAAGAGGAAGCTTCCCCATCTGGGTAAAATGTGTTGGACTTAGCAGTGTCTCGAAGTAACTTTGGTACAGAGCAATTGAGAGACCCCACTCTCGTTACTACAGGCAACCAGAGGAACCAGAAGCTGACCAGAAATTTCCACATTTTGCCATGAATGGAAACCTACTGTATCGAGTTACTAAATGCAATGGCGAAATTGTGGAGCAGCTTCTGGTACCAAAACCCTATCTCTGTATGGTACTAGATCTCACACATAATCACTTACTTGGGGGTCATTTGGGCACTAGCAAAACACAAGAGGGGATACTGCAGCAGTTTTACTGGCCCAGTGTGTTCAGAGAGGTGGACGAATTTTGTAGGTCTTGCCCGACCTGCCAGATAACTAGCCCCCAGCCACATTTTCATAGTCCTTTAGTCCCTCTTCCCATCACTGAGGTACCTTTTGAAAGAATTGCAATGGATTTGGTGGGTCCCATTGTTAAGTTGGCTAGGGGTCACCAGTTGTGTTGGACTATGCCACTTGGTACCCGGAAGCTGTTCCCCTACGAAGCATGGCGGCCAAAAATGTTGCCCGGGAGTTGTTTTTCATGTTCTCCTGCACAGGAATGCCTAAAGAAATTATAAACAGACCTGGGTACCCCCTTTATGTCAAAGGTCATGAAAGAATTATGTAAATTGTTGAAAATCATCCAAATACGTACATCCGTGTATAACCCCCAGACAGACGGGTTGGTCAAATTAACAAGACCCTGAAGCAGATGTAAACAAAAAGTGTTAGAAAAGGATGGTCAGGACTGGGACTGCCTCCTACCCTACCTTATGTTTTCCATCAGACAGATGCCCCAGGCTTCTACAGGGTTTTCGCCATTCGAGTTAGTATATGGGCGTCACTCATGGGGTTTACTAGATGTGGCAAAAGAAACCTGGGAGACCGAGGCTACTCCGTATAAAAGCGCCATCGAACATGTGGCTCAAATGCAAGACAGGATAGTGACCATGATGCCCATAGTTAAAGAGCATCTGCAAAGAGCTCAGAATGCTCAAAGCAGAATCTTCAACAGATTGGCCAGGGTAAGGGGCTTTAATCCTGGGGACAGAGTCCTTAATTCCCACTGTAGAGAGTATGTTTCTGGCAAAGTGGCAGGGTCCCTATGAGATTGTGGAAAAAGTAGGCGAGGTGAACTATAAGGTGCACCAACCAGGAAGGAGAAAACCCTTCCAGATTTACCACGTAAATCTGATCAAGCGGTGGAAAGATCGGGAATCCTTAGCGGCCACACAGACCATGACTAAGGAGGTGTCGCAACCAATTCCCCCGGTAAAAATTAGTGAGGCATTGTCAGGGCACCAGAAACAAGAAGTAACAGAGTTTCTGCAGAAAAATAGAAGGAGGTTTTCTGACCTACCAGGCCGTACCTACCTGATAAAACATTATGTGAGAACAGAGACCCACAGTAAGGTGAATCTAAAGCCCTACAGTATACCAGAAGCGCACAGAAAACCAGTATCCTGGGAGGTCAAGCACATGCTTGAATTAGAGGTCATTGAGGAATCTACTAGTGAGTGGTCGAGCCCTATTGTATTAATCCCGAAGCCCAATGGGACTTGGAGGTTCTGTAATGATTTTCGGAAGCTAAATGAGGTGTCAAAATTTGATGCGTACCCTATGTCCAGAGTAGAGGAACTAATTGAGAGGCTTGGGAAAGCAAGGTACATCACGACCCTTGACTTCACAAAGGGTTATTGGCAGATACCCTTGTCAGATGGGGCATTCTCCACCCCAGAGGGGCTGTTCCAGTACACAGTGATGCCGTTCGGGTTACATGGAGGTTGATGGACCTAATCTTGAGGCCATATCGGGACTACCCTGCTGCTTACTTTGATGATGTGGTCATTTTTTCACCTGATTGGAAAAGTCACCTCTGGAAAGTGCAGGCCATGATAGACTTCATTAGTGATGCTGGCCTAACCATAAACCCTGAGAAGTGTGCAATAGGGCTAGAGGAAGTAAAATACCTGGGCTGCATTATCGGTAAAGAGCTGGTTAAACCCCAGGTCGATAAAGTAGAGGCAATACAAAACTGGTCTAAGCCCTTAACAAAAAAACAAGTCAGGGCCTTCCTTGGCATAACTGGGTACTACCATTGGTTCGTACCGAATTTTGCCTCATTGGCAGCACCATTGAATGACTTAATGAAAGGCCCTAAGTCAGTAATGGTGAAGTGGACCCCAGAGGCAGAAAAGTCTTTCCAGAGCCTAAAGTCTGCCCTCTGTCAACAACCAGTGCTCATTTCCCCGGATTTTGGAAAGGAGTTTCTGATCCAGACTGATGCGTCTGATACAGGCTTGGGAGCAGTCCTGTCACAAGTGATAAATGGGGAGGAGCACCTAGTGATGTACCTAAGCAGGAAGTTGACCCTGGCAGAGAAAAATTATGCTATAGTGGAACGAGAATGTCTGGCACTTTAAGACACTGTATGGTGTCTTAAAGTGCCCAGGCCTCCGGTCTGGAGAAGAGGGGAGGGATATGTAGTAAAGTGTATGGAAAAGTCTTGGAAGGGGTGTATATCTCACCCAGGTTCCTCAACTGGGTGAGGTAAGTAAAATCCATAAAAGCTAAAGTGGTTTCAGCAAGGTGTAGCTTGCTGAGACAGTTTTGTTTAAAAGTTCAAGGGCTGGATTTTATTTGAACTGGGAAGGTAGGTTTGGTAGTGGGACCTCCCCAGTCCACCCCATTCCAGGGCAGATTTTTCCCTAGCCTGAGGGATCCCCAGGTGTAGCCAGCTGAAGTTGTTAGGGGGAAATAAAAGCACATCCCAGGTTGTCAGTCTAGGAGAGTTATGCCTGGAAGAAGTCTAGGAATTGTATTTACTTTATTGCTTGTGTTTGCAGAGCGCTGTCGCATTGTGTTTGCTTTTTTGCTTTCAGCGATGGCGACATGTACCTGCAAAAAAAGATAGCAGTCAGCACTCTGTCTTAGAATGGCGTGGTGTACGTGTCCAGGGTTAGCGTCACACAATCTAATGTTAAAGGAAGGACTGGCACTCACTGAATGGAATAACTGATTCTTTTATTGTCACATGAATACAGATAAATGTGACACGTTTTGGGTCAGGCACGAGCCTTATTTAAATATTTGTTTGAAGAAGGCTCGTGCCTGAGCCGAAACGCGTCACATTTATCTGTATTTGTGTACCTGCACATTGGTATCTGTTGACTAGCGCCCACTTACTAATTCAGCTTTGAAGGAGGCCAGAGTGGAATGGAGAACAGAGCAAGTTGTTCATAGTAAGGCCTCTTTTACACGAACTATACGGATTGTGTCAGGATGCGTTCAGGGTGTGTTCAGTTAAACTTGCACCATTTTGCAAGCCAGTTCAGTCAGTTTTGTCTGCATTTGCGTTCATTGTTTCAGTTTTTCCGCGCAGGTGCAATCTGTTTTTGATGCGTTTGGAACTGAAGGTTTGGAAACAACCATAAATGAAAAACGCATTGCATCCGGGTGCAATGCATTTTTTAATGAGGCCCTATTAACTTCTATGGAGCCAGGGCTGCGTGAAAAACACTGAATATAGCACATGCTGAGATTCTCACACAGCACAGAACTGATGGGTTAAAAAAAACACTCATGTACACAGACCTATTGAAATGAATGGGTCAGAATTCAGTGCGGGTGCTATACGTTCACTTCACGCATCGCTCCCACACGGAAAACTCGCTCGTGTGAAAGGGCCTAAGACAGGTGATGGGCTGGAGTCCAGAGAGTGTGACGTGGGATGCTGCAATGCCGCATAGTGGGTCATCTAGCATTCCCTTGGGAGTCCAATAAGGGGAAAGATGTCCAAAAAAATCACCTAGCAGTTTTAAAAGGGACACCCGGGGCACAACAACATCAGTTGTTTGTGAGCGTCGCTCCTGTGAGCGCTGCTGCCTTCCCACAGCTTACCAAGCACAGCATCGTACATTGCATGCTTGGTAGTGTGCTCAGCCCCATTCACTTGAATGGAGTTGAGCTGCGCCTAGGATATGTGACTGATGAACGTGTTGTCACTGGCCTAGGGAGAGCAGAGGGAAGGCGTGGAGCTACTGGGACCTCCACAATCAGATACTGATGACCTATCGTGAGGATAGGTCACCAGTTATAAAGTCTCAGAAAATCCCTTCAAGTGGTTTTGTGCTACTGTGGCATGAAAATCAAAAAAGCTAAGAAAAATCTAAGTTTGGACTGTTTCTTTAAAGTGGGACTCCTCGACCACTCCCGTACACATGTAACTCCACTGTCATAGCAGGACAGCTCCAGACAAAATATGAATTTGTATGAAGAGCATATTTCTTATTATGAACCTGTCTTAATTATCACATTCCCAGAGGATTAATATTATCAGTTCCACTACACTAACTAGATATAGTATAATCAGCTTACTGGTAGGTTTGCCATTTATCCGCCGAATGACCTTACAATCATCCTTATAAAATAAATTTGACTGCTGTAGTATCACTTAACATTGCTAGAGTAACGACCAACTATTTAAACATGGTTTGGATACTTTTCCTACAAGCAATGATAGTTCTTGTTAAAACTACAAACACACTGAGAAATTTAGTTTGCCATTTTTATGCTCAAAGAAAGTGGATATTTCTATGTCCATGGAGTGAACATGGTACGTGCCTTGTAAATGAACATACAACAATCCCAGTCGCTGGATTCTTAACCCTCTAGAATAAGATTAGTTTACCAGGAACTTGACGGTGGTGGTACTACCCTCTTATTCACAATGTCTCCTTATGGTACACTGTAAAAGATATCATGCCTCATTGTTCTATTGGTTAACATGTATGTATCTTTAAGAACTAAAACTTATTTTATTTTTATTGTTTTTCATTTTTGCCTCACTTTTTAAAGATTGTAAGGCTATTTCAGGCCTTTTTTTTTATTGTGGAACAGATTCTTGAGAATTATTTACAGGTATACACATGGTAATTATTTAATTTATGTGCATTTTTTATAATGGCAAAATTCAAACTTTTATTTGTTTACAGTGTCTACCATTTATGATAAAAGTATTACCCTTTGCACTAGACTTACTGTAAGCCAGTGCTTCTCAAATAGTGGGGCGGGCTCCGTAAAGGGGGGCTCGTTCAGGGCCGGCCTTTGGGGTGTGCGGGCTGTGCGGCCGCACAGGGCGCCATAGCAACAGCGGCGCCGGGTGGCCGACAGCTCGCAGTGTAATATGCGGCAGGGAGATGAGCGCTTCCATTGTGGAAGCCCTCATCTCCCGTCTGATCAGAGGCCGGCGCAGGCACTGGACGCGATGTACGGAGCGGGGGCTGGGGGAGGGACTGGGAGGAGGAGCTGGGGGCCGGCAATAGCGGTGGGGCGGTGCGGTCACTGTACTATAGCCCTGCCCCACCGCTCCCTCCGGTATACTAATATAAAATGTATTATTGAATTAAAAGTTATTAAACATGCCCCCCTCACGCCTAATAGTACTGTATATCCGAATTTCTTCTGTATAATGCCGGCAGGCAGGCCGGCGCGTCCCTCAGTGACGTCACTGAATGAAGCAGGCGGCGCAGACAAGTGACGTCACTGAGGGACGCGCCGGCCGCCCGGCCCGCCTGCCGGCATTATACAGAAGAAATTCGGATATACGGTACTATTAGGAGTGAGGGGGGCATGTTTAATAACTTTAAACGGCGGCGGCGGGCACACGGAATCTGTGGATGGCACAGTTAAGGGGTGGGGGTCTGTGGATGGCACTGTTATGGGCTGGGGGGGCACTGTGGATGGCACTGTTATAGGGTGGGGGGGTCTGTGGATGGCACATATATAACAGTGCCAGCCACAGATCCCCCTGTAACAGTGCCAGCCACAGATCCCCCCCATAAGTGTCCGTCATCCACAGATCCCACCATAAGTGTCCGTCATTCACAGATCCCCCCATAAGTGTCCGTCATCCACAGATCCCCCCATAAGTGTCCGTCATCCACAGATCCCCCCATAAGTGTGTGTCCGATCCACATTTCTTTCTTTTTTTTATTCTCTTATACGTTAATAAGGATACAGTGTTATGCAGAGGTGTACATATAACAATTTTATAGACAAATGATACTATTTACAGTCGCGCGGGGAGCGCGAAATGTTTTCTTCTTCCTAGGGGGGGCATGACAGAAAATAATTGAGAAGCACTGCTGTAAGCAAAGAGCTTCCCAAGAGAGACAGTGCTCTGCATTACCACCAAGGTCATGGATGCTTAGCATTTTGTTGCTTAGCATTGTGGCCAGGCTTTTGGCTGCTTAGCACTTCACCTGGGGTCTCTGCTGAAGATTTTGTCTTTCATCTTCTTTGATTAGTAGTCTGGCCATGGTCATAGCTGCTTAACATTTCAACCAAGGTAATTGTTGCATAACCCATTGCATGGGGCCCTCACTGCTGAGCTCCTCAAGGGAGTTTATTTCTACTTAGTCTTATGGCTTGGTCCATGTTGCTTAGCATTTTAACCAGTATCTTTGCTGCTTAGCATTTTGCCTGGGTCTTGGCTGCTTAGTGGGTTCTCCATATTTTTTTTTATATAGATGACCTACCCTCAGGACAGGCCACCAATTCATCAATATTGGTGGGAGTCTAACACTCGGCCCCCTCCCCCATTAGAGGTTTGAAGGTTCCAACTGCCATGGCATTCCAGCCTCTTCAACATTTTCATCACTCTCTATTATATTCACACTCAGAATGTCATATTTTTCATAGCTGCTAAGTAATGCAGCACTGTCCCAAACATTTCACACACTTGGACCCCCAACAACCTAATTTTCTAATATTGGTAAGCTAGATAAGTCATTTAAAGGCTATGGATACCTTTGGAGGCATTTGTGTCATTGTACTTTTATTAAGCATTTTGACTTTGAGTAATATCTTTGCTGCTCAGCATTTTGGACACTGTCCTCAATGCTTAAAGACCATTAATACCTTTGGGGGCATTTTATATAATTGCATTCCACTTATTTTGGGGGAAAAACATGTTTCTGTTAGGTTTTCATAAAAAAAAAAAAGGCATCAGTTTGTCCTCTACAGCCGACAACTTTTCACATATAGTATAAGCTTCTCTGTCTCTGTGGCTATTAAATCCTTCAGAGGAATTGTATGATGGATTGTCCTGTAGCCCTTATCCCTGTTCTCCTGAAGGCTCCTAAACACATCTAGATTGTGCTGTAAGTGAAAATAAGCAACTTATAATGAAGGGCTGAAGAGGACAGAAGGGATACATTAAAGTAATATCCTTCCCACCAGCATTATAATGTCCATAAAACATGACAATGGGGATATTAATGGTTTTCCCCATTGTAAAACAACCAATAATCTCTAGAAATTTTGATCTGCCCAGAAATCTGTGGTAATCTCAAAATATCAGCATGATTCGACAATTAACAAGTCAATTGAATGTTAAAATAGGGGTGTTTTCCTTTTCTTACTTTCTCTACTGCGTCGGCTGATTTTTTTTAACTTTGCCTTGATGTATATATTTGTGATACAGTTGGCTAAAAGTACAATGGTTAAAGTCTCACCTCTGTGAACTAAGCATGGGAGATGTTTTCTCTGCACCATTTGTCTGCCTCTTTTTTTTAACTTCCAATGCAGTCAATTATCAGTGAAAATAACCACTCTGGTGCACCCAAAAAATTTTGTTGGCTGTGCAGCCTGACCAGCTTACCCTCTTCCACCAAATTGGGTGGTGTGAATAGCCCTCTGGCTTCAAAATTCAGGTGACAAGTCTAAACCATAATGTAATTAAGATACTACTATTCATCACAGATCTAAAGAATGTAATTTTGTATTTAAACTAAGGCTACTTTCACATCTGCGTGTTTGCTGGGTCCAGCAGTGGATCAGCAAAAAAGCCTCCGGTAAATAACACAACGGTCTACTTCCGTTCAGGATGGAAACGGTTGTATTATCTCCATGAACAAGATGGCAACAACCATTGTAAGTCAATGGGTGCCGGATCCGGGGGTTTTCCCTGTCAGAAACACAATGTAAGTCACACAAGGGCTTTATTTGTTGCAGGGCAAATAGCTTTGTATCATCTCATGGCGTGTGTCCATGTTGACCCTTTTTCTGATGTATTAAGAAATTTCAGGCATGCACAAGAGAAAGTATACGACGGTGTATCGTCATTCCCTATCTGTGAGGAATAAAAATGGATTAGCCTGCCAACGATTCATATCAGTGGGCCTTACAGAGAATCTGTCAGCTACAAAACACCCCCAAACTAGAGTAAGCGGAGTATAGTGTAAATGCCACAGAGTCCAGTTATTCACACTCTCTTGCATTCCAATGCTTTGCTCCCATAAACCAGCAGTAAAATGCATTGAGAGGTCTCCTGTGATCATGCACACAATGGAGAGGCCTCAAAGAGTAGTCCTCTCAATGCATTTTACCACTGTTTGTGGGAGCATTGGAATGAAAGTGAGTGTGAAGATAAAAATTATATAACTGGACTCTGTGTCACTTACACAATACGGCGCTTACTCTAGTTTGGGGGGTGTTTCAGAGCTGCCAGATTCCCTTTAAAGCTCCTGGGTCCTGATGCAAAATCCATACAGAACCCTTCACTATGTGCCATTTATGCTATGAGTATATTCTTATGTGTCACTGGTGTCAATGGGCCCCATCGGGCACCAGGAAGGAGGGCGAAGTAGCAGTCACACGCAAGCTCTGGTACCTAAAGTGGCTCAATGATTCCTATGCCATGTAAGAAGACACCAGCATTATAAATGGCACATGGTAGGTGGGGGGCCCTGGTACAGATTTTGTATTGGAGCATGGAGGATATCCCTGCCCCTGCCTGAGGAAGGTATTTAACATTTTTTGAACTGCTTGCACAGCAATACTTTTCACAATCATACAAGCAACGTACAGTGGTGAAGCCATGATATTAGCAACTCATTATAGAATCTTGAGCACCAAAATGTTTTATGTATTTACTATTAACATCTTAAAGGGGAATTAAGAAAATAAAAATACTTAAATATTACTTTATTATAAATATATTCCTAAATACTTTTCATTAGTTATAATGGCTCATTTTGTCTAGGGAGCAATCATTGGGAGAAACAAAATGGCCACCATCCTATTAATACACACAAAACCTGTCCTAATCACACAGGAGGACAATTTACCTCACAACTCTGAGCTAAAGAGCTGCCTCATCCTCCGCTCTGCTCGTCAGAGATTATGGTCCTGAATACAGCTGATAAGATCTTCAACTGCATTTCTATAGGAATGGAGTTCATGAGGAGACATGAAGTACAGAGAGGAGGTGAAGGTGTGGTAATGAGCAGCACTTGTAAGCAGTCTCCATTACCACAGCCCCACATTACCACAGTCTGTCCTGTCCATCCTCTTTGTACTTCACATCTCCTCATGAACTTCATTCCTACAGAGATACAGCTGAAGATCTTATCATCTAATTCAAGATCATAATCCCTGAGAAGTAGAAGAGGAGGATGAAGCAGCTCTTTAGCTCAGTGTTCTGAAGTAACTGCTGTGTAATTAGGGCAGGTTTTGTGTGCGCTAATAGGATGGCAGCCATTTTATTTTTCATAATGATTGCTCCCTAGACAAAACAAGCCATTATAACTAATGAAAGGTATTTGGGAATATAATTATAATAAAGTAATATTTAAGTATTTTCATTTTCACAACCCATTTAACCCTTTAAGAAGCAAACCTATTTGCTTCTTTTTTTTCATAAATGCATTCCAAGAGCTGTTACTTTTATAATTTTTCCGTCGTTGTAGCTGTATGAGCTGTTTTGTAGTTTTCAGAGGCACCATTTTAGTCAATTTATTGATTCGTTTTTATTATTTTTTTCCAGGGGAAGGCAAAAACAGCAATATATTTGTTTTAGTGATCTGCTATTGTCATAGTGATTTAGTCAGGTCCACCATTGTTTCTGTGGGTTTTTCTATATGCCATGTATCATGAAGGATGTATAATACATTTATTGTATGGATCCTTACAATTGTAGTGATACCAAATATGACATTTATTTAATGTTGAACTATTTAAAAGAAAAATATTTTTCATAAAAAAGTGATTTATGTGACAAACATCCACTCACACCTCTTTCGAGGCCTAATACATATTAGTGGCAGACATGGGGTTCTTTGTTAGGTTCCCGGATACCATTGTTATGGAATATTGAGACAAAATAGATACTTGCTTGTTGAGAATTATACTTTAGCTAAAATAGCAGCCAGGCACCCAGCCAACGCCTAGAACAAGAATCTTACTTTCGGCTTTATTATGTGCCTCAAAACAGTTTCTGTTCAACTCAAGCAAGCAGCTTCAAGCATACAAAGAAACAAAGAATAACGGCTTCACCCATCTGTAAGGGGGAAGGGGGGAACTTGCACACAGATGTGGCAGAAAATACAGAGTTTATAGCCAATAGAAAAGATATACGCCACCTTACACCCCCTACTCCTTCCTGTTCTATATTTGCTGTCCTATATACTGTCTGCTGTTCCGCAATAAACCAGAGATCTTGCTTTGACCCCCAGCTGTGTGTGTCTCAGTTTGATCTTTCCGTGCAAATATTCATTTAACATTGATTTGCAGCAGTACATCAACCGAACTGGCAGCTTGACCAGATCCAAAACAGTTGGCAGCCGAACGTGGGGCTGGAGGATAGGATCCTCTGATCCAAGCACCCCCGATGACCAGACGAGGAGGACCTCCCTAATGGACACTGGGACTGCAGGCCCGTGATAAGAGGTAAGAAAACTGTCTTATCTTACATCCAAGTGTCCTTTGGTGTAGTCCATCTGTGCCTGTCTGAGGGAGGGGTGCCGTGTCAGCTTGGGGCATCCTCGAGGGCATGAAAGTAAGAACCCCATGTGTTTTAAAGTCTTGATGTACTGTGTTTAAAAACTGAAGACTCTGTTGACAAGTATCACTGACTGAGAGACTCTATTTGTCTGTATCGGCGTGCAGCCCGGTTGTCTGACTCGATCACAGAAGGGGGGAGAGCGGTCCGCAGCAGCCCAGAGTGTGATTGTCTGTGACTCAAAGCTTCATCAGGTCCAGTGATTACTCTATACAGAGGTCTATAGACGGCTCCAGTAGGTGCGAGAGACGATGGGACATAACGCAAGGGTTCTTCCTCAATGTATTGTGGAAACACAGACTGATAGAAACCCAAAGTAAGGTCTTCTAAAGTGCCTGTGTCAATCGGTCACCCTGGTGTTGTAACTGAGAGATGACAGAAGGGAGAAGACCGGCCAGTGTCTACCCAGAATGTGTGGGACATTAGGCTCAACGCGTTATATCAGGTTTCTGTGTTGTCCAGAACGAGGTGAAGATGGGAAATGAAGAAAGTGTCCCGAAGGGCCATTGTTCACCCGAACAGTATGTGGCAGACTGGACAAGCAAACGCCATGTTAAATGTTTAAGCAAGTTAGAAAAAATTTATAACATACCAAAAGGTGGTGCCCTGCTACGTGGCAGACGTTGAATGAGAAAAGAGCTAAGTTGAAAAAGTTAATAGATACCGTCCATGTGTGGTTGGACTGTAGCAAAGAATTTGAAAAGACGGGGGGGGGGGGGGGGGGGGAACTAAATTATGATGAAAGCAGCCGTGGATACTACTGTAAACCCGGTATACTAATTGGACGCGAGCAGTCACCACCCTATAATGGCGCCATCAAAAAAAAAAAAGGCTTGACTTGTAAAGTTTTGCGGTCAACAGAATCCCTCCTCCAGTAATATGTGCCTAGCCTGTGGTGCTCCACGCCCACATAACCACACCTCCGTAGTTCCTCAGCACGTCCCATCAGTCCCCGCTACGGCGCCATCTTTTCCACAGCCAACGCCCATGGCTGGACCTTTAATCTCCTTTGGCCAGGACCCCCCCATTACCCCTAGTGTCCCGGTGGTCTCTACGCTGTACCCTATGATAAACCCGGATGGCACTTTTATGACTCCCCATCAGATCGCGACCCCCACACCCATAATGGTGGGAGGTCAGGCAGAAGAGCCCAATCAAACGCAGTCTGACGAGGCGGCAGAATCTGTGTCGGGCACAAGGACTCCCACCCCTCCTCAATTGGCACCATGGAACGAGGGTAGCCCTGCTGCACAGAACCCAAACACTGCCCTCCAGTCTCAGATTACTGCATTGCAAGGAAACATGAAAGATCTAGAGAGGAGCAATTACGAAACCCTTAGGGAAGCCCTGGCACTAACACGTCCCCAGGGCCCGCCCAAATATGTGTCCTTCACCCCACAGCAGTTGTTCACCATAGTGAATCTCTTGCCAGATCCCGATACTCACCCAATGCCATTTTACAGGAAATTGTCTCAAGTGCACCAAACATATGGATGTATGTGGTCTGATTTGCAAAGTATGGTGGAGAATAAGACTGGTAAATACTCGCCACTGATATTGGATCACATCCATACACCCATTCTGACTATGGATTACCTTTCATAGAACAGTTGCAGAAGTGGGCAAAGGACAGACCGGCTGACCAATCCACCACTCTGCAAGACATGACGCAGGAGAAAACAGAGACCGTTGAAAAATTTGTACAAAGAATAAAACAAAACTATAAAGACATGGGATTCAGCCCAAATGAACCCATGCATCTAAGACTCCTAGTGCGGTCTTTGTGGATGGCCTTAAACCAGACCTTAACAAAACCCTAATAACCTGCCGTCCTGAATGGAAGTCTTTGCAACTGGATGTGTTAGAACAAATTGCAAAGGGTTAGAGAGTAACACGAAGAAAACTCGTGCTACTGTAATAGTTGTAATGTCAGGAGAAGATAGTGGAGAACGCCCGCCACCTTGTGTCTGTTATGGGTGCGGCAAGCCCGGACATGTCACGGAACTGCCGTAGCAGACATCTGTTGCCAACCAATCAAAATCGACGGGGGGCACTCCGCCTCCCTGATAGCAATAGGATGCTGGCAAACCAGTGCAGGGAGGGGACACTTCATGTATGGCAGTCTCCACCCCTTCTGTCGGTCCCGCCCCTCGAGTCACTCTCGAGGTGGCAGGGAAGGAACTCTCATTCCTTGTAGACACTGGTGCAGCCCGCAGTGTTTTATGTGAGACTGCCGTACCCCCTTCCTGGCTCACTGACATTCAATTAACCTGTTCAGGACTAGAAGGGGTCATGCAACACAACCCCGTTACCAAGCCACTCTCGGTCACTTCCTCTGGCTTCTCCCGGACTAAAACCCCTCGGCTCCACCTTCCAGCTGGAGTCATGTCGCAATTTGTTGTCAGCCAAACTTGCCCCTTCAATCTGCTAGGCTCTGATCTCTGATCTGATCTGAAAATCCAAGCCAACATACAATTCAGAGAGGATGGGACAGTCACCCATGGTACTGCCCTATACCCGGAAGACACTTGCCTCCTCATGGCATTAACAACTCTCCAGGTCACTGATTTATATGAACAGGGGGATTCGGTGCAAATCATTTTGCACCTCATCCCCGATACTCTCTGGGCCAGAGGACCCCAGGGTATCGGACGCCTTAACGTCCCACCAGTCACTGTGACCCTTTAGGACCTCAAAGTCCTAACATACAAAGCGCAGGATCCGCTTTCTGTCTCACAACAGGATGCTATTACACTCCAAATGCAGGCCCTCCTGCAGAATGGGGCAATCAAAATCACTACCTCTCCCTGTAACACGCCCCTTTACCCAGCTGGCTGTCAAGTCTCACAAGCCACATTGCAGCTGTGTCTCCCCAAAATTGTCTTCCTAGGTCATTGTATCTCTCAAGGTAGCAAGCACCTCACTGATGCCAGGAAAAAGGCCATCTCTGACATCCAACTCTCGGACACCCCTCATCAGCTACGAACCTTTCTGGGACTCATCTCCTACCGCAGACCCTGGATCCCTGATGCTTCAGTCCTAATGTAGCGCCTATATGACTGCATTCCCTGCAATGCTACTACTCTTTTCCAGATGACAATGGAGGCCGGAGAACCCTTTCAGACATTGAAGACCGCCATTGCATCTGCCCCTGCTCTTGGCATCTCCAACTGCAACCTTCCTTTCAGACTGTATATGAAGTAACGTCAGGGCCACTCGACTGGAGTCCTTACTCAAACTCATAGCGGCCGCAATAGACCCCTGGGTTACTATTCTAAGCGCCTTGACCCCGTAGCCAGAGCCGCCCCTTCCTGTGTCAGTGCCGTCCATGCTGCCAGCTCTCTTCTGGACGTCACATCTGACGTGCTTGGTCACCCCCTCACAATTCTGGCTCCCATTGAAATTTCTGCCATTCTCCAGCAGACTCAACCTAAATACCTCACTGCACAGCGCCACCTCCGGCTCCAGTGTAGTCTGCTCCTACCAGATAATGTCACCATTCAGAGATGCCACATTCTCAACTCTGCTGCACTCCTTCCTCTTCCAAGGGGGGAGTACACTGGAGATGGAGATTCTGAAGATTTTATTGATCTACATGCTGAAGAGGATCTTCAGGAAGAAAAACTATGGACCTCAACCGATTCTCTTTACAAGGAACAAGATCATGATTGCATCACAATGATGGAAGCTGAAGTAGGGACACCACCATCAGTCCAAGACACTCCTCTGACAAACCCACATTGGACTCTCTTTGTGGGTGGCTCAAGGTATGCCGATGACAAAGGGAAGTTCCATACAGGCATGGCGGTCACTTGTGAGCATGAAATGCTGAGTGCAAGACAACTGCGCCCAGACCAGTCAGCACAGGAGGCTGAACTCATTGCCCTCACTGAAGCCTGCCTCATGGAAAAAGACTCTACCGCTAATATCTACACAGATTCTACGTTTGCCTTTGGAGTACTTCATGACTTTGGAGTAATATGGAAAGCCTGATTACATCACAGCTGCAGGAACCCCAATCAAGAATGTTTCAGCAGTAGCGGCTCTAATGTCAGCAGTACTCCTGCCTACCCAAGTGGCAGTGATCAAGGTAAAGGCCAATACTCGAGTTGACACCTCCAAGGCCAGAGGAAATGCCCTAGCTGACCAAGTAGCCAAGAAAGCAGCAGTGAAAGAGGTAAGAGTCCTGTCAGATCAGATTATGGTAGCAAAGGAAGACCTGGAAGAAAAATAAGTCACATGGGACCTACTGAAACAAATGCAGGAACAGGCCACTCCCATGGAAAAGGAAAGCTGGCTGAAAGAGTCAGCCCTTGAAGGAGAATCTGGACTCTGGACACAAGGAAAGAGTGTGCCTACCCAGAGCCCTCTATCCCTTAATAGCCTCAGTAGCTCATGGGCCCACCCACCAATCCCAAACCATCATTAAAGAACTAATTGACAAAGTATGGGTGGCCCCAGGAATTACCCCAGTCCTGGTAAGGCTTACCCAGTCTTGCTTCATCTGTGCCAAATGTAACCCTGGCAGAACCGAGCCCACGCCCCGGAAATGTCTCCCAAATGCCTTATATCTCTTTCAGAGGATACAAATCGACCACATGCAGATGCCAATGTGCCAAGGGTTTAAATATGTGCTAGTAGTGATAGACTTGTTCTCTGAGTGGCCAGAAGCCTACCCCGTCCGAAACCAGACAGCAACCACCACTGCTAAGAAACTAATGCAGGAAACTGTTTGCAGGTTCGGGGTACTTGAGGTCATTGAGAGTGATCAGGGCCCAGCATTCACTGCTAGTCTAACCCAAGAGGTCTGGAAGATGGTAGGGTCACATCTAGAGTTTCACACCCCTTACCGACCCCAAAGTAACGAAAAAGTTGAAAGACAGAACGGGGTGTTAAAATCAAAGATGCTGAAGATGACCAGGGAGACAGGGCTTAATTGGGGTCAGTGCTTGCCTATAACACTGTTTTCAGTTACTTTAATTCACCTCTTGTGGCAACGTTTCGACCAAAAAAGGTCTTGATAAAGACCTTTTTTGGTCGAAACGTTGCCACAAGAGGTGAATTAAAGAAATTGGAATTTATCCTTCTGAGTGCCGCGGCTTCTTTTGTTGCTATTTATCACGGGAACCCACAGACCGGGATCCAACGCTGCAGGCACCACCACGAATTGGAAGACTGGGACTCCAGTGAGTAGTGCTGACCTAACAATAATTTTTGGTACTGTTTTCAGTTAGGCACACTCCAAGGCCCCCACACAAACTGACCCCATACGAGATCCTCTTTGGGACAGGGCCAAGAATGGGACAGTATTTTCTGCAGCAGCTACAAATGCATTATGAATCTGTTGCAAAATATGTGATAGCATTGAACAAACAATTGTGTAACATATATGCACAAGTTCTGTCTTCAGTTCCAGATCCTGACTCCCTAGAAGGAAACCACACTCCTGGTTCGAGGGTGCTTCTGACGTTCTTCTGGTGCTTCTGACGTGTTTCTCGACTACCACCCACTCTCCAGGTTTCAACCTGGAGAGTGGGTGGTAGTCAAGAAACACATCAGAAACACTTTTGAACCGCGATACGAGGGACCCTACCAAGTGCTGTTGACTACCCCAACTTCCGTGAAACTCAAAAGGAGGCCTACTTGGATCCACGCCTCACATTGTAAAAGAGTAAAGGCCATCCTGATGACCCTGGAACAATAAGCCATGAGGATCCACCTACTTATCATGACTTTGACTGTAGACATATCCACAGTGTTCACGCTACTGGGTGATGAATGGCACAATTCACTGATACGACACCATAAAATTCTAGTCCAGGGGTTGAATGAGACTGAAACTCTGAGAGATTGTTGGATCTGTACCCACAGTCCCGTGAGCTCAGCCAATATGCCTTATTTTGCAATACCCCTGGATCTTTCTGAACTGACTGACCTGTCTAACTCTACTATCTTTCTCACTAGCATACCCCACGTTAAATCCAGTAAACATAAGGACTGGGAAGTGTCCTTGCCTGTCGCAGGGTGGGCAGATGCCCCATGGCTCATGAATAAACAGATCAGGACCCTCAATAGATTATAGCTCTACCCCCTGGTGAGAGGGATACTGGCCCAATGTCACATGTTTCACTTGCTTCACACACTGTTATTGTCTCCAAGTACAAACCAAAGGCATGACATTTAGTCCGCACATACACTCAGGTTGCAATGACTCAAAAACAGACAGTCATGTGCAGTGTATTGGTGTAGATGCTGTGAACGGAAAAGACCTGCCCTATAACAACCGTACTGTACAGGATCTCCTGACAGGCATATTAGCTAACAACACTGAAGGTCAGTTAAAAGGATATGAGCTGGCAAAAGGGATAAAATTAGTCAAATTAATTACCCAATTATTCAATAGCACAGCAGTGGAAGTTCTAGAGCACATATACTTAGTTTGCGGACACAAAGCGTACAAATGGTTATCCCAGAACATCACAGGACTGTGCACTGTTGCCAGGCTTACTCCTGCCGCCTTTATAGTACCACACTCTGAAATTGACATAAATGCTATTCCTAAACACACCTTATACCGTAGTGCCAAAGATAACATACCCAGACCAAGCAATAAGCCACATGTTGTAGAAATGAGCATTCCCAATAAAGGTCTCAGTACCCTTTTCATATATCCCATGATAATGCCTTCATTGTGGTTGCACCCAAATAGAAGCAACCCAAATAGGTGAGCAAACTAATTTTTATTTTGGATTATCCACTTATCGAACATACTCACCCTATGAGTGCCTCTCTTTACCCTCTGGCCATTATTTACTCATATTTAAAGACAGAGCATTTTTATAGAACTTAGCAATGTATATGATGTGCAGCTAGCGCTGTCAGAGATAAGTCTGCTGAAGTGCTTGAGATACCCACTGCCCCAACGATGATTGACATTTTTTTTCTTATTCATAACAAATATAAAAACTCATTCATCATCCAGATATACTGTATATCAAGCACTTCATGGGACTCACCTCTGTCAGCACTACACATTCTAAGCTAAATTCTAGAAAACTGCTTTGACTTCAAATATGAGTGACAGAACACTAAAATTAGTGGGTCTGTCATTACAGTGGGATACTGTAGAATATATTTCGTTCTTAAAATGCTGCTGACCAGTCTTGCTTTATTCTCCCTGTAGTGATCCTACAAGGCTCATGGGCCCTGGTGCAAGAGTTTAGCTTGGGCCCCCTTTCTCTCAGTGCTTTGTGGCCAGGTGCAGGGAAGCACATACTTAGTGCTGCCTGAGGCAAAAATTTAAACGACCCCCCCATGCCAAATTCTTGACCTAACCCCTTCCCTCCAGCCAGAGGTGTAACTTGACCAGCATGGACTTTCTATAATACCAGTGTCTTTTTATGTGGCACCAGGGTCTTTGGGCCACCTCAGGCTCCTGGGCCTGGTAGCGACTGCTACCTTTGCACCCCCTATAGCTATGTCCCTGGGAGAAGTCATTACACAGTGCCCTTTGAAATCTAATAACTATCTGCAATGCAAGGTGAGTCCTCCAGTAAAAGAACACTATTGGTAATAGAGGAGGAGCCAAGCGGGAGACTCCCTTCTAGTACATCTACAAACCCCATAAGGATCTAAGGCAGGGGACCCATTTAGGATATGTTCACACTAAGTTCACACAGATTTCAGCACATTTTCTAAAACTGTGGCAAAAAACACCTGACATTAACTGCCCATTGATTACACATCGTAGTTCATACAACACCGATTCATTCATGTGCAAATCTGGATTAATTATTGGCGTGGTTCCCAAGCAGATACAGTGTTAAGTGTCTGCTCACTGATTAACCCGACTGAAGAACCAGACCCCAAATGTGATGAAAACATGGCGGCCCACAGTTACTAATCCTATAGATGACGTGAACTTAGACTGGCTGTGTAGACCTGCACCAGATTTGTCACAGGGGCTCAGGATTGATGAATAATCTGGTGCATAGTCTAACTCTTGTCTTGATGAAGGGCTAAGATGTTGTAGCCCGAAACGCGTCACAGCAAAGTGTCCTATTTGATGTCGGATTTTATGGAAGTCGAATAAAGCATTTTTATTAAGAGGAGCTGGAATCCACAGTTTTTTCATAGTCTAACTCTATACCAACTATTAGATGGCTTACTTTGGTATAGAATTTATGCCACAATTGTGGTGTAATTTTGGAGTAAAATGGCACATTTTAGCCCATGCCCCTTTCACATAACACTTCACCTTCTCAACCACCTCCTTGACACACATGTAGCTCATGTGAACAGATATTACTAGATACACATATTTTGAGAAGTAATGTCACCACTTATACCATACACTTCGTAGGCTAATCTAATCTATACAAGCCTTTCCATCTAGGGTACCCTGCCGTGGAGGATATCTGCGGGCAGCATTGCTGGCAGTATATCCATGTACCGCAAATAAACCCAGCGGTTCATTTACTGCCCATGATCACGGCGACTGTGTGCCTTGGATGGTAGTGGCATCATAAGACACTTAAGGTCAGGTATGAGAGAACTATACCAGATCCTGACAGTGAGGGTTAATACTAGAGACGAGCAAATCGAAGCTGACAAAGTGGCATTCGATCTGAATTTCAGGAAAATGGTGGTAACGAATCGCATTTTTTCCAAAAATGGCTGCTGCTTGTGTGAGGACATGGAGAAACGAACTCTGGGAAGGCGGGATCACTCATAATGCCATGCATGCAGCCAATCAGCTGCCAGCCAGCCCAGTGATGTCACAGTCCTATAAATAGCGTCAGCCATCTTAGATTCTGCCATTTACCAGTGTACTTAGTGCAGGGAGAGATGTCTGCAGGTGCTAGGGATAGTGTTAGAAAAAACTTAATTGTGCTAAAAAACGATTTACAAGTGCAGGGAAAGATTATTCAAGGTGTAGGGAAAGGATAGGGAGGAATCATTCCACAGCTTTTATGTTGAAAAGGGTTCAGTCGGGGAGGTGACAGCCTGGGAAATAGGAACATTCCTATTACACCTTGCAGCAGTGACTGGGGATCCAAATTTCCATTATACTGCTCTGTAATTCCAGTAAACCGTTCTTATTCGGGTGCAAGTGCTGATTGATACAGGTATTAACAGGGTTTATTACAAGGAAATATTTCTATGTCTTATTTGCCCTTGTGCGGTGCAGTTATATGTTCTAAAGCATTTTTTGGCTTGTATTAGTGGGACAAAAAGGGGCTTATTAGCCGTTGTGTGGTGAAGTGCTAATATTACAGCCCTTTTTGTCGTGTATTAGTGCCAAAAGTAAAATATATTTGCCGCTCAGTGGTGCAGTTATCTGTTCTAAAGCCTTTTGTGTCATGTATTAGTGGAAAAAGAAAATATATATTTGCCGCTCCGCGGTGCAGTTATCTGTTGTAAAGCCTTTTTTGGAGTATATTAGTGAAAAAAAGATAAATATATTTGCCGAATTACGTAGTGGTGAAATTTTTTATGTGAAACAGGCTTTTTTGGGGAAAATTGATGGGTGATTGTAGACCTCCTTTTGCTGTATGGACCGAATTACGTCATCGTGGGTCCTACAGTAAACATAATGAAGACGCTGATGACAACATATCAGCTGACTTTGCCTTTACCATCTATTCAAAATTAAATCAAGCAGCTTCAGTAAGTTGAAAATATTAATGTGTTTTTATCTGCTCCATCTGTATTCGATCTCCACAGCACAAAGACAAGACAGGAGAGCCTCTGCTATGGAGTCCAAGTCCAGTTTCTTAAGATCAAGAGTTCCATCAGAATTGTGTGTAACGTTCTTGCTCCCTGTGCAAAGCCATAACAAAAGGACTCCGTAGGCAAAAGAAAAATATATTCACCGTTCAGCGTTGCACTTATACAGTATGTTGAAAAGACTTGTGTAGTGTAAAAGTGGAAAAAAAATAAGGGCCGATTTGCTGTTTAGCGGTGCAGTTATATGTGGTAAAGGCTTTTTTGTGGTGAAATTTGTAAAGTGAAATAGGCTTTTTTGGGGAAAATTTATGGGTGATTGTACACCTCCTTTTGCTGTATGGACCGAATCACATAGTGGTGAAATTTTTTCTGTGAAACAGGCTTTTTGGGGAAATTTCATGGGTGATTGTACACCTCCTTTTGATGTATGGACCGAATTACGTAGTGTTAAAAATGTTTCTGTGAAACAGGCATATTTTTTGGGGGGGAAATTGATGGGTGATTGAACACCTCCATTTGCTGTATGGACCGAATTACGTAGTGGTGAAAAATTTTCGGTGAAACAGACTTTCTGGGGGAAATTTCATGGGTGATTGTACACCTTCTTTTGCTGTATGGACCGAATTACGTAGTGGTGAAATTTCTTCTGAGAAACAGTTTTTTTTTGTTGAAATTGATGGGTGATTGTACACCTTCTTTTGCTATATGGACCAAATTATGTAGTGGTGTTTTCTGCGAAACAGACTTTTTTGGGGAAATTTCATGGGTGATTGTACACCTCCTTTTGCTGTATGGACCGAATTACGTAGTCCTGGCCCCTGCAGTAAACATAATGAAGACGCTGATGACAACACACCAGCAGACTTTGCCTTTACCATCTATTCACAAATAAATTAAGCAGCTTCAGTAACTTGAAAATATTCATGTGATTTTATCTGCTCCATCTGTATTCGATCTCCACAGCACACAAGACATGACAGGAGAGCCTCTGCTTTGGAGTCCAAGTCCAGTTTCTTAAGATCAGGAGTTCCATTAGAATTGTGCGTAACATTCTTGCTCCCTGTGCAAAGCCATAACAAAAGGACTCCGTAGGCATACACATCAAAGAAAGCTGAAGCTAGTTGCCCCAATTTTAATTCAAGAGCAGTAAACAGCGGGAAGTAAATGGAGGTGGCTGACCTCCGCTGCTCTGTATCTCTTGTGAAGTCAATGTCTTCAACTATGCCCCTCTCGCGATTTAAAGCAAATACATTATTTTCATGTAGAGATCCAAGAATTATGTTGGAGGCATGTAGTGTATGCAAGTTTGTGCAACCACTCTCATGCTGTTCTGCACCTGGTTTGCCTGGGCGAACAAAGTCACACAGGGGAGGAACTGCTCAGTGTCCTTCATCAAGAAATTGAATCCTGGCTTTCCCCGCGACACCTCAAAATCGGAACCATGGTGACCGACAACGGCAAGAGCATGGTTTCGGCGCTGCGTCAAGGAGGGCTGAGCCATGCACATGTTTTCAATCTGGTTGTCAAGTGGTTCCTGAAGTCTTCCACCCATCTGCAAGACATCCTAAAAATGGCCAGGAAACTTTGCATGCACTTCAGCCACTCGTACACCACAAAGAGAATTTAATGAATTCAGATGGCAAACATTGTATCTTTCTAAAATTGAGTCTTTGCCCAACTTTTTTAACAGATTTTATGAGGACATTTGTAAATAGACGCCACCATATTTTAAAGTTGCTTGATTTGACATTTGCTGATTATACAGCCTAAGTCATCCAATGCTGGAGCTTCGCTTTCACAGTCACATCCTCAAGTGTCTCTACAGCCAAGCTCAGACCCCAACGTGTATTCAGTCCATAAATAAATGTATACCCTAGACCGAAACCCAAAATAGATTTAGGAGTTCTCCTCTCTTTTAGGAAGTCTCCCAGACATTCTGAGAGAGTAGGTAAGTATAGCTCTTACTTTTAAAAGTTTTATCGTTGGCTCATAGCATTGCCAGGACTTCTTTTAACTGGAGGCTACACAGAGGTAATTTGTATTTCCTTATTAAATATGGATTTATACACAACATATTTTACTTTAATAACAATGGAGCTGCTTTCACCCAGCCACAAAGAATGACCTTGTGATATGCGCCGATGGTTTGAATAGAAGAAGAATTATTTGTAAGGTAAGTTCTCCATAACAGCCTGAATATATTTACATAGATAGTTGGAGTATTCTGCTTTATTTTTCTGTTCTAAATGAAGAAAACTGGCTAGCCTTTGCATATAAGTGCAACCATCAGTTTTCTTTATTTAATTCTTCTGCTCTTCTCCCAGAACTGTGGTATCACACAGGGTGGACGCCAGCACATATGACTATATTATCAGATCTCTTCATGTATAATCATACATTGAACTTTTCAACTGCAGTTGCTTCTCTAAGGTTAAGTGACACTATCAAGCATACCAATATGCATCTTCCTTTCACAATTTGTCACATAATGAGTATAAATCCCCAACTAGCTCTATGGTGTTTGAAAGGGATATTAATACAGTATGTATTGTGGGTTTTTGCTCTGGTAGACAGGCTAGTGAACGCAGTATAGAGGCAATCACAAAGTCTTTAACTTAAACAGTTCGGTGTTTATTCACACATAAGGAAAAACAAAATTACCGTTCTCAGTCTTGGTGTTTGTTCACACCATGCAATGTCCATAGAACAAAATCTTCACCTGGTTAGCAGTTTTCCATCCGCAGTCCAAAGCAGGCTTCAGGGGCCTGTTTCCCGGCATGCGGCTCTCAGCTGAGACTGCTGGCTGAGTTTTATATAGACCAAAAAAGACCCGGCCTGGAGCATGGGGAGAAGCCCCCCACCCAGCACTTTGGCTACTCCCAGTAAGAGCCGGCCGGATCGGCTTTACAGCCATACTAACAACAAAACAGTGTCAGTCAGCACTAGCTGCCGCTGACACTTAAAATTACCGGCTCTTACATCACTGAGGCCAGGAATCTCAGTGACACATACCTTCCATCAATGATGGCCCCTTGCGCCTTTCTGCAGTATATATATATCTGGCACCACTCTACAATATGGAAAATAAAACTGGGTGCCAGCATGGTGCCATACTCTACAATTTAAACCTTACAATTATAATAATGTGTATAAAAATGGCCGCGGTCTTTATTAATTTGGGGGGGGGGGGGGGGGAACCATAAATATTCAAATTCCATAAATTATTAAACCATTAAAATTCCCACCAATATTAACTCAAGTCCATTAGTGCACTACTCATCAAGAGTCCACCCAGTAAGGCTGAGCGACTAACCCCCCCCACCTCCCCCCTTTTTAAAAGACCGCGACTAAAGCCATGGGAGGGCTGGCGGGACACGTTCTTCTTTCTTCTATCTTCAGCAACTGACAGAGCTTCTAATGGTGAGTAACCTCTATAAATACTTGTGCTTCCCACTGAAACTTGCACTTGACCAATCCATTGTCCAGCTAAAAATAGTCCTTTGCCCAGCAACTGGACCGCAACCCTTTCTGCCAATCACTTTTTACTTCAGTTGCCGGCTAACATTCCAGGTTTACCTGAGGAGAAATAAATGGCGGGAAAAGGAGAGAAAGAGGGGGGAGAGACACATGGCCACAACATATGTCTCAATGACACCATGAGGGGCAAATGCCAAATTACTGGCACTGCCCCTTTCATTCTTGATCATGCTTAGGTATCCCAACAATATCCAAGGCTCGCCAATGGCTTGAATAAACTTCTTGCACTTTTATTCAAGCCATTGGAGTGCTGTGGTTTTCCTAGGAGATATATATATATATATATATATATATATATATATATATATATATATATATATATATATAGTGCATATAAAAAGTCTACACACCCCTGTTAAAATGTTTTCTGTGCCATAAAAAAATTTGACAAAGAAAAATCATTTCAGAATTTTTTCCACCTTTAATGTGACCTATAAACTGTACCACTCAATTGAAAAGCAAACTGAAATCTTTTAGGTGGAGGAAAGAAAAAAAATAAAAGAAAATAATGTGGTTGCATAAGTGTGCACACCCTCTTATAACTGGGGATGTTTGCACAAGTAGGAGAGCCTAATCATGTAAAACAACAACTTTTTGTTTCATACACCCTTTGTTTCATATCACCCTATGAGCGCATCTCCCTGTTTGCCCTATTTCGCTCTAGTCTATGAAATTAATTTATCAAAAATATGTACTCTACAAAATTATGCACAAGTGACATTTTGTGACTTTTTTCAATTTTACAGCACTCATGCCACATTTAAAAAAAGTGAGTGGACTTAGCAGGAGCGGCTAGACCTCTCACAATGCAACGGAGTTATTATAATTTATGGCAGAAACTGCCATGAATTATAGTGCAAATCTAGGCCAGCTCATGGTTCTTCTGGTGCATGGACTGAGCCTCAATAAATTTGGCATTTCTTTTCAAGCACTTCCTTTTAAGACTGCCATATGAAATGACAGTCTTCATAAATTCTCACCTATGACTGCACATTAGCATTCTCCTCTAGTAACCAGTCACTGTGAGGCAACCTTCTCCTGTGCTATCTCCTTACCTGAGCATAGACCTGTCCAACCGAATGACTGTAGTTGATAAGCACCCATAAGTCATGGAGTCCATGGTGAGAAGGAGCCAGCACTGAAATTCTTACACTGTTCTACAACACAAAGCAGCATCTGCCTGGGGGAGGCTCACTAAGTTCAATAGTAGCTGTAGAGCTCTCCCTAGATGGATTTTTGGGCATTCTAGAATTTCATCATCTACTGATGTGAAGGGAAGCAGAGCATTTAAAGTCTATGGAGTAAATTTGTCAATACAGTTAAGTTAAAAAGAGCTCATTTATGACAATCTATGCCACTTATCTATTTGAAAAGCATCAGAAAACATTTTAATAAGTTTGAGGTTAATCATTGTATCACCTAAAAAGCTGTTCATGTATTTAATAGTTTTATTGGTTATATGGTTAGGAATTCATTTTCAGTAGAATCCCATATCGTATAGGTTGAGTTGTTTGCAGAGAGCACGATAGGTGCACCTTTATAATGCAGAAAAAATGAACTCTTTAAAATGTAATTTATACTTTTTTGAAAAAATGCTCAGATTTGAGGACATGCTACTGATTTTATAAATTCCCTGAATGCTTTTATTCCATGGTGTCTAGCCAGGAGCTATGTACAGGTGAAACTTGAAAAATTAGAATATCATGCAAAAGTTCATTTATTTCAGTAATGCAACTTAAAAGGAGTTGCATTAATCCAACTTAAAATTAGAATATTGTGAAAAGGTTCAATATTCTATGCTTAAAGTGTCACACTGAGCAAAGGGTACCTGAGATTGTGACTTTGAGGTTTCATTAGCTATAAGCCATAATCATCCAAATTATAACAGATAAAGGCTTGAAATATCTCGCTTTGCATGTAAAGAGTCTACCTCATATATTAGTTTCACCTTTTAAGTTCCATTACTGAAATAAATGAACTTTGCATGATATTCCAATTTTTCAAGTTTTACCTGTTGTGAGGCAGTGACAGGCCTCATAGCTGCTAGGGGAGATTGATGGCAGGAGTTTCCATGTCTTCCCCGTCAGTCATCAGGTCTGAGGCAGCACCAGGTGCCACAATCAGTCTGGGATAAGAGCCCAGCCCAGACTGTCAGTCAGGGGAGAGATTCTTTGTGCAAGAGTCCTGCTAGAGGCTCTGTAAGAGTGGTCTCAGCCGGGCTGGCTGAGGGGCCACGGGGCTAGGTGATAGCCTGAACTTTGGGGGACTCTGCGAGGTCTGGTAAACGACGGTCGCAAGGTCAAAGTCAGCAGGACTGCTAGACCCCATACCCCCAAAGGTACTGGACTGCCTTTGTTACAGCCTGGAAGTGAGCTGGACTATTGGCTGGACAAGCCGCATGTTATTACCGTGTGTGAACGGTACTTTAAGTGAGGTAAGGATATTTTATGTTTAGTTAGAGCCCAGACAGGCAAGGTGCTACTTTATGTTTAATTGTTGTGAAAATAAACCCTCACGTTTGGACCTGCAATCCTGCTGTTGTGAAGATAATTGTGAGAATGACCCCCGAAAAAGAGCTGATCCCTCACAATTGGTGGAGGATGTGGGCTTGAGTCCGTACTGAAAAGTAGAGGCAACGACAACTCAGGAGCCTGTTTGTTCATTGGAGCAGGTGCTGCTGGTAATATTCTGGACTTTTTTTTTCCTGTGGTGCAAACTGTGCGGGGATTTAAAGTGCCAGTAGCCCTAATTTACAGAGACTGTCCTGTGGAATTTTTTTTGTCAAAATGGCGACCTGGGTGAAAGATGGTCCAGTGTGGCGGGAACTGCTCATACCGAAGGTGATGTCATCTATGGGAAGTGGCCTGGTTTGGCAGAAAACCAAGGCCACAGAGGAAGTAAAGGAGCAGCTGGTGCGGGAAACTAATTTCTTGTTAAGAAAGCATAGTGCTGCACTTGGAGAGGCTGCTCTGAACTTGGCAGAGAGCAGAGTTCCTGTGGAAAAGCAGATGTATGCTGTTGCTAAGGGCAACCGTCAGGAAGACAAGAAGATGGAGAACAGTGTGGTTTTCCGGAGTTCCTATATTACCTGCGACTGTGCACAGAGTCCTAAAGGGTGCGGCTGGAGTTACCATCCAGGAAAAGTTGGGACTCCAGGCCATGCTGTTTACGGTGGCAACAGTTGCAGTAAGGAGTCTGCTGGTGTTCGGGAAACCAGGAACCAAGAGAAGGCTGGTGATCTCGGTAGAGACGTCCTGGGAATATCTTCATCTCCCGAGACTACCGAATCCACAATGTCAGGCGGTAAGAATGTTCCTGTGTTTATTGGTCTGGCAGACCCAGTGACAGTGAGACGGCAACAGTTGCTACCTGCTGGGCCGGTATGTGATAAGTTGCAGAGGTCAGGAACTGTTGCAAGGGGATGTGACTATGTGGAAAACGCAGTGTGTGAACAGGCGGGGAAGCCTATTGCGGTTTCTCCCTCACAGGAATCTGCAGGGAAGAAGGTTATTGTGTTGCCCAAAATGCCCGCAACCAAGGCTAGGCTTGGGGTGGTGAAAATTAGAGACTCTATGCAGGCCTGGGTAAGAGGTAGCACGATATTGAAACCGGAGACTGGTAAAGGGATAAATATACTGGACAGACATGCGGCTAATAAGGACTGTCAGGGAGTGACAGCTGGGACTGATGGATTATGTTGGTAATATAAATACACCCATACATGAGGGAATGTTGGTCTGTGATTTGTGGAAAGGTAGAAACACTTCTGCAGTCAAGGACAAAGCTCTTGCAGAAGTGGTTTCTAGCCCTTTAAATAAAGTGACCATTAGAAACAATGGTGCTGATAAAGTACAAAATGAAAATGTGACGACTTGTGAAATAAGTGATGATAATGACATGCCTTTTCCGTTGCAGGATGTGGTCGGGGGAATAGCGCCCCCTGGAGGAAAAATTATAAAAAAAGCAGAAGGGTTGATAAATGTTGAGCAGTTGCAGCTTGGTGAACCCAAGTTAGTGAACGGACGAGAAAAGTGTGGTAGTACTAGAGGGGGTACCACACGTACCACAGGGTTCCATGGCTGCTGAGGAGGTGTCGCAGGTGGGAAATAGCTCATCAGTGACCCTAGAGGTCAGGGTAAATAATGACCCGAGCGGTATAGGTGACGTGTGTGCTGTGACCGTTAGCAACTCCGAGAGAGAAGCTACCATGTCGAAGTTTTGCGAAATTGAGGTGGTTACTGGTAGCAACCAGACCCTCATAAGAAGTGCCAAATCCCATAATGTTTAAGAAAAGAATCAAATAGGCCAGCAGGGTGATCTAGAGAGTGTTGGCTGGCAGTTTAGTGCTGTGAGGTAACAACCATGAAAAAGGTGACCCAAAAACTATGGGTATTGGTAAACCAATCGATTGACCCCCTATTGGATCCACAACTGTGAGATTCGCTGGTGAACAATAATCACATTGGATTAATGTATATATACACTGGAGTATGGGTAAAATGCTAGGCATATGTTAAAAAATATTAATAATAAAATTACTCACTTCACAGGGGAGTGGCCTGCTGGATAAACTCAAGACACCAGCAGAGACCAACAATCCCCCAAGCCAGGATCGCCTGTAGAATCTCAAATGCTGATGGTTGCCCAGTGTGGAAGGATAGGCTTCACTTCAGTATTATTGATGAAGACTTTGGCTTCTTTAATGTGGACATACAGCTCAACGCGTTTCGGGGTGTGCAAACCCCTTCATCAGGAGCAAGTACATAAAAACATGTGCATATATTAAAATATCAACAGTCTTTACCTGGTAGCCCTTTTAAATAGGGCTGTAGAACCGCCAAAAATCTATGGGAGGCATCTTGTGGGGCTGGGGCTATACACGTGGGACGCTGAAAGAGAGATACGCCCCTTGGTGAGCGCACTCACGGCCTGAGGGGATGGATAATGGAACGTAGGCCGATGTGCGCTCCACCGTAGAACGCACCGCGGAACTTCCAGTTCCTGGTGTGGGCTGCACGCTGGGACACACAGATATTCTTCCGGTCCGGCACTGCTAGAGAAATCTGTGAACAACACCGAGGGTAAAATGCGGATCGGATTATCCTCCGCATGTATATTGGTAGGGGGCATGGCACAATAATAACTAGGTTATTACTAAAATAATACATTGACATCCGGAGTGGTCGGGATGCATATACATATACAGTGGGATGCGAAAGTTTGGGCAACCTTGTTAATCGTCATGATTTTCCTGTATAAATCGTTGGTTGTTACGATAAAAAATGTCAGTTAAATATATCATATAGGAGACACACACAGTGATATTTGAGAAGTGAAATGAAGTTTATTGGATTTACAGAAAGTGTGCTATAATTGTTTAAACAAAATTAGGCAGGTGCATAAATTTGGGCACTGTTGTCATTTTATTGATTCCAAAACCTTTAGAACTAATTATTGGAACTCAAATTGGCTTGGTAAGCTCAGTGACCCCTGACCTACATACACAAGTGAATCCAATTATGAGAAAGAGTATTTAAGGGGGTCAATTGTAAGTTTCCCTCCTCTTTTAATTTTCTCTGAAGAGTAGCAACATGGGGGTCTCAAAACAACTCTCAAATGACCTGAAGACCAAGATTGTTCACCATCATGGTTTAGGGGAAGGATACAGAAAGCTGTCTCAGAGATTTCAGCTGTCTGTTTCCACAGTTAGGAACATATTGAGGAAATGGAAGACCACAGGCTCAGTTCAAGTTAAGGCTCGAAGTGGCAGACCAAGAAAAATCTCGGATAGACAGAAGCGACGGATGTGAGAACAGTCAGAGTTAACCCACAGACCAGCACCAAAGACCTACAACATCCTCTTGCTGCAGATGGAGTCACTGTGCATCTTTCAACCATTCGGCGCACTTTACACAAGGAGATGCTGTATGCGAGAGTGATGCAGAGGAAGCCTTTTCTCCGCCCACAGCACAAAAAGTGCCGCTTGAGGTGGGCTAAAGCACATTTGGACAAGCCAGCTTCATTTTGGAATAAGGTGCTGTGGACTGATGAAACTAAAATTGAGTTATTTGGCCATAACAAGGGGCGTTATGCATGGAGGAAAAAGAACACAGCATTCCAAGAAAATCACCTGCTACCTACAGTAAAATATGGTGGTGGTTCCATCATGCTGTGGGGCAGTGTGGCCAGTGCAGGGACTGGGAATCTTGTCAAAGTTGAGGGACGCATGGATTCCACTCAGTATCAGCAGATTCTGGAGACCAATGTCCAGGAATCAGTGACAAAGCTGAAGCTGCGCCGGGGCTGGATCTTTCAACAAGACAACGACCATAAACACTGCTCAAAATCCACTAAGGCATTTATGCAGAGGAACAAGTACAACGTTCTGGAATGGCCATCTCAGTCCCCAGACCTGAATATTATTGAAAATCTGTGGTGTGACTTAAAGAGAGCTGTCCATGCTCGGAAGCCATCAAACTTGAATGAACTAAAGATGTTCTGTAAAGAGGAATGATCCAAAATACCTTCAACCAGAATCCAGACTCTCATTGGAACCTACAGGAAGCGTTTAGAGGCTGTAATTTCTACAAAAGGAGGATCTACAAAATATTGATTTCATTTCTTTTTTGTGGAGCCCAAATTTATGCACCTGCCTAATTTTGTTTAAACAATTATAGCACACTTTCTGTAAATCCAATAAACTTCTTTTCACTTCTCAAATATCACTGTGTGTGTCTCCTATATGATATATTTAACTGACATTTTGTATCGTAACAACCAACGATTTATACAGGAAAATCATGACGATTAACAAGGTTGCCCAAACTTTTGCATCCCACTGTATATATACACGCTTGGGGATGATAGCATAAACAATATATCATAAAAAGCAGCTCTAAGCATAAAAAATATATGTGATGACAAAAGCCAGTGTATAAATCCATAATATACACATCTCTATATATATATATATACATAAAAACATATATACATACATACACATACACAGTAGTGGTAAGTTAATCATAAGTAGATATAAAGAAGAAAAAAAGGAAAAACGTGATAATGGTAGGATAAAATCACGATGGTCACCATACATAAAGACAGTCAAAGGTGAGGGAACCAATAGATTAACGGAGAGGGGGGGGCCTTCGATACAATAAATACGGATATAGATATATATAAAAATATAAAAGAATTTATAATTATAAAAATATCAGGAATGTCATTACAGAGATTGTGGGAGTTAGTATTGACCAACGAAAAATAAAAATGCCTAAATGATTCCGTCAGTAGTTAACATATTCAAGTGACTCGTTCAGGCCGAAAGGCGTAAGTGTATTGAGGTGGTAGATCCAAAACATCTCTTTTAGGTTAAGTTGCTGGAAGGAGGAAGGTAAATGTTCAAGGGGGATCACTTTTAAAGCAGCCGGATTGCCCTCATGTTCTAAAGCGAAATGGCGCGATACACTGTGGGTTGTAATTTTTCTATTGATGTTGGATCGATGCTCATTCATACGTTCCCTTAGGGTTTGGGTAGTATGGCCCACATAGTTGAGACCACAGGGGCACTGGATTAGATATATTACATTCGTTGTGCCACAGTTCATATGGTGTTTGAAGGTGATTCTGTTGCTGGATGCTGATCGTTGGAGCTCACCAGTTGCACATTGTATCATTACGCAACATTTACATCTTCGTACTCCACATTTAAATACACCTTTTTTTATTATCTACCCTTTTATTGTTATGACCATATTTAAATGTGGAGTACGAAGATGTAAATGTTGCATAATGGCTGGCTTCTCCTGGTTTGAAGACTGGGATCTGTAGTCGTTGGACCAGAGAAGAGTCAATGAAATTATTGGCAGCTCCCGAGTTGAGTAAGGTGGAGATAGGATGGTTCTTCCCTTGCCACTCAATAGTAATAGGTATGAGAAGATGACTTTTTTTAAGAGGAGGCAGCAGAGTACCTAGTGGATTCTCCTCAATCTCCACTAGGCTTTGTCGTTTCCCGACAATAGTAAAGGACATTTCTTTAGTCGGTGCCCAACTCCTCCACAATATAAACAAAGACCCTCATTCTGGTGACGAGCCCTCTCCGAAGTGGTAAGGCATGAAGACCCCAGTTCCATGGGTTCCTCAGCTGGTTTACTGGGTCGTGGAGATGGGGTGGAAGAAACTGAACGAGAAGCCCGCTCCGGACGACGTTCTTGAATGCGACGATCAGCGTCGATCGCTTGCTGGATTGCCACATCTAGAGATGATGGAGATGGTAGAGATAATAGTAGATCTCTGACATAGTCGGAGTGTCCCAACCGGAACCGGTGGTGAAGAGCAGCATCCCCCAGTTGGTAAAGGTGGCCCAGTGATGGAACTCCGCAGCAAATTCTTCCGCTGTGCGTCGTCCTTGTTGGAGGTGTTCCAGTTGAGTCTCAGCAGTTCGAGTGCGATCTGGGTCATCATACAAAACCTCCATAGCATGAAAGAAGGCCTCTACTGAGTCAAATGCAGGATCCCCTGTCTGGAGGTTAAAAGCCCAGCGTTGCAGGTCCTTCCTCAAAAGAGACATCACTATGCCGATCCTTTGCTTGGTATTACCCGATGGTACAGTGCGCAGTTCAAAGTATAAGCGGCAGGAGTCACGGAAGTTGAGAAACTCCTGCCTATTACCTGAAAAAACCTCAGGTAGGGGTATCTTGGGTTCCACTGGGCGTTCTGCTGAAGTCAGGTCGGGCAAACCCTGGCCTCCCTGGAGGAGGATTTTAAGCTCGTCCCCGACTGTTGCCAGCTGTGCATGGATCTTATTAATATTCACAGCAGAGATGTTTATCCTGTGTTGGACGAAGAGGTTTGCTGCTCCGGTCAATTCCACTAGCTGCTGTTGGATGCGATCCATGATAACTGGAAGTTGGGGCTCACTGTTCTGTAATGCTGCAGAACCCCAAGCAACCAGGCAAAGATTTGAACAAACGTGGATTTATTGAAAACACAGCAGTAAAGTCCAAGCCAGAAATCATACAGAAATAACGTAGTCCAAATAATAACCTCTGTGGGAAAACGTCAGAGAAAAGCCAGACCAGGCTAAAGTTCATACAGAAGAGTCTGTGAAACTAGGTACCTAAGGATGAAGTATCCAAGGTACGATCCAAGGCCACACACGGTGCAACTGTAGAGCAGAGACAAGGTTTCCAGAGGCATTCACTAGATGAAGACACACAGAGTTCATGCATGGAACAAACTTAGTGAATCTGAACCAGCATACTCCCAGGTTGTAGAGACAACAGTGAGCACTGATCAGCCAGGGAGATCACCTTTTAAACACCTGCTGGCCAATCACAGAGTGCTGCTTGTCAGAACCTCATAGGTCATGCGATGATCCTACTTATTAGCACCTGTGCAGCAAATCCCTAATCAACTTTGAATTTGTGCACAGATGCTTTACCTGCGACTGGCTGACGTAGCGCATAAGATGCACGCACACTCGGCAGCGCATTCCTTTGCGAATCACCCCTCGGTGATGGGCACGGGATCGCGCCAGCATGGACGCCGGAACGGGACCCGCAGGAGACACTGGAGGCAGGACCGGCCGCGACGTATTGCCATCAACCCGGCAAGTCTGCCTCCGAGATCCCCGTGGCCCTCCCCTCCGGCGCCCATGCGGACCCTCTAGTGTATCTGCCCGCAAGGAAACCGGAACTGCAGACTCCCTTACAGTTACAGCCTGGAAGTGAGCTGGACTATTGGCTGGAAAAGCCGCATGCTTTAAGTGAGGTAGGGATATTTCATGTTTAGTTAGAGCCCAGACAGGCAAGGTGTTACTTTATTTTTTGTTGTTTTGAAAATAAACCTCACGTTTGGACCTGCAATCCGGCTGTTGTGAAGATAATTGTGAGAATGACCCCCGAGAAAGAGCTAATCCCTCACACTGTATACTATGGCAATGTGTTTCTTTTTCAGGTGTTAGTTTCTTACTGTACAATTTCAAAATAAAGAATTAAAAAATTCCCAGAATGCTCCATATACCACTATTTTTGCATAGAAATGTGGAAACCTTTACTAATTTAAATGTAATGGGAAAATCTGAACCTGCAAGCAAAACCACAGTGTAGATCAGGGGTCCTCAAACTACAGCCCGCGGGCCACGTGCGGCCCTCCGAGGACACTGATCCGGCCCGCCGGGTGTTTTGGCCGTTTCAGCAATTCTGGCAGGGCACAGCAGGAGATGAGCGCTGCGCTTCCATTGTGCTCATCTCCATAGTGATCTGCATCGCTGTCCTCAGGACAGCGATACAGATTGCTGTGCTGTGGCAGGGGAGGGAGAGGCGTGTCCCTTTTCCTTCCTCTGATAGGCTGCCGGCTCAAGGCCAGCAGCCTATCAGAGGCCAGTGCAGGCGGCGCGATGACGTCATCGCGCCGCTTGAGCCGTACAGAGCGGGACACAGGCCAGAAGAGGCCTGCATCGCACCGCATCGCAGATGGTAAGTATGAGTGTTTTTTCTATTTTATTAAATCGGCCAATTTTTCTGCCACACTTATTACTGGGGGGGGGGGGGGTGCACAATTGGCACTTATTACTGGCACATGGGGGGGCAGCAATTGGCACTTATTACTGGCACATGGGGAGGGGCAGCAATTGGCACTAATTACTGGCACATGGGGGGGTGGCAGCAGAGAGGAGACTGGCACATGATGGGGGGAGAATTGGCACTTATTACTGGCACATGAGGGGGTGGTAGCAGAGAGGAGACTGGCACATGATGGGGGGAGAATTGGCACTTATTACTGGCACATGAGGGGGTGGTAGCAGAGAGGAGACTGGCACATGATGGGGGGATTGGCACTTATTACTGGCACATGGGGGGGGGTGGTAGCAGAGAGGAGACTGGCACATGATGGGGGAATTGGCACTTATTACTGGCACATGGGGGGGTGGCAGCAGAGAGGAGACTGGCACATGATGGGGGGAGAATTGGCACTTATTACTGGCACATGGGGGTGGCAGCAGAGAGAAGACTGGCACATGATGGGGGGGGGGAGAATTGGCACTTATTACTGGCACATGGGGGGGTGGCAGCAGTGAGGAGACTGGCACATGATGGGGGGGAGAATTGGCACTTATTACTGGCACATGGGGGGTGGTAGCAGAGAGGAGACTGGCACATGATGGGTGGAGGGGGGGAGAATTGGCACTTTTTACTGGCACATGGGGGGGTGGCAGCATAGAGAAGACTGGCACATGAGTGGCAGTGGGGGTGAGGAGAGTAGCACTAATTACTGGTACATGAGTGGTGGGGAGAGGCACTTTTCACTAGCACATGATTGGGGGGCATCTATGGGGCACCTCTTACTGGCACAATATTGGGAGGCACTATGGGGACATTTACTGATGCCACAAAGAAGGGGTATTTTATATGGGGGCTCTGTGTGGCACTAATATTATCAGTGGTATTATCTGTTTCTGCAGTATAGTATTGGGGAGCTCTGGATCCGCCACTGGTTCTATTCGTCTTGCCGCGCAGGCGCGCCTCCTTCCAGACCTGTGAACCTCATGTGCAGCTGTGTTACAGGAAGTCCGGAGAAGAAGAAAGGAGAAGGAGACGTTCAGGGGTAGGGAAATATGTTTTTTCACTTCAAAATAAGATATGTGCAGTGTGCATAGGAATTTGTTCATAGTTAAAGAGGTTTTCCCATCTTGGACAATGGGGGCATATCGCTAGGATATGCCCCCATTGTCCTATAGGTGGGGGTCCTACCGCTGGGACCCGCACCTATATAGAGAACGGAGCCCCGAAAGTGAAGGAGGGCGCACTACACATGCGCAGCTGCCCTCCATTCATTTCTATGGGGCTGCCGAAAATAGCCGAGCGCTTTTCCGTCGGCCTCATAGAAATGAATGGGAGCATGGGCAGTGCATGCGCGGTACGCTCCCATTCCCTTTCGGGGCTCCGTTCTCTATATAGGTGCGGGTCCCAGCAGTGGGACTCGCACCTAACTATATGCCCCCATTGTCCAAGATGAGAATACCCCTTTAAACTATAGTCCGGCCCTCCAACGGTCTGAGGGACAGTGAACTGGCCCCCTGTTTAAAAAGTTTGAGGACCCCTGGTGTAGATATTGAGCTGTAAGTTTTCTTTTGTGGAAACATTTACTGTTTAAATTGATAAAATGTACTGAAAAGCACACAAAACTAGGTCAATATATTGACATAAAATAATTGCCATTCCTGAGTGAAATTGGTGCACAAATAATTAATTGGCTGGGAAAACGACCATATTATCGTAATAAAATAATTACAGTGACAAAGGATAGAGGTCATGGATGGAGTGTTCATGAACCCAATTTGCCAAACTGAGCGTAACAGCAAATAATATGAAATATTTAACTTTACAGTAAAATTAATTGACTGCTGGTGATCTTGGAAATGTCCAACACAACGTCTGTTTCCCAGGATATTGCAGCATTTATCATATTATAAAGTCTCAATAGTAAAAGCATTCAGTCACAGAGCTTCAAATGAACATAAGATCAGTCTCGCTGCTCTGTGTGGGTAAGGACAGATTTAGACAATTTGATGCAGTTTGCAATGCAGTTTTTGTTTTTATCTAAAGTCAAGCACCTTCAACTTTGATGCAGAGTTAGGGCTCATGCACACAACCATGGTTTTTGTCCGCATCTGATCCACATTTTTTGCGGGTCGGATGCGAACCCATTCACGGCAATGGGGTCGCAAAAGGTGTGGAAAGCACTCCATGCTCCTTATGTCCTTTCCGCAGCACCTACAAAAAAATGAAACATGTCCTATTCTTGTCCGTATTACAGACATGGATAGGACAGTTCTAAGGAGGGCCAGACGTTCCGTTCAGCAAAATGGGGAACGCACAGAAGCAGAAATATTCCCCTTATATTACTCATTAAATATAAATACAATTCTGACTTAGACTCAAAAACTGCCATGAAAACTGCATATATGATTCTAGCTTTAGGCTGGTTGGTGGCAGGTTGTGGAGTGAACTGCTTCATGCTTATTACTCTTCAGGTCTGGTAATAGGATGAAAAAACTCTATTTTCTTACTGCAATGAGATAAAATCATCGTAAGGCAAAATCAAAATGCTACTGTATGTGTGCAGTCAGTCTTATATTTTACCGCAAAATTTATACGTATCTGGCTACAGGTTTTTGGTCCCAAAACACCACTAAAAACATGTGGAAACGCTATGTGGGATGCCAACCTTAGATGTATATATATATATATATATATATATATATCTGTAAAAGGAAGAAAATATGCAAGACTCTACTTTATTTATATTAATATGTGAAGATTATAAAGGCCTAAATGACACAAAACAATCAAATATGTAGTAATTTATGAAGTGGATGGTAAATGACATACCACTGAGCCACTGAAAGCAGGAATAAGATTTCATAATTCACAAGAATTATTTTGATATTAAAGGTCACTTGGTGCATTTTATTCACTATTTTCTATTAGTAAGGCCAATTTCACATCGTTAGGGCGGATTCGAATTATGGAGTTCCGTTATAGTGTTCCGTTATAACAAAGTTATAATGGAATATAACAGAATTCTTGGACGGAAAGCAAAATGGAAGCCTTTAAGAGGCAATCCATATTGCTCCGTCCTAATACATGTCTATGGGGACACATAATGGATCCTGTCGACAAGACTATTTTTTCCGTCATGTATAACAGAACGAAACAGAACCGTTATGTGTCCCCATAGACACATATTAGGACAGAGCAAAATGGAAGGTGTGGCGAAAGCAACCTCGCCACTGGGTGGTGGAGAAGCCTGGTTGCCAGCCTCTTACCCCAGGATTATGGGCCCTCTCATCAGCCCATGCTTAACTTAACCTTAAACTATTGGGAGCCCAGTCTCCATTCCCCAGCGGCAGGCTGAGTTACAGGGGGCAGAGACAGTCGGTCCTGTTCCCCAGTGGCAGAGTGTCCTACAGGGAATAGAGAGCCCAGTCTCCTTTCCCCAGCAACAGGACACTGTATTGGGAGCGGAGACAGACGGTCTCCCTCCCGGAGGCTGGAAGTATGTATGGGAGAGGAGCTTGCTACCCCCTCTCCCCAGTGGCAATGTGATTTATTGGGAATTGGGAGCCCAGTCTCCATTCCCCAGCAGCAGGCTGAGTTACAGGGGGCAGAGACAGTCGGTCCTGTCCCCCAGTGGCAATGTGATTTATTGGGAATTGGGAGCCCAGTCTCCATTCCCCAGCGGCAGGCTGAGTTACAGGGGGCAGAGACAGTCGGTCCTGTCCCCCAGCGGCAATGTGATCTATTGGGAATTGGGAGCTCAGTCTCCATCCCACAGCAACAGAAGGATTTGTTAGGAATTGGGAGCCCAGTCTCCATTCCCCAGCGGCAGCTTAATGTACCAGGGGGAGACAGTAAGCCCCACAACCGTGCAGATGGTACCGTGGTCTCTGCACTCACAGCACAGGGGGTAGGGACAGTCGGTCCTGTCCGCCAGCAACAGGGCTGTTTAGCCAAAGGGGAGACAGTCGGTCTCCCCCCACAGCAGCATGGTGGTCTATCTAAAGGGGAGACAGTCGGTCCTGTCCCCCAGCAACAGGGCTGTTTAGCCAAAGGGGAGACAGTCGGTCTCCCCCCACAGCAGCATGGTGGTTTATCTAAAGGGGAGACAGTCGGTCTCCCCCTCCAACAACCAGGCTACAACCAGGCTTCTTCCGTGGTAGCGCTGGCATCAGGGCAAAGTACTGCTGGTCTTTGCCCACTCAGCAACCCACCAAAGCAGTCTACCAGTCCCCCACACAGCCGTAGTGAGGCACATGGACATGGACAAGTTTATCCCTTGCTCAGGTGAAGTAACCATTTATTGTGGGTGGGCTGTATTGCTGTTTCTATTTTGTGGGTGGGCTGCTGGACTAACAAGGGCACTGACCGGCAGAAGGTCAGATACCCTGTTAGTCTTTTGGAAAAGGGGAGAAATTAAACTGAAACCCCATGGCGATTTGACTGTGTTTGTGGCATCTGAGCGCTGTTTGGATATACAGGGAGTGCAGAATTATTAGGCAAGTTGTATTTTTGAGGATTAATTTTATTATTGAACAACAACCATGTTTTCAATGAACCCAAAAAACTCATTAATATCAAAGCTGAATATTTTTGGAAGTAGTTTTTAGTTTGTTTTTAGTTTTAGCTATTTTAGGGGGATATCTGTGTGTGCAGGTGACTATTACTGTGCATAATTATTAGGCAACTTAACAAAAAACAAATATATACCCATTTCAATTATTTATTTTTACCAGTGAAACCAATAAAACATCTCAACATTCACAAATATACATTTCTGACATTCAAAAACAAAACAAAAACAAATCAGTGACCAATATAGCCACCTTTCTTTGCAAGGACACTCAAAAGCCTGCCATCCATGGATTCTGTCAGTGTTTTGATCTGTTCACCATCAACATTGCGTGCAGCAGCAACCACAGCCTCCCAGACACTGTTCAGAGAGGTGTACTGTTTTCCCTCCTTGTAAATCTCACATTTGATGATGGACCACAGGTTCTCAATGGGGTTCAGATCAGGTGAACAAGGAGGCCATGTCATTAGATTGTCTTCTTTTATACCCTTTCTTGCCAGCCACTCTGTGGAGTACTTGGACGCGTGTGATGGAGCATTGTCCTGCATGAAAATCATGTTTTTCTTGAAGGATGCAGACTTCTTCCTGTACCACTGCTTGAAGAAGGTGTCTTCCAGAAACTGGCAGTAGGACTGGGAGTTAAGCTTGACTCCATCCTCAACCCGAAAAGGCCCCACAAGCTCATCTTTGATGATACCAGCCCAAACCAGTACTCCACCTCCACCTTGCTGGCGTCTGAGTCGGACTGGAGCTCTCTGCCCTTTACCAATCCAGCCACGGGCCCATCCATCTGGCCCATCAAGACTCACTCTCATTTCATCAGTCCATAAAACCTTAGAAAAATCAGTCTTGAGATATTTCTTGGCCCAGTCTTGACGTTTCAGCTTGTGTGTCTTGTTCAGTGGTGGTCGTCTTTCAGCCTTTCTTACCTTGGCCATGTCTCTGAGTATTGCACACCTTGTGCTTTTGGGCACTCCAGTGATGTTGCAGCTCTGAAATATGGTCAAACTGGTGGCAAGTGGCATCTTGGCAGCTGCACGCTTGACTTTTCTCAGTTCATGGGCAGATATTTTGCGCCTTGGTTTTTCCACACGCTTCTTGCGACCCTGTTGACTATTTTGAATGAAACGCTTGATTGTTCGATGATCACGCTTCAGAAGCTTTGCAATTTTAAGAGTGCTGCATCCCTCTGCAAGATATCTCACTATTTTTGACTTTTCTGAGCCTGTCAAGTCCTTCTTTTGACCCATTTTGCCAAAGGAAAGGAAGTTGCCTAATAATTATGCACACCTAATATAGGGTGTTGATGTCATTAGACCACACCCCTTCTCATTACAGAGATGCACATCACCTAATATGCTTAATTGGTAGTAGGCTTTCGAGCCTATACAGCTTGGAGTAAGACAACATGCATAAAGAGGATGATGTGGTCAAAATACTCATTTGCCTAATAATTCTGCACGCAGTGTATTGAGCGCTCATATCCAAGACATCTAAAGATATGTTAAATGTCTATGTGTACTGTAATGGTTGGGACATTGTATATTTGAGTAGTGATGTCTGTCCTATTGTCTCCATGTGTGTATTGGCGATTTCCCTTTGTCCTGAGAATTGAATTACTCCTCGTTTGTCTCCAGGACAGAAGACATTGTGTATTCTCCTGCCTGTGATAATTACATCAACCCATTGTGTAAGGTAATTGTATCACAGGCAGAGGGGAGGATTTTGTGTGGGAGTGTTTTACTGTATTGTACGTGTTTATTGGTTGTTTTTACAAAACCCTGTGGGTGGTACTAGTGTGTAACAATGTTATATAAGATCAATAAACACATAGCTCTGGCTGTCCACTACTATACCCTCAACACGGAGCCTCGTCTCGTTCTTGGGGGGATTCACTGTATGCTGTTAGAGACTGATTGCTAGGAGTGTAAGTCGCTTGGGTGCGTTTCCTATTCGTCTGCTAGCAGCTATTCGTGAGGTTCCGTTCGGGAGTTTGGAGCATTCCCTTGTATGCCGTTACAGAAGGCCTCTTAAAGGCTTCTGTTTTTCATTCCGACCTAAAATTCCATTATATTCTATTATAACCCTGTTATAACAAAACCTATAACGGAATTCCACAACGCCAATGCGAACCTGCCCTTAGTATTTGGTCCGCATTTTGTATTACTGTTTGTAAGACAAAATCAGAGGAATGTGAAAACACAGAAGAGGACTAATTATGAATTTTTTCCTATGCTTACTTTCCTCTCCTGGTTTTGGCTTACAAATACTGATGCAAAATACTGACCAAATACTGGCCATGTAAAGTTTTGCACCACAATCCTACTGCCAGACTTACCCAAGAATCCATGACAAATCTGCAGCAAAGCCTGCATGTGAATATTTACCATGATTTTGTTGCACATTTGGAACAGTTGCAGAACTTTCTACATAAAATTTGCAGCATGTAAATATACCCTAATATTTACTCCAATGTACATCAAATTGCCTTTCGAATAGACACAAATCCAGTGCATGTGTATCAAGCAATAATAAATCTGTGATGGTACAAGGTAAAAAAATATAGGACAAAACTCCTCCTACGCAGCCAATAAACGTGCGGGTATGTACTACCATTTACTGTAATGCTGTAGCCATGTTGGCTGCTGGCATTACAGTGATTGGCTGGCCGGAACGCGTCATCGGGTGCTATATAGCACCCGATGACCCGTGTTTGTCTCAGTATTAGTCAGGGAGAGCTGGAGAGCACAAGGAAGAGATAGTGTAGGGATTGAAATAGCAATATTTTAGTTTTTATATACCCAAAAGTCATTTTAAGGACTATTGTGTGTGGCAGCAATATATATTTTTATCGCAATCTCCGCTAAATTGCTAAAACTTGTTAGAGCCCAAAAGTCCTTTTAAGGACTATTGTGTGTGGCAGCAATATATATTTTTAGTGCAACCTGCACTAAATTGCTAAAACTTGTTAGAGACGCAAAAGTCCTTTTAAGGACTATAGCTGTATCTGGCAGCAATATACAGTCAGGTCCATAAATAGTGGGACATCGACACAATTCTAAAATGTTTGGCTCTATACACCACAACAATGGATTTGAAATGAAACAAACAATATATGCTTTAACTGCAGACTGTCAGCTTTAATTTGAGGGTATTTACATACAAATCAGGTGAACGGTGTAGGAATTACAACAGTTTGCATATGTGCCTCCCACTTGTTAAGGTACCAAAAGTAATGGGACAGAATAATATTTATAAATCAAACTTTCACTTTTTAATACTTGGTTGCAAATCCTTTGCAGTTAATTACAGCCTGAAGTCTGGAACGCATAGACATCACCAGACGCTGGGTTTCATCCCTGGTGATGCTTTGTCAGGCCTATACTGCAACTGTCTTCAGTTCCTGCTTGTTCTTGGGGCATTTTCCCTTCAGTTTTGTCTTCAGCAAGTGAAATGCATGCTCAATCGGATTCAGGTCAGGTGATTGACTTGGCCATTGCATAACATTCCACTTCTTTCCCTTAAAAAACTCTTTGGTTACTTTTGCAGGCCGCTGTTCAATGCTTGCTCTGGATCTGTCCGCCCCCTGCCTCATGTGATTTTTGAATAATAAAGCTGTTCTAAACGCACGGGTGAGTGCCGCTACTTATCTTCACTTCTTTATTGAGTACGCATTCTATCTTGTTTGCTTTGCCTAGCTGAGCACCTCCATACGTGTGTGTCCTCCTTTAGCCACGCCAGCGTTGTGTTCTGTGTGCGCCCAGCCGGTGCAGTGGTGCCGCTCCCCACCTTGCTTTATTTGTATTACTTTTGCAGTATGCTTTGGGTCATTGTCCATGTGCACTGTGAAGCTCCGTCCAATTAGTTCTGAAGCATTTGGCTGAATATGAGCAGATAATATTGCCCAAAACACTTCAGAATTCATCCTGCTGCTTTTGTCAGCAGTCACATCATCAATAAATACAAGAGAACCAGTTCCATTGGCAGCCATACATGCCCACGCCATGACACTACCACCACAATGCTTCACTGATGAGGTGGTATGCTTAGGATCATGAGCACTTCCTTTCCTTCTCTATACTATTCTCTTCCTATTACTCTGGTACAAGTTGATCATGGTCTCATCTGTCCATAGGATGTTGTTCCAGAACTGTGAAGGCTTTTTTAGATGTCGTTTGGCAAACTCTAATCTGGCCTTCCTGTTTTCGAGGCTCACCAATGGTTTACATCTTGTGGTGAACCCTCTGTATTCACTCTGGTGAAGTCTTCTCTTGATTGTTGACTTTGACACACATACACCTACCTCCTGGAGAGTGTTCTTGATCTGGCCAACTGTTGTGATGGGTGTTTTCTTCACCAGGGAAAGAATTCTTCGGTCATCCACCACAGTTGTTTTCCGTGGTCTTCCGGGTCTTTTGGTGTTGCTGAGCTCACCGATGCGTTCCTTCTTTTTAAGAATGTTCCAAATAGTTGTTTTGGCCACGCCTAATGTTTTTGCTATCTCTATGACGGGTTTATTTTGTTTTTTCAGCCTAATGATGGATCTCATCTTGAGAGTTGACAGCAACAGATTCCAAATGCAAATAGCACACTTGAAATGAACTCTGGACCTTTTATCTGCTCATTGTAATTGGTATAATGAGGGAATAACACACACCTGCCCATGGAACAGCTGAGAAGCCAATTGTCCCATTACTTTTGGTCCCTTAACAAGTGGGAGGCAAATATGCAAACTGTTTTAATTCCTACACCGTTCGCCTGATTTGGATGTAAATACCCTCAAATTAAAGCTGACAGTCTGCAGTTAAAGCACATCTTGTTTGTTTCATTTTCAATCCATTGTGGAGGTGTATAGAGCCAGAAATGTTAGAATTGTGTTGATGTCCCAATATTTATGGACCTGACTGTATATTTTTAGCGCAACCTGTGCTAAATAGCTTGCAATTGTTTGGCCGCTGCAGACTGCGACATTATCTGCACTACATCTCCTGTGTAACGTGCGCGCAGCCTAAAAATATCTGTGACATCCAGTGTACTTTTTCTGTAGACGGTGTCCGCTGTGGACAGTTTCATTACCTGCGCTACATCTCCTGTATAACGTTTGCATATCCAAAATATCTGTAACATTCAGTCTAATTTTTTTGCTGCTGGTGGCAGCGACATTATCTGTGCTACATCTCCTGTATAACGTTTGCGCATCCTAAATATCAGTGACATTAATTCAGTGTAATTTTTTATTAGCCGGTGGTGACAGCGACATTACTTGCGCTATACCTCCTGTATAACGTTTGCCCATCCTAAATATCAGTGACATTAATTCAGTGTAATTTTTTATTAGCCGCTGGTGACAGCGACATTACTTGCGCTATATCACCTGTACAACGTTTGTGCATCCTAAATATTAGTGACATTAATTCAGTGTAATTTTTTATTAGGCGGTGGTGACAGTGACATTACTTGGAACATACCTCCTGTTTAACGTGTGCACATCTTAAATATCAGTGACATTCATTCAGTGTAATTTTTATTAGGCGGTGGTGACAGTGACATTACTTGCGCTATACCACCTGTACAATGTTTGTGCATCCTAAATATCAGTGACATTCATATAGTGTAATTTTCTATTAGGCAGTGGTGACAGCAACATGGCAATACATGGCATATTGTGCCCAACCTAAAATTATTAAACAAGCATACCATCAACAATAAAAATACACTGACTAGAGAGTGGAGGTAAACGGAACTGATTTATTAAATAAGTACCAAATACAACTTAACTTAAACTTTTAAGAGCCCAGTCATAAACTCAGACTCCAATAATAAATATATATATATATATATATATATATATATATATATAAAACTCAGAGTCCATCCCATCACGGGACGACTATCATTACTTCACCCAACCGGCCCAACCCGCCTTAACAAGGCGGCGCGGGCCCCACCCCACCAACCGCTATTTCAATCATAGCCTGAAGGTTGAGGTTGAAAATATCACAACCAATCACCGATAAGTGAACACCATCTCTAAAATAAAGGCCCGCCTCTCCACTCTCTAGATCAACATGACGGAACGAAAATCCCCCGGACATAGGCATAAACTTAAACATTGCCTGATTGATCCTCTTCCGCACTTTCTCCTTGAACTTTAACTCCGGGGACAGCAGCCAGCAGCGTCTGCAAATGATCTCTGAAAAGATCAGGCGAGTATCAGGAAACAGCCGATGTAGATCTGAAAATGTCCTTTTCATTTGGAAAATCAACTCCATAGTGTCCAAACAACCTATATCATTACCTCCTAAGTGAACAATGATAATATTGTATATTGTATATATACTAGAAGGCAACACAGTCTTCTCCTCAGCCAACGGCACCCCAAAATCCGCACAAACTGCCATGAACACAGCCAAAACCTCAGCACAAACCAAAGAATCAGCCGGACCAACAAACAAAAAGTCATCCAAATAATGAACTATCCCACCCTTCATAGCCTGTGCTGCAACCACCCATTCAATAAAAGTGGAAAAAGCCTCAAAATAAAAACACGAAATAGAACAGCCCATTGGGAGGCACCTGTCAAAATAAAACAAACCCTGAAAATTAAAACCCAATGAATTAAATGCAGCCGGATGAATGGGGAGGAGCCGAAATGCCGATTGCACATCCGCCTTCGCCATTAACGCTCCCCTACCAAACATCCTTACCACTGAAACAGCTGTATCAAACGTAGTGTAACAAACCCTAGTCAAAGACGGATCAATTTCATCATTCAATGACTGACCAAACGGATAAGACAGATGATGAATAATCCTAAACGCGCCTGGCTCCTTCTTCGGCACCACCCCCAGAGGAGACAAACGAAAATCCTCAAAATGTGGCACCGAAAAGGGGCCCGCCACCCTTCCAGCGGCAATTTCCTTCCGTAACTTCTCTGCCACCACCCACGGAAATTGCTGAACTGAAGGTAAGTTCTTTACCATCACGCATCCCTTACCAGAGAATGGAGGCAAAACAAAACCTTCAGCAAAACCATTGGCAACCAAATCAGCTATCTGCCGATTTGGAAACCTGTTTAGCCAAGGTAGCCTTCTCACCAGCTTTACCGGCGTCGATGCTTTTAAAAAGAAACTCTTTTGCCAGTGGCTGCGCTGGCAAATTGGCCTTTTCAAAACACCGTGACATTGGGTGACTTGCTCTGCAAAACCCACACTCATGCTTGTACTTACAAGTGGCAGGCCATTTGCACTGCGACTCATTGTAAGCAAAACAGAGATCCCTCTTCATAGCGCCGCCCACCGGAACTACTCTCTGACTAACTACCGGCGACTTCTGGGGCACCAACAGATTCAGCCACAAGCCAACATCTTTGGTGCCGCATTGCAGCTGCGGATAAACCGCCAACTTCTGTCTAAAATTCTCATCATATTGGAACCAACCAAAACCTCCAAAATTTTTATACGCCTCTAATACAATATCAACATGCTGAAACAATCCTGAACATCTCTCAGGAAAACGCTCACCTAAAACACCTGCAAAAATACAGAACGCCTGTAACCAATTATTGAAAGAACGAGGAATCGGACAGCGCCTATCCTCCTCCACTCTCTCCTCCTTGCGCTCCATCTTGAAAACAAATTCCTTAGAGGCCGGGAGGAGAGAGAGAATATCTACATAATCACCACTCCAAATTTTTTCTTTAACAGCTACAGATAAATGAAAACCTAAAGGGGATACAGCACAAGGCAACACTTCTTTCAAACAATTCTCAGCGATACCTCCCCTTCTATCTAACACAGGTAAATGCTGAACCGTAAGCGGCTCAACCATACTGTCAGCCTCTTCTCCCCCCCCCAACCCCTCAGCCGCGAGCCAGGCAGAAGCCACATTATTCGGCTCAGCATCAGAAATCTGAGGAAGGGGGGGAGCAGAGGACCGAGGTAACAAACCCTCAAGGGAAGAAAGCACTCTAGACAAGGATGACATAACAGGGGCAAGCTGTGCAGCAGACCACTCACCCGACATAGCAGACGATCCAGGCAGAGGTGCTGCAGCAGCATTCGGCCATCCAGCTTGCGGTCCTGAAGTAGAATCCCTTAGATCCTGAGGCGTGCTGCCCACAGACTCCACCGGTCCCCCCAGACCCTGCGACCCGATACCACAGGACCGCAGAGCGGGGTTAGAAACCGGCCTGCGGCATTTACTGCTGTCCCCTGACACTGCCGAACTCTGACCCGGCGCTCCAGCTGATCCCGACGTGCCCGGCGTAATCTCGCAACGTCCTCTCGCGAGACTACCACCGGCACTCCTCCGATCCTGCTGCCTCGGTCCCGCACGCTCCGCAGTGGCCTGCGAGAACTTCCTCTTCTGCGACCTCAGTCTTCGGCTCTTCTCGCGAGAACCCGATGCCACCGCCTCTTCCCTCAGCTCCGGCAGCTCCGACACTTCGCTCCGCACCACGCCAGCAGGAACGAAAACCGCCGCTTCTCCTCCGTCTTGGGCACACTCCACCGCCGTCACCGATGTCTCCTCTTCCATCTGGAAAACCGGGGCACGCAGCTGCACCAGACAATCCTGGATCCACGCCGGGGCACCATCTTCCGCAGCTCTAGACGCCAGCTCATTCATCAGGAAATCCATTCTCACGGTAGGAAGCACACAGGATCCGGCTCCACAGGCAGGTTCAAGTCCAAGACAAGCCCAGCCTGCGGAGCACGGACAATTATAGCCCCCTCCGCATTCCACTAAACCAATCAGCTGTCGTCTCCAGGGCTCCGCTAACCTTCCCTTAAACCCTGGGCTATCGTAGGCTAAAAATCTCACCAATTGCAGGATGCTCACTGGGCAGAATTATTCTTCTGCCCAGTGATCCCACAAAAGCGGGAAACCCTTTTCCCGCCAAAATTGCCTCCCAATAACTTATCTATCACCGGGCAGACAATGCCACAGGACAAACAGCCATCAGGCAAATGCCAGTATGGCCATGCGTCCCCCTCCATAATGTCCGGGGGCCCCTCATTACTTGCGATATGCCTCCTGTTTAACGTGTGTGCATCTTAAATATCAGTGACATTCATTCAGTGTAATTATTTATTAGGCGGTGGTGACAGCAACATTACTTGCGCTTTACCAGAAGTGGCCGTGCTGCTGATGGTGCACGGAGAGGCCGTGGCCCTGGGCGCGGTGAAACTGTGCCTGCTTCCAAAGTACAAGAAACACACTCATCCACGATACCTAGCTTCATGTCCCAGTTTGCATGGCGGCGCAGGACACCACACTAAAAGTCAGACCAGTGCGACCGGGTGGTCGGTTGGATTGCAGCAGATAATGCTTCCAGTCGGTTAAGCACCACCCTGTCTTCCACAAAGTCCAGTCTCAGTAGCCAAGAGTCTGGTCAAGAGAATCCTCACCCTGATACTCCTTCCACCCACCATGGAGAGTCTTGGCAAACAAGTGATCCCACACTCAGATATTCTGAGGAGCTGTTTTCATCGCCATTCCTTAATTTGGGCCTCTCGCCCAGCACGCTTAAAGAGGGACATGAGGAGATCTTGTGTTCTGATTCCCAAACTCTGGAGCATCCACAGTCAGTAGAAGATGACAGCGGGGAAGGGCAATTAGTGTTTCACGAGGTGGATGATGATGATGAAACACAGTTGCCAATAAGTCAACCGCAATTAGTGTCTCAAGAGGTTCATGATGAGGATGAGACACAGTTGTCAATAACTGAGGTTGTTGTTAGGTCAACAAGTCAGGAGGATGACCAAAGTGAGGAAGTGGAAGAGGAGGTGCTGGACGATAAAGTTACTGACCCAACCTGGGAAGGTGGCAAGCTGAGCGAAGACAGCAGTACAGAGGGGGAGGGATCTGCAGCACTGCAACAGGCTGGAAGAGGCAGTGGGGTGGCAAAAGGGAGAAGGTGGGCCACATCAAACAGGCCCGCAACTGTTCCCCGGAGCACCTCCTTGCGGCAATCTCCCTTGCCAAGGGGTAGGTGTTCCGCAGTCTGGTGCTTTTTTGAGGAAAGTGCGGTCGATAAAAGTTATAAAAAGATAATAATAAAAAGATAATTGTCATTTGCAACCTGTGCCGTACCAAAATGAGCAGGGGCGTGAACACTAGCAACCTCACCACCACCAGCATGATCCACCACATGGCATCAAAGCACCCTAATAGGTGGGCCAAACGCTTAGGTCCACAACCAGTGTCTGTGGGTCACACCACTGCCTCCTCTTCCCCTGTGTTACGTGCTGGCCAATCCCCTGTCGAAGATGCAGGCCTAGATGCCTCCCGCCATGCACCTGGACCTTCGAACGAAAGCGCAAATATCCAGCCACCCACCCACAGACCATAGCACTAAATGCGCACCTTTCCAAATTGCTGGCCCTGGAAATGTTGCCATTTAGGCTTGTGGACATTGAGGCTTTCCGCAGCCTGATGGTGGCGGCTGTCCCACGGTACTCTGTCCCCAGCCGCCAATATTTTTCATGGTGTGCAGTCCCAGCCTTACACTAGCATGTGTCCCGTAACATCACCCGTGCCCTGACCAAGGCAGTTATTGGGAAGGTCCACTTAACGACACATGGACAAGTGCTTTTGGCCAGGGACGCTACATTTCCGTGACGGCAAACTGGGTGAACATTGTGGAGGCTGGGAGCGAGTCATACCCTGGGATGGCACAGGTGCTACCGATGCCAAGGATTTCGGGCCCTACTTCCATCAGGGTTTCTGCTACCACCTATGTTAGTGGCTGCAATCCCTCTTCTCCTCCTCCACTACCACCTCTGAATTACCATCTTGCAGCACCAGTCAGACATCAGTCAGTAGCTGGAATCAGTGTAGCACTGAAGTGGGGAACAGGCCGTGCTTAAACTGATCTGCTTAGGTGACAAACAGCACACCACCGCTCTCGCCACTCAACCTACAACCAGTCATGGTTGTGTCTGATAATGGCCGTAACTTGGTAGCGGCTTTGGAGCTTGGCAAGCTCACACACATACCATGCCTAGCCCACGTGTTCAACCTAGTGGTTCAGCGGTTTCTCAAAACCTACCCCAATTTGCCTGAGCTACTGGTGAAGGTGCGCCGCATATGTGTCCATTTCCACAAGTCATCGACAGCTTCTGCCGCTCTGGCAAAGCTGCAGAAGCGCTTGCAATTGCCAGCTCACAGACTGTTGTGTGACGTGAGCATGCGCTGGAACTCCACGTTACACATGTTGGCCAGGCTTTGTGAGCAACAGAGGGCAGTAGTGGAATACCAGCTTCAACATGGTTGTCTCCTTTCCAGTCAGCTTCTGCCCTTCACAAGCGATGAGTGGACATTGATGTCTGACCTCTGTGAGGTTTTACGCAACGTTGAGGAATCAACACAGATGGTGAGCGGCAATAACGCTATTATCAGAGTAACCATCCCACTTCTGTGTCTACTGAAACGCTCGCTGCTCACAATTAAGGCGGAGGCTTTGCATGTGGAAGAGGTGGAAATGGGGGAAGATAGTACACAGGGTGATAGCCAGACCACCCTCAGTTCGTCTTCTCAGCGCAAATTGGATGATGATGATGATGAGGAGGAGGAGGAGCAGGAGCTGGTTGCCTCCGCTGCAGAGAGTTTTATTCCATCTGATCAGTGTGGATGGGTAGAAGAGGAGGAAGAGGATGAGGAGATTAAGAGTCATCCTCCTGATGAGGACAGCAAGGTCTGTCGGGACTCTGGCACACATGGCTGACTTTATATTAGGCTGCCTTTTCCTTGCGTTGTATGCATTTTGGCCAACACTGATTACTGTTTTTTCACCCTTCTCGACCCCCGCTACAAAGTGAACTTCTCATCTCTCATTCCTGTGGTGGAGAGGACGAGCAAAATGGTGCAATACCAGAAGGTCCTTGTGGAAAAATTTCTCCAAGTTCCTTGGCCAACCGAGGAGGGGAGACGAGGGGAACACACATCAGTTCCAACAGATGCAGGGCAACACTCTCCATGGCCTTAAGACAGTTTCATGACACCCCTCCAGCACCCTCAACCTGATGTGCGGCCTAATGTCAAAAGGAGGGACACATTTTGGAAGATAGCGAAGAAGTACATAGCAGACCGTGTCAGCGTCCTCAGTGATCCCTCTGTGCCTTACAACTATTGGGTGTCGAAGCTGGACACGTGGCACGAACTGGCGCCTTGGAGGTGCTGGCCTTTCCCGCCGTCAGCATTTTGTCACAGCATGTATTTAGTGCTGCTGGGGGCATATTAACTGATAAGCGCATCCGCATGTCAACTGAAAATGCTGACCGGTTGACTCTTATAAAAATGAACATGGCCTGGATTGCCCCTGACTTCTTTACTCCACCAGAGGAAAGGGGCTGAACATAAAGGCACTCTAAATGTGGCTTTTATGGTGTATTGAATACACTGTATTCCCACTACAAAGGGTATATGGTTTAATCTCCCTTTTCTCGTCGTCCACCTCCATCATATCAACATGCTTATTAGGCAGCCCTCGCTCCTAATGTTTTAGAGGGTCAGATCAGCAGCAGGACCTCGGCCCATAATGGTTTTGAGGGTCACCAGCAGGCCCTCAACCATAATGTTTTAGAGTGTCAGTTCAGCAGCAGACCCTCACCCCTAAATTTTTAGATGGTCAGCTTGGCAGCAGGCTCTCGCCCACAAAATTGTTTAGGCCTCTTTCACACTTGCGTTGTCCGGATCCGGCGTGTACTCCACTTGCCGGAATTACACGCCGGATCCGGAAAAACGCAAGTGTACTGAAAGCATTTGAAGACGGAACCGTCTTCCAAATGCGTTCAGTGTTACTATGGCACCCAGGACGCTATTAAAGTCCTGGTTGCCATAGTAGGAGCGGGGAGCGGGGGAGCGGTATACTTACAGTCCGTGCGGCTCCCGGGGCGCTCCAGAATGACGTCAGAGCGCCCCATGCGCATGGATGACGTGATCCATGTGATCACATGATCCATGCGCTTGGGGCGCCCTGACGTCACTCTGGAGCGCCCGGGGAGCCGCACGGACGGTAAGTATACTGCTCCCCCGCTCCCCGCTACACTTTACCATGGCTGTCAGGACTTTAGCGTCTTGGCAGCCATGGTAACCATTCAGAAAAAGCTAAATGTCGGCTCCGGCAATGCGCCGAAACGACGTTTAGCTTAAGGCCGGATCCGGATCAATGCCTTTCAATGGGCATTAATTCCGGATCCGGCCTTGCGGCAAGTGTTCCGGATTTTTGGCCGGAGCAAAAAGCGCAGCATGCTGCGGTATTTTCTCCGGCCAAAAAACGTTCCGTTCCGGAACTGAAGACATCCTGATGCATCCTGAACGGATTTCTCTCCATTCAGAATGCATTAGGATAATCCTGATCAGGATTCTTCCGGCATAGAGCCCCGACGACGGAACTCTATGCCGGAAGACAAGAACGCAAGTGTGAAAGAGCCCTTAGATGGTTAGTTTGGCAGCAGGCTCTTGGCAGCAGGCTCTTGGCCACAATTTTTTTAGATGGTCAGCTAGGCAGCAGGCCCACGCCCATAATGTTTTAGATGGTCAGCTTGGCAGCAGGCCCTCACCCCTAATGTTTTAGATGGTCAGCTCAGCAGTAGACCCTCACCCCTAATGTTTTAGATTGTCAGATCAGCAGCAGGCCCTCGCCCCTAATGTTTTAGAGGGTCACCAGCAGGCCCTTGCTCCTAATGTTTTTGAGGGTCACCAGCAGGCCATCAATCATAATTTTTCAAGGGTGTGGATAATGCCCTCCTTTATGTGTAATAAAGGGTGTATTGGAGTGCCGGTTCCTTGTAATTTTTGGCAGCCCTTTTCCTTAGTGCATCATAGGCTTTATGAGTGTAGGGGTCCCAATACCTAAACAATTGTACCACAATGTGAATGAGGCACTCCTTTATGTGATATACAGGTTGTATCGGAGTGCCTCTTCCTTGTAATTTTTGGCAGCACTTGCACTTTATATACAAGTAAATATACAGGAAGGAATGTTTCCTAACAATTTTTCCTCTAAAATCGATTTTATCTTCGGTTTGGTGCGTATTATTGTCAGTCTGTAAAAGTGGCGTACTACTCGGACAACATCGTTCCCAGCAGCGACTTGGGAGTCCAAGATGCATCCAGAAATCCTCCCCATCTGCCCCAAGCGTTTTAATAGGTTTTGCACGCGCGTGAGAAAAATCAGCATGTTTGGTACCCAAACCCGAACCCGGACTTCTTCACAGAAGTTCGGGTTTGGGTTAGGTGTTTTGTAGATTTTATTATTTTCCATTATAACATGGTTATAAGGGAAAATAATAGCATTCTTAATACAGAATGCTAAGTAAATTAGGGATGGAGGGGTTAAAACAAAATAAAAAATAATTAAACTCACCTCATCTACTTGTTTGAGCAGCCCGGCTTCTATTTCTTCTTCTTTGATGAGCTGGGAGAAAAGGACCTTTGGTGATGTCACTGCGCACATCACATGGTCCATCACATGATCAATCACCATGGTGATGGATCATGTGATGGACCATGTAATGAGCGCAGTGACATCACCACAGGTCCTTTTCTCCCGGGTTCCGCTTGTGAGATGCGTTTGAAAGCTCTCACAAGCGGCCCCGAACGGAACCATTCATCACCAACTGTATTTGCAGCTACCACTTCTGCAGGAAGGCTATTCCATGCATCCACTACTCTCTCAGTAAAGTAATACTTCCTGATATTACTTTTAAACCTTTGCCCCTCTAATTTAAAACTATGTCCTCTTGTAGCAGTTTTTCTTCTTTTAAATATTCTCTCCTCTTTCACCTTGTTGATTCCCTTTATGTATTTAAAAGTTTCTATCATATCCCCTCTGTCTAGTCTTTCTTCCAAGCTACACATGTTAAGGTCCTTTAATCTTTCCTGGTAAGTTTTATTCTTCAATCCATTTACCAGTTTAGTAGCTCTTCTCTGAACTCTCTCCAATAACACACAAAGAATTAAATGTTACCATGTTTTTATTGAACACACCATGTAAACATTCACAGTGCAGGTGGAGAAAGTATGTGAATCCCTAGACTAATGACATCTCCAAGAGCTAATTGTAGTGATGTGTCAGCCAACTGGAGTCCAATCAATGAGATGAGATTGAGGTGTTTGTTACAGCTGCCCTACCCTATAAAAAACACAGACCAGTTCTGGGTTTGCTTTTCACAAGAAGCATTGCCTGATGTGAATGATGCCTCGCACAAAAGAGCTCTCAGAAGACCTACGATTAAGAATTGTTGACTTGCATAAAGCTGGAAAGGGTTATAAAAGTATCTCCAAAAGCCTTGCTGTTCATTAGTCCACGGTAAGACAAATTGTCTATAAATGGAGAAAGTTCAGCACTGCTGCTACTCTCCCTAGGAGTGGCCGTCCTGTAAAGATGACTGCAAGAGCACAGCCCAGACTGCCCAATGAGGTGAAGAAGAATCCTAGAGTGTCAGCTAAAGACTTACAAAAGTCTCTTGCATATGCTAGCATCCCTGTTAGCAAATCTACGATACGTAAAACACTAATCAACAATTGATTTCATGGGAGGATACCACAGAGGAAGCCACTGCTGTCCAAAAAAAAAAACATTGCTGCACGTTTACAGTTTGCACAAGAGCACCTGGATGTTCCACAGCAGTACTGGCAAAATATTCTGTGGACAGATGAAACCAAAGTTGAGTTGTTTGGAAGAAACACACAACACTATGTGTGGAGAAAAAGAGGCCAGCACACCAACATCAAAACCTCATCCCAAATGTGAAGTATGGTGGAGGGGGCATCATGGTTTGGGGCTGCTTTGCTGCATCAGGGCCTGGACGGATTGCTATCATCGAAGGAAAAATGAATTCCCAAGTTTATAAGACATTTTGCAGGAGAACTTAAGGCCATCTGTCCACCAGCTGAAGCTCAACAGAAGATGGGTGTTGCAACAGGACAACGACCCAAAGCATAGAAGTAAATCAACAACAGACTGGCTTAAACAGAAGAAAATATGCCTTCTGGAGTGACCCAGTCAGAGTCCTGACCTCAACCCGATTGAGATGCTGTGGCATGACCTCAAGAAAGCGATTCACACCAGACATCCCAAGAAGATTGCTGAACTGAAACAGTTCTGTAAAGAGGAATGGTCAAGAATTACTCCTGACCGTTGTGCGCATCTGATCTGCAACTACAGGAAACGTTTGGTTGAAGTTATTGCTGCCAAAGGAGGTTCAACCAGTTATTAAATCCAAGGGTTCACATACTTTTTCCACCTGCACTGTGAATGTTTACATGGTGTGTTTAATAAAAACATGGTAACATTTAATTCTTTGTGTGTTATTAGTTTAAGCAGACTGTGATTGTCTATTGTTGTGACTTAGAAGAAGATCAGATCACATTTTATGACCAATTTGTGCAGAAATCCATATCATTCCAAAGGGTTCACATACTTTTTCTTGCTACTGTATGTAACATAGCCAAGATGGATCCGTCATGAACTTAATTGAGTCAATGGGAGATGGATACGTTTTCTATTGTGCGAGAGAAAATGGATCCGTCCCCATTGAATTACACTGTGTGCCAGGACGGCTCCGTTTAGCTCAGTTTCGTCAAGCAGGCAGCGTTTTGGAGTCCGCCTCCAGAGCGGAATGGAGACTGATCGGAGGCAAACTGATGCATTCTGAGTGGATTATTTTCCATTCAGAATGCATTAGGGCAAAACTAATCAGTTTTGGACCGCTTGTGAGAGCCCATGACGGATCTCACAAACGGAAAGCCAAAACGAGAGTGTGAAAGTAGCCTAAAAAGAACCTGTCACCATGATCAAAGATGCTGATTGCAGATGTTAATTTTTTTCATGTAAAATGTATTTTGGAGAAATTAAAGGGGTTGTCCAGTTTCATGATATTATTGACCTACCTAGGATAGGTCATTAGTATCAGATCGGTCGGGGACAGACTCCTGGCACCCCTGCCGATCAGCTGTTTGAAGGAACCGTGACACTCGTGTAAATGCTGCATCCTCTTTAATGTCTACCTGCACGCCATCTGCTTTGTAGTGGTGGTGCAGTGTAATTACAGCTAGGCTGCAGGGAGTTGGATCCTCAGTTACATGAAAGCGAACAACACCTTCCACAGCTTATTAGTTGCAATGTAATGCAAGAACTGTGAATTAGGCTTCTATTAGTTACAGATGTAATACATAGAAACACATAGGACATTGTAAAATAAAATAATGTACTGCTGATCTTTGCCATTTTATCGTATTATGAGATGTGACTATTTAAAAAAAAGTATACTCATAAAATATGTTTTTAAATAAATACAGCTAAATTACTGTTATCCTTTAAAAAAAAAAAATAAAAAAAAAAAATAAAATTTCAGACACTTGGACAGATTTACTTATACTGTCTAATTTGTGTGTAAACTTAAAGGGGTTCTACATGTTTGGAAAGAGGGTTGTTGGCAACCTCCTCTCCTGGACAGACCTGCAAATGGAAGCCTACTTACTGATTCCTGATATGATGCTGTCTCCCAGCGACTGCGTTCTCCAGCCTCTGCTGCCCTGGTCCCTGGCTATAAACTTCCGGTTTGATGCTGCTGCAGCCAATCGCTGACCGCAGTGGTGACCTGCTCCCCTTGCGGCATGTCAGGTAGTCATGTGATGCAAAGGGAGCAGGTCACTGCTGCGGCCAGCGACTGGCTGCAGCAACAGCAAAGCTTTACCTTTAGATTCAGCTAACCGAAATGGAGCAGCGGAGGCCAAATAAGGAAGGAGCCAGGATGGAGGGTCGGGAAGCAGGTAAGGCTACTTTCACACTAGCGTTTTGGCGTTCCATTTGCGAGATCCGTTCAGGGCTCTCAAAAGTGGTCCAAAATAGATCAGTTTTGCCCTAATGCATTCTGAATGGAAAAGTATCCGCTCAGAATGCATCAGTTTGCCTCCGTTCAGTCACCATTCCGCTCTGGAGGTGGACACCAAAACGCTGCCTGTACCGTTTTGCTGTCCACCTGACGAAGCGGAGCCAAACAGATCCATCCTGGCACACAATGTAAGTCAATGGGGACGGGTCCATTTTCTCTGACACAATCGAAAATGGATCCGTCCCCCATTGACTTAAAAATGGTGTTCAAGACGGATCAGTCATGGCTATAGAAGACATAATACAACTGGGTCCGATCATGACGAATGCATGCAGTTTTATTATAGTAACAAAGCGTTTTGCATATCCATGATGGATCCGCAAAAAACGCTAGTGTGAAAGTAGCCTAAGTACGCTTCCCTTCGCAGGTCTGTCCAGGAGGGGGGAGTTTGCCAGCCCCCTCTAAACTAAACAGTTTAAAACGGCACCACTTTTATCCGGCTGCTGCCGGATGATAAATCTGGTACACCTTTAGACTCTCTAGTCTACGTTTATACCACCTGTTATACGGCTTACCCTGCATCAGAACGGTGTGCTGAAATTGTGGGGCAATTTTGGCGCACAGTGTCGCTTGTTGGCCGCAGCCAGTATTCCGCAAATACACACCCCTTACTCATAAAGGCACACCTGTTGCCTAGCATGTCGCTAAAGGTGTCTAAGCCACATAATGATTGTGCTGCACGGCATGCGAGCCAGAATTCTAGTATATTTTCATTAGGAAGTCTGCCCCACTGAATCGACAAAAGGTCTAACAAACATACAACTAATGTTATGTCTCATCCTTCTATTAACGCTGTAATATTTCTTAAAATGCACGACAATTGAGATCATAAAACTTTGTTTAATGTGAACACATCACAAAATAAAAAAAGTTGATATATTTACAATATGTCTTCAATTTGGTCACTTTTACATTAGATATTAACATTTCTAAAACTTTGTGGCAATAAGATCTATGCTATTAGGTTAAAGTGGATTGCACATTTTTAGATTTGCCACCTATGGTGTACAAACATCTAGCGCCCATTTTTTATTGCATTTCCTGTTATTTTTTTTTGTTATATACAATATGGCTCAAACAGAACACAACAAACAACTAACCATGTCTGTAGATTCACTTTTCAGTGCAACGCATTTCAGTCCTTTGAGCACTCTGTTACAATAAGCACACAGTTTATGAAATGTGAGGATTTCTCTTTTATTTAAATAAAACTATTAAAATCTAACTTAAAAAACACTGCTATGTTTCTTTAAGCAGCACGCACCTCACTAAATCGGTTCTATTCTAATAAAGATATCTTCTTCCACGCTTTGACTTTTGGCCAGCAACAACATTTGCAATCTGCCTGCCAGTTTCCTTCATTTATCATATATATTTACTGTACTTTCACAGATATCAGAGTGGTCAGTCTTCGGTTGTGCTTTAGAAAGAAAGAAAAATAGAATCTGTGTTTTCTCCTGTAAGTGCAAAGCAAACACCTTGTGCAACTACATTGGTCGAAGATTTAGAAATTCCAATAAGAACGGAGGTCCATGATTTACTGTCAATCGCCCGTCTCATCTCCTGCCTTCTCGGGAATGGCCTCCAGGCTTCTTCTTGGCTTGGATGCCTCTGCATTTCCAGCAGTTGCCTTGTTCATTCCACAAGATACAGCAGCATAATGAATTTGTTTTAAGTTGTCCAAGGTTTCTGTTTTGGCATATTTGAGAAGATCTGATTGTCCCTGTAACAAAAAAAATAAAAAATGTTACCAGTTGGCATCGACAGATCAAAGCGCATTACTGCCTACAAGTTCTATGATAATCGGGCAAAAATCATATTAATGGCCAAAGCTATGTATTTTAGCATTATGCCCAGGCCCACAATGATGAATTCAATCACTGATCCAAGCTTCCTTGTGGAGATCTGCAACACAAAGGTAGACTCAAGCTGCAATAGTCATGGTCAAACTTTTAACAATATACAGTAGTCCTGAAATAGATGGAATCCACATTGAACTATTTGGAAACTGTGATGTGTCTTTACAATGAATATACAGAGAAGCAGACCAACTATGATAAAACTGGGTCTTTAGGCTTTCATACTCTCAACAAAAAACTTGAACTTATGCAGAGTAGGCAAACCAGATTTCTAAGAAACATTATGTTTCCTGCTGATCCGGCAAGTGAAGGATCAATGGCAAGTGTTCCTAGTCAACAGTCCCATGGAGCTACAGGCAGGGGCAGACTGGCCATAGAGCTGATGCCCAGGGGTCCGCCCAAACCCTCCTCACATCCGTCGGCTGGGTACAGAATGAGCTAATGCTATAAGCATTCATTTATGCTAGGAGCATCAGGCACTTATGCACCTGACCAGAGGCCAGGTCCTCAGGACAGTGATACAGTTGAATACTGCAGTGAGGGTGGCAGTATTTTGTGCTGCACTGTGGTATTTGGTTCTGCTGGGGCAGTATTCTGTTCTGCAGTACGGTATTGCAGGCCCCCCCTACTTCTGTTGTCGCAGCCTACTTGTGTTGCCCCGCCTTCTGTCAATTTGGATCTGCCTAAAAAATGGGGCCACTTTCTGAATTTTTTCCACGGCCTCTTTAAGTTCCTAGTCCGCCTATGGCTGCAAGAGCACAGAATGTAAAACCAGTTTATCAAGAACGCATTGATTATTGTAATAATAAAAGATCTTTGTTGGTGGCAACAAAGACAAGTACAGTATGTTAGCATACTGTAAGAACCTACTGCACCAAATCAAATAGCATCCTTCTCCTCTAGCAGGGTCCACTGCAAAATCAATATAAACCACGCCAATTTAGGCTTACGTGATTTACAATCAATACTGGTACTGTGAAAGCTCTTGTAATGCAGCAGGTGTGGACAAAGGCTTGGGGCTACTTCTCAGGGCATTGTCAAGTTGGACCTTTCAACAGAGTATGGGGATCTATACTTTGGTGCAGGGGCCACCAAAACCACTACCTTTAGGGTACGGCCAGGTTCACCGAGTAGCGGTGATCCCATAGAAGTGAATGGGATTGCTGCGTCCTTCACAAGAAATCCAGCAGTGTTGGATTTCTTGCAACGGGCAAGGCAATCCCATTCTTTTTTATGGGACATTGCCACTTAGTGAACATAGCTGCAACGGCTGTTGCGTGACCAGTGTCGCCGTGTAGCTGTACCCTTAGGCTGGTTTCACACGGGCGTTGCGGATTGGGGCCGGATGCGTTCAGAGTGCGTCCAGTGAAACTCGCACTATTTTGCAAGCAAGTTCAGTCAGTTTTGTCTGCAGTTGCGTTTAGTTGTTCAGTTTTTTCCGCGCGGGTGCAATGCGTTTTGATGCGTTTTTTAAACTGAATGTTTACAAACAACATCTCTTAGCAACCATCAGTGAAAAAACGCATCGCACTTGCTTGCGGATGCAATGCGTTTTTCACGCAGCCCCATTCACTTCTATGGGGCCAGGGCTGCGTGAAAAACGCAGAATATAGAACATGCTGCGATTTTCACGCAACGCAGAACTGATGCGTGAAAAACAACGCTCATGTACAAAGCACCATAGAAATGAATTGGTCAGGATTCAGTGCGGGTGCTATGCGTTCACGTCACGCATTGCACCCGCGCGGAAAACTCGCTCGTGTGAAAGGGACCTTAGGAGTATTTAGGAGTGACTGCAGCAGCCGACCACAGGTCATATTGGCGAGTTTATTTTGGCTGGCAAGTCACTACTGTGGTGATTGGTTAGTTACATAAAATCTTATTTTTTAAAGAGTTTTGTTTTAGCATTTGGAAAACCTTTGTTAAGCTGCATATTGCTACACGGTCAGCTGTTGTACACTGCATGCAATCATGGCTATTATTGGCAATACGCAGCTTCTACATAGATTTTTCAAACTGTAGGAACAGCCCTTTTAATACAATGCATTTTTTAAATTATCAGTTTTCCTGACCTCTTAGGTTGTTGTATAGTATATGTTCATGTACTGAAAGCAACCAGTCACCATTGCTAGAATATATTATTGAATATAAGCTAATCATTATAACATGTTCATTTTACACTGATATAACACGAACAAGAATCACACTAGGCATAATGTCAAAGTTTGATTTCATTTTCCAAGAGATGATAAGCTGATTGAAAATCTAAATTTCAGAAGAATATCTGAGACTGTAGGAGCATCAACAAAGAGTCACATGTTGTCTACATTCGTTCAGCCTAAGGCTTGGCAATTATAACAGCTGACAGAACATGTAACATAATAGCATGTGGAAAAAATAGAAATGACATCTAAGAAATTAGATTTTTCAGTTAATCATCTCCTTTAAAGCATAACCGGAAATAAAACAGGACTTCAAAGGACCATGAGTACAAGCACATATTACTTGAAAGCCTATCTTACAGTAAGTCATTTTTCAAAGTATCTTCTAAAAAATTATCCATAACGCACACATTGGCCCAAACTTGCTGAACCACAACTCAATTTGTATTTGTTTTCACCCGCATTACAAATCCCAAGGTAGACACCAATGGGGCAGTTCTTCACTGAGGTTTCCATAGAAGGGAACTGAGCTTTACACTTGCAGATGTACAGGAAGACCTGCTGAGCTCCACTGCATGGCGTGCAAGCAGAACAGCCCCAGATAGGCGGGAATGCTAGTCCAATACAGGAAGAAACAGTAGAAGACCGCACATATCCGCTTACTAAACTAAACCCTACTTTTAGACACGTTAAATGAGGCCACACTTTAGCAACTGGGTCATGTGCGAAAGATTCTGGGTGCCAGAGGGGCATAACAAGCCTTGGCAGGATATTTAGATACAGGGCTAGGACAGCTAACTGAATACCCAGTGCTCCTGTGATTGTACTTTAAGCTACAAGTCTACTATAATAAAGCAGGCCTCACAGTGGTCAACTTATAACCATGTCCTGTCTGACACAAAGTCTATAATCAAGTACCGCCGTAAACTATGGTAGAGAGCCATACTTTAACATACAGAGGTAAACGATGTAAAGTTTGCTCATAACCTTAACCTGCTGAATGACCTCAACCTTGTACATGACAAACAGGGAACCTAGCAAAATCACAAAAGATATAAAATCCTGAATGCAAAACCAATAATGAAGCTGAACTTGTATTTATTCATAGTAAAATGGAAAATCTTTCTACATAAAATGCATTCAGAGACTCTTCAGACCCTTTCACTTTTTTCACATTTTGTTATGTTGTGGCCTTGTGCAAAAAAATAAAATAAAAAAAGTTCACTTTTTCCCCTTCATTAAAATACTTCTCTGTCTCTTTAGCATGCAGCTACACATTGTTGTACATAAGAAGAAATACGTATTGTATTAGAGAGGATGGAAAGATAATTTTAGAAAAGACAAAGAAAATTAAATGGACCCCTGCTGCTGAAGAGGAGGAAGTCAGATTTCCACAAAGTGTATACCTATGTCTGCATATACAGTACTCTCGAAACTCTTCGGATGCTTTCACTGTTTTTCACGTATTTGTTTCTAGGCACTCTGTCATAAAGCCCAGATTGGTGGAGTGCTGTAGTAATGGTAGACCATATGGAAGTTTCTCCTATCTGCACTGAGTATCTTAGAAGCTCAGTCAGAGTGACCATTGGGTTCTTGGTCACCTCTCTCACCAAGACCCTTCTCCCCTGATTACTTAGGTTGTTAGGTCGGCCAGCTTTAGGAAGAGTCCGGATTGTTCCAGACATCTTGCTTTTAAGAAATATGGAGGCCACTGCGCTCTTGGGAATATTCAGTGCGGTAGAAACTTTGTTGTACCTTTCTCTAGATCTGTGCCTCCAAAAAATCCTGCCTCTGAGCTCTACAGGCAGTTATTTCCTCCTCATGACTTGGTTTTAGCTGAAATATGCATTGTTCGCTGTGAGATCTGATGTAGACAGGGCTGTGTCTTTCCAAATCATGTCTAGCTAACTGAATTTACCAAAAGTGGACTTGATAATCAAAGATTATCACAAGGAATGGAGGCACCCAAATTTCAACTGTCATAGCAAAGGGTCTAAATATGTATGTTTATGTGAAATTTTAGTTTTTCCTTTTTAATAAGTTTGCAAAAAAAATAAATTATAATTCTATTACCGTTCTCGTTATTGGATTCTGAGTGCAGAATGATGGGTAAAGCATTTTTTTTTTAGCACAAAGCTGCAACATAACAAAATGTGACAAAAGTGAAAGGGTCTGAAGACTTTCAGAATGCATTGTGTAATACTCTGTCCATTCTATACCTCACCAGTCCTATGATGTGATTACAAAAGTTATAATCGGGCTTTTACTATAAAGAGTAATTATTGCATTTGCGTTGCAGTGTGGCATTAGTCTCAGCTATACCGGGGACATACACTGACCTCCTCCTACTTATGTACCATGTCAAACTGAACACTGGTACTATCTTCTTGATTCTTTAAGGTCAGCGAGTTGGATTGCTACAACACATTTAAACTGTTCCTTATACTATCTGTATGTCAGCAGGGCATATTTTAAGCATAGTACCAGTAAAAATAGTACTCATGGTAATGGCAGACATCTTATACAATATTTCGTCCACAGATGTAGCAGAGCCGTGTAGTCATTTGACAGAACTAATCATCTGAGGTCTTCCATAAGAGTAAAGATAAACTTACAATATTAATATATATCACTGTGCATAAAACTCATGAATAACAAACTAAATTCTTCTGCAGCTGTACATTCATTAATTATAGAATTATCTATAGCGCCTTGAAAAAGTATTCATGCCCCTTGAACTTTTCCACATGTTTTCACGTTAAACCCAGAAACTTAAATGTATTTTATTGGGATTTTATGTGATAGATTGACACAAAGTAGCAAGTATATGTGAAGTGAAAAGAAAATAATGCATGCTTTTCAAAACTTTTAATAAATAAAAATCTAAAAAGTGTGGTGTGCATTTGTATTCAGACCCCTGTACTCTGATACCCCTAAATAAAATCCAGCGTGACCAATTGCCTTCAAAAGTCACCTAATTAGTAAAGAGAGTCCACCTGTGTGTAATTTATTCTCAGTATAACTACAGCGGTTATGTGAAGGCCTCAGAGGTTTGTTAGAGAACATTAGTGATCAAACAGCATTATGAAAACCAAGGAACACCCCAGACAGGTCAGGAATAAAGTTGTTGAGAAGTGTAAAGGGTTAGGTTATAAAAAATATCCCAAGCTCTGAACACCTCAAGGAGCACTGTTCAATCCATCATCCGAGTATGGCACAACTGTAAACCTACCAATACATGGCCATCCACCTAACTTGACAGCCCAGGCAAGGAGAGCAGTAATAAGAGAAGCAGCCAAGAGACCTATGGTCACTCTGGAGGAGCTGCAGAGATCCACAGCTCAGGTAGGATAATCTGTCCACAGGACAACTATTAATCATGTACTCCACAAATCTGGCCTTTATGGAAGAGTAGCAAGAAGAAAGACATTTTTTAAAGCAAGTTATAAGCAGTTTGCCACAAGTCATATAGGGGACACAGCAAACATAGAAGGTGCTCTGCTCAGATGAGACCAAAGTTGAACTTTTTGGCCTAAATGCAAAACACTATGTGTGGCAGAAAACTAACAATGCACATCACCCTGAACACACCATCCCCAAGGTGAAACGTGATGGTGACAGCATCATGCTGTGGGGATGCTTTTCTTCAGCAGAGACAGAGTTGATGGGAAGATGGATGGAGCTAAAACAGGGCAATCCTGGAGGAAAACCTGGTAGAGGCTGTAAATGAGGTTCACCTTCCAGCAGGACAATAACCCTAAACATACAGCCAGAGCTACAATGGAATGGTTTAGAACAAAGCATATTCATGTGTTAGAATGGACCGATCAAAGTCCAGACTTAAATCCCATTGAGAATCTGTGGCAAGACTTGTTTGTTCACAGACGCTCTCCATCCAATCTGACTGATCTTGAGCTATTTTGCAAAGAAGAATGGGCAAAAATTTCAGCCTCTAGATGTGCAAAGCTGACATAACCCAAAAGACTTGCAGCTGTAATTGTAGCGAAAGGTGGTCCTACAAAGTATTGCTCCAGGGGGGGCTGAATACAAATGCACACAAGACTTTCCAGATTTTTAGTTATAATTTTTTTTAAAACCATGTATCATTTTGTTTTCATTTCACACATACATGCTACTGTGTGTTGGTCGATCACATAAAATCCGAATAAAATACATTTACCGGTAAGTTTGTGGGTGTAATGTGAATAAATGTGGAAAAGTTCAAGGAGTATGAATACTTTTTCAATTCACTGTATATACAGTCATATAAAGCATATGAAGTGTTTTCAGTATCTCCAGATAAAGGATGTCAGGTTGTAACCAGACTGTTATAATATTCAGAAGGAAAACTTTATCTAGCAGTTCAAACCAGATAGTAACACATACTTTTTTTTCAAATTTATTCTTTTATTTTTTGATTACAGATTTTTTTAATTCTATTTCCAGAACATGATTGTGGGCCCTAGACACAATGGTCAGGAGGAGACCTCATTGACTTCTACAGGAGAGTTTTCTTGCCATGCTCTGTGACAATCACCTGTTGTGAATGGTGGATCTTGTCTTACCTGTCATTCTAATCCTGTCTGTAATGATATCACCTCTGTGTACAGATAAGCAGGATTTTTTTTATTTTTATGGTTATGGTGGCTCTCCTGCAGCGAAGGCCAGATCCCTGTGTAGGGGATATAGGGTGAAAACCAGGGGCCCAACAGGATAATGTCAAATCGGAAGGCGGGGGGGCGGGGGGGATGGGGGGGGGGGGGGTGGGTGGGGGGATGGGGGGGGTCAACATTCACTGCCCATAACAGTTTGCTCAGGCCATGGATCTCGATCACCCACTTCAGATGACCTTACCTAAGTTATGCCAGCATCTAGATCAAAAGAGTGACCTGCATGAGTGACTGCTTGATTGTGTGCAAAGCAAGTTGATCCGATTGAACGTTTAGACTGCTACCGTAGCCACAGCTTCACCTCTGTCTAAAGTCTTGCCTGCTGGGGGATCTGGTTTATGTCTGTCTCTATTCCCTCACTATGATGAGATCCCAAGCTGAGTCATGGCTTCAAGAACAAGATCTCAACTCATTTTGAGCTTCAGCTACATCTGTTTTCTTCTGACTGGGCCAAAATGGCCTTTATGATTTCACTCTCACTCTTGTCAGGCAAGGCCCTTGCCTGGGCTAATCTGTTGTGGGAGAGAAGCAACTCCGTAACCAGTAATCCGCAAGAGTTCCTAGCCAACTTCCGCAGAGTCTTTGAAGAACCCAGATGTACCCTTTTCTGCCAACTTCTCTAGAGCAAACTTTCAGTCAGGCAATATGCCATACAATTTCGTACCATGTCCTCTGATTGGCCTGAAACAATGGAGCTCTGGTGGCAGCATTTTAGAAGGGTCTGTCAGCTCCTATTAAAGAACTCCCACAAAAAAATGTATTCTCTGACCTGCTAGAAAGGTACATCATGTAATCTGTAGTGAATGTGGTTTTCTTTCCAGTGTTTGTATTTTTAAGTTACACCTCCCTTATGCGTCTCACCTGTGTCATGTGACCAGCAATCAGACTCTCCAACTGACACAGCATCTTATGTGTGGACAGGAAGTCTGTTTCTCTATGTATTCCTATGAGAGCCTCACTCTGAGTCTCATAGGAATGAATAGAGAAGTAACTGACTTCCTGTCCTGTGTCAGTTGGAGATCAGATGGTTGCTCACATGACATCACTTTCTAGCAGGTCAGAGAATAAACATTTTGCTGGGAGTTCTACTTTAAGGATGAACTGGCGGGTTGTGATGTCCCGACTTTCTCTCTCTCTTGCTACACGTATTGAACTTGGTTCCAGGAACATGCCATAGTAGTAGCTCATGACAAGAGAGCTCCTCTGTTGGCACCACTGACACATCCATCTTCTACTCCAGTCTACGAACTAATGCAAGCAGATAGACTCAAGTTCTCTGTAGAGGAGCGTCTGCACAGATGTGCCAATGATTTATGCCTGTGGCACGGAGCCAAAGGACACTATGTCCTCTCCCCTGCCCCCAAAGGTGGGATATCTGGGCCTAGGGACCATAGGAGAAATGGCCTTGGGTGAAGACCAGCTCTCTCGGAAATTGTCGTTACTAGTATCTTTGTCTTGCAGTGGTATGCAGTTTAGTATTCATGCCTTCCTAGACCCTGGCTCGGCAGGAAGATTCCTGCATCAAGCCCTGATAAACAAGTATCGTATATCGGTCTGGCACCTGCAAAAGCCACTGGTGGTGACCTCCATTAACAGGAACGCTCTCTCTCTCTCTCTCTTACACCATCCAGTATGACACTGAACTGCTCTATTCTGAGAAAATGTCCTTGTATGTTCTACCTGTATCTACCAGTCCACTTCTGCTGGGACTGCCTTGATTCCATTTACTGGAACTCTAGGCAGATTCTTCACTGGGATTCTGCCTGTCATTCTCACACCTGACTACAGTGTAGCTTGTCTGGAATCCATCTGTACCTCAACATCTGCAAGGTCTGTCTTCAACATCTGCCTGTTGTACCCATGTCTTCCCAAGGAAGAAGGCTGAAAATCTGCATCCACAACCGCCTACTTTTGGACCAGAGAAGAGATCCTGGGACACTTTGGAGAATTTTGATGTTCCTGCCCTCCTGAAGGAATTTTTGCAAGTATCTGGACCAAAGAAAAAAGGGAGTAAAGGGGGAGGGGTATACTGTTAAAATGGCCGTTCATGGCTGTTTTTTTGTGTGCTGAGACGCCGGCTTAATGTGTGCTTCATAGGTTAACCTCATTTTGCTCTGTGAGCTGCTGTGAGCTACTGGCCTATATAAGCTCTGCTGTTTCCTCTCTTGATCGATGTAGATCCTGTCAGGTCTCTCTAGCTTGCTAGAGTTTGTAAAAAGTTATAATCCATATGCCTGCTAGTATACCGATCTTCTGTCTGTTTCCTAGATCCTCACCCTCTGCTGCCTGATCTGAACTTTGCCTGTTCACCATACTGATCCTGTGCTGACTGCCGTGACCATTGGATTGTTTCACAGATTCCCACGAACTCTTAGAACATACTAGTAAACATGGGAATCCAGAGTCTTTGTAAAATGTGGAACATCATATCAGCGCATCACTGTTCAAAATTTGCTACGCATTTCTATCTTTTCAGTCATAGCTAAAACTGCCTTTAAATGCTGGAGCTCATAAATGGCTTAAGGATAATGTCTGACTGCTGGAGGGCAGATATGCACTGAATTTTTGTCATTATCAGCAAACAAAATCAGATCAGATAAAGGTCACTGTTCAACCACAATGAAACCAATTCAGATGTATTGTTAAGATACTGAAGTGGGTGATTAGATCTTGCAATGAAAGTCAGTTTCACAAGCACATAAACTGCTAGACTCTGACCTCAATAATATATCGTATAATATAATTTAGAACATATGGTGTAATTGACAGTAAAGGTATGCATTGTGTCATTAAAAGTTGATTATCTTTTTACAATGGCACCTGCCAGGAGGTGGGATATATTAGGCAGCAAGTGAGTAGTGAGTTCTTGAAGTTAATGTTTTGGAGGCAGAAAAACTTGGAAGGCGTAAAGATCTAATCAAGAGTCAAATTGTGAAGGTTATATGAATGGGTTACAGTATCTCCATGTGTTCCTGGTATGCAGTTATTACCTAAAGAACTAAAAAGGGGTTCAACGTAGGACAACTGCAGTGAACTGAGGACAGGATCAAAGGTTGTCAAGGTTCGTTGGAAGTGAAGGCTAACCTGTCTGGTCCGATTCCACATAAAAGCTAATGTAGCACAAATTTCTGAAAAGTTAAGGCTGGCTATGATGGAATAGTGTCAGAACGCACAGTTCATCACAGCATTCAGAGTATGAGGTTGTGTAGATGCACACTGGCCAATGCCCAAGCTGACCCATGTGCCTACAATGGGCAAGTGAGCATAACAACTGAACCATAGAGCAATAGAAGAAGGTGGACTTGTCTGAAGAACCATTAGCAAACTGCCATGGAAGGTTGAGGCCCCAAAACATAACCATGCCTTTCGAAAACCTGGTCCTCTAATCCTGAGAAATGCTTATTCTTATTGTTATGAAAAGAAGGTTTACAGTGCATCACGGACAGTACAAATACATTCAGTGCAGCTGGCTTCCCTGTGTCATCGCTATCAGATCTGAAATCTCAAGGACTCTTAAACAAGAAGATGGAGTGCAGGTTGGTGATATGGCAGAGTGATGGTGCAGAAAAAAAAGGGGGGGGGGGGGGGGCCCAGGGACGGATTGGCATAGACCATAAAGGGAAATTCCCTGTTGGGCCGATGCCTGGGGTGGGGATAGGTCATCAATATCTGATCGATGGGGGGGTCCAACTCCTGACAATCCCACTAAACAGCTGTTTGAAGAGGCCTCAGCACTCCGTTGAGCACTGCAGACTCTTCCGAGGCCAGTGATGTCAACTTCATTAGTCATATTGCCTATGTGCAGTCCCATTCAAGTAGATGGGTCTGGGCTGCAGTACCAAGCACTACCACTATACAATGTACTGCTCTGCGCTTGGTATTCTGTGACAATACCAAGCACAGCCACTATACAATGTACTGCTCTGCGCTTGGTATTCTGTGAGGAGGCTGCAGCTGATCAGTGGGGATGAGTCAGTATTTTGAGGAGAGGTCACCAATATTGTACTCCCGAAAGCAGAACCATGTCCCTTAGGCCTCATGCACACGGCCGTTGTTTTGGTCAGCATCCGACCAATGGGGCCGCTTCAATGGGGCCGCAAAAGATGCGGACAGCACTCCGTGTGCTGTCCATATCCGTTGCTCAGTTCCGTGGTCCGCAAAAAAAATATAACCTGTCCTATTCTTGTCCGTGTTTTGCGAATAGGTATGTTTATAGGTAGGCGAATAGGTAGGTTTATCAATGGCTGTCCGTGCCGTTCCGCAAATTGCAGAACACACACGGACGCCATATGTGTTTTGCGGATCTGCGATTTGCAAACCGCAAAACACACAACGGTCGTGTGCATATGGCCTTAGGCTTCGTTTGGTTTCACCTGCCTACTTTTTCAAGCAAACCTAAACAGGCAGTGTAGTCCTAAAATCAATGGGATAAATTTATGTGCTGCAAAAACGGATCTAATAACATTATATGTCCTTTCTCAGAACACCAGAAGTGACATCTTAGATATAAATTTAGGAGGCTGCTGGCAGGTTTTTCACTGCCTTAGGGACGAATCTGTCCAGAAGGAAAGAGAACACAGGAGTAATCTGCCCATTGATGGACAGTTAAGGGCCATATGGCGAAACTGTGATGAAATGTGCAGGGAACATTGTGAGCGAAAATAAAATCACGTAGCTGAAACACGACTAATATCTACCTTCAATATAGTTATGTTCCAAGTAAAGCTCTCAATGGCCTTGAGCATCTTCCTCTCTTTTAAACCTTCCTTCGCCCCGATGGAGTTAAGATTCTCGTGGAATTCCATGGCTGAAAAGATACACAAAGATGTATGTGAGACAACTGGAGGTTTTCCATGCATCATTTATTTAATCTCCTGTTTTCTCTTCTTGCTTTTTATAGTCATCCGCTTTGGTCTAATCTGAAATTCATTAAGAAAATGAGAAGATTTTGAGAATTAAAGGGACTGGAAACAGATTGGGAAAAAAAAAAAAATCTTTACAGACACAAGAAGAGGCCAGAGGGAGGCACAGCACATGAAAATGACCCTGCTGACATGTGAATGGCGTGACTCTGCAAGTAACAAATAGAATATTGAATTTTCTCCTTTCACCGCAAGCCCCTGTTGTGCTGGTTATAGATTTGCAAGTGAACACTACACAATGGGAACATTGATATTTCCCTGTATCATATCTCTATACATTTCTATCTAACATCTTATAAATTATGTTTTGACTCAGCAGCAAACACATTGACAATCCGGGAGGCTTTTTGACTACTTGGAGTTTGACAAGAAAATATTCTCATAAAAGGTCGGTATGCCGACATCTGTTTTTATTTTCTCAACACCCTAGAACCTGAAAATAATGTACGGAATTAATTTTTTTTATAGGTAAAATGGAAATTGTTCTAATGTTTTTATGTGTATTTTCTTTAGACCTCACGTGTTATAACATTAGATGAAGGCTTCATTCACTGCTGAAGACTCCTGTGACGTATTGTCCATAGCGACGTAACATCCTACATTCACTCCTGGACGACGAGGAGGACACGTGAAGGCACAGGACCATTGCCAAGAAATGGCAGAACAATTTAAACTTTACACAGCAAAAGTTTTTTTTTTTTGCTTTTTTTTATTTTTATGCCACTTTTGGTGGAATTGTAAATGGGGCTTAGCAGGGAGTGGCCTCCAACTGCCCAACAGATTTACTATAATTGCCGACAGAACCTGGCAAATATTATAGAGAAAATCTATACCAGCTATGATTTTTTTTTTCTAGCACATGCGTCTTTTAACAAATTTGGCGCATCTTACTCCTGAAGCTTCTTTAGTAAGACTACTTTTTCCATACATTTTCCCTGCAGTTTCACAATAAATGGAGAGCAACAATTTGTAGACCATTGATCTGAATAAAGATAAACTCAATCCACAAACATATACTGTATATAGATAGACACTGGTGGCTCCCCAATGAACTACTTGCAGCAAGACATATATGTTTTTCATTTTAATTTAAATAGTTCTAGATTAGGACTAGTAAAACTAGAATTTCATTTAAAGGGAGTGTCTCCCTTCAAATAATGGCATTCATCATGTAGACAAATACAAAGCAATACTTATGTATTGTGATTGTCCATATTGCTTCCTTTGCTGGCCTGATTCATTATTCCTTCACATTATACACTACTGTATCCAGAAGTTATGACCACCATGCAATCCAGCAGCAGTGCTTGCACACTATAGGAAAATGCACTGGCCTGTATGGTGGCCGGGACCATGGCAGCACGCATAGGCACGTAAGTGAAGCAAGCTCCCGTCCCGACCACCTCGTATCAGTGCTGCAGTGACCATGGAAACGAGCATAGTATAATGCGATGGAAAAATGAATCAAGCCAGGGGAGGAGGCAATATAGACAATCCCAATTAGGGATGAGCGAATCTACTTCGGATGAAACATCTAAAGTCGATTCGCATAATACTTAGTTTGAATACTGGACAGAGCGAGCGCTCCGTACAGTATTAGAATGTGATGGCTCCTATGAGCCAAAGTTATTACTTTGCAAAGTTTCGCGAGACTTCGCATAATAACTTCATAAATCAATTTCTACTGTAAAGAACCATTTCCCGAACTCGGGTTGAGTTCCAAGGTACATCCGAAGTCGATTCGCTCATCCCTAATTACAGTACATTAGTAAGTGCCTTGTATTAACTGTCTACATAACTGCCATTTGCTGAAGTGAGACATCCCCTTTAATATAACTAGTTCTCATTACAGAGCCTGATCACATTTTATATGCAATATAAGATTAATTACTGTCTAAACCTTATCTAAGAAAAGAAAATCCAGTTACAAAATGTTCCATGAAAAAGGTCCTCCCAGTAACGACTCTCTTTAAAGGGTAGACTGAAGAAGGTCATTCATATAATTCACACAAGTGTAGCATGATGATCTACTATCACCATTCATCTAAATAAAGGATTAGTACCATATGTCAAGTGAGATCTATGAAAAGTGATGCAATGTACTGTATGCTCAGTAGAACACTGAGCTGGAATGGAACAATTCAGAGAAAATAGATCTAACACTTAAAAAAGGAAAAAAAACAAAAAACAAATCTTCACCCTACTTTCCATACAATTATGTGCCTTTATTATTAGAATTGATTGCCCGTTGTACCATTACCCATGTTATATGATACCTTTCCAGCTCTATTTTAATACAAACTTCTCCACATTTTCACATGGGGGCTGTGCTGAGGCCTCTCCTTTTTCCTTCTGGTAGCCCTCCTGGAATCCATACTGCAGTGATCTAGACACTTCAAATACTTGCCACATCTCAACATTGGAGTTTCATCAAGAGGGCAGATACATGAAAAGGGAAAGACTCATGCACACCTTATTATAAGCATGGAGTTAATTTATTTATTTATTTATTTTAAAAGGAAAAAAAAGGAAAAATGTGGAATGTTCAGCACTTGTCCATGAAATATATGTAAAAAGTCTTAATTTCAACTCAGGACATACAGAAAGATAAAAACCTCTTGCTTACGCATTTCGGGTAAAGATACCCTTAGTCACTGAAATAAAGACTTTTATATACATTTCCGAGTGCGGAACATTCCACGTTTTTCAATCAGTTTTTTTTATTTTTTATTATTTGAGGATATCTGGATTGCTCACTGCTGCAAAGCTATCCACCCAATAAAAGGACCCAACTTCTGACAAGAATGTTGTGGTGGCACAAAGAGAAAAGAAGGTCACAATGGGGAGAAAGGGAAGAGTTTTGACAAAAGTGCGGTGAATAATGAAGGCAGGCAGATTGCAAATAGTGGAATTTCAGAAACAGGATATGGTTATATTCAAGATCAACATGACACGGATACTGAATATAGTGGTAATGCACTTCAATGGTGCAATGATCCATGGACATCTGACAGCATTTATGGGAGAATATTGTCCAAAGTACTGCTATTTGATAGCGTATTTCTGGCAATGGCTGCAATACAAACGTGGTTTTGCACACAGCATGAGGCTGGTTTTGGGAATCTGTCACCCTGATTTTGGACTACTACTACAGTAGTACATGAGTAGTACTGCAGATATGGAGTCCAGATCACTATTTTTTTTATTTTCCTGCTGACCCTCATTCCTCCACTGTCAGCACTCAAAGCTGCACTGAGATACACAGTCTGGACTGCTGTGCAGTGCTAACATAATGGAGAGGACTCATGTGCATGCATAGCAGTCGTGACCAAGTATTTCAATGCAGCTCTGAGCGCTGACAGCGGGAGATCGGGCAGCAGTGGGGAAATAAAACATTTTGATCTGAACTCCTTATCTGCAGTACTACTCATGTATAACTGTAGATAACGGTCCAAAATTGGGATGACATATTCCATTTAATGGGGGTTTCAGTTTTAGTTGTACTGCCTGTAATCATAGTGGCTATGGCGTTAAATGTATATCTTGCACTTGTTTACACATTCAAATGTTTAGGTATGGCAGACAAATTTCCCACCTAAGGTCGCTGGTAAAAAGACCAAAAGGGGTTGTGTCACTTCAACAAATGGCATTTATCATGTAGAGAAAGTTAATACAAGGCACTTACTAATGTATTGTTATTATCCGTTCATTTTTCCATCACATTATACACTGCTCGTTTCCATGGTTACGACCACCCTGCAATCCATCAGTGGTGCTTGTGCTTGCACAGTATAGGAAAAAGTGCCAGCCTCTCTGGTGGTCGGGACCGTGGGAGCTCACATATGCTGATGCGTTTTTTTCTACGGCCATTGCTGATGGATTGCAGGGAGGTCGTAACCATGGAAACAAGCAGTGTATAATGTGTTGGAAAAATTAACCCAGCCAGCAAAGGAGGCAGTATGGACAATCACAATACATTAGTAAGTGCCTTGTATTAACTTTCGCTACATAATAATGGAGCTATTAGTTATTTCACTCTGGTTCCTAAAATTCAAGTTCCTAAAGTGCACTGTACACAACCTTTAGAGGAGGTTGTTCAGATAAATATATCTATTTTTTTAAACTTTTTTAAATTTCAACTCTAGCATGCTGTTGCTGTGGAAAAAAACATACTCACTCGTAGCTTTGTTTTGGCTTCCTTTACTGGTCTTTCAGTCCCTGTCTGTAAACTTCCTGATGGACAGGGCTATGTGCGCCGCTGCAGCCAATGACTTGCTTCAGTTATTGGCTGCAGTGGCATACGTGGCCCTGGCCATCCAAAAGTTTACAGACAAGGACTGAAAGACCAGTGAAGGAAGCCAGGGAGTCAAAACAGAGCAACAGGAAGCAGTTAAGTATGCTATTTTTCAACAGGTATAGCAAGGTGGGGGTGAAATTTTAAAAAGGTGAAAAAAAAAACCCCTGCAAACTCACTTTAAGGGGAATATGCTGCCAGAAAAGGACATATTATTTAAATAAGACATATTTAAGATTTCTTCACTAATTCCTGTAAAGTATTTCCCTACATACAGTGCATTCAGAAAGTCTTCAGAGCGTTTTACTTTTTTCACATTTTATTATGTTGCAGCCTTGTGCTAAAATTAAAAAAATTACCCCCATCAATCTGCACTTAATACCCCTTAATGAGGAAAAGAAAAGAACATTTTAGAAAGGTTTGCAAATTTAATAAAAAGGAAAAACTATAAATTTTCGGACTCATTGCTATGACACTCAAAATTTAGTTCTAAGGGCCTCCCATTTCTCTTGATCATCTTTGAGATGGTTCTACATTTTAAAGTCGACCTGTGGTAAATTCCTTTTATTTCACAGGAATTGAAAAGACACACCCCAATCTATCAGAAGAAAATAATTGCCTGTAGAGCCCAGAGACAGGATTGTGTGGAGGCACAGAACTGGAGAAGGGTACAAAACATTTATTCTGCTCTGAAAGTTCCCAAGACTGCAGTGGCCTCCACAATTCTTAAATGGAAGAGGTTTGGAACAACCAGGGCTCTTCCTATAGCTGGCCGCCCTACCAAACTAAGTAATCAGGAGAGAAGGGACTTGGTAAGAGAGGTGACCAAGAACCCAATGGTCACTCTGGCTGAGCTCCAAAGAATGTGTGTGCAGATAGAAGCAACTTCCAGAAGGTCAATTATGACTCCAACACTCCACTAATCCGTGAGTTGCCAGAAAGAAGACTCCTCTCAGTAAAAGACTCACAAAAATTCACCTAAAGGACTGTGAGAAACAAGATTCTCTGGAATTCTAAGCTTCATGTTTGATGGAAATCAGGCACTGCCCAATACCATCCCTACAGTAAAGAATGGTAGTGGCAGCATCATGCTGTGTTGGGATAGCAGCTGGGACAGGGAGACAGGTCAGAGTTGAAGGAAATCTGAATGGAAAAAAGGAAAAATGGAACATGATCCAGAGTGCTCTGGACCTAAGCCTAGACTGAAGGTTCACCTTACAACAAGCCAATGACCCTAAGCACACAGCCAAGACAACACAGGAGTGGATTAGGGACAACTCTGTGAATGTCTTTCAGTGGCCCAACCAGAGCCCTGACTTGAACCCAATTGAACATCTCTGGAGACACCTTTAAATGGCTGCCCACATACGGTCCCCATCCAACCTAACAGGGCTTGAGAGGAACTGCACAGAAGAATTGCAGAAAATTCCCAAATCCAGGTGTGCAAACCTTGTGGCTTCATAGCCAAAAAAAAAATGGAGACTGTAATCACTGCCAAAAGGTGTGTAAACTAAGTACTGAGTAAAGGGACTGAATACTTCTGTCAATGCAAGATTTTCGTTTTTCCTTTTCAATAAATTAACAAAGATTTCGAACATTCCGTTTTCACTTTATCATTATGGGGTACTCTGTGCAGAATGATGTGAAAAAAGTGAAAGGTTCTGAAGACTTTATGAATGCACTGTACATGCAGAGTACATTGATCTAATTTATACGCTTTGTGGACAACTGACTTCCTCCTTTTCAGCAGCAGGAGTCCATTTAATTTTCTGTCTTTTCTAAAATCATCTTTCCATCCTCTCTAATACAATTCATATTTCTCCTCATGTGCAACAGTGTGTACCTGTATGCTAAAGAGACAGAGAAGCATTTTAATGGGCTGCACGAAGTATTCAGCGGTTGGCCTTCTCACTTCCCTTTGCTTGTTTTGTGTTTCAGCTAATGTTGCCAGATCAGATATGCGGCCTGCATGTAATGTGCGGCACATGTTTTAAAGGAGATACAGCTGCAAGTTGTAAAATAACTTTGACATGTGGCTCAATGAGGCCCTATCAGTTTTATTTTACAAAATAGGAGATGCAACCATGATAGTACCCTTCACACAGCAGATATGGTACTGTATAAATATCAGTAAGCTGCCAGCTCAGGAATGGGTCACAAAAATGAATTTGCAACAACAACCGAGGATAGGGTATATTACAAAAAGCATTTCATCCCTAACAGCCCCCATATACATTAGGCTATTATTGCAGTTTTCGGGACCAGCTGTAGGGGAATAAAAGGCTCTGACGATTTGAATTTTAACGCCCAATTCTTTTGTTCTCCAGGGAGATAAGCCTCTGCCAGAGGTTTCTAGCAGCAGTTTTCCCTACTTTCCCCATTGAAAACACATGCACACTTGACTGAACTGAGTTCAGTGGCATGCAAAAGTTTGGGCACCCCTTGTCAAAATTAGTGTTATTGTGAACAGTTAAGCAAGTTAAAGATAAAATTTATCTCCAAAAGGCATACAGTTAAAGATGAAATACACTTTTTAACATTTAAAAAAAGAAAAGAAGTACCTTGCAAAAGTATGTGAACCCAGGGAGATTTGAGTGCTCACTTTGACAGAGGTCTCAGACCTTACATAGCCTGTTAGTGTTAAGACTTTTTCACAATCATTGTTAGGAAAGGCAAGGTGATTCAAATTTCAAAGCTTTATAAATACCCAGAATCCTCTATTCTTGTCCCAAAACATAGCAGACATGGGTTCTTATAAGCAGCTGCCTAACACTCAAAATGGTTGAGGCCCACAATGCAGGAGAAGGCTATTAGAAGTATTTTCAGGTTGCCATTTCCTTGGTTTGAAAAATAATTAAGAAATGTCAGTTAACAGGAACAGTGGAGGTCAAGAGAAGGTCTGAAAGACCAAGAAACATTTCAGAGACAGCTGCTCGTAGGATTGCTTGAAAGTTAATCAGAACCCCCGCTTGACTGCAAAAGACCTTCAGTAAGATTTAGCAGACTATGGAGTTGTTCTACTTGTTCTTCATGGAAAAGTCATCAGAAGTAAACCTCTTCTGTGTACTCACCACAAAATTCAGCGTCAGAAGTTTGCAAAGAAACATGCATTTTGGAAACAATTCCTGTGGACCAATGAGGTTAAAATAGAACTCTTTGGCCACAATGAGCAAAGGTATGTTTGGAGAAAAAAGGGCACAGAATTTCATGAAAAGAACACCTCTCCAACCATTAAAGAGGACCTGTCACCAAAAAATGCTATGTAATCTGAAAGCACCATGTTATAGATTGGCGAGTATATTTGTAGTAAAAGATTCAGTAAAACATCAAATTTTTACATTTAAATTTGCAGCCCTGTGAAGTGCTACCGGTACAGGGAGGAGGGGTTATCAGTGACTGAAAGCTATCTCTATCTATACTTATACACACAATGCTATCAATCACTGATAACACCTCCATCCTGTACCAATGCTGTTCACAGAAGGTAGAAAAAGCTGTGATATAAACGTATAAATTACAGGTTTTACTGAATCTTTTTCCACAAAAATATATATCAATCTGCTCAGCTTCTCCTATTCTACAACACGATACTGGCAGATTGCACTGCATTTTTTGGTGACAGGTCCTCTTTAAGGATGGGGGTGGATCAATCATGCTATGGGGTTGTGATGCAGCCAATGGTACAGGGAAAATCTCACAGGTAGAGGGATGAATGGATTCAATGAAATTCCATCAAATGCTGGAAGCAAACATAACACCAACTGTAAAAAAGTTGAAAAAAAGATGGCTTCAACAAATGGATAATGATCCTAAAACACATCTAAAATCCACCATAGACTACCTCAAAAGGTGCAAGCTGAAGGTTTTACCATGGCCCTCACAGTCCTCTGATCTGGACATAGTAACATAGTTAGTAACATAGTAAATAAGGCTGAAAAAAAGACATCTGTCCATCCAGTTCAGCCTGTTATCCTGCAAGTTGAGCCAATTTTCCTCACTTTAGGGGGAAAAAATTCCTTCCCGACTCCAATCAGGCAATCAGAATAACTCAACAATCCCTCTCTAGTAGCTTTAGCCTGTAATATTATTACACTCCAGAAATATATCCAGGCCACTCTTGAACTCTTTTAGTGATTTCACGATCACCACCTCCTCAGGCAGAGAGTTCCATAGTCTCACTGCTCTTACCATAAAGAATCCTCTTCTATGTTTGTGTACAAACCTTCTTTCCTCCAGACGCAGAGGATGTCCCCTCGTCACAGTTACAGTCCTGGGCATAAATAGATGATGGGATAGATCTCTGTACTGACCCCTGATATATTTATACATAGTAATTAGATCTCCCCTCAGTCGTCTTTTTTCTAAAGTGAATAACCCTAATTTTGATAATTTTTCAGGGTACTGTAATTCAACCATTCCAGTTATTATCGCACACTACATCCAGCACTCTGCCCTCCATGCTGGATGAGACATTGGTGTACATTTTGGCCAAAGCGTATTTAAGCCACTCACCGCGTCAAGGTCGTCTCATTTGAGTGGTCCCTAATTCTTGTTCCTACCTGTTTATGGGCCATGACAGCCATATAAAGTCCAGGGAATGCAGGTCAGCATGCAAGCCAAGTACACTCTGCTTTTAACCCCGTCCGGTGCCATTACAGCTTTCATCGGATCCAGGGATGCAAGTACCAACATGCATGCTGAACCCACCATATACTTCTCCTGGAGCCAAATGGCTAATGGTAGGTTCTTTATAAGCAGACTCAGTTTTATACTGACTTTAAAACCAGCCTCCAGGACAGATTGACTAGTCAGGTGTGCTTGACTCAAAGGAGATCGTCATGCCTCCAATATATGCTACAAAGAAAAAATGTGGGGGGTTGAGCCCGCACAACCTGCCTGTAGGTGCAGATCACTATGGCGAAATACATATACAAACGGAAAATGCAAATGTGATCGCACACTACATCCAGCACTCTGCCCTCCATGCTGGATGAGACATTGGTGTACATTTTGGCCAAAGCGTATTTAAGCCACTCACCGCGTCAAGGTCGTCTCATTTGAGTGGTCCCTAACTCTTGTTCCTACCTGTTTATGGGCCATGACAGCCACATAAAGTCCAGGGAATGCAGGTCAGCATGCAAGCCAAGTACTCTGCTTTTAACCCCGTCCGGTGCCATTACAGCTTTCATCGGATCCAGGGATGCAAGTACCAACATGCATGCTGAACCCACCATATACTTCTCCTGGAGCCAAATGGCTAATGGTAGGTTCTTTATAAGCAGACCCAGTTTTATACTGACTTTAAAACCAGCCTCCAGGACAGATTGACTGGTCAGGTGTGCTTGACTCAAAGGAGATCGCCACGCCTCCAATATATGCTACAAAGAAAAAATGTGGGAGGTTGAGCCCGCACAACCTGCCTGTAGGTGCAGATCACTATGGCGAAATACATATACAAACGGAAAATGCAAATGTGATCGCACACTACATCCAGCACTCTGCCCTCCATGCTGGATGAGACATTGGTGTACATTTTGGCCAAAGCGTATTTAAGCCACTCACCGCGTCAAGGTCGTCTCATTTGAGTGGTCCCTAACTCTTGTTCCTACCTGTTTATGGGCCATGACAGCCACATAAAGTCCAGGGAATGCAGGTCAGCATGCAAGCCAAGTACACTCTGCTTTTAACCCTGTCCGGTGCCATTACAGCTTTCATCGGATCCAGGGATGCAAGTACCAACATGCATGCTGAACCCACCATATACTTCTCCTGGAGCCAAATGGCTAATGGTAGGTTCTTTATAAGCAGACTCAGTTTTATACTGACTTTAAAACCAGCCTCCAGGACAGATTGACTGGTCAGGTGTGCTTGACTCAAAGGAGATCGCCACGCCTCCAATATATGGCCACCCACATTTTTTCTTTGTAGCATATATTGGAGGCGTGGCGATCTCCTTTGAGTCAAGCACACCTGACCAGTCAATCTGTCCTGGAGGCTGGTTTTAAAGTCAGTATAAAACTGAGTCTGCTTATAAAGAACCTACCATTAGCCATTTGGCTCCAGGAGAAGTATATGGTGGGTTCAGCATGCATGTTGGTACTTGCATCCCTGGATCCGATGAAAGCTGTAATGGCACTGGACGGGGTTAAAAGCAGAGTGTACTTGGCTTGCATGCTGACCTGCATTCCCTGGACTTTATGTGGCTGTCATGGCCCATAAACAGGTAGGAACAAGAGTTAGGGACCACTCAAATGAGACGACCTTGACGCGGTGAGTGGCTTAAATACGCTTTGGCCAAAATGTACACCAATGTCTCATCCAGCATGGAGGGCAGAGTGCTGGATGTAGTGTGTGATCACATTTGCATTTTCCGTTTGTATATGTATTTCGCCATAGTGATCTGCACCTACAGGCAGGTTGTGCGGGCTCAACCCCCCACATTTTTTCTTTGTAGCATATATTGGAGGCGTGGCGATCTCCTTTGAGTCAAGCACACCTGACCAGTCAATCTGTCCTGGAGGCTGGTTTTAAAGTCAGTATAAAACTGAGTCTGCTTATAAAGAACCTACCATTAGCCATTTGGCTCCAGGAGAAGTATATGGTGGGTTCAGCATGCATGTTGGTACTTGCATCCCTGGATCCGATGAAAGCTGTAATGGCACCGGACGGGGTTAAAAGCAGAGTGTACTTGGCTTGCATGCTGACCTGCATTCCCTGGACTTTATGTGGCTGTCATGGCCCATAAACAGGTAGGAACAAGAATTAGGGACCACTCAAATGAGACGACCTTGACGCGGTGAGTGGCTTAAATACGCTTTGGCCAAAATGTACACCAATGTCTCATCCAGCATGGAGGGCAGAGTGCTGGATGTAGTGTGCGATCACATTTGCATTTTCCGTTTGTATATGTATTTCGCCATAGTGATCTGCACCTACAGGCAGGTTGTGCGGGCTCAACCCCCCACATTCCAGTTATTACTTTAGTTGCCCTCCTTTGAACCCTCTCCAGCTCTGCTATGTCTGCCTTGTTCACAGGAGCCCAGAACTGTACACAGTACTCCATGTGTGGTCTGACTAGTGATTTGTAAAGTAGTAGGACTATGTTCTCATCACGGGCATCTATGCCCCTTTTGATGCAACCCATTATCTTATTGGCCTTGGCAACAGCTGCCTGACACTGGATTCTACAGCTTAGTTTGCGGTTCACCAAAATTCCTAGGTCCTTTTCCATGTCAGTGTTACCGAGTGTTTTACCATTTAGTATGTACTGGTGACTTGCATTATTCCTTTCCATGTGCATAACCTTACATTTGTCAGTGTTAAACCTCATCTGCCACTTATCTGCCCAAGTCTCCAATCTATCCAGATCCATCTACAGCTGTATACTGTCCTATTGCGTGTTAATTACTTTACACAGTTTAATGTCATCTACAAAAATTGATATTTTACTGTGCAAGCCTTCTACAAGATCATTAATAAATATACTGAAGAGAATAGGGCCCAATACTGACCACCGTGGTACCTCACTAGTGACAGTGGCCCAATCTGAGTATGCACCGTTAATAACCACCCTCTGTTTCCCATCACTGAGCCAGATACTTACCCACATACTGATATTTTCCCCCAGTCCAAGCATGCTCATTTTATATATTAACCTTTTATGTGGTACAGTATCAAATGCTTTGGAGAAGTCCAGATATACGACATCCATTGAAAATATGTGGATAGACCTCAAAAGAGCAGGGCATGCAAGATGGCCCAGGAATCCCACAGAACTGGAAGACTTTTTCAAGGAAGAATGGATGAAAATCCCTCAAACAACAATTGAAAGACTCTTGGCTGGCTACAAAAAGGGTTTACAAGCTGTGATACTTGACAAAGGGGCTGCTACTAGGTACTTACCATGCAGGGTGTCTAAAGTTTTGCTTTGGGCTCTTTTCCTTTTTTATTATTTTTAAAATGTAAAAGACAAAAAAAAAAATTTTTTTTTGCTTAAAATACAAAGGGAATGTGTCATATTTAACTTTATGCTTTTAGGAGATATTTTCATTTTTAACGGGGTGCCTAAACTTTTGCATGCACTGTATGTGTATGGAGGAGATAATTGTCAGGTGAATGAGTGTTTGGCTGGCAGCTTTGGAAGGTATATGGGCACATTACCTATTTTACCAAGTGCCAATGACAATCATTTGCCAGCAACCTGCCCCACTAATTTAAGAATTCATACTTAACTGCTCCCCACTATTCTGGTCCTCTGAGCTGCCTAAGGTGCCTCCATCTTCTGTTCCCCACACTGTTATCTTCCGGTGCTGCATGGGCATGGTCACATGCTCCACTACAGCCAATTACTGGGTACAGCAGTGACATGCTGCTTGTGGCCATGTCACCACTGAAGCCAGTCACTGGCTGCAGCTGAGCATGTGACAATGCCCATGCAGAGCCAGAAGAAAACAGTGGAGGGACTAAAAGAAGGAGACATCTGAGGCATCGTGGAGGACCAGAGCGGTGGGGAGCAGGTAAGTATGAATCCTTAGCTTAGTGGTGCAGGCTGCTGCCACTTGGTAAAATGGCATTATTACCAATGAACCCCTTTAATGGCTTTTTCACACATTCTGAATGCAGCCCATTCATTCTAATAGGAGCATGTACAGGGGAACAAGTATGCAGCAGGATTCTTACTATATAAGCCACCCTATATAAAACAATACTGCCCACAATTCTAGGAAAACATTCCTATGGAAAGAGTCATCCCAGTTTTTATATGTTCGTCTATGGTGTGTTGATCACCCAAAGTCAATAGGATAACACCATAAAAATTACCTCTCTACAATGCACAGATGTTACACCGTGACTGCAATTTTATGTAATCCAATTCACAGGGGTATGATTATAGCTTCAAAAAATGCTTCTAAAAACCTGATTGTGTGGCAGCACCCTAACCTCAAGTCACTTCAAGTTCAGGGATATCAATGTGTCCAATTAGGAAGCATGAGCGCTTGTAAATTTATTTCCTCCTTCTTTGATGCTAATGAAAGTGACAACAGGTGAATTGGAGAGGCAAGAGCAAGACAGCCCTCAAAAAGGGAACGATTCTGCTGGTGGTGGCCACAGACAATTACTGTATCTTTATCCTTCCTGACTGATTGTTCTCTAGTTTTCTGTTTTGCTAATGTTTGTCACCGCTTGTAGAATGAGGTGGTACTAGCAGCCCAATCAGTTTATACAGGTAGTCCTGCTCCTCCAGGATGGCATATCCATATGTGTGTCGCAAGAGTCTTAAAGGGGTTGCCCGGGTTCAGAGCTGAACCCGGACATACCCTTATTTTCACCCAGGCAGCCCCCCTGAGGCTAGCATCTGAGCATCTCATGCTCCGATGCGCTCCCTTGCCCTGCGCTAGATCGCACACGGCACGGGTTCTTTTGTTTTCAATAACACACTGCCGGGCGAAAACTTCTGCCCGGCAGTGTGTTCGGTGACGTCACCGGCTTTGATGCGCGGGCTTTAGCGCTAAAGCATGTCACACTTATTATATGATATACTATGACAATTAAATATGTAATCTATAGTATGTTGATTGTGTGTTGTAGTAACATGGTTAATAAAAAATAAAATACATTCAAATACTAATGCTAAAAAAATTGTAGCAACAAAAGTGTTAATAAAATACCTGTCCAGGCTTTTTTTTTTTACACAGCTGTAACACCATTTTATGCAGTTACTTCTTTGTCTTGGTGTAGATTTATAACGCAGCGGTGCGGTGTGACCTTGTTTATGTTAGCAGTATGGTTCCCCGGCAGTTCTACAGAGGATCAAAGAGGTTCCCGCAGTGAAGAAAACTACTGGGTTTACAAGCTCACAAGAGAGGTCCCTTTGGGTCATTTCATCGCCATGTTTTAGGAAGAAAAGAATAGTTTGTGCCTTTTTAGGTTACGGTGCATGTATCAAATCAATTAACCTGTGTCATGAAGGTTTCATCTCATTCAGTATCTATTCATTGTATACACAAGTGCCATGGATCTTTCTCTAAAATAAGGACACCTGGAATCTACTGTATGAGCACAAACACTATATCCCAATTTTACAACAAACACTTCTCAGAATAACATTAGAATTTACCAAAGCACAGCATCCAGCAGTCCATGCACCTATACTGATATTTTCTTTTACTGCAGAAAACTGACGTAAAAATGTTAAAATGTGGAAGGGTCGCTGGCCCCGCTTCCTCCCCACGCCCCCTTTACAGGAAAGTGGAGAGGCCAGGCAAGAAAATCCATTTGGGCAAAATATTCTGCACAAGTGGAGTTGAAAAAAGTTGAAAGTAATGATAAACTTGTCCCATAGTGTGTATGGAGCAGGCTCAGCTCCTGAGCCCACTCTTTATACTCCTCAAGCACCTGTGATGTGCATTTACATCAAGGTGCGCAAAGGAGTTAAACAGAACCATGAGCAGGGCAAGTGCAGTGTGATGAGACTCTGCCCCTTTTGTATCTGCAAAGCCAGGGGCATAATGGCAACTGTAGGCTGCATTAGGGGAACAATATCTAAGGCAAAAAGGAACCAAGATGGCAGACAACCCACAAATGGCCCATAAAATAAAATAGGTATACACAAGCAATTCACAAGAGTCGCTAAATTATTCTTGCTCATGCTGTGCAGTATAAGCAAACAAATTGCTTGAGGACTGGGCGTACCACTTTAATGGTTAACACTTTAATTTACCCATGCATGATTGAACTGGAAGACACCTTTCTTAATTGATTTCAGCTAAACATTAGCACCTATCATAACCCAATTAGCACAAGTGAACTCTTCATTCCACAAGGATTTCATTAGTAAAAATCTTAATTTTCACCTTCTCAGTCACGTTTACCACTAACAATAACCCTCTCCATAGATAAAGTTCTAGTACGAGAACAAAGCGCCAACAATTGTAATACCCAACATCTCAGGAACATCTTTATTTCCATTTTTGCAGTATTCTGTTATATTTTATTCTTATCCTCGTCCGATGAGAGAATCCACAAGCTGTCTAGATGCTGTTGACGGATCTTATGATCCTTTATTTTAAAAATTGATTCTGTTAATTCCTCAATCTCCCTGCATTATTGACACAAACAACCAAGTAGCTTAATTAACATATGTAAAGCGCGGAACTGCTTTGGTTTGATGAACTCAATGTTTGGCCCAGCAGATTAAAGGGGTTGTCTTCAGGATAGGTCATTAGTGTCTGATTATGCCGATCAGCTGTTTAAGGAGCCTGAGGCACGCTGAGTGCCGCTGCCTCTTCCTAGGCCATGTAATGTCGCGTTCATAGGTCACATAGCCTAGGCGCAGCACAGTTCTATTCAAGTGAATGGAGCTGAGCTGCAATACCAAGCACAGTCACTATCCAATGGACGGTCCTGTGCTTGGAAAGCTGCAACGAAGCCACGGAGTGCACTGGAGTGTCGCGGCCTTTTCAAATAGCTTATCGGTGGGAGTATTGGGTATCAGACCCCCACGATCAGGTAGTGATGACCCATCTGGAGGATAGGTCATTAATATTAAACACTCTAGAAACCACTTTAATGTGCTCTTCTCTGCAATTACGTGTAATATTATTGCAATAGTTGTACACCGGCACTCACAGTTTGTATCGCCCAAACAATCCAGATCTCCCAGTCTCCAGGGTGCTCAGCGGTAAAATAGCCAGGAAGAAGTGCAAGTAGTACGAAAGTGTCTGTTGTCCGGAGCTTTGTTTTGTATCCACCTCGCTATGCTGCTATTCTTTTAAGGATGAAATAAAGAAAATATATTTTATGGACTGGTGAATGCCACGTAGGGTGGCCAGACATCAGGTTTTAGGCCAGACAGTCTGGCTTTAAGACTCTCTGTCCTCCGTCCGGCGCAGGGCCTATACGACGCAGGGATGGCCTCCTTTTGAGTAGCTCATGCTCAGACAGTAGCATTGCGCTATCTGAGCGTGAGCTATAACTACAAACTGACTGACTGAGGCTTCTCTCACGCCCAGTCAGAGTCACTAGAGTCCGCAGACATGGCTCCCTGTGGCTGACTGAGGGGGGAGAGAAGCACCCCAGTGATGGAGGCGTGGCTTCACAGAGTGGGACGTGGCTTCACGGAGCATAGGGCGTGGTTTAGCAGTTTGGGGCGTGGCCGGCTTTCTGGGGTGAAGCCAAACCCTAGTGCCGCGGTATATCTTCCTTGTGTTGCCTTGTTACATGTAATATTATTACTGATGATACTTTTATTTCATTTACATTTAGACTTTAAAAGGGAACCTGTCATCAACTTTATGCTGACCAGGTGAGTTGATTTCGGCGGTCTGTCATTTATAAGTTAAAAGTAAGTGGTTGCCGAGAACCAACATCACAATCATTGCAGACTGGGCCTGGAAAAGAGTCATGGCCACCTGAGAAGAGTCATGGTTATTCATGAATTCCTGCTCTCCTGCCCACCTGCTGATGATTGACAGTCTTCTACCTAGTTTTCTCTCTAGGAGAGAACTGCCAATCAGCAGGAGATGGGCGGTGAGAGCAGGAGATTATGAATAACCATGACTCTTCTCAGGTAGACTTCTCCAGGCCTGGGCTGCAATGATTATGATGCCGGTTCTCGGCAACCACTTACTTTTAGCTGATGAGTGACACACCACTGAAATCAGAATTTCTGTCAGTAATTTATGCTGCCCTCAGTGAAGTCAGCATAAAGTTGATGACAGGTTCCCTTTAATGAACTTTAGAGGAGTCAAATTGCCTGATTCACAATTCAAACCTAGTCAGAAAACCAAGACATACTGACATGTGGGTGACCTTGTCTTCCCCTAGAATAATTACCTTCAGTAACCAAAGAGGCCATATGTCTGGTGCTTTTGTACTGCTTAAATGGACCGAAAAGGGCAGTTTAAAATTGATGGCATTTCCTCAGGATAGGCCATCAATATCAGCTGTTTTGGCATAACTCTGGCACCAGAACTACACAGATCTGTTTATTGTGCAGTGGATGGTGCTTGTAACTGGAGCACTATTCCCATTCACTTTAATGGTTATTAGCCCCGTCCAATACACAACAGACAAAACTGTTTAGTTCCAGCTGATCGGTGGGTGTGCGGGGTGATGGACTGATTATATATTAATGGTCTATCCCGAGAAAAGGGATATTCGTCTTAAAATCATGGACAATTCCTTTAACTAAGCTTGAAGGTGACTCGTATCCACTTGGCGTAAGTTCAAGAACTATGCTTGTAGGCCAGTGTTGTCCAAACTGATTCCAACAACTGTAAAAAAAAAAATGTATTTCTACAACCTCTTGTGGGAAGAGAGAATGCTCTATCGTTGACATGCAACTCCTCTAATTTTAGGCAGGGGCTGTTATTGGAGGGATATGGAACTGCAAAGATTGGGATATGCAACATAATGGGCTGCCACTAGTGAGAGATGGCACAATTGAGAGAAGTGGGTCTTAGACAGGAGTTTGATCCTTGCAATCAGGTATCGGTTCCGCAACTGTGTAAATGGTTCCCTGGCAAGTGGCCATTTGCTATAATTCATGCACTTAAAGAGGACCTGTATCCTCTCCAGACATGTCTGTTTTAGTAACTACTTGCATTCCCCGTGCAATAACATTTCTGGACCATCTGTTCTTATGACTCTATATAGTGCCTTTCCCTTAAAGGTGTTGTCCCACGAAAAATATTCTACACTTTTCAAACCAGCACCCGGATCTGAATACTTTTGCAATTGCATGTAATTAAAAATTAAGCATCGCCACTGAGTTATTCAATAAAATTTATATGTATAGCGTCACCTGCAGTTTGTTTTTATTTACTTCTTTGACCTGCTCACTGAGAAGGTCGCACATGCTCAGTTTCATCGTTCAACTGCCTCCTGAGTTGTGATAGGGAGAACATGGACACGCCCCCTTAGCTGCAGCAGAAAAGACACTCCCTTTGAGCTGTCAGCTTGATATAAATCTAGCAGAGAAATGAATGAGGAGATCTCTGGATCCATGTGAGGTACAGGGCTGGTTCTAGCTTTGTTAGAAAGAGGTTGTCATGTCATATATGATGTCTGACTTTCATTTTTTACATTAGTCATGAAATAACCCCTTTAAGTTTATGAATCAATTGCCAGCAGTTTGAAATTAAGATCCAGATAGGTGTTACCAGTTGGTAGTGTGTCCCTGACACTATCCAATCAATGCTGACAGTGTCAGACTGTGCAGGGACACACCCACTACTGGAAACTCCTATTTGGACTTTCATTGCAAACTCCTAGCAAGTTATTGATAACTTATAGCAGTAAGGGCCCTTTCACACTTGCGTTCTTTTCTTCCGGCATAGAGCTCCGTCGTCGGGGCTCTATGCCGGAAGAATCCTGATCAGTTTTATCCTAATGCATTCTGAATGGAGAGAAATCCGTTCAGGATGCATCAGGATGTCTTCAGTTCCGGACCGGAAAGTTTTTTGGCCGGAGAAAATACCGCAGCATGCTGCGCTTTTTGCTCCGGCCAAAAATCCTTAACACTTGCCGCAAGGCCGGATCCGGAATTAATGCCCATTAAAAAGGCATTAATCCGGATCCGGCCTTAAGCTAAACGTCGTTTCGGCGCATTGCCGGATCCGACGTTTAGCTTTTTCAGAGTGGTTACCATGGCTGCCGGGACGCTAAAGTCCTGGCAGCCATGGTAAAGTGTAGTGGGGAGCGGGGAAGCAGTATACTTACCGTCCGTGCGGCTCCCCGGGCGCTCCAGAGTGACGTCAGAGCACCCCATGCGCATGGATAACGTGATCCATGTGATCACGTGATCCATGCGCATGGGGCGCTCTGACGTCATTCTGGAGCGCCCGGGGAGCCGCACGGACTGTAAGTATACTGCTCCCCCGCTCCCCACTACTACTATGGCAGCCAGGACTTTAATAGCGTCCTGGCTGCCATAGTAACACTGAACGCATTTTGAAGACGGATCCGTCTTCAAATGCTTTCAGTTCACTTGCGTTTTTCCGGATCCGGCGGGCACCTCCGGCAAATGGAGTGCACGCCGGATCCGGACAACGCAAGTGTGAAAGAGCCCTAATAACAGAGGAATGGCACAACATAGAGTCCTAATAATAGATGCTCCAGAATTGTTATTGCACAGGGAATGCAAGTAGTTAATGAAACAGACATGTCAGGCGAAGTGACAGGTCCTCTTTAAACATTTTTTATTGTAAAGGACCTGTACTAGGCTCAGGGCTAGATATGCCAATTAGACCAAATACGTAAGAGCCTGGGGAAGCAAAAAAAATGCAAATATGTTATGATTTATTTGATCTTTTTAGAAGCTATTCTGTAAATTATCACTGATTACCGATACATTATGGGAATCGGGACTGAAGAGACATTTGTTCTGCAGAGTAAGTTAGCTCATAGAAGATTGTCTACACTGGATATATTGTAGAAAACTCATCTGTGAGGTTCTGCCTGCAGAGGTTTTTGGCTTTTGGATTTTAAATGGGTTATCCCAACAATCACTTTCAAACCAAAAGCCCTGAAATGCTGTTAGTAGCCAATTTGAAGCAATTTACATTGTTTCTAACATAATACTGTTTTCATAATTTTTTTTTGTGTCCACCTTGGTACTGCTTCTTCTAATCTGTGCTATTGGGAGCATACACTGGACAGAATGATCCCATGCACTTACACCAAACAGAGATCTTAAAGAGGTTTTTTGAGATTTTTTAAGTTATGATCTATCCTCTGACACCTGGGACCCCCAGCGATCAGCTGTTTCAGAAGGCCTTCTCACAGTTCAAAGCATGACAGCATCGTGCATTGTATAGCAGCTGTGCATGGTTTCACAGCTCAGTCCCATTCACTTTAATGGGGCTAAACTGCACCTAGGCCATGTGACTGATGAATGTGAAGTCATATGGCCTAAGCTAAGCGGCGGACCCCCACCAATCAGATACTGATGACTTATCTGAAGGATAGATCATCAGTTTAAAAAAATTTTGGAAAACCCCTTTAAACATAGTCAGGAACTGAAAGGTACATTAGAAAGTTAGAGAACTTGTGTATCACTGTGTAAACCCTATTAACTGGCATATACACACACTGTATCAGTAGCTCCAAAACCCAATTATTCCCAGAGGAAGAATTAGCCAAAAATTGTTGGCAGATGAATTTCTTTATTATCACTATACAGTCAAGAGAGGACATAGAAACATAGAATGTGTCGGCAGATAAGAACCATTTGGCCCATCTAGTCTGCCCAATATACTGAATACTATGGATAGCCCCTGGCCCTATCTTATATGAAGGATAGCCTTATGCCTATCCCATGCATGCTTAAACTCCTTCACTGTATTTGCAGCTACCACTTCTGCAGGAAGGCTATTCCATGCATCCACTACTCTCTCAGTAAAGTAATACTTCCTTATATTACTTTTAAACCTTTGCCCCTCTAATTTAAAACTATGTCCTCTTGTAGCAGTTTTTCTTCTTTTAAATATTCTCTCCTCTTTTACCTTGTTGATTCCCTTTATGTATTAAAAAGTTTCTATCATATCCCCTCTGTCTCTTCTTTCTTCCAAGCTATACATGTTAAGGTCCTTTAATCTTTCCTGGTAAGTTTTATCCTGCAATCCATGTACCAGTTTAGTAGCTCTTCTCTGAACTCTCTCCAAAGTATCAATATCCTTCTGGAGATATGGTCTCCAGTACTGAGCACAATACTCCAAATGAGGTCTCACTAGTGCTCTGTAGAGCGGCATGAGCACCTCCCTCTTTCTACTGGTAATTCCTCTCCCTATACACCCAAGCATTCTGCTAGCATTTCCTGCTGCTCTATGACATGGTCTGCCTACCTTTAAAGGGAACCTGTCACCAGTTGTATGGTGTCCTAACTAAGGGCAACATAAATAAGTGACTGATTCTCTTAGCAAAATGCTGGGTCAATTTCTTTAATTGACCCAGTCAATCTGCCAACATCTTGTATTGAAAAGCTCCAGCTGATAATGATGAGTCATGAATATTCATGAGCTCCTGACTCTCCCCGCCTACCTGCTGCTGATTGACAGTTATTTTCCATATGAATCAGCAGCTGGTGGGCAGGGGAGTGGCTATAGCTCTGAATTAAATAAATGCTGGACTCACTGACATCACGCTGGACTCGAATTAGCTCATTAGCATGCGGCATGTGGCATCTTTGTGTGTATATTATGAGGTAACCATCTGTCACACCAGTAAGTGAATACATCTAAGGTACTTTTTAGTAGTTAATAATTGTATATAATTAGTTAGATTATAATCAAATATCCACATGACAGGTTCCCTTTAAGTCTTCTGAAATAATGACCCCTAAATCCCTTTCCTCAGATACTGAGGTTAGGACCGTATCACTGATTTTATATTCTGCTCTTGGGTTTTTACGCCTCAGGTGCATTATCTTGCACTTATCAACATTAAATTTCAGACATGTAGCATTTGTTCTCCTTTCCTTGGAATACAAATTGGTGACTCACATGGGTGATTCCACAGTGTCATTTATCTGTACTCTTTATTATCCACCATTAATCAGACACAGCTACTACAATTATTCTCAATGCTCGTTTCAGTATAATATTATGGTTCCCAAAGGCATATTCATTCCAGCTCTAATCACCCTCATCAGTTGCCAACTTCAGTTCTAACATCAAACTGTTTTCCAAAAGAAACGTTTGGAAAACACATACAACTGAATCTTATGACTTATGATTGTGTATGACTTGGTGGGCAATCATCGATGGGACAAAACTTGGAGCGGATGAAAAGCTGACAATGGTCTTAAAAAATTGTTGGACAATAGATGTTTTCAACAACAATGAATATGTCATATTCCCCCAGTTTCTTGCTTTCCCTCACTAAAGCTCTGCAAGACACAGCCAATGGTTTATGATGGAGGCTTTAAAAAGGTTCAAAATACTGATGAACATCCACATACCGTCCATCTAAGAAGGGGGTGGATGTTTAGGACTATTAGATCATTTGGGCTGATCCCGCATTTCTTCCTAAGAGGTGGTAGATAAGCTGGTCAGATGTAATAGTGTGGACATGATCAACAAGCTGTTAGCTAGACTGGGGAACCACACATAACCATGTGATCTGTAACTTACAGCCGCCATATCTGTGTGCATTTGGAATACTAAATATCCACCCCGTTTATAGACAGGAGGTGAGTGGATGCTCATCAATATTTTGCACATGTCCTGCCTACTTTATATACCATTGGGGTCTGGCTGTGTTTTAACTTTGTATCAGTAGTATCTCCTTCGCCAAATAATCATGGTAACTACCATATATTATATTATACCCCTAAATGGCCGCACGGTGGCTCAGTGGTTAGCACTGGTGCCTTGCAGCGCTGGGGTCCTAGGTTCAAATCCGACCAAGGAAAGTACTAGTGAAGAAAAGACTCCAGCATACGTGTTAAATAGTTTTTTTTAATTATTATTATGAGGTTACTGCGGCTTTGGGTAACGTTTCGGCCTTATGGCCTTCTTCAGACTAATGCCGCTGGTGAGAGAAGGAATAAGGTTGAGCGCAGTGTAGAATGCGGATATACCGCTGGTGAAAAAAGCGCTGGGGTGGGAACCCTACTCCAAGCGAACAACAGGGTGCAACAAGGTTTAAATAGAGCAAATTAGTACTAGTCATCAGAGTAGTCAATGTAATGATATGGACCAAAAAACATGCATCAAACGACGAAGATCCTTTCTGCCACTAGAAAACATATCAAATGGAAATGGACTATTCTCCTCCAGAAGTGCCACCATTCCTCCTCATTACCTCCTCCTTTATATTCTGTTCTACTTCTGTCTTAATAATTTTGTTATTTTGGTGAGGATAATCATTAGTCAGCAACTTTTCACACAACTGTACATAATTTCCCCCTTCCCCCACACGCTAATGTCTATTTCTGTCCATCTCTGCAAGAGGATCATATTACACATATGAATGCAAATCTATGGAGGGGGGAGGTTTGAGGAGGAACTGAGGAGACACATAGACAAGTAGGACTGCACAGATACATATGAAGCCTATAGCTCATCAAAAGTGCTTCATTCACAAAAACACAGTTTAGTACAGGGCTCGACAAATCCCAGACGCCAGGTCGCCATGGCGATCAGGAATTTGGTCCTGGAGCTTGGGTATTTGTCAGCCCGTTTTCAAAGGTGCCCGGGCGATGGGTGCGGAGGGCCGGAGGGGGGCCCGTTCTGTCCGGAGGCAGTAGGAGTAGAGATGAGCGCCTCCATTGTGGAAGCGCTCATCTCCATATTTATCTGTATCGCCGTCCTCAGGACAGCGATACAGATGAATGGTGCGGAGGAGCAGGGGAGAGGCGTCTCCCTTGCCCGTTCCTCTGATAGGCTACAGGTCTAGTGCCTGTAGCCTATCAGAGGCCGGTGAAGGCGGCACGATGTCGTCATCACACCGCCTGAGCCGTACAGTGCGGGACACAGGCCAGAAGAGGCCTGCACCGCATCACTGACAGCAGCATAAGGTAAGTATATGAGTTTATTGTTTTTATTATTTATAGTATACTGTGGCAAGAAGGGGGCCCTATATACTGGCTCAATATGGGGGGGGCGGGCACTATGGAGAAGAAGGAAAGCACTATGGGGCCCTATACACTGGCACAATATGGGGGGCACTATGGAGAAGAGGGGAAGCACTATGGTGGCCCTATAAACTGGCACAATATGGGGGGCGGGCACTATGGAGAAGAGGGGAAGCACTATGGTGGCCCTATATACTGGCACAACATGGGGGGGCATTATTGGGGCCCTATATACTGGCACATTATGGGGGGCACTATGGAGAAGAGGGGAAGGAGCACTATGGGGGCATCTACTGGGGGCCCTATGTACTGGCATGCATTATTGGGGGGCTCTATGGAGAAGTGGGGGGGAGCACTATGGGGGCATCTACTGGGGGCCCTATATACTGGCATGCATTATTGGGGGGCTCTATGGAGAAGTGGGGGGGAGCACTATGGGGGCATCTACTGGGGGCCCTATGTACTGGCATGCATTATTGGGGGGCTCTATGGAGAAGTGGGGGGGAGCACTATGGAGGCATCTACTGGGGGCCCTATGTACTGGCATGCATTATTGGGGGGCTCTATGGAGAAGTGGGGGGGAGCACTATGGGGGCATCTACTGGGGGCTTCATGGCGCGGCTCCGCCTGGCTCCTAACTTTTTTAGCTGGCTCCTACAGTGGCGGAAATAATTATTTGACCCCTCACTGATTTTGTAAGTTTGTCCAATGACAAAGAAATGAAAAGTCTCAGAACAGTATCATTTCAATGGTAGGTTTATTGTAACAGTGGCAGATAGCACATCAAAAGGAAAATCGAAAAAATAACTTTAAATAAAAGATAGCAACTGATTTGCATTTCATTGAGTGAAATAAGTATTTGAACCCTCTAACAAAAAAAGACTTAATACTTGGTGGAAAAACCCTTGTTTGCAAGCACAGAGGTCAAACGTTTCTTGTAATTGATGACCAAGTTGGCGCACATTTTAGGAGGAATGTTGGTCCACTCCTCTTTGCAGATCATCTCTAAATCCCTAAGGTTTCGAGGCTGTCTCTGTGCAACTCTGAGCTTGAGCTCCCTCCATAGGTTTTCGATGGGATTAAGGTCCGGAGACTGACTAGGCCACTCCATGACCTTAATGTGCTTCTTCTTGAGCCACTCCTTTGTTGCCTTTGCTGTATGTTTTGGGTCATTGTCGTGCTGGAACACCCATCCACGACCCATTTTCAGTTTCCTGGCAGAGGGAAGGAGGTTGTCGCTCAGGATTTCACGATACATGGCTCCGTCCATTTTCCCGTTTATGCGAATAAGTTGTCCTGTGCCCTTAGCAGAAAAACACCCCCAAAGCAAAATGTTTCCACCCCCATGCTTGACGGTGGGGACGGTGTTTTGGGGGTCATAGGCAGCATTTTTCTTCCTCCAAACACAGCGAGTTGAGTTAATGCCAAAGAGCTCTATTTTGGTCTCATCAGACCACAGCACCTTCTCCCAGTCACTCTCTGAATCATTCAGGTGTTCATTGGCAAACTTCAGACGGGCCTGCACATGTGCCTTCCTGAGCAGGGGGACCTTGCGAGCCCTGCAGGATTTTAATCCATTGTGGTGTAATGTGTTTCCAATGGTTTTCTTGGTGACTGTGGTCCCTGCTAATTTGAGGTCATTAACTAACTCCTCCCGTGTAGTTCTAGGATGCTTTTTCACCTTTCTCAGAACCATTGACACCCCACGAGGTGAGATCTTGCGTGGAGCCCCAGAGCGAGGTCGATTGATGGTCATTTTGTGCTCCTTCCATTTTCGAACAATCGCACCAACAGTTGTCACCTTCTCTCCCAGCTTCTTGCTAATGGTTTTGTAGCCCATTCCAGCCTTGTGCAGGTCTACAATTTTGTCTCTGACATCCTTGGACAGCTCTTTGGTCTTTCCCATGTTGGAGAGTTTGGAGTCTGCTTGATTGATTGATTCTGTGGACAGGTGTCTTTTATACAGGTGACTAGTTAAGACAGGTGTCCTTAATGAGGGTGACTAATTGAGTAGAAGTGTCTAACCACTCTGTGGGAGCCAGAACTCTTAATGGTTGGTAGGGGTTCAAATACTTATTTCACTCAATGAAATGCAAATCAGTTGCTATCTTTTATTTAAAGTTATTTTTTCGATTTTCCTTTTGATGTGCTATCTGCCACTGTTACAATAAACCTACCATTGAAATGATACTGTTCTGAGACTTTTCATTTCTTTGTCATTGGACAAACTTACAAAATCAGTGAGGGGTCAAATAATTATTTCCGCCACTGTAGATTCCAAGGAAATTTGTCAAGCCCTGGTTTAGTACTTCTCTTTAATGTCCTCCATTATCTTGGGGCTACTGCTAAGTGACTGTCAGACAGTTAGGAAGGAGATTTTCCTCAACTTTTTGTGTGCAGTGGATGGCAACTAGTCTCCACCCACCATGTCTGAAAAAACTGCAAACCAGATATGCAGAAAACACTGAGGAAAACCACCAAAAATTCCATATACAAGTGATACAATTGCCTGATATAGTGATTTTCCTCATCTACACACAATGCAAATTGTGTTGAAAGCTCAGTGATGCCTTAAGGCTATTGTATAGTTGAATGTAAAGTATCAAAAAGCCCTCCAAAACTGTCATCAGTTCCATCAGAAATATCAAAACTGTGAGTTTACAGATTGATTTATATCCTGTTGTTACTTATGCATTGAGAATTGATATTGTATAGCACAGATGTAGTGTAAAATTATAGCATATTCTAATGGCTATAAAACGGTTCCATTAATTTTCTCCCTTCTCATTGCAAGATGTGGAAAAACAAGCCTGCTGAAGAGTGGTAGGCAGGGTAGGTGGTCACCTTTGGCACATGAAGGAGAAAATGTATTAAATAGGGATGCCATTTGACACAACCATACATACAGAGTATGTCCACAGTTTCACTGAATTATTAGTTGGCTTTTGTATAAAAAAATAAAAAAAGAAAGAAAACTAAACTAAACCCACTGTACAAGAGCAGACAGTAAATGAAGTCAGATGTCTGCGGTGTACGTTCTTGCCAGTGACAGTATTCTTTCTCTGAAGGTCATTATTAAAGGTCAGAGTCAAGTATTGAAATCACAGCGTTTGGTGACACTCTCTTATTCTAAGGAAATACCAAGTGTTTGTATTAAATTTCCAAATCCATTATGTAACGCTCCAAACCTTCCCTTCTTATTCATGTAAACACGAGTTATGTAACTGCAGCTGAGAAATTAAAAAGGAAGGAAGAGCTGGATAGTCAATTAGGTCATTGATTTCTGGCCAATTCTAACTAGTCCTGCCACCAATATTTATGTGAATTAACCAGGCTTCCTATTAACTAATCAGAAGTAGCTTTGGATTGTGCATAACAAATGCTGCCCACATGTTACATTAGTCCTGTAAAGCACAAAGCTCATTACAATCATACTGTCCTAGCATTGCATTTATACTACCGTATGTTTTCACTATTCAGTATCTGCATGTACATGATGTCACCAGTTCCATTATGAGTTAATGAGAAGTAAACCTGATTGCTGAGGCCAATCATTTAGTGAACAGATCGGTAAAATGTAGTTGTACACGTGTATAACAAGTGTGTAAATGTGATAAATAACCTTAAGGTTCCATTCACACATCCATAGAATGTGTCCGCACCCGTTCCGCAATTATCCGGAAAGGGTGCGGACCCATTCATTCTCTATGGGGCAGAAATGGATGCGGACAGCACACAGTGTGCTGTCCGCATTCCCGGAGCGCGGCCCCAAACTTCCGGTCCGCGGCTCCGGAAAAAAAAAGAGTGAGTGGTCAGCTTGACAGTACATCAGGCACAGTTCTAGAAGCCCACAGATCCCAGAAAACCCAGTGCTTTACTTCTGAACATGTAGCATTCCTTTCCCAAGCCTCCGTCTTTTCACAGAGATTTTCAAAAACCGACAAAGCTTATACTGTTCATGTGCAGAATCTGTTTGAGAACTTCCTTCTCTTCCATAAACTTCACAAGGTGGACAGCAGCACTTCTACTGTAGATCGGTGCACGTCCCTTAGATCCCACTACCCCAAGATCAGTGAACAGGCAATTCAAAGAAAAGAGACACCACATATCACCCATTAATAGTAGAAAATTGTAGCATTTATTTATTTATTTTTATTTTTTTACCACCAAAGAAAATGCAACATTTTGGACGACAAAGTGTCCTTCTTTAGGCGATAAATGCAGATGGTTGAAGAACAGGTCCAATTGTTTAGAAATAAAATGAAGAGACTCCAGTGAGTGCTATGCAGCCTTTTATGCCGTCTCTATTCTTTGAACACCTTTTTTCTGTAGACTGTCCTACTTAGTAGTGTGCCCGCACGATGAATACACAAACTCCTTTCATTTCTCATACTAGTTGTAGGAACACATCATACCAATGAAGCGAAGACACGCTCACAACAAGGAAGTTTCAAAATTGAGGGTTTTTTTTTTGCACTAGTTTTCAGATGCAAGGGCACTTATTTGCTCTCTTTTCAGGGATAGTGGCTACAACTGTGGCTTATTTACATAGTCCATGTTCCCAACCATAAAACACAGACATATACTTGAATGGATAGATTTGTCCTATGTCAATGCATTGGATGTGAACAGTGCAATTCTTGTAGATTTCACTCCAGAAGTCAGGACTTGGGGACTATATAGCAGATAATATAAAGAGGGAGCACATTCAAGAAATCCCTTTTACTGTGTTTTAAGAAGCAATTTCACACCATTTAAAATTCTGTTAGTTGTCTCCCTGGCAACAGACTACAAACTGTGCTATTAGTAGTCGATGACATGGCAAAAATGAACTGGCAAAATCTGAAATGGCATTCAGCTTATCTCAATGAGGCAAAGACCTCCGAGAAACAGAATTTTAAGCTATGCACCACATCCCCTCCTGATTGTCTATCACACTCTTCTTTTTTTTAATTTCTCTACAATCTTTCCTCGTCTGCCTAGGAATTTACTCTCAGTCCATCTGTAGAGAGCATACGTGGAACAGTTCAGTCTCCATTGAGGTACATTAGAAAATATGTCACTTATGCCGGATTTAGACTGTTGCTCTACACTGGAGTGTGGTGAATGTGATATTTAGTGATAAAAGCAATAAAAAAAAAAGGATTCCTTCATGGAAAAGATAAGAAAATTTAGTTTTGGGCAGAGTTTCCCTTCAATTTACATATGACAGAACCGAATACAAAAACAGAAAAGCTTGCCGGCAACCAATGGTACAAACCATGACACTGATTACAGGTAGGTAAAAATACATGATTTTATTCACAGGAGTCTTAGAATATATGTAGTTTAATTCTATATAAAGTAGAAACTATAAAATGGTACTTAAAAGGTAAAAGTAAACTGCACTTTATATTGTCGAATGATTGTAAATGATTAGGTCCGCTTCACACTACTGCCATGGCTTCCTGTTTTTAATCGAGTCCTAACAGCTTACACTGATCCGCTTTTACAAAGGATCCCAACAAATCCTGATGGTTCCTATCTACTTACCATGAGTCCAACAGTTTCAGCAAATTTGGAACTAGCACTGTTCAGAGTAAAGGAAAATGGAACATGAAAGCATATAAAAAGAATCCGGTGATTTGGGGCTTGGCTTCCCATGGGCAAGTTCTTAGAAACTAAATGGCTCCAAGGCCCTTAAGTTTTTTCGCTTTTTTTCCCCAAGAAAAAATATTCTTCTGTACTCTGGCTGCAATAGTGACCTTCCTCAACCAATGATTTGCTGAACAGACATTTTTTGCATTTTGAGAGAGACCAGGAAACAAAGAGCAGTGGGAGAACTGGGCAGAATTGGAACGAGAGCCGCAGAGGAAAGATGAGGAGAGAGTGTTTTTTTGTATTCCTGTATACCATTGTGAGCACGTTTTAAAGTCATTTTTAAAAGATGGTCAACACTAATAACCCTAGAACTACCCGGAATGACGACAAATTGTCATAAGTTACTAAAATTCACACGGACACAGGGGAAAGCTTAGATATGCATATATTTAGATCAAACATGCAAGGCTTTTGTGTATTGAGTATTATTTCTCATAGGGGCCAATCACTGGGAATAAAGTAGTGGCTTCTGCAGCGTTTTATTATCCAGTTCACATATTTTTGAAAATGAAAACGTTTTAATCAAACTGTAAAAGTCCAGTTGTCAAATTCACTACCACCTCTTTCAAGTCCCTATACTACTGGGGCAGCACTGCATGGCGACAGCATCCACTGCAAAACAGCATCCCGACAACATCTTAAAAGTGTTCTACAGGATTTTCATATTGATGGCCTATCCTCAGGTAGGTAGTGGTCCTACTCCTGGCACTGCCACCCCCGACCAGCTGTTTGAGGAAGCTACGGCACTCAAAGCTCTGGTGAGCACTGCAGCCTCCTCACAGTTTACCAAGCACAGCGCCGTCCACAGGATGGGACTGGGCTGCGTCTAGGCCATGTTACTGATGAACATGACATCACAAGGCCTAGGAAGAGGCCTAAGCGGTCATGAAGCACCAAGGCCTCTTTCCAGAGGACAGGCCATCAATATGAAAATCCTGGAGAACCCCTTTAATATATCTTTATGTCTGCTCCCTCTAGTGGTTGCTACAGAATTGAATAATTTGACTATATGGGACGCATTCACTAAAGCGGTTTTCTGGTGTGCATGAAATTTGTAGTTTTTTTTTAAGTGGGTGGAGCTTAGTGGAACAGGCAGAGCCTCCTCAGCCTAAGTATCGGCTATAACTGACTTTATGCCAGAAAACTAGTGTAAATTATAACTTATACCTAATCTACTTCAGTCCATAACTAGTATACAGTTCAGTTTATGACACACGGACAACACAAGATGACAAACATCTCTCCACCATGTCTCTTTAAGAAATTTGTTGCCTCTTACTCTAACATACCTCTTATTTAGGCCTCATGTACACGACTTGATATTAAGTGACAGCCCTGGGTATAATAAAGGCCCATAAAGGGTTTCTCTGGGAATAATCAGTTGTTAGCAAGTTCCCACAGCCTGCCTCTGTAAACAGAAACCTGTTACTGGCTGCAGCAGGGCATGTGACCATACCTATGCAGCGCTGAATACAAAGGGAATCTGTCAGCAGTTTTATGCTGCTAGGTTCTAACAGCTCAAGCGCAGCCAATGAGTCCCCATATTCATGAGCTCATGGCTCTCCCCACCCACCTCCCTCTGATTGACAGTTTTTTCATATGAATCAGCAGCAGGTGGGTGGGGAAAGCCATGAGCTCATGAATATGGGGACTCATTGGCTGCTCTAGAGCTGCTTAGCACAAGATTTTAGCAAAATGGCTGGGTCAATTAAAGGAAGTAACCCAGAACTTTGATAAAAAAACGATTATTCTTGGTGAACCCCTTCAAGACTTTCTTTAATAATTCCCGTTAGGATATTTTATATGCACATACTGTAATAAATATATATATATATATATATATATATAAATATATATATACACACACACACATACAGTATATACATACACACACTGAAATATATATACATTGAAATAAATATACCAGTGTATTGTAATAACGAAAAAATAATTATCCTCATAGGACAAGAAAATGAGTCCTCAAGGCCAACATGGAAATTGGCTTTAGGGTGCATCATTTTTGTACTATGAACAAAAAGAAATGTTTAAAAAAATTCACTAGGATCCAATATTACCATCTGGACCTAAAGCAGTAATGGCAATATTTTTTCCAATGGTTTTGTGTACTGTATTATGGGCGTGCATATGAGAACAAACAGCGATAACAGATGCTCCAAGACCTCTCCTCAAGGACCATTTCTTACTTTCTACATTTCATCACTATTTATAAGACCGTAGAATAACAACCATTAATAATGATTACAGACATGATTTACTGTCTGTAAGGGCTTGTTCACATCAGTGTTGTGTTTTCTGTATTTCTGTTCCAAGAGAGAAGCAGAAAAACATAGATCCGTTAAAGAGACTGAATGGTGGATAAATATGGAAGACCTCCTATTTCTATTTGTCATTCACTGACTTCAACTGTATAAAAATAAAATAAAAAAAGGGTCCTTTCCATTACGGGTTTCATTATTTTTCAAGGAAAAAAAGCACAGCAGACAGCACTTTCTCTCCTATCAAGAATAACCGACTCCTGACAAAAACTGAGCTCAAAATAAAACATTCAAAAGGTTTTTCCCATTTTTCTGGAAAACACAACACTGATATGGACAAGCCCAAAATTAATAATATACATAATCTACTATTTCAAATTAGTGTAAGATATTGCAATGTATGCATAGACATCAAAACAACATTACATAGTTACCTAGATACACAGGCTGAAAAAAGACCCAGGTCCATCAAGTTCAACCTTTTTCTACCATATAATCTATAATAATACTAAAATAGTAAAAGCCAGCGTAATAAAATAAAATAAAATAAAAAAATAAAAAACAACTTACCAGTCTTCTGGCACTGAACTATCTTCTCATACACAAGATCCACATTCTCAATTAGAGCCTTGCTGTTTTGGATTATCTGTGGATTAAGAGTTATATAATGTGAAATATAAGGCACATAAATCTAAACCACATACATGCATGTAGATGATTGAAAGGTATTTTTTGAGGATTATTCGGTAGCAACAAAAGGGATGCTTGGTAGCACATTTTAGCTTCTTTATGAATAATATATACCTTTGTTGATATGAAATGTTCACAAGTGGAAGATTTCAAAGTCGCAGTTTGTTTTCGGAGCGCTGTACTTAAAGGGAACCCATCATGTGGCCCATGCAGTGCAATCTGCATGCAGCATGTTATGGAGCAGGAGGAACTGAGCAGATTGATATATCATTTTGTGGGAAATGATTCAGTATAACCTGTAATTTGTTCATTTTAATCTCTGCTCTTTCTATGGGTAGGAGTCCAATGGGCGGTTCTATCAGTGACTGGCAGCCATCTATGTATTCAGAGATCACCCACTGGGCTCCCAACCACAGAAAGAGCAGAGAGTAAGGGCTCATGCACACGGCCGTTTTTTGAGGATCCACATTTTGCGGAACTTCCAGCCCATATTAGAACACTCCTATCCTTGTCTGTAATGTGGATGGCATGGAATGGACAAACAGATGCAGACAGCATACGGTGTGCTGTCCGTATTTTTTGCAGCCCCACTGAAGTGAAAGGGTCCACATCTGACCCGCAAAAAATAGGTAATGGATGCATAAAATAGGTTTATGCGCATGAGCAAGTTATACTCAATCTTTTCTCATAAAACGATGTAAATCTACTCTGTTCCTGCTGCTAATATGCTGTTTGCAGATTAGGCACTATGTCCAATGTGACAGGTTCCCTTTAATGTTTTAAGGTCTCTTCACACACACACACACACAAGTTTTTCAGTGTTTTAAATGCTTGTAAAAACTGCTTTGAACTTTAACATTTTATGCAACTTTTAAAACTTGCATTTATGAAGTCCCATAGGAAAGCATATGGGAAAGACACCAGAAAAAAAATACATACTAAGGCCATGCTATGTTTTGAAGATAAAACCCCCCCCACAAAATCACTAAAATAAAAAACACTGTGTAAGTAGATTTTTCAAACATTTGTTATGGACAGCATTTTTGCAAAAAACAAAAACAAAACTCTTTGTGTGAATCCAGCCTAAAGGAAGGTCTGTGTGTATATTTACAGTATAAGAAGCTCCTCTGCTTTCTTCTGCTGCAGACCACAAGAGCATAAAGAATGTCTATCCATCAGTGCACAATATCTGCTGCATTAGAGGGGGAGGTTTCAGTAGATGACAGAAGGTGAACAATTTTCAGATGCTCATTCCTGATAATTGTCCTTTGTAAAGGTGTCACAGATAAGCCAACAAATTAGGAAACGCATCTCCTTCATGCAGAACCTACAAGGTCGAGTCGCATTATTATGACCATCAGCTAATATCAAAAGCAACCGCTGTGTGCCACATGGACAGCAGCTAGACGGGCCGGAAGGGACTCAACAAAGTCCCAGTAGGTGGTCACAGGTATCTGGAACCATGCTGACTGCAGTCCATCCCACTGCTACTGGAGGGTGCATCGGAGAGGATGCTCACTTGGGTTCAAGTCTGGGGAATTGTATTTGGAAGTCGTGGTCATGCTGTTCCAACCAATGTTGGACATTTATATCTGTGTGACATGTCAAATTGTCTTGCTGGAAGAGCCCATCCGCTCCACGGTAGACGATCAGCAGGTATGGGTGTATATGATCTGCTAGGATGGATTTTTTGGTCCAATTCCAAAACTGCAATGAAAATTGAAGCTTTTTCTAGTGATGCAACTTTGTTAGCAGAGGTGCAAAGACCATCTGTCTGCTTTGTAGCCCCATACACAGTAGGGTTCGCTGAACTTTTTTTTAGACAAACGTCTGGTAGCCCTCTGGATCATTTTGGCAGTGAGCTCCTCCACTGTTCATCCTCATACTAAGGGGATGATTGGTGCATGTGAATGCAGCTGAACGAGCTGGCAATGGTCTGGAATAAACGGTTCATTCCCAATCACTGCCCTGAGTTCTGGCCCATGTAAAGGGCCCCCTAGTATGGGTTCACACACTCAACTGTATTCATATTTACACAGATACTGAACAGAGTGGTACACAGGGCCGGCTCTATCATAAGGCAGCTTGAGGGCGGAAAACAATTAACTTACACTTGCCCCGCTGAGCCTGTGTGCCACGCAGCCCGGCCGCCCCCCAGCCCTCACTGTCTCAGTCACAGAGCGAGCGTCACGTAGCTGACAGGCAGCAGCCGCAGCAACACACACACACACACACACACACACACACAGAGTGACCCTGGTGTATTTAAATCTCATTTAACATGTCTTTCAGAAAAGTTTCTCCTGGGATTCGAACTCACGACCTTCCACAGAGACAAGGCACTTACCCACACAGCTATGAGAGCTGTATAGCCAGTTACTTAAAAAAAATATATATATAAGACTTCTACTGTAGGTAACTTTGATACCTAGTGTACATCCATACACATGACAGCTGCCCCAACACACCCAGCTCTGCTACATCCATACACAGTGTACTGGGGCAGCTGTCATGTGTATGAATATACACTAGGTATCAAAGTTATCTACAGTAGAAGTCTTATATATTATTATATATATTTTTTTTTTTAAGTAACTGGCTATACAGCTCTCATAGCTGTGTGTGTAAGTGTCTTGCCTCTGATACAGTAGGTCATGGGTTCGAATCCCAGCATAAACTTTTCTGAAAGACAGGCTAAATAAGAACACGAGCACCAAATCTTCAACACTATTCTCTTCAATATATTTATTAATGATCTTGTAGAAGGCTTGCATAGTAAAATATCAATTTTCGCAGATGACACTAAACTGTGTAAAGTAATTAACACTGAAGAGGACAGTATACTACTACAGAGGGATCTGGATAGATTGCAGGCTTAGGTAGATAAGTGGCAGATGAGGTTTAACACTGACAAATGTAAAGTTATGCACATGGGAAGGAAAAATGCAAGTCACCCATACATACTAAATGGTAAAACACTCGGTAACACTGACATGGAAAAGGATCTAGGAATTTTAATAAACAGCAAACTAAGCTGCAAAAAACAATGTCAGGCAGCTGCTGCCAAGGCCAATAAGATAATGGGTTTCATCAAAAGGGGCATAGATGCCCGTGATGAGAACATATTCCTACTACTTTACAAATCATTAGTCAGACCACACATGGAGTACTGTGTACAGTTCTGGGCTCCAGTGAACAAGGCAGACATAGCAGAGCTGGAGAGGGTCCAGAGGAGGGCAACTAAAGTAATAACTGGAATGGGGCAACTACAGTACCCTGAAAGATTATCAAAATTAGGGTTATTCACGTTAGAAAAAAGACGACTGAGGGGAGATCTAATTACTATGTATAAATATATCAGGGGTCAGTATAGAGATCTATCCCATCATCTATTTATCCCCAGGACTGTGACGAGGGGACATCCTCTGCGTTTGGAGGAAAGAAGGTTTGTACACAAACATAGAAAAGGATTTTTTACGGTAAGAGCAGTGAGACTATGGAACTCTCTGCCTGAGGAGGTGGTGATGGTGAGTACAATAAAGGAATTCAAGAGGGGCCTGGATGTATTTCTGGAGTGTAATAATATTACAGGCTATAGCTACTAGAGAGGGGTCGTTGATCCAGGGAGATATTCTGATTGCCTGATTGGAGTCGGGAAGGAATTTTTTATTCCCCTAAAGTGAGGAAAATTGGCTTCTATCTCACAGTTTTTTTTTGCCTTCCTCTGGATCAACTTGCAGGATGACAGGCCGAACTGGATGGACAAATGTCTTTTTTCGGCCTTATGTACTATGTTACTTATGTACTATGTTACTAGAGGCTGGTGGGAGCACAGGCTGGAAGAGGCCTGCATCGCATTGCTGACATGGAGGTAAGTATAAAAGTTTTTTTTTTTTTTTTTTAAATACCGGAATGTTTACTTTACTGCCATGGGGGAGGGGGGCTATTGGCGCCATGATACTGGCACATGGAGAGGGGATGAGAGAGGCACTTGATACTGGCATATTAGGGGGCAGGGGGAGAGGATGGCACTATGATATTAGCACATGGGGGGGCAAGAAATGGACATGAATCATGAGGGGCAGAAATGTGAAATGATGGGGGGGGCGCCAAAATGTAGATTCGCTTGTGTTGACAAAAATCCTTGCACCGGCCCTGGTGGTACAGTATACCATTGGGGGACATGCATACCTCAGTATTTCCACTGACATCTTTTGAATGTATCTTATCTCGATTTTCAATTCATTTGAATCCATTTTACATATGTGATTGTTTGACATTAGTAATATGTATGTAGTGCCCTGGAGCCAGGGGTACTTTGAAGCCTGTACATTTCTGGACATTTGCTCCTGTTTCCCCTATGCAAAATTATAAACTTCTTAAGTGAACTCGCACTGTTTTAGGATACTTTCACACCTACGCTTTTCCTTTCCGCTATTGAGATCAGTCATAGGATCTCAATAGTGGAGGAAAATGCATCAGTTTTGTTCCCATTCATTGTCAATTGGAACGGAAGGGAACGGAATGCACCAGAATGTAATCCGTTTCGTCTCATTATGTTCCCATGACGCACACAAAAGCGCTGCAAGCTAGCTCAGGCCTTTACTCTTCTTCTGCCAGGGAGGAGACTGGAGAAGCCAGCCCTATGCCTCGCCTGTATTGTTTTGTACCTGAATTCCTCCAGTAAAGAAGCACACTGGTTTACTGCGGACCCTGACTCTCTGGACTTATTTCCCATTGGGGTGCACCACGCCTGACCATCCCTTTCGGAATGCAGCAACACATGGTGACACCTCAACTGTGTCCGGGGGACTCAGCGTACCGTTGGGGCCACCCTAAACCCGGCCACCGCATGTACCTTGCGTACCGCGCCACCTTGTATCTACTATTAATATGTGCCATTCTGTTCATATTACCTGTACCCGATGAAAACCCCATTTTGGGTTAGAAACAGATTACATATTCACTGGGAGTAAAAGACTCGTTTCATCATGTGATCTTCTGGTTAGGAGATAGGGCATATGACTACACTGATAAAAGTTGCCATTTTCTCCATGGTTGATGCAATGCCATTGTACTCATGCACTCTGTAGACATTTATAGGTCATAAAACATATTTATATATTTTAATTACCATGCATTATAATAAATTACCATGTACTGTTCTTAGAATATTGCACATAATTTAAATCACTGAACACATAGATTTGATAGAGTAGAGATCCCAACTCACATACTACATTTACCAACTAACAGCAACTATACAACCGCGGACTGGTACTCGGCATCACTGATACATAGGAACCAAGAGCTCTGGAAGAAAATGCATGAGCACACGGGGGGGTTCCACACAAAATGTGCACACACTAGACCTGAACTAATGGCTCCACAACTTCAGGGATGCCTTATAGGCATCCATCTTCCTATTAGACCCACAATTTACTAAACATTAAATTAACATTATATATATTCTTTCTCTTCGCAAAGGGAATAACAGTTGGAAAGTGAATTGTGTTGACACCCAGCTTGTTATTTCTGTTACAGCCAATTAGATCACCAAGGCACCACCCGGATAGACTCATAAGGTTAATCTTATGGTCACAACATCATTATTTATAGTAAACCAAAGAGATTTTCCAATATTTGTTCCAAAGGCTGGTCTCTGTTTCATAGTATTCTGTTTTCCTTATGATAGAAAATCTTATATACAGTAGTATAAAACAAGTAAGAGTAAGTAAAGTTAAGAAGAATAAGTAATGTAGTCATAGAATGGATTATCCCATGAATTAGAAAAAAGATCTGGAGTAATGCACACCATTACTTTAGTTGTATAAATGCAAAACAAACAAAAAAAAAAAAGCTGCTTTCCAGTGTAATGTTCACCATTTTTATCTTTAGGGAACTTTCACATCCGCTTTTTTGCTGGATCCGGCAGGGTTCAGCAAAAACTCTTCTGTTAGGATAATGCAACCGGCTGCATCCATTATGAACGGATCCGGTTGTATTATCTCTACAATAGCCATGACTGATCCGGCATTAAAACCATAGTAAGTCAATGAGTGTCTCTTTCGTTTCTGTGGATGGGCAGCCGCTGGTCACATAAGACAATGAAGCACCTGCATCTCCCAGGGACGCACTGTAGTCAGCTCTTCTTAACTCTTTCCTCCCCTGCCCCAGTGATCCCACTAAAAAATAACACTAAAGTAGGCAATGCCCCCCCCCCCCCCCCCCCCATCAATTCTTCTCCACTCTCTGGAGATATAGCTAGATACTTCTATGAACTTAGAAGTAGGGATGAATCAATGGTGCCTGGGCCACTTCACCTGCTTCACTATATGCTGGCCACCAGTAAATGCAGGAGAACGTGCTACCAGAGAGCAAAACAACCTACATAAAAAAAAAAATATTGAAATACTTCATTTGAAGTTCATTGTTTATTGTATAGTCATAGTTTTTTCGTGGGATAACACCTTCATTTCAGTACTGTAATATTACTGGCGTATTTGTAGTATTTCCAATTAATATCTGATCAGTGGGGTCCTATTCCTGGCACCCCTGTAGACCAGCTGAATAAAGGGACCGGGAAGCTCTCTGTTAGTACAGAACATGTTTATTCCCAAGCATCTTTGCAATGGGATATTTTACAAAAGACGAGGCCAACTGTTAACCTGCTGCACCATACATACCCCATGTGAAGACCAATAGAAGAATATGGGAATGGCTCTTCAGGTGCACAGCTATATAACAAGACCATCTGTCCTATGCAGTGTTTTCCATCACAGCCCATTCGAATAACGGATTGTGTAACCTTCGCCAGGGACCTCTAGGTTGAATACACAAAGTCACTTCCCTAGTGACCTATAAAGGTCATATCAATTACCACTCTAGTACCAGGAGGTTGACCGACAATTAAAGGAGTTTTCCAGTTTTATTATATTGATGACTATCCTCAGGTCATCAATGTTGGATCGGTGTGGGTATGATTCCCAGTGATCAAGCTCTTCACAGGGGCCTCAGCGCTCATGTGAGCACTGCAACCTCTTCAATGTTTGAGCTGCACGCCATCTATACTGTAGTGACAGCTTACATTACAACGTAGATGGCGTGCAGTTAAACACTTGCACAAGCACCCCAAACAGCTGATCGGCAAGGGTGCTGAAAGGGTGCTGAAAGCGTGACCCCCCCCCCCCCCCCCCCCCCACAGATCTGATGTTGATGACCTATCCAGAGAAAACACAGACTGTTATAAATGCATTTGGTACTGTGGAGTATTTGCTGCTATATACACACACCTACAGGGAGTGCAGAATTATTAGGCAAATGAGTATTTTGACCACATCATCCTCTTTATGCATGTTGTCTTACTCCAAGCTGTATAGGCTCGAAAGCCTACTACCAATTAAGCATATTAGGTGATGTGCATCTCTGTAATGAGAAGGGGTGTGGTCTAATGACATCAACACCCTATATTAGGTATGCATAATTATTAGGCAACTTCCTTTCCTTTGGCAAAATGGGTCAAAAGAAGGACTTGACAGGCTCAGAAAAGTCAAAAATAGTGAGATATCTTGCAGAGGGATGCAGCACTCTTAAAATTGCAAAGCTTCTGAAGCGTGATCATCGAACAATCAAGCGTTTCATTCAAAATAGTCAACAGGGTCGCAAGAAGCGTGTGGAAAAACCAAGGCGCAAAATAACTGCCCATGAACTGAGAAAAGTCAAGCATGCAGCTGCCAAGATGCCACTTGCCACCAGTTTGGCCATATTTCAGAGCTGCAACATCACTGGAGTGCCCAAAAGCACAAGGTGTGCAATACTCAGAGACATGGCCAAGGTAAGAAAGGCTGAATGACGACCACCACTAAACAAGACACACAAGCTGAAACGTCAAGACTGGGCCAAGAAATATCTCAAGACTGATTTTTCTAAGGTTTTATGGACTGATGAAATGAGAGTGAGTCTTGATGGGCCAGATGGATGGGCCCGTGGCTGGATTGGTAAAGGGCAGAGAGCTCCAGTCCGACTCAGACGCCAGCAAGGTGGAGGTGGAGTACTGGTTTGGGCTGGCATCATCAAAGATGAGCTTGTGGGGCCTTTTCGGGTTGAGGATGAAGTCAAGCTCAACTCCCAGTCCTACTGCCAGTTTCTGGAAGGCACCTTCTTCAAGCAGTGGAACAGGAAGAAGTCTGCATCCTTCAAGAAAAACATGATTTTCATGCAGGACAATGCTCCATCACACGCGTCCAAGTACTCCACAGCGTGGCTGGCAAGAAAGGGTATAAAAGAAGAAAATCTAATGACATGGCCTCCTTGTTCACCTGATCTGAACCCCATTGAGAACCTGTGGTCCATCATCAAATGTGAGATTTACAAGGAGGGAAAACAGTACACCTCTCTGAACAGTGTCTGGGAGGCTGTGGTTGCTGCTGCACGCAATGTTGATGGTGAACAGATCAAAACACTGACAGAATCCATGGATGGCAGGCTTTTGAGTGTCCTTGCAAAGAAAGGTGGCTATATTGGTCACTGATTTGTTTTTGTTTTTGAATGTCAGAAATGTATATTTGTGAATGTTGAGATGTTATATTGGTTTCACTGGTAAAAATAAATAATTGAAATGGGTATATATTTGTTTTTTGTTAAGTTGCCTAATAATTATGCACAGTAATAGTCACCTGCACACACAGATATCCCCCTAAAATAGCTAAAACTAAAAACAAACTAAAAACTACTTCCAAAAATATTCAGCTTTGATATTAATGAGTTTTTTGGGTTCATTGAGAACATGGTTGTTGTTCAATAATAAAATTAATCCTCAAAAATACAACTTGCCTAATAATTCTGCACTCCCTGTATAAAATAAATTATGTAATGAATTTTAAAACAAAATATCTTAAAGTTGAGGTCCAGCTGTAGACTCAAATCATCCACAACTATGGTTGAAAAGCTTCTAATGGAAGCCTGAGGTTTACTGAATTCTACCTCCTGCCTCATCAAATTTTTATGTAGGTCTTCCCATGCTTTATATTGTAGCTCAGCTTGGTCAGTGGATTAGGTGCAACGTGCAAGCACACCACAACCTCACCAGGAAGTAATGGAATGGAGAACCAATTTATATTACATCACTATCCAAAACTGTATAAAATGCTTAGAAACTACACAGCTACCTTACTTGCCAACAGCACAGTTTTTCACAAGCTGGTCACATCTGGTCTCCACTTCCTGGTCCCAGCTCAACACACAGGAGAAGCTTGGAGAAGCCTGGTCAGCCAAAGAGTGGCTGGTGTGGGTCACCTCTGTGGCCAGTGATTGGCTGAGTAGGCATTTCCTGCCATTTCCTTTGTATCAAGCTGAAACTAGGAAGCAAAGACAAACAAAAGCCTGGGAGATGTTGAAACAATGGTGACATGAGATCAGTGAGGGGAGAGGTGAGTAATGCTTTGTTTTGTTTTTTTGTTTACCCAATTCTGCCCAATATAGAAAAAATAATAATAATGCATTAAAAGGGGTTGTCCAGCATATTTGGTGAAAAGTGATGTGTCTGAAGCATTCAAGACAGAAAGGGGGCAGGGCTTAGGGTGCATATACACTACCAGATTATCTGACACATTTTTGGTCAGATGGCCGTTTACACACACAGATCTTATGTTATACACACTAACTATTGGTCTGATTGGACAGAAATTGGTCAGATAATCTGTTCGTGTAAATGCCCCCTTACGAATAACCTACGATTTGGGATTAAAACCTTGGCAAGTATGAATAATCAGTAAGACAACTGTCAAGCAACTGCTGCACATTTGCCAAGCTAAAAAAAAGTCCATAAGAAAGATCTTGGAGTAAACGTTGGGTGAAACCGCACGTGGCCAGGCCACAGCCAGCCACAGTAGCCAATGACTGCACAATTCACCATGAGTGGACGTAGGTTGGCCTTGTGTAGCCCAGTGCACTGTGGTCTCACCCTTTTTGAAGACTGCCTAAAAAACTAATAGTATAAGCCATTTATATAACTTTTATTTTTAAAATGACCATTATTATAAAATCGTTTCCTACGGATAATTATGTAGAGGAACCATAAAGGGAAGCCATGTGCACAGTAAAAAATGGATCTACCATTGACAATATTTCAACTATGCCGTAAGACCCCCCAAAAAAGCTTTTGCAGTGCCCAAGCTGCAACCTTGAAAGCTGGTGTACATCGTCAACACTTGAGATGAAGCTCGATGAGGTAGATGCCGTTCCCATCTACAAAAGACACAGCGTAAAGACATTCACTCTCACATTTCACTCCGTGATGCCAACCGTTAATTCATTCACAGCCCACCTACACTTTTGACCTGGTTAAATAGGAAATTCCTCCTGTGCCAGAGGACACTATTATGGGGCTCTTTGATTAGTGAACTTGCTGTTGTCAAGAGCAGGTTACACGAGATGTCTAGAATTGACTTAATGAGGGTTTATAGCTGAGATGTACAAAAAATCCACAGTACAAGGCTGCTATGAAGGCCCTGGCCTAGATTCTGAAAGAGCGACAGGGTTCAGAAGTGCACATCTGATAAATCCAAGCTCAGTTTTACAAGTCGTGGGCAGCGCGAAGATTAATCAGTGAGATACTGGGAGACGCTCTGCTAGGTTTTCCTCTGTAGGCCTATCATTTTCATTGCATTTCTTAAGTATTTACTCCGCAAGTCTCCCCAAACAGGCACGTGCGTACGCTTTATACAGTTCTCCAAATATATTACACTCTGTACAGTACTGCTTTACCATATACTGCTAATAAAAGGCAGTAAGAATTACAATAAAAAGTAATATATGCATACAATATTACTAAAAGTGAGAAACTGATTTTCACCAGGACCTGTCACCACTTATGACCTGCCTGTTTTAGTAAAGACTCACATTCCCAATAAAATAATAAATCTGATGCATCCTTTCTTTGAACTCTGCATTGCACTGCTCCTCTGTTATTCCTCCTTAGTATTTTTTAATACACCAACAACTGGGTGTTAGCATTCCCCTTGTCCAAGCGGTCTGTTCCTTACACTGCCACTGGCAGTGTGTAGTGATACTTCCCAACTGGTGTCAAGAAGATGTCAATTTATTGATACATTTCTAGGAGGAATAAAAAAGGAATGGTTCCAGAATTGTTATTTTATGAGGAATGCAAGTTTTTACTAAACAAATGCGTCAGACTAGAGGACAGGTCTTCTTTATTTCACATTTTAAATGTCTAGGCAGTGGAAAATAAATTTTTCATACAATTAACAAAAGAGCATCCAAACAGGCGATTGTTAAAAAAAAATTAAATGCGACAATCAAGCAAATGTGACCATTTTGAAATATAACAAATTAAATTTCCGGTGGTTCGTTCGGGAGACAGTCAACAAGTTTATTGATAGATACAGCCCTAAGAAAGCTTAAAGTGGACCTCTCACCTTTCCTGACGTCTGTTTTAGTAACTACTTGCATTCGCTATGTAAGAACAGTACTGTAGCATATTTTCATATAACTATCATGTGCTCTTACTCGATTATTCCTTCTAGAAGTTTTTTGAATACAGTCTACAATAATGTCACCACTATGAAGTCAGTGCTTCCAATGCAGACTGTGCAAGGACACACCCACAACTGGTGACCATAATGGACAAATCCATCATAAACCTCTAGTAGGAATAATAGAGGAATAGGACAACAGAGTCATAAGTAGGGATAGACCGATATTGATTTTTTAGAGCCGATACCGATAATCTGTGAACTTTCAGGCCGATAGCTCATAATTTTCAACGATATTCTGTGCATTTTCATTTAAAAAAAAAAAATAAAATCCTACACAAATCTGCTGAAAATGAACATGTTTATTGTTAACGTTTAGCTTTTTTTTTTGTAAATCTTTCTTTTTCATTTATACTTAATATTTTGGTGTTTGTTAGTTTTTTTACATTTTTTTTAGCCCTTAGGGGCTAGAACCCTTGTCCTATTCACCCTGATAGAGCTCTATCAGGATGAATATCAGGGTGAATAGGATCTCACACTCTCCCTGCTGCCCTGTGCATAGTACACACAGCAGCATGGAGCCGACTATGGCAGCCAGGGATTCAGTAGCTTCCTGGCTGCCATGGTAACTGATTGGAGCCCCAGGATTACACTGCTGGGGCTCCGATCAGAAGCTTCCACTGCACCACCAATGAGGAGGGGAGAGGGGACCCTGTGGCCACTACCACCAATGATTCAATGATTAATACAGGGGGGCTTGGGTGGGGGGCGCACTGCGCCACCAATGTTTTTAATACTGGGTGGGGGGGTGCACTGCACCACCAATGTCTTTAATACTGGGGTTGGGGTAGGGGGGCAGCAAAATGCGCCACCAATGTCTTTAATACTGGGGTTGGGGGGGGGGGGGCGCACTGCGCCACCAATGAAGATAACTCGCCCATTAACTCCTTAAGGACCGGGCTCATTTTCACCTTCAGGACCAGGCCATTTTTTGCAAATCTGACCAGTGTCACTTTATGTAGTGATAACTTTAAAATGCTTTGACTTATCCAGGCCATTCTGAGATTGTTTTTTCGTGACATATTGTACTTCATGACACTGGTAAAATGGAGTCAAAAAAATTCTTTTTTATTTATAAAAAATACCAAATTTGTCAAAAATTGGGAAAAATTAGCAAATTTCCAAGTTTCAAATTTTCTACTTCTATAATACATATTAATACCTACAAAAATAGTTATTACTTTACATTTCCCATATGTCTACTTCATGTTAGGATCATTTTGGGAATGACATTTTATTTTTGGGGGATGTTACAAGGCTTAGAAGTTTAGAAGTAAATCTTGAAATTTTCAAAAACCAACTTTTTAAGGACCAGTTCAGGTCTGAAGTCACTTTGTGAGGCTTACATAATAGAAACCACCCAAAAATGACCCCATTCTAGAAACAACACCCCTCAACGTATTCAAAACTGATTTTTCAAACGTCGTTAACCCTTTAGGTGTTCCACAAGAATTAATGGAAAATAGAGATACAATTTCAAAATTTCACTTTTGTGGCAGATTTTCCATTTTTATATTTTCTTTCCAGTTACAAAGCAAGGGTTAACAGCCAAACAAAACTCAATATTTATGGCCCCGATTCTGTAGTTTACAGAAACACCCCATATGTGGTCGTAAACTGCTGTACGGGCACACAGCAGGGCGCAGAAGGAAAGGAATGCCATACGGTTTTTGGAAGGCAGATTTTGCTGGACTGGTTTTTTGACACCATGTCCGATTTGAAGCCCCCCTGATGCACCCCTAGAGTAGAAACTCCAAAAAAGTGACCCCTTTTTAGAAACTACGGGATAGGGTGGAAGTTTTGTAGGTACTAGTTTAGGGTACATATGATTTTTGGTTGCTCTATATTACACTTTTTGTGAGGCAAGGTAACAAGAAATAGCTGTTTTGGCACTGTTTTTTGTTGTTATTTACAACATTCATCTGACAGGTTAGATCATGTGGTATTTTTATAGAGCAGGTTGTCACGGACGCGGCGATACCTAATATGTATCCAAGTTTTTTTATTTATGTAAGTTTTACACAATAATTTCATTTTTGAAACCAAAAAAATCATGTTTTAGTGTTTCCATAGTCTGAGAGCCATCGTTTTTTCAGTTTTTGGGAGATTATCTTGGGTAGGGTATGATTTTTGCGGGATGAGATGACTGTTTGATTGGCACTATTTTGGGGTGCATATGACTTTTTGATCGCTTGCTATTACACTTTTTGTGATGTAAGGTGACAATTTTTTTTTATTATTTAGCACAGTTTTTATTTTTTATTTTTTACGGTGTTCACCTGAGGGGTTAGGTCATGTGATATGTTTATAGAGCCGGTCGCTACGGACGCGTTGATACCTAATATGTATACTTTTTATTTCTTTATGTAAGTTTTACACAATAACAGCTTTTTTAAAACAAAAAAAATAAATTATGTTTTAGTGTCTCCATATTCTGAGCCATATTTTTTTTTTTTTTTGGGCGATTATCTCAGGTAGGGGCTAATTTTTTGCGGGATGAGGTGACTGTTAGATTGGTACTATTTTGGTGGGCGTACGCCTTTTTGATCGCTTGCGGTTGTACTTTTTGTGATGTAAGGTGACAATTTTTTTTTTATTTAGCACAGTTTTTATTTTTTATTTCTTACGGTGTTTATCTGAGGGGTTAGGTCATGTGATATGTTTATAGAGCCGGTTGATACGGATGCGGCGATACCTAATATGTCTTTTTTTTAGCAATTTATTTTTTACTTTATTTGGGGAAAATGACGTTTTTATTTTTTACTTGAAACTTTACATTTTTTGGGGGGGAAACTTTTTTTTTAAACTTTTTTTTTGTCCCACTTTGGGACTTCAACTTTTGGGGGTCTAATCCTTTACAATGCATTCCAATACTTCTGTATTGGAATGCATTGGCTGTATGAGTACCGGTAATACTGTGTGTATTACTCATACAGCTTCCGGCCTGTGAGATCCAGGGGGCTGGATCTCACAGGCACGTCACAGGAAGGCAGCGCCGATGCCTCAGGAACGCATCGCGCTGCCTTCCATGCCATCGGGTCCCCCCTACAGCCCCACGGAGACCCGATGGCACAACCGCCGCCGCCGCCCGCAACATGAAAAGCCGTAAACTGCAGGTCTGAATTGACCTGCGGTTTGCCGACATGGGGAGGGTCACGGGACCCCCCCGCACATTTACCCAAGGTGCCTGCTCAATGATTTGAGCAGGCACCGGATTCCGATCACCGCCCGCCGCGCGGCGATGATCGGAAATACACAGGGCGTACAGGTATGCCCTGTGTCCTTAAGTACCAGGACATCAGTACCGGAGGTGGGTGCTGGCTGGAGAATCATATAGCCGCACCCGACCTCTATGAGCGGTAGCTGCAATCCGCGGCAGTTAACCCCTCAGGTGCGGCACCTGAGGGGTTAACTACCGCAGATCGCAGCTACTTGTCATAGAGGTCAGGAGTCGGCTATGTGATTCTGCAGCCAGCACCTGCCTCCTGTATATGGGCAGACTAGATGGGCCAAATGGTTCTTATCTGCCGACACTTTCTATGTTTCTATGAATGAGTGAGTCAACATCATTGGTGGCAGAGTGGCTACAGCCCCTCCCCTCCTCTTCTCATTGGTGGCAGCAGCAGCGGCACAGGTGGGAGGGAGACACTGCTTCCTTCTCCTCTGTGCTGCTGAGGGAACATAGATCGCACTGACAGCAGGGAGATCTTTGTTCCCGATTCGTTATCGGCAAAACCGATAATCGGTCGATCCCTAGTCATAAGTACAGGTGCCCCAGAATTGTTATTACATAGGGAATGCAAGTAGTTACTAAAACAGACATGTCAGGAGAGGTGAGAGGACCTCTTTGGCCTCATGCACCCGACCGTATGTATTTTGCGGTCCGCAAAATATACGGATGACGTCCGTGTGCATTCTGTATTTTGCGGAACTTAGCAGCTGGCCCCTGATATAACAGTACTATCCTTGTCCGTAATGCGGACAATAATACATGTTCTATTTATTTGCGGAACGGAAATACGGAAACAGAATGCACACGGAGTAATTTCTGTTTTTATTGTGGACCCATTAAAATGAATGGTTCCTTATACGGTCCGCAAAAAAAAAAAAAACGGACACGGAAGGCATATACGTTCGTGTGCATAAGGTCTTTAACTGAACTATCCATCATATTTCATTCTCCAATACAAGCACAGAGGATCACGGGGGCAAAAAGGAACACTGGTATGTCTTCAGCCTTATTAACTTCATTGTCTTGTTTTTGGGTATCATGATTGGATTAAACTGTGCAAATACTTGTGGTTTCAGGAAGAACTCCCTGTTTCATAAAAAAAAAAGTAGGACGGATTGTCTGTAGTTGTCCCAAACTGCGAAATAAAATAAAATGTAACACTGTAAGAAATGGAGATTTCAGGCTTTCCATTGTAGACCTCAACTGAAGAACATTTTCACTTCCACAAATTCCCGTTTATTTCGGCCAGCACAGCAATTTTTCAGAAGAAAACATATGCTCATGTGTCTCTACCCTTGAGTGAAAATGGCATTAATTAAAGGTAACGCTCCATTTTTGATTACTTCTGGCTATATAGTCTTTAGTATTTATGCTGCCGTCACTTGTATTTCAGCTCATTTCTATTCTATGCAGCACAATAACCTCTACATGGAAATGGTCAACCAGTAGGTAAGTTGTTGTTGACAGATCTAATTATGTTAGGCATACTGATTAAGGCTGGGATCACATACATTAGTTGAAGGGCATTTCGGATAGACCCCTCCACATTACTGGATTTGCGAAGGGAAGCATACTTACCTGCTCCTCGCCACCGGGTTCTGGTTCCTTTGGTCCCCACTGGCTCACATGGCCGCTGCGCCAATGACAGGCTTCAGTGGTGACATGCCCCCCATACGTCACGTGATGCATTGGGGACACGTGGCTTCATCAGTGGAGATTGGAGCACAGCAGCAGTAGCAGGGGGCCAAAAGAGTCAGAACCCCTTATGCGCTGGTACAGAACCCCAGATATAACATGTAGGTATAGCTCAATTGCCTCTGACGTCTGCTGGAGATGTCACAATTCGAAAGGCACATTCATGCATATCTGGTGGTCCTGTGACCTAATTAAACCTTGGTGGCATAAAATACTCCAACTTTGTAATCAAATTTGTCAATCATCTCTTCCCTGCTCACCTGAACTAGCCCTGTTATCCCTGGGGATGGGTGGTGTGGGATCACACAAATCATCCCTTTTCTTACTTTTATTGGCAGCAGCTAGACTACTTTTACCAACACATTGGTTGTCTTCTGATATCCCCAGTATTGACCATTGGATCAATAAGGTAGACCAGATATACAGATTGGAAGAAATATCCCACTGGGAATCTCATTCTAGATGTACCTTTCTGAAGATATGGTCACCATGGAAAACATATAGGGGCTTTGTGTAATTGAATATTTCTCTGTTTACCCATTTGAGAACGATCACATGCTTATATTAGGTTGATAAATCCTGATGACCTTATATTGCTTGATATTCTGTTTAACCAGAGTCTTATCTAGATCAAATCATTTGATATCACCTGTCTATGTTGGGCCAATGTGCCCGCCAATTAGTTTAACATGTGACAATCTCTCGAACATATTTGCTGCACCCTTTTCTGTCACTTGTATTGTTGATACAATTTGTCTTCAAGCCTGTATTTTGCTATGATAAACAAAAAATAATAAAAATTGTTAATTAAAAAAAAAAAAAAAAAAAGAGCCAGAACCCAACAGCGGGAAGCAGGCAAGTAGGCTTTCCTCTGCAGTTCTGGCAACATGGGACGAGGGTCTGGCCTAAAGGGACCAAAAGGTGGACAACCCTATTAAGTCGGTATTGAACGGAGCTCGATTCGCTTAACACTAGTTGGTAGCAACCGCCTCTGTAACTGACACAGGGAACCAAGTCTGAAACAGCGCCAGTGGCCGTGCTGGGGTACTGCAGCTCATCTCCTATTCTCACAGTGGTGCCGTTTCTGGCTCTATGTTAGCTCTGCTGCTGGCAGCCAGGGGCGGACTGGCCATACACCCTACAGAGAAATTTCCAGGTGAGTCGATGCTCAGGGGGGCCCCCCAAGCCCTCCATACGCCAACTGGCCAGGTACATAATGATCTGAATGCTGCACTAAGGCACTGCTGGTCCCACCTACTTTTGTTGTCCCTGCCTACTTGTGTTACCCCAAATTCTGTCAATCTGGATCTGCCTACTACATGAGGCCGCTTTTAGGTTTTTGTTCCAGGGCCTCTTTAAGTTCTCAATCTGCCGCTGCCAGCATCTCCTGCAAACAGCTGATGAGTGGGGGTGTGGGGTGTCGGGTGTCGGGTGTCGGGTGTCACCCCCCCCCCCCCCCCCCATCGACCCGATACTGGTGACCAATTCATCTATATCTATAATCTGGAAAACATCTTTAAGGTATTAAGTCAATCAGGTCTGCAGCCCATTCACATCAGCAGATAAATATGCAGTCAAAGTAGCACATAAAACGATCACAGAAAAACAGATCTGGGACAAAAGCTTGTTAACACTTTCTACACTACAAACATTAAAAGGGGAACCAGAAAGTAGGTAGAAGACAGCAGAAATGGTAATGACGTTTAGGTTTTCATTTGCTGACTACATAAAGTGTAGCTCAAACGTGGAACTTCATTGTATTTACTGTAAAAACGAGCAGGAAATATTCAGCAATGATTAATTCTGTGACGATCTGAAAGAACAAACGACTCTTCATTTAGAACAATTATGTAAAACAGATGTTAATGTACATCTGCAATTACCGGGACAAAGACAAGAAGATTTCCATTCAGATTTCCCCTGAAAGAAAACAATTGAAAAACGTAACAAAAGTCATGGAAAACAAAGCTCACTGCAGAAATATAGAATCTATTAAAAATATTTACCCCTCCCCCAAATATTCTCCTCTTTCAATGTGTAACACTGAATCACAATGGATTTTATTAGTCATTTACTGATCAACATAAAAAAAAAACACTTTAATGTCAAAGTGACAAAAAGTCTCCGCAAAGTAATCAACGGTACATTCATTGTCATTATGAGTCTACTTTCACACCGGCGTTTTGGCTTTCCGTCTGTCAGATCCGTTCAGGGCTCTCACTAGCGGTCCAAAACGGATCAGTTTTGCCCTAATGCATTCTGAATGGAAAAGAATCCGCTCAGAATGCATCATTACAGTCTCTATTCCGCTTTGGAGACGGACACCAAAACACTGCCTGCAGCGTTTTGGTGTCCGTCTGATGAAACTGAGCCGAATGGATCCGTCCTGGCACATAATGTAAGTCAATGGGGACGGATCCGTTTTCACGGACACAATCTGGCACAATAGAAAACGGATCCGTCCTCCATTGACTTTCAATGGTGTTCAAGACGGATCCATCTTGGCTATGTTAAAGATAATACAAATGGATCCCTTCTGACCGGATGCAGACGGTTGTATTATCTGAACGGATCAGTTCATGACGGATCTGCACAAAACGCAAGTGTGAAAGTAGCCTTAAAAACACAATGAAAGTATTCACCCAATATTTGATAAGGGACGCTTCTGAAGCAATTCTAGCCTTGTATCTGTATAGAGAGGATCAGATTTGCAGATGAGCTCCTTGCATTTTTCTACAATATTTTTACTGTTGAGTGCAAAACATTTTTCCATTCCAATCAGTTCTTCTTAAAGGAACAATTCTTTTTGTTCCGCATCCGATCTGCATTTCTTTTTTGGACTGGATGAGGAACCAGTCATTTCTACGAGGCCAGAAAAAATGCGCACAGCACACCGTGTGAATACGGTAAGCACACGGATGTCTTCTGTGAGCTTTCCACACCTGTATGTTTGTTCCGCAATAGACAGAATATGTCCTATTTTCCTATTCTTGGCCGCAAATGCAGGCCACGGACCCACTGAAGTCAATGGGTTAAAAAAAATATAAATAAATAAATAACGTATTCAAGCTAAAGCTGAAGACTGAGGTGCAGCCATAGGTTCCCTCCGGGAAGCTCACGCTACTCGACCAATAACCAAAGAAGCAGGAGAAACTGTGACGTGGCAGCGGCGGGACTAAGATAAGACAGTCAATCTTCACTGATTCAGCAAAACGTTTTATTTGGAGATGTTCAAGTAACGCGTTTCGGGTCCGAATAAGCTTTTTGTTGCTGAATCAGGGACGATTGAATGTCTTACCTTGGTCGCGTCGCTGCTGCATTTCGTTTTCTACTACTTCTTAGGACAGACAGATGAGACCAAAGTGGAGATGTTTGGCCATAATGCACAGTGCTATGTTTGCTGAAAACCAAACCGCATACCACCACAAACACCTCATGCCAACAGTCAAGCACAGTGTTGGCGGGGTGACGATTGGCCTTTGGCCATGTTTTGCAGCCACAGGACCGGGGCACCTTGCAGTCATTGAGTTGACAATGAACTCTTCTGTATACCAATTTATTCTAGAGTCAAGTGTAAGGCCATCTATCCAACAGCTAAAGCTTGAACGAAACTGGGTCATGCATCAGGCCAACGATCCAAGACACACCATCAAATCTACAACAGAATGGCTGAAACAGAAAATAATTGGTTTCAGGGGATCAGCCTGCAATAAAGAAGTGATCAATACTTACTTGGCTAACGCAATACTGCGGCTCTGGTTGGGACCTGTTTATACGGCTGCAGCAGGGACGCGATGTTGACAACCCAAGACGACTGCCGCCAATCAATGTCCTCTTCAGTGCACCAGTGAGGCCATGATTGGCTGCAAACGCTTTTATGGCTCCTTTACATGGGAAGTCTCATTCCCAATAATTGGTTCTGCTGATGACCCGATGTACAAGCAAACGCTCATTGATGCGGATACCAAAATCACCGTCTCTGGGGAGCAGATTGTCCTGTGTACAGTGCCTAAAAATAAAGATTCTCGTTTCTCTACATGAATATCTGCCCATGTGAAAGGATCCTCCTCTTACTTTCTACAGAACAAAAAATAAAACTAGTAAAATACAAAAAAAAAAAAAAGCTGACCCTCAAATAATTTAAATCAACTCTTCATAATACTCCTCATGGCTCCTTTGATAATACGTGATAATACAGCTCCAAAGTTCACATGATGCCGACAGATATTTGTCGTGCATTTCAAGTAACACCCAGCAGTTCTGTTTTCAATCAGCTCTCATTTTCTTCTTTGCTTTAACGAGGGAGGAGAGGTCAATTACACTTCATTATAAACTGACTTATCCTGTCTGCAGCAAAACCTCAGCCAGTCTGTAATGAGGTTATTATTGATCTCTGCCTTGTTAGTAGATTCTCTTTTGGCACGCTGCCCTACAACATGGCATTAAAAGCACCGTTGTAGGAGCTGTAAATAGGATTATAAAGTGTTATGTATAATTATATAAGATAGGCCAAGGATGCCCAACCTGCGGCCCTCCAGTTGTTGCAAAACTACAACTCCCAGCATGCCCGGACAGCCCACAGCTATCAGCCTACAGCAGGGCATGGTGGGAGTTGTAGTTTTACAACAGCTGGAGGGCCGCAGGTTGAGCGACCCTGAAATAGACCAATCAGTCATAAGGCTGGGGCTACACTGCGTCAAGTTACGCAATCAAAAACATTTGTGCGATATGTCTGCAATGCAGTCAACAGTATCTGACTGGTGGGGGTCCGACACCCGGGACCCCCCGGCGATCAGCTATTTGAGAAGGAAGGCAGTGGTACTCGCACAAGCACTGTGGCCTTCTCTCTGCTTTGCCTAGGGCCTAGGCCATGCAACGTCACGTTTATCGGTCACATGGTCTAGGCGCAGCTCAGCCCCACTGAAGTGAATGGGGCTGAGCTGCAATATACATCGCTGTACAATGCATGGCGCTGTGCTTGGTGAGCTGAGAGAAGGTGGCGGTGCCTCTTCAAACAGCTAATCGGAGAGGGTCCGGATTGTCAGGCTCGCACCAAATCAGATACTGATGTCCTATCCATAGGATAGGTCACTAGTTAAAAAATATTGGAAAAATCTTTTTAAAGCTATGATTTGACTGTAAAAAAAAAAAAAGCAGGTAAGGGTACTTTCACACTTGCGGCAGAGGATTCCGGCAATCTGGACGCAAACTAATGGCATTTGTCAGACGGATCCGTTTTGCCGAAACACTTAATGCCGGCACTAATACACTTCAATGTAAATTAATGCTGGATCCGGTATTCCAGCAAGTGTTCAGTATTTTTGGCCGGAGAGAAAACTGCAGCATGCTGCAGTATTTTCTCCGCCCCAAAAAACGTAAGAGGTACTGAACTGAATGGGGCTGTGCCAGTAATTGGCATTTGCCCCTCATGGTGTCATTGAGACATATATTATGTTTGGTTGGTGGCTATGTGTCTCTATCCCCTCTGCCCCCCTTCTTTCCCTCCTTTTCCCGCCATTTATTTCTCCTCAGGTGAATATGTGGTTAGCCAGCAGCTGGATTAAAGGTGATTGGCAGGAAAAGGTTGCTGACCAGTTGCTGGGCAAAGGGCTGTTTTTAGCTGGAACAATGGATTGGTCAAGGGCAAGTTTCGGCGGGAAGAAAGGTGTATTTATGGAAGACACTCACCATTGGGAGCTCTGTTAGCGGCTGAAGAGTGAAGAAAGAAGATCGTGAACCGCCCACCCTCCCAAGGGTTTAGTCGCGGTCTTTTGAAAAGGGGGAGGTTAGTCGCTCAGCCTTACTGGGTGGACTCTTGATGAGTAGTGCACTAATGGACTTGAGTTAATATTGGTGGGAATTTCAATGGTTTAATAATTTATGGAATGTTATTATTTATGGTAACCCACCTCCCCCCCCCCCCCCCCGTTTAATAAAGACCACGGCCATTTTTATCCACAATGGTAGTCTTGTGTATTTATTATAATGGTACGGTTAAATTGTCGAGTATGGCACCATGATGCATCCTTAACGGAATACTCTCTATTCAGAATGCATTAGGATAAAACTGATCAGTTTTTTTCCGGTATTGAGCTCCTGTGACAGAACTCAATAGCGGAAAACGAAAACGCTAGTGTGAAAGTACCCTAAAACAGTCACACACACCACTCGAATTGTGGTCTATGAAGGAAAAGTTGTGTGCGACTTGCCACTAAAAATTCAACATTGCTAGATTTTTGGGACAATAACGCTGCAGTAGGTCACATCGCAATTTTCATGTTGTGTGACACGTCTTCGTGTAGCCCTAAAATCACTGACAGGTGAATTGAACGGTGTAGATTATTTGGTACCTGTAGGATATGATAGACAGCAAGTGCACATTCAGTTTTTGAAGTTGATGCATTACAAGTAGGAAAAAATGCGCAAATAAGGATATTAGAGGCACTGCCAAGTGCCAGATTCTGATGGCTTTGACAACTGGGTCAGAACATTTGCAAAACGGCAGGTCTTGTGTTCCTGGTATGCAGCGTTTAATACCTTCCGAAAGTGATCTAAGGAAGGTGAACTGGAGATAGGGTCCTGGTCTGCCAAGGTTCATTGATGCATATGGGGGGGTGAAAGCTAACCTATCTGGTCTGATCCCACAAAAGAACTACTGTAGCAAAAACTGCTGACAAAGTTACTTCTGGTTATGGTAGAAAGAGGTAAGAATATACCATGCATCACAACTTGCTGTTTATGGGGCTGAATAGCTGCAGACTGGTCTGAGGGCCAGTGTTGTCCACCACCAAGAGTATCCATAATCAGGGGCACACCTAGCCTTTCTGCTGCCTGAGGCGAAAACTAAAACGGCGCCACCCCCCCCCCCCCCATGCCAATTTCTTAACCTAACCCATTTGCCACAATGAAATCGCTCATTGCCCATGGCCCTTCCACTACCCCCCTCTTGCCCCTACCTGGTACTGCCTGAGGAGATCTCACCTGGCCTCATTGGTGGTGCACCCCTGTCCATAATGGGCACATGAGTATCACAATTGGACAATGAAGTAATGGAAGAAGGTTTCCTGGTCTCATGAATCATATTTTGTTTATATGATGTAAACCTGAAGAAGAGATAGAACCAGGATAAGAGAAAGGCAAGTTGGCGGTAGCAGAGTCATGCTATGGGGGATGGTCCACCAGGAAACTTTGGGTCCTTGCATACATGTGGAAGTTATTTTGCTATGCGCCTTCAAGCTTAACATTGTTGCAGAACAAATACATCCCTTCATGATAACACTATTCCCTTATGGTCCTTTAAGTAGGGTAATGCACTCTGCCACACTGCAAAAAATGGTTTGAAGGAACATGAAAAAAAGAGTTCCAGGTGTCTCCCCTAAATTCCTCAGATCTTTATTTGAACATCTGTGGAATGTGCTTAAAAAAGTTTGATCTATTAAAAACCCACCTTACAATACTTAAATAGTCACTCTACTTCCACACAATTTCATTTCATTTAATAGAGAATGGTGTAACTAACAACATTTTAAATCACTTCATTAAAAAATCTGCCTGCATCCACCTGGAAAAACCACTAGGGGTCTCACTAGCAACTGATTTGCAGTCCACTGCCTGTTGTCAGGCAAGATCTGTCCTTAGTAACAGAGACTCAGAAGATGGTCCACAGGAAACAGGGGCATGTGAGAGCAAGCTGAGTTCCTGAACCTGATAAAAGTACCAGTTCTACACAGATTTTGAAGATTATAGGAGTTTTCCCGCTCCATATTTGCTCTGGGACCTCTGGAGGTGAAAACAAACATAGTGGGAAGTAAGGGAAAGGATGTCACAGCAGTACAGTGCTGGTAGATTCCACAGAAGGGAGACACCCCCTGCTTCTGAGTGAAATACATCTAGCTGTGCAGCTGAAATAGGGAATAATATGGCTGAAAAAGACATTAGGGAAGCCCCAAAAAGACCCGTTCCTTCACAGTAATGATTGCACAAAGAAGCACAGCATTTTTAATGAAAACTAAGGTATGCATTAGGCTACTTTCACATGTGCACTTTGGTTTCCGGTTTTGAGATACGGCAGAGGATCTCAAAACCGGGCCAAAACTGTTTAGTTTGATTCAACACATTAGGATGCATCCGTTCTGTTAGGATGCGGTTGTGCTAAATCAAAATAGGACAAACCGGATCAGTCACTAAACACGATGCAAGTCAATGAGTGATGGATCCGTTTTTGTTTTTTTTATCTGAAAAAAAATGGATCCGGAACCATTGACTTACATTGTTTTTATTGACGGATCTGGTTAGTTCTGTTTCGATGACCTGACACAAAACCACAGCTTGCAGCAGTTTTGTGTCTGGTTACAAAATGGAATGCTGCCGGAACAGAATGCATACTGATGCATCCTGAACTAAGCATAACCTATTCACAATACATTGGCCCTAAACTGAACCTTTTTGGCCCGGTTTTGAGATCCTATGGCGGATCTCAAAACTGGAATGCCAAAACGCTGATGTGAAAGACGCCTTAAAGAAATATTTCCATGTTAAAAAGTGAAGACATATTGCTAGGATATGCAATATGGTCTATGGGAGTCTGACATTGAGACCCTCACAGATCCAGAGAATGAACGTTCGTCACATGAATGGAGCTATGCTGCATATAGATGTGCGAGTCCCCAAAGGCCTTCCCTCTAAACATTAAACCATTTAAATAGCTTTTCTTAGGAATCAGAATATATACAAGAATAGAATCCATGAGAGAAAAAAAACATGATGATTGTTATATAGCTAAGGCTACTTTCACACCTGCGTTTGGTGCGGATCCGTCTGGTATCTGCACAGACGGATCCGCACCTATAATGCAAACGCTTAGATCCGTTCAGAACGGATCCGTTTGCATTACCATGATAATGCAAACGGATCAGTTTTGACTTTACATTGAAAGTCAATGGGGGACGGATCCGTTTGAAAATTGAGCCATATTGTGTCAACTTCAAACGGATCCGTCCCCATTGACTTACATTGTAAGTCTGGACGGATCCGTTTGCCTCCGCACGGCCAGGCGGACACCCGAACGCTGCAAGCTGCATTCAGGTGTCCGCTTGCTGAGCTGAACGCTGCCAGACTGATGCATTCTGAGCGGATCCGCCTCCACTCAGAATGCATTAGGGCTGGACGGATCCGTTCGGGGCCGCTTGTGAGAGCCTTCAAACGGAACTCACAAGCGGAGCCCCGAACGCTAGTGTGAAAGTAGCCTAAGTAAAGTAAAAAAAGAAAGAAGACATAAACTACTTTTCAAGGAATGATCTGGACTAGCTCGTATAAAATTAGAGTAATTACATTTTATACATCTACAGTATAAGGGCTCATTCAGACAACCAAATCTGTTTTGCGGTGCGCACATTGTGGATCTCCAAAACACAGATTCCAGCCGTGTGCGTTCCCCATTTTGTGGAGCGGAACGGCCAGTTGTATGACAGAATCTATCTTTTTGCGGGGCCATGGTACGGAAGTACAGATGCATATTTTGCGGCCCAATTGAAATGAATAGGTCCATTCCACCAAATTGCGGAACGGATGCAGACACAAATATACGGCTGTCTGAATGAGCCCTAACAGTAAAACACGGTCCACAGAGAAAAGCAGATTACTCACCGAGTCTGTATAACTTGTTACATGACTGAAACAATATGTGCCAGACATCTAGACTAACAAATAATCTCAGATTCTGGCAATCTCTGCCTTCCCCTGCCACCCGGGATTGTATAAAAAAAAAAAAAGGTTTTTCTTTTTTGAACCATATTAGGGAATAAGGATAAATGGCTTTGGGTACAGAACATAATTCTTGTAACTTGATCACTTATATCTTTTTAAAATTTTACATCTGTAATAATGTGGATTTTGGTCAACGTGCGGAAGATTAACACATTTTGCATAGTAAATGTTTCCCATTAGCCAGTTATTTAAAATACTTAATGTATTTGGCTCACATCCATTTATTTGCCCAATTTGCGTCCAATGCTGGAACATTTCACACAGGGAGTGGAGGCAGTAATATATTTGTATATTATACAGGGAATCCGAAGTTTGCTCTGGGGACCGAAGGACTCAAATTACACCACTGTGTATCACACTGAACTTTTCAGTCTCTTAAACAAACACAATGAACTCTTAAATAGTTTACTATTCAAACAAATGTCTCTGCACTCCTAACACTCTCACTGCTGGCCTCATGTCAGTCATACCGGAATACAATACAAGAGTCAACATGGGCTTTCAAATATTAACCTCATATCCATTCCATTTTTACATTTCAGTTTCAAAAATGGCCATGAAAAAACTGATGGAACAACTAAATGGAAGTAAAATTCTAATGATGACTTTACAGATTCCATAAAATATTTGGGAACTGAAGTAATTCTCTAAAATACTGTCGGCGATCACTCGCTCCTATAGGTGTGAAAATCTAGAACGGTAACCACGGGAATGCAAACCTCTCCACTGCATTGAGTTCTCATTAGTACATCATAAATCCTATTCTATAGCCTGCAACCCAACCACAGACCTTAGTCTACCATTAATGATGGCTTATAGCTTGCTAATGGAAACACCACATATCCAGGGAGTCCGTGATCTCCCTAGTTGGCCTGCTCTGTTTTCAGAAGCCTCCATCAGCTACTGGAAGGTTTATATTAAGAATAATGATGTCATTACTTAATATTTTATGTACAGAACCTCAAAATGGCCATATTTTATCACGGGGAGGGTGATGACATTAGCAAGCTTGACTTAAGGGGGTTTTCTTGTTATAATGATTTTCAGTGACTTCCTGTAGGCACTGCATCTAAACTGTAGTCACAGCTCTGGCCTTATTGATGGAACTAAAAACAGTCAAGGAACACAAAAAAACGAAGAAAATAAATAACAGAGTACCACCCCCTTTGTGCAATGAATTACACATTATTTTAGATTTCCTAACTGGATTGTAGCATTAGCATTATTTACATTAATAAATATCAAAGGGGTTGGCCCATCTAAGACATTGAAGGCACATCGCTAGGATATGCCATCAACTTCAGATATGTGTGGTTCCCACCTCTGGGATCTACTCCTATCTCCAAAGTGGCGTGCCCTGAAGTGAAAAGGGATCAGCCGCGTATTCATGGCCACCCTCCATTCACCTCTATGGGACTTAAGAAAACCGCCAAGTTTTTTTGCTCTCTTTCACTTATGGAACCCTATTCTATAGATTGGAGCGGGTCCCAGAGGTTGAACCCACGCCTATCTGGCATTGATGGCATATTCTAGCGATATGCCATCAATGTCTGATATGGGAATACTCCTTTAATTCAGCGGTGTAACTACCACAGTAGCAGACCATGCAGCTACTATGGGGCCCAGGGCAAGAGGGGGTCCAACTGGGATCATCCCCTCTTCAACTGGGGGTGAAAACTTTGTCAGGACTCTCCCCTCTAAAGGAACCACTTTTAGCAAAGGAGGCAGTGGAAAAAATGGGCCATTAAAAGGGGTTTAGGCGGAAACCCTCCTGTCCTGTGTGGGGGGCCTGGTTTGATCCTCGCTATGGGGCCCTTACTTTTCTATGTATGCCACTGCTTTAATTTAATATGAAAGGGATATACCATGGGAAATACTCTATACAGTCACATCCAGGATAATATGTGTGTCCCAATAGAAATGATCACCTAGACAGGCAAGAATAAAGCTTCTGCAGAGCATAGCGCTCAGTTCTGTTCACACTTGCATCACTGTCCATTAGGTCGGAATCCGATATTTATTGTAACACAGTGACTTGTCCTATATTCTCATTAGATGAGCTGCAGTCAGAGCCTTTTCTATGCTGTATAGGTAAACACTGCATTACGTCTCTCCCTCCCCCACCCTGCCACTTACCGGTAACTCGTCTACGATAAAAATCAAAAGATCTCCATATGAACAAATGTTGTTAATCCTGTTACCCATTACAATACCAAGTAATATTACAGTGGAACCCATCTAGTAGTGGCTTTATTATCTTGTGTAGGACCCAATAACTGTCGGATCGCAAACTATCCTGTCCAACTCTGAAAAGACCTATATACAAGAAGGCCCGACAAGTGGAAAACTATGGTCCAAAAATGACTCCCGAGTTTTAGGGACAGCAATGGCAATATCCTTGTGCATAATACAGTAAGCTGGAATCTACAAGACTGTACCTAGTAAAGAGGACCTCCGATAAAAGCTGGACTTACTTCTGGTTCTGTAATCATTTGTTGGAGTCAAGTAGACATTTATTTCACCCCATCAGCTGAATATGTTTAAAGGGGTATTCCCATATTATAAAGTGATGTCATAGCACCATACTTGCCAACTTTCTGGAATTCAGTGGGGTCTACTGAAGAGAAAGGAGAAGAGCCGTATGAAGCCACATTGGACTTCATGGAATTTCTTTTGGGCATGGATACGCCCTTTTCAAAGGTCAAGCTCTGTTTCCAGCATAGGCCACATCTATTTTGTGATACATCATGCCACCTCAGAGCACATAAGGGCACCGGTGATAAGACAGAGAGATTTGGCCTTTCCAGAAATCCAGAGGGTCTACCCATTTCCAGGAGACTCAAGAATATTCCAGAAGATTTGGAAAGATATGCCATAACGGCAGGATCAGTGGGGATCCGATCTCTAGGACTCCCATCAATCGTGAAAATACAAAGGCGGTGTCGCCTCTTAATTTCTCCTTGCACACAAGCACTCTTGGCTACCTGGTAGTGCAGGGAACTGCATCATCGCCCCATTAACCTGAATGAAGATGGCTGAGCACCATCTTGCAGTAAAAAAACTATGAGGGGATTGCAGAGGTAAAGTAGCGTTGCTGACCTTTGACTGTCAGGATCGGTGGTGAAAAACTTTCTTATGCGGTACAAGACCCCATGCACTTCAATAAGGTTTACTATTATGGCTTTTTACATATGGCCACGCTGAGGATGAAAAATCAGTCTATACGTAAAAATACATGATTATGACAAAAATACTTACACAGTCATATGCTGTTAAAATCCTTTTCATGACCTCTGGGACGGTGCCTTGTAGCTCCATGGTGGGATACTGATCAGCAAGATTCATGACAACAACTGGAGTGTTCTCCGGTCCAGCTAGGCGAGTAGACAGAGCCATGATGCACTGCATGAGGTTAGCTACAGGAGAAAGTCCACACAGCTCTTTAAAGGAAACAACAGCATTCTGCATATATAAAAAGAAAAAAAAGACGAAGATTAGTGTAAAGTACATATCTACTGCCACTATGATCTACATATGCAAACATTCAAATTATCCATAGGTTATAAGAAAGAGACAAAAAAATTTCCTGCCTATTATAAATCTTCTGGATACCCTGGAAGCTCAAGTTGGGTACTGCCTATTTGCCCACATTCATAATAGAACATTCACCTGGAAGAGAAGTAGCAGCTTAGCAATGAAAAGTCAATAATCACTGACAAGCTAGTATGTCCAAGGGGATTAATTCGATATCCTAAATTGGATTGTAGACTCAATACTCATTTAATGCAGCAGTGTCTCAACAGCAAACTGTACTGGCCAAACACAAACTGCTCTATTTCCGAGAACATGACTGCCTCTAGGACATGTAAAACGAAATGTTTAACTAATTGGCAATAGAGCTGCTCTTAGAGAAATGGAGCAGAAGTCAATTAGAGTTAGAAAGGTTGAAAGGAGAAAGCATTAAAAGTACATGAGACCTCAGCCCACAATAAACAAACTTTGAAGGATGATTTAGTTCTGGAATGCGGAAAGGGTCATGGATAGGAAGTCATTGGTGGCAACAATGTGGGTGGCAAGCAACCAACAAAGTAGAACCTTTCTTTATTATATATATATAATAAATTATATTATATTTATATATTCAGTATTAAAAGCAAAAACTATCGTCAAACTGGTCGTCGTAGGTGACCTGAATATTTTATGGATTCGGATAATCAGATCCAAAGATGCCCATAAATAATAAAGGTGGCCTGTAGAGAAAGAGCAGCAATCTATAAGCATATCGAGCATCCACTGAATGGCTACTCCACTGTGTAGACCAGTGCTTCTCAAACTGTAAAGCAGGTCTCACTGGTGAGGAACCCACCAGTTGTTGGTGAGGTGCAGCTGGGGGGCAGTTTTGAAAAAAGTGATCATATGCTGAAAAAGCTTTCTGTGGCTTCAGAAATCTAATATAACATTATATAACTATATGACTTCATTTTTGGCTCAGGATACAAATGAAAGATACATTCTGAGACTTGTTTTACTTTTTGGCAAGAACATTGACAATTGGTGAGGACCAAGCATTAATGTGTTCTGGTTGTCGGAGCCCCCAAATAAAAAGATTGAGAAGTCCTGATGCAAAACATTCTTATGAGACATTCTTTTAGTACTTCTAGTAGTATTTCTACAATGGAAAAGTAAAAAAAAAAAAAAATAATAATCAATAAACATATTAATAAAATAAGCTAATGGAGAAATATAAACTCAAGATGGTGGCTCACTTCAGGCAGGGTTCTGGATTGGGTGCTACTAGCCCAGTATAGAGGAACACCCACCCTCTAGTAATAAATAATAGCACAAACCAAAGTTAGGGCGAGCACTCAACACTTGGACCACAATAATGGTGTGAATAAAATTTAATTAAATCACAATCAAATAACACGTGTATAATATATAATAAAACTACAGTTGGCATGTAAAATATAACAGGTTAAAATGAATAGTACTAAATTCCACACAATGGAGATGCTGGATAAAATCGGTCCCTTGTATTCACAAAAAACGTTGGATTACAGATGTATCTGAATCATATGACTTGTTGATAATATTATACTTCAATGTTCAATGCGCACACGCAAGTTGTTAATGGGGTTTCCAGCTCTTACACACTGATTCAATATTAGTATAGTCTGGCAATTCACATATGGACAATACGATTCTAACAGAACTCCTGCTCATATAATATCACGCACCTCAATGTCCTTGAGCACGAGTTATATAGGGTTAGGTAATAGTGCTTGTTCAAGTGTCATGCCCATCAAATGAATTTCACAAACGGAGTCTTCCTACCTTCCCAGTAATGCATCTCGTAGGCGTCTTTATGGACGTGAGAGGTGGGTAAGCGGCGTGGGACACTGCCGGCGTCTCGCTTGTAGCTCCTGTAGTTTGCTGATCCCAGGTCTCACGGGATTTCGGGCGTGATCGATGTAGGTAGATACGTAAGCGGCGTCGGACACTGCCGGCGTCTCGCTTGTAGCTCCCGTAGTTTGCTGATCCAGGTCTCGCGGGATTTCGGGCGTGATCTATGTTCAGACAGCGGACAGCAATGAATGTCAAATTCTATACTCTGCGTCCTAAATGTCCGAGTGTTCGTCTATTGCGATATTCTTAGCATGGCCATGCATAAGGTGCGGAGGTGCTTCTTTCATGGGCTGCACACCTGTGAAAGAAGCACCTCCGCACCTTATAGGACGCAGAGTATAGAATTTGACATTCATTGCTCTCCGCTGTCTGGACATAGATCACGCCCGAAATCCCACGAGACCTGGATCAGCAAACTACAGGAGCTACAAGCGAGACGCCGGCAGTGTCCCACGCTGCTTACCCACCTCTCACGTCCATAAAGACGCCTACGAGATCCATTAATGGGAAGGTAGGAAGACTCCGTTTGTGAAATTCATGTGATGGGCATGACACTTGAACAAGCACTATTACCTAACCCTATATAACTCGTGCTCAAGGACATTGAGGTGCGTGATATTATATGAGCAGGAGTTCTGTTAGAATCGTATTGTCCATATGTGAATTGCCAGACTATACTAATATTGGATCAGTGTGTAAGAGCTGGAAACCCCATTAACAACTTGCGTGTGCGCATTGAACATTGAAGTATAATATTATCAACAAGTCATATGATTCAGATACATCTGTAATCCAACGTTTTTTGTGAATACAAGGGACCGATTTTATCCAGCAACTCCATTGTGTGGAATTTAGTACTATTCATTTTAACCTGTTAGATTTTACATGCCAACTGTAGTTTTATTATATATTATACACGTGTTATTTGATTGTGATTTAATTAAATTTTATTCACACTATTATTGTGGTCCAAGTGTTGAGTGCTCGCCCTAACTTTGGTTTGTGCTAATCGAGAAATATGACCGATGGATTATAGTATTCTGGAAAAACCAGGTTGTACAGAAGAGTAACCACATATTTACAGTAATGTGCACAAGTTTTAGGCAGGTGGGGAAAAATGCTGCAGAGTAAGAGTGCTTAATAGTTTAAATTTAAATGTATTCTGCAGCAGAACAACAACCCCAAACATACAGCCAATGTCATTAAGAACTATATTTAGCGTAAAGAAGAACAAGGAGTCCTGGAAGTGATGATATAGCTCCACAGAGCCCTGATCTCCACATCATCCAGTCAGTCTGGGATTAGATGAAGAGACCGAAGTATTTGAGCAAGCCTACATTCACAAAAGATCTGTGCTTAGTTCTCCAAGATGCTCGGAACAACCTCATTGCAGAGTTCCTTCAAATACTGTGCGCGAGTGCAACTAGAAGAATTGATGCCATTTTGATGGCAAAGGGTGGTTACAGCAAATATTGATTGGATTTAGATTCTCTTTTGTTCTTTCACTTTGCATTTTGATAATTGGTAAAAATAAACTATTAACACTTCTATTTTCAAAAGCATTCTTACTTTGTAGCATTTTCCCTACACCTGCCTAAACCTTTTGTACAGTACTGTGTATACTGCATTCATCGATCATCAGGATGAGATACAGTTAGTAGATATGACCATTGGAGATGGTGTACCTAATGGCTCCAACCTTCTCAAATTATTCTGCATTTTACTGACTTTCAATGACCTTTTTATGGAGCTGCATAACACTATCCTGGCTCAGATGCTGATGAAAAAAATATATAGGTAAATTCTTAATGAGCAGAGGTCACCTAATAACCTGTGCATCTTACTCTTGAGCATTTACTGACTGGCATATATTGAGGCTGCCACTCTTCTCACTTAAATTTTTGACTCCCACAAATAATTTTATTCTCTGACCTGCTAGAAAGGTACACAATGTAATCTGTAGTGAATGTAATCTTCTGGTCAGTGACTGTATTTGTGAGTTATAACCTACCTTATGATCCTCAGCTGTGTCATGTGACCAACTCTCTGATCTCCAACTGACACAGGACAGGAAGCCAGTTACTTCTCTATTCATTCCTATGAGATTGACATTGAGGGTGCCATACATAGAGAAACTGACTTCCTGTCCACACATAAGATGCTGTGTTATTTGGAAAGTCTGATTGTTGGTCACATGACACAGATGAGAAGCAGAAGGGAGGGGATAGCTCACAGACACTGATGAGAAGATAACATTCACTACAGATTACATCATGTCATTTTTGTTTGCGGGAGTTCTTCTTTAACTATAACATATAACCATTGTATTTACAAGAAAGAATTGGCCATTTTAGGCCTTGAATATAAAAGTCATCTACAGTACAGCCTTAATAACATATACTAATAAGGTAAGGAATTTGGATATAACTAGCCATAAAGAATTCCTACTTGACACAGTCCTCACCAGCAGTGTATGGTTGACAGAACAGAAAAAAAAAATAAGTTGTTAATGTCACTCTTTTGTAATATATGGAGTGGATGGGTAAGGGCTTCTCCTGCTCTCATGCAACATCAGAGCATGGTTTTTAACAAGGCTTAATTATACATTTTATGGACTCTTAATAAAAGTCATCTGTTACTAAAATATTATGTTTCACAAAATATTTTTTGGTATTTATTAGGGTGACTGGGTTGTGTGTGAAATCTAAGTATCTAGTAGGGGCTTTGTGCGGATATACACTATGATCATGCTTGAGAGCCATATGATTATTGCAAATGTAAGAATGGTAGAGAGTGGCCAAAAGTACATGCAAAAACCTGTAGGTCTACAGAAATAATTTGAACATCAAATAATATAGTGCATAGTGCTAATCACAGCGATATTCCAGCTTTAGACATTTAAGATATGTCCAAAGGACATGCTGGACATGTCTGACAGATGTAGACCCTTTTTGAGGGACCTGAACCTATCTCAAGAACAGGGCTTCTAACCTGGTTAGGCATTCACTTGCATTTCATTTTCAGGTTTACTACACTTTTAAGAAGGTCATCCAAGTATAGTAACTTAATAGAATTTCATGGAGTTCACGGCCACTTCTGCATGAAGACTGAACTTGAATAAGGTGGCCGGTGGAGATTTCACCAGACGTGGAGGGGTCAGGGGACCCCTGTTATGGAGATGCAGGTCCCAGACATGAGACCCAGAACTATCAGACATTTATATACACAAAGTGGTGCCTCAGGAATAATCAGATGTTAATACATGACTAAACAGCTCCAACTTCTTGTTGACACTTGATTGTCTTGGCATGTGACGTCACATGTTCTGCTAAACAACGGTGAACATGACTGGCCATCTCTGAACTTACCTACAAGATCCATCCCTTAGATGTGTGCAAAGTTAAAGGGTCATCGAGCTTTCACAAGGTCCTAGTGACATATCAAAGGTTTTGATTAGTGGGGATCTGAGCGCTAAGACCCCCACCGATTGCTAGAAGGAGGAGAGAGAAGTGCTCATATAGCGCACTCTCTCCTTGCTGCAGGAGAGGAATCAGGATGGACTCAATAGGAAGATTATTGGCCCATCTCGCTTCCATCTCCTGCAGCAAGGAGAGGGTGAGCTATGTGAGCACTTCTCTCTCCACCTTCAAGCAATAGGTGGGTCTCATTGCTCAAAAACCTTTGCCATGTCACTTTGACATATCAAATGTTTTTTGAAAGCTAAGTGACCCTTTAAGAACATTAAAACAAAACTATAACACAATGTTATACCGAAATAGGCAAATAATACAATGTAACTTCTCAAGTAATGTTCTATAAGCCAACACTGATTCCGAACACACAGTAACTGAACCATTTTAGTATTTTAAACAGTCAATCATATTTAAGAAAAAGCAGCAAATAATTAAGGCTAAGAACAGTCTGAACACAGTGACATAGTTCTGAAGGAGAACACAAGGAGAATTGAGCTGGATGCATTGCAAAACTGTAGCTAAGGGCATGTTCACATCTGTGTTGGGGGCTCTGTTCAGGGCTTCAATCACAGATTTTATCAAAAATAGCGGAGAGAAAAGTCCTGCACTTTTCTGTCCGCTAAAAAAAAAAAAAAATGTTCTCCCAAACGGAAACCAAACGGATCCCATTATAATGAATGGGATCTGTTTGGCTACATTCCTGTCAGTTATGTGCCGAATAATGGAGCAGAACAACAATAATAAAGAATGCTGATGTGAAAAGAGCCCTAACCAGTACATATTACTGTCATACACAATTTATACACTCTTGCTAAGCTTTAATATGTCCTTTAGGCAGGGACTGCAATAGCATAAAAGAAACCCCAAACATAAAAATGATAAACACATCCTGCACGATATGACAGATATGGGGATGTACAGTCGTGGCCAAAAGTTTTGAGAATGACACAAATATTAGTTTTCACAAAGTTTGCTGCTAAACTGCTTTTAGATCATTGTTTCAGTTGTTTCTGTGATGTAGTGAAATATAATTACACGCACTTCATACGTTTCAAAGGCTTTTATCGACAATTACATGACATTTATGCAAAGAGTCAGTATTTGCAGTGTTGGCCCTTCTTTTTCAGGACCTCTGCAATTCGACCGGGCATGCTCTCAATCAACTTCAGGGCCAATTCCTGACTGATAACAACCCATTCTTTCATAATCACTTCTTGGAGTTTGTCAGAATTAGTGGGTTTTTGTTTGTCCACCCGCCTCTTGAGGATTGACCACAAGTTCTCAATGGGATTAAGATCTGGGGAGTTTCCAGGCCATGGACCCAAAATGTCAACGTTTTGGTCCCCGAGTCACTTAGTTATCACCTTTGCCTTATGGCACGGTGCTCCATCGTGCTGGAAAATGCATGGTTCTTCACCAAACTGTTGTTGGATTGTTGGAAGAAGTTGCTGTTGGAGGGTGTTTTGGTACCATTCTTTATTCATGGCTGTGTTTTTGGGCAAAATTGTGAGTGAGCCCACTCCCTTGGATGAGAAGCAACCCCACACATGAATGGTCTCAGGATGCTTTACTGTTGGCATGACACAGGACTGATAGTAGCGCTCACCTTTTCTTCTCCGGACAAGCCTTTTCCAGATGCCCCAAACAATCGGAAAGAGGCTTCATCGGAGAATATGACTTTGCCCCAGTCCTCAGCAGTCCATTCACCATACTTTCTGCAGAAGATCAATCTGTCTGTGATGTTTTTTTTGGAGAGAAGTGGCTTCTTTGCTGGCCTTCTTGACACCAGGCCATCTTCCAAAAGTCTTCGCCTCACTGTGCGTGCAGATGCGCTCACACCTGCCTGCTGCCATTCTTGAGCAAGCTCTGCACTGGTGGCACTCCGATCCCGCAGCTGAATCCTCTTTAGGAGACGATCCTGGCGCTTGCTGGACTTTCTTGGACGCCCTGAAGCCTTCTTAACAAGAATTGAACCTCTTTCCTTGAAGTTCTTGATGATCCTATAAATTGTTGATTGAGGTGAAATCTTAGTAGCCACAATATCCTTGCCTGTGAAGCCATTTTTATGCAACGCAATGATGGCTGCACGCGTTTCTTTGCAGGTCACCATGGTTAACAATGGAAGAACAATGATTTCAAGCATCACCCTCCTTTTAACATGTCAAGTCTGCCATTTTAACCCAATCAGCCTGACAATGATCTCCAGCCTTGTGCTCGTCAACATTCTCACCTGAGTTAACAAGACGATTACTGAAATGATCTCAGCAGGTCCTTTAATGACAGCAATGAAATGCAGTGGAAATTTTTTTTTGGGATTAAGTTAATTTTCATGGCAAAGAAGGACTATTCAATTCATCTGATCACTCTTCATAACATTCTGGAGTATATGCAAATTGCTATTATAAAAACGTAAGCAGCAACTTTTCCAATTTCCAATATTTATGTAATTCTCAAAACTTTTGGCCACGACTGTACATGGCCATAATTAAAACACTAACAGCACTCTCAAGGCACTAAATGCAATATCTATATATAAACTAATACCACATTTGAAATGATAAATGTGAGGTTCTGAACAAATATATTTTGCTAAAAAAATATCTGTGCCCACCCACCACGGCAAGGTGACTTCCATCCAGGCAGGAACAGATATTTGTTTTTATCAAAATGTAATTTTTTTAAATGTCTTTACAGTACATACTTGAAGGTGTGGCCATATCTAAGTGTGCATGCACTCCTATCATCCCATTCATTTCACAAGTGCTTTTAATTAGTTCAGTGCAAATAGCAGAGTTTACTCTTCCTCTCAATGGATGCTGGATGGCACACAGGTAATAACTGTAGCAACACAGTTTATGTTTGGGGTCTGCTCTCCTGAATTTAGATGCCCACTAGCATAGGGATAGGTATTAAACAGTAGGTTCAGAGTGGATTGAGGTCACCTTGCCGTGGTGGGTGGGCACAGATATTTTTTATCAAGATATATTTTCTAACAACCTCATATTTATCCTATCAAGTGTGGAATTCATATATATATAGATTTTGCATATAGTGCCTTGAGAGTGCTGTTATGTTCTGTGAATAATATAAAAGAACCAACACTCACCAGTTGGACCCCCACTGCTTCCAGTGCCCCCTCTACCTCCCTTGGATCTTTGTTTATCTGGCTGCAGCAGTGATGTGTCCATATACACGTGTTTGATACAGTCACATGTGTATATGCCCACATCATCACTGCGTCTAATTAAACAAAGACCAGAGGAAGGAAAACTTGAGGCGGCACTGGAAGCAACGAGGATCCAACGGGTGTGAATTGGTTCTCATGTCTTGTTACTGCATTTATTGCTTTTGCCCACATTTTTCCCTAACTCAGGAAACTCCTCTAGCTTCAATGGAGGTCTAGTTTTCTGGACCATAAATTGACAGCAGTGAATTTACCCCTAATGTGTCTGGCTGTTATATTAGTAAAAGGAATCAACTAATTAGAAGGATTGTCTCAAAACCCTATAGTATACTTTCCCCTAAATGTAAAACAAATCTCAAGTCACCAGACATCTTTGTGTTTTGTGAGCTCTTTAGATTTTTCTCATGTGCCTCTCATTCAAGGCACAACCCACTGTCCTGACGAACAACCATGGTCAACTCAACGACATCTGTATGGTTTTGGCATTAAGATGGCCTGCACTGACTAAAGCTAATGATAAAGAAATTATCCTGATGAATTCTCAGATAATTTAAGAATGAAGTGACAAAATTACTGCTCTTGAGTGTCATCTACCCCACATGAAGTGATTACCCTTATTACCCCAATGTGAAAATTACAGATAGATATATCATTCACAATAATGTTCCTCAATCTCTGAAATCCTTGAAGATATTTCTTAATTTCTGTGCCCTTTTTTAGGATAACTCCAGGGAAGCGCAGCAAAGCAAGTCAAATGGTCTTCTGCATGTCAAAGAAAAATAATGACTATTTCAAACAAAGCAAAACTTCAAACCTGTGAATTAAAACAGGATCCTTAAATATTTATTTAAACCACATGTTAGCATAGTGGGACTTTATGACCAGAAATATATTCTAGCCAATCGCATTAGAACTGCCGCAGTAAGTATTAAAAAGAATCAGTCATGGAAGGCAGATTGTCCTTTATAGGAATGTCTGCCTGCACGTAAACTGAAACGTTTAGGTTGTGACCACATTACAGGCACCACTTGCGTTGTGCCCTCACCATTGCTTGACATTGTTTATTCAAATTAATCATTCCAAACAGAAGTTCCTAGACCCTGGCAAAAAAAATTGTAATCGCCCCTCCAACTTTCATGTACCATGTACAGTACTCTTATGTTGCCCCCTCAAGTACAAAGACCAGGAAGAACTTTTCATACAATGCAACTGTAGCTCCCACCTAGGCAGATTTTGCTGAGGAAAGCCAGGCCAGACAGACATTTACCCTTTACAGGTTGTCAATCTGATGAATATACGCCAATGTAAGAGAACAACATCATTACGGTGAATTGAAGGAAGGAACCCCTTCATTCTTAAAAGGGTTGTCCTCGTTTGCTGCCCTTTTTTCAGACACCTTCTGGCATGGCCAGAACCACAATAGTGAGCATCCCTGCCACTGGGTTCCAGCTCCATCCTTCCTCCTCATCCTCCACTGGTCCCGGCTGTACCCATGTCAACATCCTGTTTGATGCGGGTCATGTGACTGCTGCAGCCAATGAAAGGGTATGGTGGTCAAGTGATGTGACACATGGGCGACATGTGACCGCCACTGGCAGTCATAGCTGTGGCTGTGACGTGACCCACATCAAACAGGATGTCAATGCAGTTCCAGTCAGTGGAGCTAGAACCCAGTGGCGGGGATCAGGTAAGTATGCTGACCACCGTGGGTCCGGCCATAGTGGGGGGAATTCTGAAAAAAAAAGACTGCAAAGGTGGACAACCCCTTTAAGGTGTAAGGTAGAAGTGTAATTACAGAATCAATCATTGAGACTCAATTCAAACATATACTAATATAGAGCAATATCAAACAGGCAAAGATGGAGTAAGAAACCATCGGTTACCGACACAGATGTGCGCCCCAAAATTTTTAGTTTTCTAATAAAACAATCAACCACACAGACCTCCTCATGGGAACTCCCTATCTGACAGCTATCATCATGAGACAGTTCCTTTAAAGAGTTGATTACAAGATTCATGGTACAAGAGTGCAGCTGCTCAGTGCAAGAAAAACATAACATTGAAGATGAAGGAGGGCTGAGATTCACAAAAATACATTTATATATGAATATATTTGCTTCCCTTGATATAAATTTAATTCTAGCCTTTAATAGTTTTCTTACCTGCATGTTTTCCCGTAGGTCTGTGGCTTCTCTTATAGGCTGAATGGCGTTTTTGAAGACTTCATCAATGGACTTTATCAGTAATGTCCTCATTGATGCATAATCCCTTGATTTCTTAGCTTTCCTAACGGACAGACCACGTTTGTGAGGCTTTCCTCCACCCCTGCGATTTGTAATAGCTACATGGACAAATAAAGAGGCATGAGCCAAAACATCTCCAGTTAAAGATTGTAGTGGAACATGTCTGTAGCCAGGCTGTAGACACTCAAATGGGATAGTATACTGCCCAATAAACTCATCTCCAATATAGTCATCATCGAGCACCACAAAGCGAACCATTGTGAGTTCTGGAAGATTAATCTGAAATTCAAAACTTTCATCAAATATTGGATTGTCTCCATTCTGATGGACTGTTTTTGTCCTCTGCTCAGCGCAGTCAGCAGGTATTCCATGGATTTCAACATAGACATAAGGATCCACAACATCTCCTTTAGCTCCTGACCCTTTAGGTTTGGGAAAATTCTGCCCACTTATGATTTTTATATGAAGAAGCTGAGGGGAAACTCCAGGCACAGAATCTTTTGTGTTTGCGCTAAAAAAAGAGATTTGCTCACGCATGATAGCAGGTCGTAGAACAAATCCACAGTTTCCATTCTGTCGAAACCAGCCGATGTTAAGATCCATCATTAGACCTGGAGTCTGAAAATTCATGGCAACTATTTGACACCCACATTTCCAATAATCTTGAGGGTTCATGTTACTGGAGTCTATTCTCATTGGGCTTGGGAATATCCGAGACAGAAACTTTTTGTTATAGTTGACAAAATCACCGGGACTTTCATTTGCATATTTGCCAGCTGCCACTTCATTGAAGGAGCAGACTTCCCAATACTTCTGGCTCTGGAAAGATGTCTGGAAATCAGTGAACTGAACAGACTTACAAAGGCTTACAAGGTCAGACAGCTCTTTGCAAAGCTGTATTCGCTTCACAGGGACAATATGTTGCTGCTCTTCTCCTTTTTCCACCCGCTGAGACATCTCTATACCTTCATCTTCGTCTGTAACATCACCTTCAAAACCTGAACACTCAGGGGGTAGTTTTTTACCCTTTATTAATATTTTGCCGATTAAAGCCTCAGGAGATGGAAGATATGCCTCTTCTGCATTTGGAGGACTGGTATAAAGTTTGTCTCCTAAGATTTTGTTCATGTGTTGAACCATGACTTTCTGCTGCCTGACAGAACAATGGTTTTCTAAACAAAGAACCAATGGGAACTCTGAGGCATGGAAGGCATATTTGTTAATGATGTCAATGACACTACGGAAGACAATCTGCGTTGTCATTGTGTGGCCAGTGTAAATCACAGGTTCATTATCTGGACCATCCCAGACATCCAGTTCAACACTTCTGCAACCCATTTTGAGAGCACGAATATACCCTGTAATATCTGAAGGACCCCTAAACTGATCTTCTATTAAATATGTATTATGGGATGAATTTATATAGTAGTGGGATATAGGTTGGGTCATATCTTGGCAAACTTTTTTGTGTTCTGGCTCAAAAATACTACAATCTGGAGACATAAGATAATTTGTAAAGCCATCCAAAGACAGGCAACCTTTTTCCTGGCCTTTGGATGGTTCATATTTCTTGATAATGTCAAGGCTGATTTCCTCTGTTACTTGTGCCACACCCTGCTCTGCTTCCAAGAACATCATGAGGTCTTTTGTGTCCAAATATTCCTTATTGCTTGAGAATTGCACTAGCAAAAAGTATATCTCTGGTCTAGTGCACAGTTCATGGAAAACTTCAATAAACTCATCTTGGGTAACATCGGAGTGACATTTATCTTTAGATTTATGCAATTCTTTGAATTTTAATTCAATTTTGCTGTTCTTAAGACCTGGATTTAACTTTTTTATAAATTGTACTGCTTTACAAAGAGGTACCTGTCCTGCATTATCCTCATCTACTTCCCTGAACATTTGAGACAGCCACGACATCCGCATGTTATCCTGGAAACTTTCAATCATGTCAAGAGTATGTTTCCCATATGAAATTAAATACCGTAAACCTGTTACCCAAATATTGGCAATATCAGCAGAGTTTGCAACAAGATCTAAGGATTCATAATTATCTCCATATATTATAGAAAAAGCACAGTCTTCGGATATCTGGTCATAAATTCCATTGCTACGAAAAATTTCAGTATTTTTTCCAGTTCGGACCTCTTTCACAGATCGAATGTCAATTTTTGCTTTTTCTGAATCTTTCTTTGAAGGCTCCCACCTCAAGGATTGCATATCTGCATCCAAAAGAAAATATCTGTGATAGATCCTAGAGTTGGAACGGACTTTTTTCAGTTCTGACCCTTCGACCATTGCATTGATGCAATCACTTGCGCTGCTAATCTTTTTCTCGGCTGGCATACTGCTGAATGATACAGTCTTCTTCCGTTCTCTCTTCTGCTTTGTGCCATCCTAGAAATGAAAGTTTAGCAGATTAGTCACAAATAAACGAAAAATAAAACATCATTAATAAAAACATAAGTAAACATAAGTTGCTTCTGGGTAGTGTTAAAAAAAACAAAAAAAACATTTAATATAGGCCACAAAGGGTTAAAAAAAAGAAGAAAAGTAAAGAAACCATACTCACCTCCACAATCCTTCTGCTGATGCTGTTCCAACATGGGTCCGAACCTTGCTGCTCTTCACTTCCTGGTCCCAGCTCAACACACAGGAAATGCCACAAAAGATCCAATTAGCCAATGAATGGCCATAGTAGTGACATGCCTCAGCCACTGGTTAACTGAATCGGACTTTCCTGGCGTTTCCAGTGTGTCAAGCCAGGACTAGGAGATAAAGAGCAGCAGGGACTAGACCAGTGCCGGAAAGGCATTGGGGAGTAATCGGTGAAGCTGAGTCCAGTCTGTTTTATTTTTGACTTTTTGTGGCCTTTTTCTAACCTTTTTTCCCCATTTAAGGTAAGATAAGAATTGCTTTTATAACAACACTTTCCTACTAAGTATATCTGTTTTCTGTTATGTTTAAAATAAGATTCCCACATCAAAACTTAGAAAATGATTGCAAGGGCAAAATGACTGAAAAAAAGTGATTTTTTTTTTTAATACTGGGTAGAAGACATTTCAGAGGTTTCATAAATCTACATACAATAGTAAAAAATCAAATAAGCTAACTAATAGAAAGGAATATTTATATGAAAACTTAAATTCTCCAAGCGCGACTTAGAAGTAGATTTGACAAATACAGTTTAGTACAGTTGTGTAATAGGAGTTTTTCATTAATTTTTGGTCCCTTAAAGTGGTTGTGCCATGTCTAATGTCCTGATAGGTTCTTTTAGTGCATATAGACATTGCTTGGGCCACCTCTCTTTGACAATGACCACCATTTAATACTACATTACGTACATAGTTGGTAGCATCTTAATAAAATCATCTGTTTTCCCGGGTTCTTGTAAGTTGGACCCATGATCAGCTGATTGCTCTGATGGCTCTCATATTAAAGGGGCTGTTTGCAATGACACAACTCCTTTTAAATCAGGCTTTAGAAGAACATTTCTAAATCAAACTATTATACCAACTGTAAAACACATTTAGCCAATGATGCGAGACTATACAGCACAGCAAATTAAGCTTTCAATCAAATGTGTGTTCTAGCTGAGGTGGCTTTTCTAAATCTGGTCGCAGACATTTAGTAGACCACAACAAAGTTCATTGACTCTGTCAAACCAAAGTATGGCATGCTATATTCCAGAATACTTTGAAAAAGCACTTGGAGGCTGCAGCTGTCGGCCTAGGTTAGAGCCAGGAGATTTAGTATTAACACACTGTACTCTGACCAGGCTTCATAATCTACTTTTGAGCCAACAAGTAATTCAAAACAGGACAAGGACAACAGAGAGAACACACAGAAGAAACCACTGATAATGATCCAGTAGTGATGTGAAGTTTGTACATAGACTTATTTGATACATGCACAGGAGGGATGGGTCTCATAAAAAAACCATAAGAGGGCCCCGACTTTGTGTTGATGTACACAACTGTACCCACCACCTCTATTATAGATCTACAGGTTGTAGCATGGCTTAACTGATATTGATATAAGGACTTATAATCAAAAATTTCAAGCTTCCCTGCAAATGTTAAAGAGCTTTTCAGAGACTGTGATATTGATGACCTATCCTCAGAACAGGTCATCAATATCAGATCGGTGGAGACCCCCACCAATCAGATATTTGAGGAAACAGCAGAGCTCCAGTGAGAGTCACGGCCTCCCAAGCACAGCTCTGACCACTGGATAGCGGCTGTACTTGGTATTGCAGCTTAGCCCTCTTCATTTAAATGGGACATCAATGACCTAAGAAGAGGCTGCAGCAATCACCAAATCAACGTGGCCTCTTCACACATCTGATTGTCAGGGATCCCAGGAGTTAAAACCCTGACCAGTCTGATATTGATGACCTACCCTGAGTAGTGTTGAGCGAACTTGTGTTTTAAGTTCGGAGTCTAAAGTTCGGGTTATCGAAGAATTGCGTTATGGATTCCACTACCACGGACCATAACTTGGTCCGTGGTAGCGGAATCCATAACGCGATTCTTCGATAACCCGAACTTTAGACGCCGAACTTAAAACACAAGTTCGCTCAACACTAATCCTGAGGACAGGCCATCAGTATCATTACCTCAGAAAACCTCTTTAACTTTCAAGCCAATCTGAGTGTTTGAGGACTTCATAGACCTGTGATGTTCATCTGCCCATAACCGTTCAAACCTCCAGAGAGTCCATGACATTTGGGGACTCAAAGGCGAGATACAAAGAGCTGGATGTCCCGTCTCCATCAGCCAAGAAATTGCAACATTACACAAGTGAGAGATGCTGAATACTTTGATACTACTTTTAGACCTCAGTTTGGCACATTCATTAGAAACTAGAGACACCTAGAAGCAATCAGTGCTTTACATGGCAATGGCATCTGGAAACATGTCAAAAAAACAGAATAGCTTCTTCTAAGTATCTTTCTCATCATGACAGCTCACTGGTTTGTGCATATGGCTGCCAAAATGTGCTCCACGGAAAGATATCCTGCATAAAGGTATAAGGAGGAAAAAAAACTGTTCTGAGAAACACACATTTTATAGTGGTTTCAGTCACAGATTCATTAAAGCGGTTTTCTAAGTGTTTAATATCAGGATAGGTCATCAATATCAGATTGGTGGGGGTCTTTCCCTTTTAAACATCTGTTTAAGGAGGCCATGGCACTCCAGTGAGCACTATGGCCACCTTGCAGCTTACCAAGCACAGTGCCGTCCATTGTATAGTGGCTGTGCTTGATATTGCAACTCAGCCCCCTTCACTTGAAGGGGACAGAGCTGCGTCTAGGCCATGTGACAAAGAAAGGTGTTGTCACTGGCCCAGGAGCAGTCTACAGCACTCACGAATGCGGTGTGGTCTTTTCAAACAGCTGATCGAGTGGGTGCCGCGAGATGGATCCCCACCAATCTGATTTTGATGACCTATCCTGAGGATAAGTCATCAATATTGAAATCTTGGACAAGCCCTTTAGTCTATTCTGTAGGTTATACCACCTGAAAGGGAAATTCTGTTACGTAATTACAAACCGGATTCCAAAAAAGTTGGGACACTAAACAAATTGTGAATAAAAACTGAATGCAATGATGTGGAGATGGCAAATGTCAATATTTTGTTTGTAATAGAACGTAGATGACAGATCAAACGTTTAATCCGAGTAAATGTATTATTTTAAAGGAAAAATACGTTGATTCCAATTTTCACGGTGTCAACAAATCCCAAAAAAGTTGGGACAAGTAGCAATAAGAGGCTGGAAAAATTAAATTTGAGCATAACGAAGAGCTGGAAGACCAATTAACACTAATTAGGTCAATTGGCAACATGATTGGGTATAAAAAGAGCTTCTCAGAGTGGCAGTGTCTCTCAGAAGCCAAGATGGGTAGAGGATCACCAATTCCCACAATGTTGCGCAGAAAGATAGTGGAGCAATATCAGAAAGGTGTTACCCAGCGAAAAATTGCAAAGACTTTGCATCTATCATCATCAACTGTGCATAACATCATCCGAAGATTCAGAGAATCTGGAACAATCTCTGTGCGTAAGGGTCAAGGCCGTAAAACCATACTGGATGCCCGTGATCTCCGGGCCCTTAAACGACACTGCACCACAAACAGGAATGCTACTGTAAAGGAAATCACAGAATGGGCTCAGGAATACTTCCAGAAACCATTGTCAGTGAACACAATCCACCGTGCCATCCGCCGTTGCCAGCTGAAACTCTACAGTGCAAAGAAGAAGCCATTTCTAAGCAAGATCCACAAGCTCAGGCGTTTTCACTGGGCCACGGATCATTTAACGGGAATCTGTCACCTGCTTTAACCATTTTTAAGCTGGCACCATCGCTATGTGGACTAAAGTACCTTTTTTCCAGCAGTCTTCTTTTTACTTGATTTCGTTTTGTAGTTTTGATATAAAAGCGCTTTTTCTGTTATGCTAATTAGGGTCCAAGGTGCCCAGAGGGGCGTTTTTTTCCCTCTCCGGAGCCCAGTGACGCCCCCCTGCAGTGCCCAGCCCGCCTTAATTTGAATTCCAAGAATGCCTCCTGATCATCAAATAACCTCCCACAGCCCGGCAAATGGTTCCGCCCCCTCCCCACGTCATAGTCTACCTTATAGAAATGCCTCGTCCTTCTTCCTGTCTGCGGCCAGAAAACTTGCGCAGGCGCAGTACCGCCTGCGGCCTGCGCAGTACCGCCTGCGCCTGTGCGATCATCAACCTCCTGAGGGCAACAGCCTCAAAAGTCTCACTGGGCATGCGCCGAGCCCAGTGATGTGACCTGAGCGATGTTGCCCTCAGGACGTTGATGATCGCGCAGGCCGCAGGCGGTACTGCGCCTGCGCGAGTTTTCGGGCCGCAGACAGGAAGAAGGACGGGGCATTTCTATAAGGTAGACTATGACGTGGGGAGGGGGCGGAACCATTTGCCGGGCTGTGGGAGGTTATTTGATGATCAGGAGGCATTCTTGGAATTCAAATTAAGGCGGGCTGGGCACTGCAGGGGGGCGTCACTGGGCTCCGGAGAGGGAAAAAAAACGCCCCTCTGGGCTCCTTGGACCCTAATTAGCTTAACATAAAAAGCGCTTTTATATCAAAACTACAAAACGAAATCAAGTAAAAAGAAGACTGCTGGAAATAAGGTACTTTAGTCCACATAGCGATGGTGCCAGCTTAAAAATGGTTAAAGCAGGTGACAGATTCCCTTTAAAATGGAGTGTGGCAAAATGGAAGACTGTTCTGTGGTCAGACGAGTCACGATTCGAAGTTCTTTTTGGAAATCTGGGACGCCATGTCACCCGGACCAAAGAGGACAAGGACAACCCAAGTTGTTATCAACGCTCAGTTCAGAAGCCTGCATCTCTGATGGTATGGTGTTGCATGAGTGCGTGTGGCATGGGCAGCTTGCATGTCTGGAAAGGCACCATCAATGCAGAAAAATATATTCAGGTTCTAGAACAACATATGCTCCCATCCAGACGTCATCTCTTTCAGGGAAGACCCTGCATTTTTCAACAAGATAATGCCAGACCACATTCTGCATCAATCACAACATCATGGCTGCGTAGGAGAAGGATCCGGGTACTGAAATGGCCAGTCTGCAGTCCAGATCTTTCACCTATAGAGAACATTTGGCGCATCATAAAGAGGAAGGTGCAACAAAGAAGGCCCAATACGATTGAACAGTTAGAGGCCTGTATTAGACAAGAATGGGAGAGCATTCCTATTTCTAAACTTGAGAAACTGGTCTCCTCGGTCCCCAGACGTCTGTTGAGTGTTGTAAGAAGAAGGGGAGATGCCACACAGTGGTGAAAATGGCCTTGTCCCAACTTTTTGGGGATTTGTTGACACCATGAAATTCTGATTCAACATATTTGTCCCTTAAAATGGTAAATTTTCTCAGTTTAAACTTTTGTTCCGTGATTTATGTTCTATTCTGAATAAAATATTAGAAGTTGGCAACTCCACATCATTGCATTCAGTTTTTATTCACGATTTGTATAGTGTCCCAACTTTTTTGGAATCCGGTTTGTAGAAATAAAAGTGATATTTGCATATAAAATGTACTGCAGCATTTGCAGAACATAATCACCCCATGCGTTACCATAAAATCAGGAGCTCTTCCATAATTACAGATTATGGGGCACATTTATAAAGCCCCATAGCTGGCGGTAGAGGAGCAAGCCTCTCCAGAACTTCGGCGCATCCAGCGCCAGTTCTAACTGTAAGCCAGCTTCCGAGCTGTCTTACATTGAGGGCCCATTCACACATCCGTATGTGTTTTGCGGATCCACAAAACACGGACACCGGACATCGCTGGGACTATAATAGAAAATTCCTAATCTTGTCCGCAATTGCGGACCCGGAAGTGCGGATCCGCATTTCCGGATCAGGACAGCACATCGTGTGGAACCATAGAAATGAATAGGTCCGCAATTTCATTCCGCAACATGCGAAACAGAATTGCGAACGTGTGAATGGAGCCTTAGACAATTTTCTACGCCTAAAACAGGCATCGAAAATGGTTAATGAGACAGGCCTGCCGGCCCGTCCACTTCCCTGCCCACAATTTTAGACCTGGTGTGAGCGGGGAAAAGTCATAGATAGCGGCACAACTGAAATACGACTACCATAATTTATGAGTATTTCAGATTAATAAATGACCCCCTATGTCTCTTACATGTAATAGCAGCATGTACAGAAAACACACCAATACCTTCCATCGTACCTATGGATATTTAAGAAGATGCTTTTAGAGACCATGCTGGAGAACAGCATATTGAACACCAAACCACATAATACTCAAAAAAAAAAAAAAAGCACGACTTGAAGAGCAGACAATATAGATGGACCATGGCCCCTTTGCTTGTGATGTGGTTGTGTTTTTTTACTCGCTACTAATGGGACCCAGAGAGTCCACCCTCTAGGGGCATCCCGTCAATGGAGGCAGACCACAAAGCAGCTGTGGGGTCTGTGAGGCCAGGCTAAATGTCCCCCCACTTTCCAACCAAACTACAAGGCATTCAATTTCCATCTGTAGTAACACTAGACCATTAGGAATTATTATAAATCAATCCTGCCCCTGAGCATCCCATGCCTGCCCTCCCCCTGATGCTTCTTCCTCCTGTGTGATCTTGTATATTCACTTGGTTGTGTGTATCCAGAAGAACTGTGAGTCACATTCAGATGGAGAATAAGCAGGTAGATTCTCTGCTGTTGGTACTAGCTGAATTTTTTGAAATTGTCGGCATCTGGCTCTGAGTCTCAATCTGGAGCCACTGCAGCAAGAGTGACCTCAAGGGGAGTAAGAACTTGAGAAGAGATCAGAGGAGGCAGGTGCAGCTGCAGAAGTCCACAAGTTGGCCTCAGATATACTAATCCTAACCATGAAGTAAATAATTTAGAGGTTTATTTTTATTTCTGGTTGACCAGATTTCCAAAAAGGTTTCATTCGAAACCCACTAAGTAGCCCTAACTGTACACATATTTTCATCTTAAAGAGGACCTGTCACCTCTCCTGACATTTAGTAACTACTTGCATTCCCCATTTAATAATTCTGGAGCATCTTTTCAAACTGTATGTTGTGCAGTTTCTCCATTATTTCTATTAGACATTTATGAATGAACTGCCAACTGCGTGTTAACATTGGGGGGGGTGTCCCTACAAAGTCTGCCACTTTCTTCCCTGATTTGACTATATCACACTGTGCAGGAACACATCCCCAATTGGTAACACCCAGCTGCAGATTCATTAAAGGATAACTGTCATATTTTTTATCAAAAAATCAATTTTAGCATATGTTACTGCTGCAGCAGCATTATGCATAAAGCAATCCTTAGTTTCTTCACTTACCACTGTTTTACTTGAGTATTCCCCTTAGTTACGTCTGTTTTGAATCCTACATTATGAGGATGTACTCAAGATGGCTCCTCTGCCAGTTCTCAGAGGCCAAAACTGCATAGTCAAGGCGGACGTGCACTCAGACTCACAAATAAACCACCAACCAGGCTCTGGGCGAGAGACAGGGGAAGGGTCACCTCCTAGCTAATCCCTGACCTCTTTCCCTGCACTGCTCAGCCCACATGCAGACCTTGGTGGTAGGTATGATGTGTCCCCGTGCCTGGGCTGAAACTCCCTAAATTCCCTGAGATTGTGAAGAGGGGAAATAGGAGCAGCCTGCTCGCACAGAACCTGGATGGGAGAGATGACACAAAACAACCAAACTAAAACCACACTTATCTTTCTGAGCTGGAACAGACAACCTTCCTTCCTAGCTTCCAAGACCACAGTGATTCCTATAATCCGCTCAGAGCACTGGGATGGTGTGCTATTTAAACTAATGAACCCACCCAGTGCACCTGATGAGAGGCGGATCCAGCACGACTCCAAAACAAACACTAAACTCGTGCTGCTATCCTGGCCGACCTTCGCACATCGTCAGAGCGGGGCACGACAGTACTTCCCCTTCTACGGGTGACCTCCGGACACCCCGGACCAACCTTATCCGGATGGGAGCTATGAAAAGCCCTCACCAGTCGGCTGGCGTTAACATCCAGCGCCGGAACCCACATCCTCTCCTCAGGGCCATATCCCCTCCAGTGCACCAGGTACTGAAGGGAACTCCGAAGAACTCTAGAGTCGAGAATCCTGGAGATCTCAAACTCCAAGTTTCCCTCGACTAGAACAGGAGGAGGAGGCAATGGTGATGGTTCCACCGGTCTCACGTATTTTTTTAGTAAGGACCTGTGGAACACATCATGGATTCTCCAAGTCTGTAGAAGATCCAGCCAAAACGCTACAGGATTAATCACCGCAGAAATTTTATACGGCCCAATAAATCTTGGACCCAGTTTCCAAGATGGCACTCTCAATTTGATATTCTTAGTGGACAACCACACCAGATCACCCACACACAGGTCCGGACCAGTCACACGTCTCTTGTCAGCCATTCGTTTATACCTCTCACCCATCTTCTCCAAATTCCCTTGAATCCTCCGCCAGATGGAGGATAAGGCAGAAGAGAATCTTTCCTCCTCTGGCATCCCAGAGGAACTAGTCCCAGAAAAGGTACCAAACTGAGGATGGAAACCGTATGCGCCAAAAAATGGCGACTTACCCGTGGACTCCTGCCTACGGTTATTCAATGCAAATTCTGCTGAGGACAAGAATGAGGACCAGTCCTCCTGATTCTCAGCCACAAAACACCTCAAGTAGGTCTCCAGGTTTTGATTAGTACATTCCGTCTGACCATTCGACAGCGGATGAAAAGCCGAAGAGAATGAAAGTTGAATGCCAAGCCGAGAGCAGAACGCCCTCCAAAACCTGGAGACAAACTGCGTGCCCCTATCAGAGACCACATCCGAAGGAATACCATGCAATTTCACAATATTATCCACAAAAATCTGCGCAAGAGTCTTAGCGTTAGGCAGACTAGTTAGTGGTATAAAGTGAGCCATTTTACTGAAACGGTCAACTACCACCAAAATCACTGTTCTTCCGGAGGAACTCGGCAGATCCGTAATAAAGTCCATAGACAAATGCGTCCAAGGACGAGACGGAATTGACAATAGAAGAAGTGAACCAGCCGGTCGAGTATGAGCAACCTTTGACCGAGCGCAGGTTTCACAAGCTGTCACGTAATTCTCAATGCTCTTACGTAACCCTGGCCACCAGAACCTCCAGGATACTAGATCACAGGTGGACTTACCACCAGGATGTCCAGCGAGGACAGTATCGTGATGTTCCTTGAACACCTTGTATCGCAGGCCCTCAGGAACAAACAACCTCCCTGGGGGACAAGACTCAGGAGCCCCCTCTTGGGCTCCCAACACCTCCATCTCCAATTCAGGGTACAGAGCGGAGACCACCACCCCATCCGCTAAAATTGGCGCAGGATCCTCTGAATCACATCCCCCAGGAAAGCTGCGAGACAAGGCATCTGCCTTGACGTTCTTGACCCCTGGGCGAAAGGTAACCACAAAATTGAACCTGGTAAAAAACAGTGGCCTGCCTAGGGTTCAGACGCTTAGCAGATTGCAGGTAAGCCAAATTCTTATGGTCTGTATATACCGTAACGGGGTGAGACGCCCCCTCCAACCAGTGACGCCATTCCTCAAAGGCCAACTTGATAGCCAACAACTCTCTATCTCCAACATCATAATTCCTCTTGGCGACCGGGAGCTTCTTGGAGAAAAAGGCACACGGGACCCACTTGCCAGGAGATGAACCCTGTGACAGCACCGCTCCAACCCCCACCTCTGATGCATCGACCTCCACTACGAATGGCTGAGACACATCCGGCTGCATCAGAATGGGAGCAGACGCAAAACGCTCCTTAATAGCCGAAAAGGCCCGCAATGCCTCATCCGACCAGACAGACGTCGGCGCCCTTCTTGGTCATATCAGTGAGAGGTTTTACTATGGTAGAATAATTCAAAATACATTTTCTATAATTCGTAAACCCCAAGAACCGCATCAAAGCTTTCTGATTCTCTGGTCGGTCCCACTCCAGGACCGCCCGAACCTTTTCGGGGTCCATACGAAAACCAGAATCAGAAAGTAGGAATCCCAAGAACGGAAGCTCTTGCACAGCAAACAAACATTTCTCCAATTTGGCATATCATTTATTCTCCCGAAGGATCGTCAAAACCTGTCTCACATGATCCTGATGGGTCTTCAGATCAGGAGAATAAATTAAAATGTCATCCAAGTAAACTACTACGAACCTCCCCACCAAATGATGAAAAATGTAATTGACGAATCGCTGAAATACTGCTGGCGCGTTCGTCAACCCAAAAGGCATAACCAGGTTCTCAAACTGACCCTCGTGCGTATTGAAGGCCATTTTCCACTCATCCCCCTCCTTGATTCTGATTAGATTGTAGGCCCCTCTCAAATAAAACTTGGAGAACACCTTGGCTCCAACAATTTGATCAAAAAGATCAGAGATCAAAGGCAGGGGATATGGATCCCGGACTGTAATACGGTTCAATTCCCGGAAATCCAAACACGGTCTCAGTGATCCATCCTTTTTCTTCACAAAGAACAAACCTACTGCCACTGGAGACTTAGATGGTCTAATATGACCCTTTGCCAAACTCTCGGCGACATACTTTCGCATGACCTCTCTTTCGGGTTGAGAGAGGTTGTAAAGCCGAGACTTTGGCAACTTAGCCCCCGGAATGAGATTAACTGGACAATCATAGTCTCGATGAGGGGGCAATTCCTGAGCCCCAGCCTCCGAAAAGACATCCGCAAAATCCGAGAGATACTGAGGTAAAGCCGTAATGGACACACCAGAGATAGATGTGCCAAGACAATTATCCGAACAAAACTCACTCCAACCAATGATTTGTCTCGCTTGCCAGTCTATAATTGGGTTATGTCTAGTCAACCATGGCAACCCCAAAACTATAGGAGCTGGCAAATCCTTCATGACAAAACAAGAAATAATTTCAACATGTGAATCACCCACCCTTAAGTGAATACCATGAACAATGTGAGTAAGGCTCCTTTGAGAAAGAGGGGAAGAATCAATTGCAAACACACAAATCTCATTCTCTAAAGTGCAAGAACTTAGTCCTAGGTTTTAAAGGAAAAGAAAGTCAATTAGGTTTACCCCAGCACCACAATCAAGGAATACTTCAACAAAAACATTTTTTGACTCTAGCACCACCATAGCTGGAAGGAGAAAACGGGAACTGCAGGGAGCTTGCATACCTGCCTGCTCCACCACACCATTCATACTACCAAGTGTCAGGGAATTTTTTTTTCTTTTTCTGTGGTTTAACATAAGGACAAACAAAAATAAAATGACCCCTCTTTCCACAATAGTAACATAGTTTGTGCACTTTCCTAAAGTCTCTACTATCAGAATGGCAAGAAACCTGACCCAACTGCATGGGTTCCTCCGCTATCCCAGAGTTACCTGTAACATCACCCGGGGAGGCAGTAGAGACGAAACCACTCACAGAAGGGGTACCTTGCGCGGAGGGAGCCCTATACCTCTCTCTGATACGTCTATCTAGCCGCTGCTAAAGACATGGCGTTCTCTAAAGAGTCTGGGTATTCATGAAAAGCTAGGGCATCCTTCAATCTTTCAGATAACCCCTGACAAAACTGACTACGTAACGCGGGATCATTCCACTCTGATTCAGTAGCCCACCTCCTAAACTCAACACAGTAAGCCTCTGCAGTATGTTCCCCCTGAAACAAATCATGTAATCTCGACTCTGCCATCGAGACCCGATCTGGGTCATCGTAGATTAATTCCAGAGCCTTAAAAAATTCCTCCACTGACCGGAGGGCCCGAGAACCAGGTGGCAGAGAAAAGGCCCAGGATTGCGCGTCCCCTTTAAGCAGAGAAATAACTATACCTATCCTCTGACTCTCATCACCTGACGACGATGGACGCAGCCGAAAGTACAATTTGCAGGATTCTCTAAAACTGATAAAGTCATCCGTACCTCCTGAAAATCGATCAGGAAAAGCCACTTTAGGCTCCACACAAATTTGACCTGTACCAGCTGCCAGAGCATTCTGACACCGTGTGACTGAACCACGTAGCTCCACAACCTCTAGGGATAGCCCCTGCAAGCGGTCAACCAGTGCTTCAATTGACGCCATCAAAAAACTGCTGAGTAATGGCAGTCACAGTAGGGCGGATTATAATGTCACGACGGACGTGCACTCAGACTCACAAATAAACCACCAACCAGGCTCTGGGCAAGAGACAGGGGAAGGGTCATCTCCTAGCTAATCCCTGACCTCTTTCCCTGCACTGCTCAGCCCACATGCAGACCTTGGTGGTAGGTATGATGTGTCCCCGTGCCTGGGCTGAAACTCCCTAAATTCCCTGAGATGGTGAAGAGGGGAAATAGGAGCATCCTGCTCACACAGAGCCTGGATGGGAGAGATGACACAAAACAACCAAACTAAACCCACACTTATCTTTCTGAGCTGGAACAGACAACCTTTCTTCCTAGCTTTCAAGACCACATTGATTCGACACGCCTCCTCACTCTGAAGTCTAATGCAGTGTGGAGGACCGCCCCTCTGTCTTCCTAGCCGGAGACAGATGAGCCATAGCAACGGTCTTTTAAGGGAGCAGTGGAAAGGGACAGGACATTAATGGAAGCTGTTATTATAAGGTAATTACAGATCTTTTGGCAATCATTCACAGACTAACTCAGGTACACATGCCTAGCTCTAATAAACTAGAAAATAAAATAAAAATATGACAGTTATTCTTTAACTTTTAGTAGCATTAATAGAGGAATGGACAGACACCGGGGGAGAGATATCAAACTGGTGTAAAGCAGAACTGGCTTAATTGCCCATAGCAACTAATCAGATTCTTTCATTTTCTAAAGGAGCTGTGAAAAATTAAAGGTGGAATCTGATTGGTTGCTATCGGCAACTAAGCAAGTTCTACTTTACACCAGTTTGATAAATCTACCTCAGTCATAAGAACAGAGTCAACAGAATGGTCACTTAAATTATTTAGTAAATCAAACATGACAGAAGAGGGAACAGATCCTCTTTAATTTATTTAACAAAGTGATGAAAGTAGTGGGCCTGAAAATGTGATAAAAATAAATAAAATAAAAAACACATTGAATTGTGATGTTTAAAAATATCTACCTTCAATATGTCTCCTATATAAGTTTTCTTGGTGTTTCAAGTATTACAGAAGACTGCAAAGTCCATGAACAAAAGAACATGCAATATGCATTTACCTCAGATCTTAAAGGGGTTCTCTGGGACGTAAGAAAACGCTAAATATTCCTTTATTATAAATATATTCCCAAATACCTTTCATTAGTTATAATGGCTTGTTTTGTCAAAAGAGAAATCATTAGGAGAAATAAAATGGCTGCCGTTCTATTAGTACACACAAAACCTGTCCTAACCACACAGGAGGACAAGTTTCTTCAGAACACTGAGCTAAAGAGCTGTCTCATCCTCCGCTCTGCACGTCAGGGATTATGCTCCTGAATACAGCTAATATGATCTTAAGCTGAATCTCTTTAGGAATGGATTTCATGAGAAGACATGAAGTACAGAGAGGAGGGTGGAGGTGTGGTAATAAGCAGCAGCACTTGTATGCAGTCGTCCTGTCCGTCCTCTCTGTTTTACAGGCTATGGCAGCACTAAAGCGCACCCATTAGTGCTGATAACATCACCAAGCTCACTGCTAGGCGGAATCCTCTGCCTAGCTTTACTTATGCCCGATACATCACCGGATCTCCAAAAAAGCGATTCAGCACAGGGCAAAGGAGAGATTTGGAGCATGAAATGGGTATTTAGAAAGGTTACATGATGTTTATATTGTTAATACTGTGATCAGAACTGTATACTGAGACCAGTTGTATATGTTTACTTACAGTTCCACCAAACTGCGCAAATCATATCGCAAACCGTACAAACTGCTTAGCAGAACATTATCGGTTTAATAGAACTACCGGTTAAATCTCAGAAATGCCTCTCAGAGCAATTATAAAGTGCTTAAATAACTTAAAGCGAAAGTACAGATACTGAAGAGAAAAATATATCCACCATTTATGTTGAATGACAAGATAGAATCGTTAAACCACCATTTTGTTCATACTGCCATTTTGTCATACTTTATGCAACACGTGTTTGTACATGGACTATCTACTGCGGAGGTGGCAGTGTTATATATGTAAGAAAAGTTGAAGTTAATAAAAAAGTTATTTTAACCTGTCACCTAAAAAACGCCTCCCAAACCACCACCATTACCTTAAGGGTGCATTCACACGTCAGTATTTTTACCTTTCCAGATAAACGTTCCTGTTTTTTGCGGATCCGAAAATCTGGATGACATGAGGATGCTTTTAGCATGTCATCCGATTTTTTGACGGATCCATTGACTAGAATGGGATGACGGAACGCAAAATCGGACAAATAGTAGGACAGGGTATATTTTTTTTCCAGGATCCGAATAACGGAACCCACGGAATGGAATCACGGAATCGGAGAGCACCATGAGTGCTCTGCGATTATTTGCGGATTCCATTGAAAATGAATGGATCCGCATAACGTTCCGTTTTTAATCGGAACGGATGCGGAACACCAAAACGGACGTGTGAATGGACCCTAAAGTAGCCAGCAGTACGTTTCTAAAGATCTTTTTCTTTCTCCAGCCAGATGCACCAAAATCTTGAAAAACGAACATTAATCCCCTGCATGCACTATGTAACAGCAGAGTTCGAAGTCAAGGGGGCAGCAGCCTCATCGCTTCAAGTCAAGATAACCATGCCCCCTTTCCCTGTACTTTCTCTTTTAATTGACAGCCAGCTGATGGCTGTACAGCTGAAAACTAAGTTGGCCGAAGTCTCAGACATGAGCCCTGACGTCTCTATTAACGTGCCTGCACATTGCTGTATACCGCAGTTTTTTCAGCGGCTCGATTCGCAGGCTCCCAGGTGTGAGTGCGCATCAGAACGTCCACGTGCGTGGCTGTCAATCAATGGTGAAGGGGCAGGGAAAGGGAGTGTGGTTATCCTGACTTGAAGTGAGGAGATCTCTGCCCCCTTGACTTAAAACTCTGCTGTTACATAGCTGGCTACTTTAAAGGCAGGGTGGATAAAAATCAATGATTTTTTAAAAAAATATGATTTTTTTAATTTAAAATCTGATTTTTTTTTTCTATAAAATGCTTTTTGAGGAAAATATATTACCATCCAAAGGTTATTCCATCATGAAATAAAGATTAATTTTTTAATTATGTAGAATAAGGCTGTATATATTTAATTTTTTTTGGTAAATAAATTCCATTAATCCATTCACAATGTCATGCTCTTCCAGAGGTTTTTGTAAGATTATTGGGCAGTTTCTTTGCCTACAAGATATTATCACAGATGCTTGGGAGCAGGGTAAGTATATTACCGGTGAGGAGCCCGGCACGTAGGGGGGACTTGGTGTTATCAGTTGCTGGCAAATAATTTCTCAAAGGAATAATAGAGGAATGGCACACCACAGAGTCATAAGAACAGATGCTCCAGGATTACTTCATGGGAAATACAAGTAGTTACTACAATAGACATGTCAGGGGACCTTTGAAGACATGAATTCTAAATACACTGAATACACTACAATCATTCAATGTGAAGTAGTTTTGTGACTGGAGGTAGTGCAGATGTGCAGGTGACCTATGGATACAAAGCGTATTTGAGAGATATATATTTAAGAGATAAACGTACGTTTTCCGAGCAGAACTGCATCTATTTAGGTTAAAGTGTAACGATCATGTTTTCATCAAAAAATCTATTTTAGCATATGTTACTGCTGCAGCAGCATTATGCATAAAGCAATCTTAAAGTTCTTCACATACCACTGTTTTCCTTGAGTTTTTCCCTTAGTTACGGCTGTTTAAACATTTACAATATGAGGACCTTCTCAAGATGGCTCCTCTGCCAGTTCTCTGAGGCCAAAACTGCTTTCCCTCACTTCCCATACACATTTGCTGTAGCCAGCAGCTTCCTGCCAGCCAATCAGATTGGATTACTGAGAGACACGCCTCCTCACTCTGAAGATGGCATGCAGTATGAAGGACCGCCCCTCTGTCTTCTTAGCCAGAGACAGACAAGCCATAGCAACTATCTTTTAAAGGGAGCAGTGGAAAGGGACAGAGGACATTAATGAAAGCTGTTATTATAAGGTAATTACAGATCTTTTGACAATCATTGACAGACTAACTCAGGTATACATGCCTAGCTCTAATAAACTAGCAAATAAAAAAAAAATATGACAGTTACACTTTAAATTTAAACATCTCAAATAACTAGAAATGTGCTCCAGTTTGAAACCTCTTGACTGCTTTTAAGACTTTTTTTGAACTGTAATTATGGTTAATAGGCCTGTAAACAGAATAAAAGGCTTTCATTGCAAAATGAGAGCTCCGCTTTAAATATCCTTAAAGCTAACCCAATAAATATGTGGTATTAGAATACTTTCTCGCACAGCCCTAGTAAAATGATTGTAAATGGAACACAGCGTCTATGGAAATGATTGAATGGTTTGCATATCAATGTGCAGCTGGTAACAAATGCTTATGACATAAACCTGAGAACAATAGGATCATCATTTTCATGTTCAAAGATCATCATTTTTAAATATAACAGAGTTTATATGATTTAGAAAACCTATTAATACCCCCAACAAAGAGCAGTGCTTTCTCTGGAGGACTGGCACATCCATGCAATACACAGAATACTCACTGAGTTCAATAGGCACCATGTAATGCTTCATTTCTCTGGTGGTGGTGGTGCTGCACTTAAAGGGGTTGTCTAACTTCAGCAAATAACATTTATTATGTGGAAGAAGTTAATACAAGACACTTACTAATATATTGTAATAGTCTATTTTGCCTCCTTTGCTAGGTGGATTCATTTTTCCATCACATTATACAATGCCTGCTTCCATGGTTACGACCACCCTGCAATTCATCAGTGGTGGTCGTGGTTTGCACATTATAGGAAAAAAATCACTGACCTATTTGGTGGCCAGGACCAGCACATAAGCTAGAGCTTTTTCCTATAACTTGCAAGCACGACCACCACTGAGGAATTGCAGGGTGGTTGGTAACCACGGAAACGAGCAGTGTATGATGTGATGGAAAAATGAATCCACCCAGCAAAGGCAATATGGACAATCACAATACATTAGTAAGTGACTTGTATTAACTTTCTCTAAATAATAAATGTTATTTGCTGAAGTGAGACAACCCCTTTAACACCTGCTGCTTATTGTCAGTGTAGATTAAAACTGATCACTAAGGTTCCATAGCGGTACAACCAGATTTCAGTACATTTTGGGGAGATGCTGGGGGAAAAAAAAAAAGATATAGGAAAACTCAGCTTTGAAATTTAAGTGTTGCATAGACAAACTTTTAAATTAAAAGGGTATTCCAGGGGTTAGAAATTATCCCCTCTCCACAGGAGAGGAGACAAATATTAGATTAGTGAGGGTCCTACTGCTGAGACTTCCACAGATCATGAGAATGAGGACCCAGTACCTCTCGAAGCCCCTTGAAATGAACAGAGTGACAGGTCGGGCATACAAACTAGCACTCCATTCATCTCTATGGGAGTTTTGGGATTAGCTGAATGCTGTTCTTGGTTGTCTCCAGAACTCCCATAGAGATTAATGGAGGAACAGTGGGGATGCTCAATCTGCAGCTCCATTTATTTCAGGGGGCCCGTTCTCGTGGAGGGGGAGTCCTAACAGAGAGACCCCTCCCGATCTAATGGTTACTTACCATCCAGTGAATAGGAGATAACTTTTAACACCTGGAATACCCATTTAAGTGCTTCCAGAAGGACCATGCAGAATAAGTGAAAATTCAGTTTTTGTTATCATCAAGTATACAAATATTCTCCTATGGCAACTGAACTAAGGTGCCTTAGGGGAATGTTCTATTGCCCCTAAACGGTCTAGACATTGTTAAATGATTTATGAGTGTTGGCTTCAGATTCACCCTAACTTGGGCAGGTCTTCTTTTTAGACTAGGACACCATTTCTCCCTTAGGTCCAGGAACTTTGGGTGTGGGTGAAGACCCACTCCAACTAGGTACCATGGAGGCAATATGTGCAGCTGCCATGGGGCTCTTGGACTGCAGGGTCTTATTCTAGGTTGGATTGCTCCCTATGTACTGTGTGGTAAGAACTTGTACATGGACAATGTCTTCAAAAGTTCTGCAATGGTAGGAAACACATTAGAGAGGGGAGAACATATAAATCATGAAAGTTGGTAAGGTAACCCGATCCTTCAGTCACAGGGGTCACAGGGATTCAGGTCTACCATAGTGTCAAGCAGTAACTAAAAGGGGTCTATTTTTGAAATGTTATTTTATTTTTTGCAATGGGTCCCCGTTCCTCTAGCTAAGCAGCCAAGGGTCAGATATTTATAAGAACTGCTGGGCAACATCTGCATTGAGTTTGTATGTTTCTCCCCCAAATGTGTCTAACAGGTTTTCTTCTATACTCCTATAAAAAAAGCATATTCATCATTGATGAATCAAATTATATTTTTGTTTCTATTAATCAGCCATAACAAAAACTAGTATTCTTAATGACATGGTGTAGAAGCTCCATGTTCTGCAGCTATCCACTGAGATAAAATGCTTATGTTACCTTAAAGGTTGGAACGAGTTATCCCCTATGAACAGATCGGCGGGAGTTCTACTGCTGGTCACGAGAACGGAGGCCTTGTACCCTGTGGAGCCCCCTGAAATGGATGGAGCGGCTGGTCAGAAAAGAGCGCCACTGCTTCATTCATTTCTATGGAAGCACCGAAGATAGCCTAGTACATCTGATATGTATCCCCTATCCTGTGGATTAGGGATAACTTGTTATAACATGAATACCCCCTTTAACGAAACCAAGGTGCTCTCAGAATCAGCTGTTGTCCAGTTATACAGAAAACTGGAAAGAATGCGATTTCAATGTTAAATTCACAGCAATACAGGGAGTGCAGAATTATTAGGCAAGTTGTATTTTTGAGGATTAATTTTATTATTGAACAACAACCATGTTCTCAATGAACCCAAAAAACTCATTAATATCAAAGCTGAATATTTTTGGAAGTAGTTTTTAGTTTGTTTTTAGTTTTAGCTATTTTAGGGGGATATCTGTGTGTGCAGGTGACTATTACTGTGCATAATTATTAGGCAACTTAACAAAAAACAAATATATACCCATTTAAATTATTTATTTTTACCAGTGAAACCAATATAACATCTCAACATTCACAAATATACATTTCTGACATTCAAAAACAAAACAAAAACTAATCAGTGACCAATATAGCCACCTTTCTTTGCAAGGACACTCAAAAGCCTGCCATCCATGGATTCTGTCAGTGTTATGATCTGTTCACCATCAACATTGCGTGCAGCAGCAACCACAGCCTCCCAGACACTGTTCAGAGAGGTGTACTGTTTTCCCTCCTTGTAAATCTCACATTTGATGATGGACCACAGGTTCTCAATGGGGTTCAGATCAGGTGAACAAGGAGGCCATGTCATTAGATTTTCTTCTTTTATACCCTTTCTTGCCAGCCACGCTGTGGAGTACTTGGACGCGTGTGATGGAGCATTGTCCTGCATGAAAATCATGTTTTTCTTGAAGGATGCAGACTTCTTCCTGTACCACTGCTTGAAGAAGGTGTCTTCCAGAAACTGGCAGTAGGATTGGGAGTTGAGCTTGACTCAATCCGAAAAGGCCCCACAAGCTCATCTTTGATAATACCAGCCCAAACCAGTACTCCACCTCCACCTTGCTGGCGTCTGAGTCGGACTGGAGCTCTCTGCCCTTTACCAATCCAGCCACGGGCCCATCCATCTGGCCCATCAAGACTCACTCTCATTTCATCAGTCCATAAAACCTTAGAAAAATCAGTCTTGAGATATTTCTTGGCCCAGTCTTGACGTTTCAGCTTGTGTGTCTTGTTCAGTGGTAGTCGTCTTTCAGCCTTTCTTACCTTGGCCATGTCTCTGAGTATTGCACACCTTGTGCTTTTGGGCACTCCAGTGATGTTGCAGCTCTGAAATATGGCCAAACTGGTGGCAAGTGGCATCTTGGCAGCTGCACGCATGACTTTTCTCAGTTCATGGGCAGTTATTTTGCGTCTTGGTTTTTCCACACGCTTCTTGCGACCCTGTTGACTATTTTGAATGAAACGCTTGATTGTTCGATGATCACGCTTCAGAAGCTTTGCAAGTTTAAGAGTGCTGCATCCCTCTGCAAGATATCTCACTATTTTTGACTTTTCTGAGCCTGTCAAGTCCTTCTTTTGACCCATTTGCCAAAGGAAAGGAAGTTGCCTAATAATTATGCACACCTGATATAGGGTGTTGATGTCATTAGACCACACCCCTTCTCATTACAGAGATGCACATTACCTAATATGCTTAATTGGTAGTAGGCTTTCGAGCCTATACAGCTTGGAGTAAGACAACATGCATAAAGAGGATGATGTGGTCAAAATACTCATTTGCCTAATAATTCTGCACACAGTGTAAATCTTTGAAATGAAAGTATATACTAAATATTTAGAAAAAAATTAAAGGGGCTGTCCAACCTCCAAAAAATTAGTGACTGGCAGGAAAACCTTTAAAGAAACAAACAAAAAAGAGCATTTAGAGAACCAGTGGGTACAGGTGGAATGCTACACTGGTAGAGGGGTTTTTAAAATATTGCATTTTTTATATTTTTTGTTATTCTGTAATTGTATTAGTTATTATTTAGAGCAGGCATGCTCAACCTGCGGCCCTTCAGCTGTTGTAAAACTACAACTCCCACCATACCCTGCTGTAGGCTGATAGCTGTAAGCTGTTCGGGCATGCTGGGAGTTGTAGTTCTGCAACAGCTGGAGGGCCGCAGGTTGAGCATGCCTGATTTAGAGTCTTATGATTTAGACATTATCTGATGTTCTGCTGTAATAAGAAAATCCTTCTAGAGATTAGAACACTTTTTTGCTCGCACCATCGTGATCTGCCCTTGAAATATTCTAGCTCCACAGAAGTCTCTCCACTACTGTATGCACTGTGTTCATCATACAATAACCATGCCAACATTTCTGCACAGCGGAGCTATAAGGAGAGGGTTGAAGCTCATTGAGCAGCAGCTGGATTCTATCACAGAGGCTGGATTTTTGTTTACATTTATTAGGTTACTTTCACACTTGCATTGTTGGATTCCGGCAGGCAGTTCCGTGTATGCAAACGAATACCATTTGTAGACGGATCCGTCTCACAAATACATTGCAATACCGGATCAGTCTCTCCGGTAGTCATCTGCAAAAACGGATCCGGTATTTATCTTTTTCACATTTTTAAAAGTCTGCGCATGCCAGATCCGTTTTTCCGGAACACTTGGGACCGGATCCGGCAATCATGCATTTCAAAAGGAAAATAATGCCAAGGCAAGTGTTCCGGAATTTTGGACGGAGACAATACCATAGCATGTTGCGGTATTTTCTCAGTCCAAAAACCGTACAGTGACTGAACTGAAGACATCCTGATGCATACTAAACGGATTACACTCCATTCAGAATGCATTAGGATAAAACTGATCAGTTTTTTTCCCGGTATTGAGCCCCTAGGACGGAACTCAGTACCGGAAAAGTTTAACACAAGTATGAAAGTACCCTTAGTGTGAAAACTGCTGGAAAATATCTATTTCTGCATTTTTCCTGTGGCTACTTGAGATTATAACCCTCTTGCAAAGGCTTAGGTATGGTAGACGCACAGATAGCAATCATACCTGGCTCTGGTGCCAGAGGAGGTCCAAAGGCCTGGCAACATATCTGTTATAGATTTTCAACTGGGGCCCAAAAGCTTCAAGTTGTTTTTTATTAAATTTTGCTTGAGTTGTTCGACCTCCAAAAAAAACAAACAAAACCCTAGTGACTGCCAGGAAACTGTTTAAAAAAAAGTCCCGTATCATTTATCATTTTCTACGCCTGTTTTAGGCAAAAAAAAATTCTAAATCTACACCAGCAAGGAAGCTGGCATAGATTTAGACAGGAGGTAGATACACCGAAATTACGTAGAGGCCGACACCTTTACATAAAATCGGCGCATCCACCGCCTACTAAAGGTGTATTAAGACAAGCGTTTAAAACGCCGGTCTTAATAAATGACCCCCTTAGTATACTACCTATTTGCTTAATTTAACTAAGTAATAAATTGACTTGCTGTGGAGTATCCTGTGGCGCAGGATTTACGATAATCCAAATTTATAAAGATCCATGTAGCAGAATAGTAAATTTGTCTAACATTCGTATTCTTAGACACTGCAAAGTGCCACGCTATTATTAAATCTGCCGCTCTGTTACAGCTAGCAGAGGGCCTAAGATATGCTCTTTGAACCCCTAAATAACACACTGCTGACTAAGGTCCTGCATTAGATCCTGTCTGAAATGTTCCTTTAAGAAATGTAAAAAATTACCTGAGCTCTGATTGGGCAACATGGTCCGTTTTTCTCTTTTTTTTTTTATTTTATCTCTATTTGTGAAAATTGAAATTATTATCAATGCTTCTGGGGCTGTAACTATGTTCTTATCTGGAGACTGGACAGTAGGAGAAGTAAGAACAAGCTACTCCAGCTAAGATATCTGAGACCCATAAGACTTTTGTAGGAGCCATGGCAAAAGCCAATTTCTGGTCACATCATGTATTTCTTAGTTCTTAAATTTTCCTACTCCTTTTTAGTTAGATAACTGTTTTCCTCCGTCCTACGGATGGGCTAACCCACACATCTTGTTTTTTGCCTGTAACTGAAACCTTGACTCCTCGAATGTGCTTCCTGTGGTTATTATGTTGAAAGAAAAACACTTGACGTGGTAAACTGTAAATTGTGTGCAACATGGAGGCATGGTGGTTATGTAACCTGGCGAGGGATTACAACAGTAACTAAACGCTGGATTACTGTATGTGAGCCATTTACATGATGGTCTCCATGAAGAGTCGGAGCACCAAGTGCCCGCAGTAGAATGTTCTCTATGCAGTAGATACAGGCCGTCCGGTACCTGTCCATGGATCAATTCATATACCACTTTTTTCTTCCCTTAGAAGCTTTTGGAAACCAATTGCGTTTTTTAAAGAGACTAGACTGTCCTGTGAACACCATTCATTATCTATCTGACTGCTGGAACCCCAACAGTCAAGAATTGGGTCCCCTGTGTGAACGGAGCAGTAGTGTATATGAGTGATCACTGCTCCATGCACTTCCATGGGACTGCCAAAGATAACGGAGTGCTGTAATCAGTGGTCCCATAGACAGTGTAACTTGGGGGACCCAATTCTCATGATTGGTGGGCGTCCTAGTGGTTGTCCCCCCAGCAATCATGCCGAGGATAGGTTCCTCAAGGTTTTCAAGATCTCTGCCTGTTGTCATCGAATGGGAACCTTCACTTTTCAAGACATAACTCCCATAACTGTACTGAATTAAATCCAGTGGGTGATACTTATAAGTTTCTGACAGCCATGTTTAGATGCATACCTGTACAGATAAGGCTGTCAATCACCAAGCCATTCCACCCACTGGACTTCTAAGTTCAGAACGAGCAGAGATTTTAACACATCGGTTACAAGTTATGCCTACTACACTGTACATCAATCTGCTCATCTACTCCTATAATATAGTGTAATGCCGATACAGTGGACAATATTTTCATGGTGACATGGTCCCTTTAAACAGGAGAACTTAGTATGATTTTTTGGGCTTATTTACATACAGATTAAGCCACCAAAGAAAAACACTGCATAGTAAGGTAGTCACATTGTCCAAAATACATTAGAAATGTGCATGATATTCCAACTTGACATTCAGCCTTAAACTGGCCGTATCCAGGAAAGGACACAATACAAATAAAAATCACTAGCTTTCTTTCCCACAAACATTCATTCCGCAGAACAGAATTCTGGCTCATGCCGCTCCTGAAGAGCTTTGCCGTTGTCCTGATATCCTTTAGTGTAGGCGTTTTGTGTGCTGAATTCTAAAACTAAACGTCAATGACTGTATATCTAATAATACAGATGGTGATTATTAGAGGACTAGCAAAGTTTGATTACAGAGTTTACACTGTTGACAGATACAAATCAATGATTTCTGCTTGACCTATTTTGATAAAAATGCCTTAAAAGGGATTTATACCCTATGATTAGCCCTGATAGGCTATGTTGACTTCTTGATGCTCAGGTTGAGAGTCATAACAAAGGGTAGAATGATCCTCCAGTTACCTCTGTCGCTATCCTCCCACTCCACTCCCCAACCAGTAAATAAAACACATGTGCTACCTGCGACTGTCAATGGCCACAGTAGCCGTTCAATAACGATAACACCGAATTACACAAAATACTTAAAAATGAAAATAAAAAAAATCAACAAACTTATCATAAATCATCAGAGAATTTTTTTTGACAAAGCATTCCATCTAACCACATAGCATTGGTCTTAGCAAGAAGAAACTTGAGTAAGCCACATAAACCACCCCAACTGCAAAGTACCACCTCGGGGCTGACCTACTTTAACCCATGAAAAACACTTATCCCTACGGGACCCTCATCTGATCTGGGATAGTCCAGCGCATATAAATGCCCCTAACTATGTCACCATACCTGATGGAGCCTGCTTGCAAAATACCTGCAACACAGCCTTTTGCCAAGACTTTTGGCACAGGAAAGCGTGTGACACCTCATGCACTCGAGATCTGCCACACCAACTGAGTCTATTCCACACCATCCTGGAAACCCAACATCCAAATGTCAGTCCCAATAAGAATTAAATCCACAATATCTCATATAAGAAAATCCCAAGACAGAGATCCCAACTCCTTATGCCCCCATTCCTCGACATGAAAACTTAAATAGCCTGAAAAATGAACTAACATACAGACAATTCAGCAGAGCTATGAACTCCAACCACACAATCACCATGCAGGGGAATTGAGGAAACAGCCTCAATATGTAAATCAAACTTTATATCCCGAATCAACTCCTTAGAAGTCCTTAAACCCAAGTTATTCCCTCTGAGAAAAGGCAAATAGCACAGAAACCAGCAGATGGGGACAAGAAGGTACACTGAACGACCCCAGCATCCACCCCAACTCGACCACCTTACTCAATTTCTTCGATAAAGGCTCTTCCGCAAAACTCGAGCCCCAAGCACCCCCTCAAGTGGGCTGACTAGTAGTGGGTGCGTTTATCAACTGCATCCATAAGGAGATATTCTTATAATCCCACCATTTGTTCTTCCACACATCCTTCCTATGCTGAAATTGCTCATTGTACCATAGCCAAGCCAATCCCCTAAAAACTTGGTAGGCCTCCCCGATCGCAACCTCCTGTTTTAAGCATGCCCACAAAGGCCCTTCAAAGAACACGTAAACTTCACCCTTAGCTCTAATTGTCCAAACACACCAACTCGACTCGCCCCCGCAATTTCAGAGTTATGCAGCCTCGAAGGTGTCGTCTCCACCCATGCCTCCACCTGTGGAAAGAATTGGGAACCCTGATTCGCCCCTGAATGCTCCCCCAAAAGACCTTCCAAGTGACGCAAAAACTGACCTAATACGGCCCTCCCCGTAGGACTAGCTAGAAAGCCATCACCCAACGAACTGCTAGTGCCACCTGCAAACCCAAGAGAAGAAAAACTGTTCAGCTGCAGTACCCTTTTTCGCCACCTCTCTGACTTCTCCGCTTATCTTCATCTCCTGGACCTGCGCTCAACCACCCAAACCCAGCCATGCCAGTAGTGCTCTGGCGGCCATGACTCCGAGCGTTTTCTGGAGTGGGAGAAGGCATTCCACCTCCTTTGGTGTTGGAGCAGGCTTCCCTAAACCACTCTTGACCTCAGCTGAATAGACCTCACTGACTATAATGGGGTCCATCAGGTTTACATTCAAGAGTCTGTCAGTCATTTTACCTGAAAAACAGCCATGCATGCAGGACTTTTCTTGTCCTATATTTTTCAAGGAATCTGTGATGGAGGATCCAGACAGAGCCTCCAATGTAGATGTAAACACAACCTTAGAGAAACAATTCATTTAAAAAAGTATATTTTATAGCAAAAATGAGGAATGTGGTCTACAACAATGAGCAAAGTGACAAATGTACCATTTATGGGGACAGTTTTGAATTTTCTAAACAAAAGGAAATAAACAAAAATAGAAAAAGCAAAACAAAAAAACAAGCAACTACACCAATAACTGATACACAAGTTTTTGTGTGGATTTCTGGATGCAATACTATCTTCTCTATACACAATGTCCATGTGTGAACCCAAATTTTGTCAACCTAATTAGGTTTTGTTGCTCAGGGCTGAACTATCAAACAGACACATGGCTCAAGAAATGTAATAAGAGATGGGCATTTTGAATATTGATATAGTAGACCAATCAAATAAATAATTTCTTATAGATACATCAATTTTTCGAATTGGGAGAAAGAATGTTCAAATAGGCTGAAGGTAATAGTGCACAGTTTTAAAGAGAATATATCATGGAGATGCAAGCTGCGGTAACTAGACTTCTGCACCTGTTAAATGCCAAACAGCTATACTGCACCAATACCGGCGACTTGATTTGCATAAACCATTCACAATGGCCTCAGCCAGTATAATAATAAAACAACCAATGCAACAGCACTCTGCAAACACTGAATATATAGATTATACATTTTTGTAGCGCTACATTCTTTGCATAAATTAATATGAGGTACTTAGCAAACACATTTTATCAAAATCATTTGTGCCCATCCACCACAGCAAGGTGACCTTGTTTAGAAGGTAACCTACTCTACATGATCTCTCTCCTTGTGCCAACATGCAGCAAATGAATTCAGGGAAAGTAAGCTCCAGCTACATGCTGAACTGATTATAAACTGCTTGTGGAAAAGATGGGCAATTAGGAGGTATCCCCACCTCCACATCCATAGTGCAAAAACAAAACATAATGCCATCCTAATGGCCGTATAATGTCAGATTTGCATTACTTGGGGCCACCAGAGGAAATTATTTTGAAAGCTATCCTCCATCTATATGGAACATGTCCTCAACCATTCTACTGGTGCACTAGCAAGGTATATCATCAATAAGGTCAAATAGGTTATTTATGAATCAATAAAAATTAGAACCTAGTTGCAAGTGGTTGGTTCCACTACTGTACCAGAGCCTAAATGTAGCCATACACATTAGATAGTAGTTGGTTAATGGTTGAACAGCAGTTGATCAAACAATCATCCAGTGAACGACTGTTTCGGACCCCCACCGATCATGAGAATGGGAGTCCACTTTTCTATAGTGCCAGAAATAGTCAAAACGCTGCACTCCTCTACAGTATCTCCAGAGCTCCCATAGAGAACAAATAGACCTAGCACAACCCCTTTACGACTAATGGAAAATCTTCTAGTGTTCTGGTGGTAGGTCAGTCAAATAGAGCTTTCTGGAGTATAAGTGCAGCATGGATGAAATCTTAAAGAAATCCTTGGAAGGAGTTGGTAATGAAGGTCACAACTAGGGTGGTATACAGAGTGAAGCAATAAGATAGTGGGGTTACAGAATAGTACCTGGTATTGTGGGTTGACCCAGGACTGTATAGTGTTGCGCATAATAATAACAGTCCTAATGCATAAGGATTTTGATTGTGTGATACTGTTTTGCAGCCTTATCTATTTATAAATAATCACAGAAAACTCCACTTGTGACCTTAAGAGGATTTTCCTTGTAACACACTGAGAATACAATGGTGTAATTCAGTTGGAAGGACACATGGAGGTAGCTAAACGAGCCCTCTGATGAGAGCTACAGAGAATAGTTAGCTCCAATTTGTAAATGCTTAACATTGATTTATCCAGTTTGTTCACTTTTGCTCCGGGGAAGCGTCACGCCACTGAACTAACAATCTGTGTCTCCGCGGCTGTCTTTTATTTAACACCTACAGGTACTCCAAATGTATTTACAGTACTGCAATTCCAAGAGAAATCTCATGCTGGTTTATTTTTTTCCAGTTGCATAGTTTACCTTGTGAAGTCAAAACAGCAAAGAGACATACAAAATCCAGACACTCCGCATTCAAAAGAGGACTTGACAAGCTGACGCATTTCAAATTACTGCTTATGTTCATGATACAATACATAAATACAGTTTTCGGTTTTACTGCTTCTGATAAGAGCATAGACAAAGTACAAGAACCATATACAAGACAAATGGATCGGGATAAGAGCAAGTCCACATATTTCTGAATCTTCTGCCACGGGTACTTCTTGCTTAGAACAGTGTTTCTCAATTTCAGTCCTCAAGTACCCCAAACAGGTCTTGAACTGAGGATATATCACATAGAAATAATACATGTGGCAATTGTAAGCAAAATGTAAGTAAGGGCCAGTGTTGAGATAAAGAATCAATCTTAAAGGGGTTGGCCCATCTAGGACATTGATTTTATATTGTTTGAAATTGATGGCATATCCTGATAGGTGTGAGTCCCACCTCTCAGACCCGCTCCTAGCTCCTAAACAGGGAACCCGAAGTGAAGGAAAGCATACTGTGCATGTGTGGCCACTCTCCATTCACCTCTATAGGAGTTTTGAAAACAGCCGCGTTCGGCTATTTTCAGAATTCCCGTATCGATGATTGGAGAGCACGCCGCCAATAAGGGGTGTGCTCTCCTTCACTTCAGGGGCCCCATCCTAGCGATGTGTCATCAATGTCCTAGATGGGCCACCCCTTTTAAATAGGCTGTCCACTCCTTTACTATGGTCTATGCTATGCTTAAAATAGGCAATAATTTATGACCGTACGGCATGTTGTCTTGGTACTTAAGGACACATGACGCACCAGTACGTCATGTATAGTTCCGATCACTGCCGCTCGGCGGGCGGTGATCGGAACCTGGTGCCTGCTCAAATCATTGAGCAGGCACCTTGGCAAGATGCGCCGGGGGGTCCTGTGACCCCCCCATGTTGGCGATTGCAGAAAACCGCAGGTCAATTCAGACCTGCGGTTTTCTGCGTTTCCGGGTTATTCGGGTCTCCGAGGACCCGATAACCCGGAACAGGATGTTGATCGGTGGTGTGATTTTACCCCACCAATCACCATCCTGCGATCCTGAGAGGTAATGGTGACATCACCTCTCAGGATCGCCTCTGATTGGTAGGTAGGCGGGCGGCAGATTCAAATCTTGGCAGCGCTCCTCTCTCCTTCGCTCCTGGACACAAAAGGTGGAGGAGAGGAGCGCTGCCAAGATTTGAATCTGCCGCCCGCCTACCTACCAATCAGAGGCGATCCTGAGAGGTGATGTCACCATTACCTCTCAGGATCGCAGGATGGTGATTGGTGGGGTAAAATCACACCACCGATCAACATCCTGTTCCGGGTTATGGTTGGCTGCAGTGCACGTGTGGATCTGAGCCAGCATCACCCCATCTGTGCCCCAGCACCCATCCTTGCCCCCAGGACCCGATCTGTGCCCCAGCACCCCCCATCTGATCAGCCAGGTAATTAGGGAAAGGTTGGGCTAGGCAGGGATATAAAAGGGAAAGTTAGTGGTAAAAATTTTTTTGATTGCATCACCCTAAGTAGGGTGTCTGGGGTCCACAGCACAGCTGTGTGACCCTAGACCCCCCCCCCCCATGGGTGCTGCCGCTTGCCCCCCCCCCCATCTTTTTTGGGGCACAGGCAGTTTTTTTTTTTTTTTTGTGTGCGTACGCTGACTGTGGCCGACATTCTTAGCGTCCGGCCACTGTTAGCACATCGCACACCCCACCGCTGATCAACTTCGAACGGTTGATCAGCGGTTTTGAATATATTTTTTCAAATTTTTTTTAGTTAGTCTTTTTTTTTTTCTGTTAGTTTTAGGGATAAGTCCGCGAACACCCGTGCCCCCACACACACGCACACCAAATAAAGATTTACACGCACGCACATACACACGCAGACACACACTCCCCTATGGCCCGCCGGATGTTCTCGGCCGAGGAGGCATACGCCCAGCTTGCCTCCGAGTCCAAGAGTCCCAGTGAGGATGACCCCACTTTCCTGTTGTCATCCGCGTCCTCCTCATCATCTAGCGATGATGATGAGCCCCCAAGGCGGCGGAGCAATGGGACCGCTATGTTAGGGACCCTGTGGCTCACCCTAGTACGAGCAGCTCTGGGGCTCGTACTAGTTTTCCGGCCCACCAGTTAAATCCACCGGAGCCCCCTGCCGGTGAACTTGTCTGGTATACCCCAGAGCGATTTGAGCCCGAGATTCCTGATTTTGTAGGCCAACCAGGAATCCAGATTTCCACAGTTGGCTTCACCGAATATGACTTTAGTCATTTTTTCAGTGACCAACTGGTAAATCTAATGGTGGAGCAGACGAACCTGTACGCCCAACAGTTCGTTGCTCAACACCCGGGCTCCTTTTATGGCTAGGCCCGGTGGACGCCGATCAGTGCAGCCGAGATGGAGACATTTTGGGGCCTCGTGCTGCATATGGGCCTAGTCAAGAAACCTAGTGTCAGGAATTACTGGAGTGGGGACGTCCTCTACCAGACCTCACTTTACAGTACGGCCATGACACGCTCCCGGTTTGAGGCCATCCGGAAATGCCTGCATTTGTACAGGCCTATGTACCTGGAAGGGAGGTCGCGGTTCATGAGTCTCTCATTGCGTTCAAGGGGAGACTCATTTTCCGACAGCATGTTCCCTCAAAGCGGGCGAGGTATGGCGTGAAGCTGTACAAACTTTGTGAGAGTACCTCAGGGTACACTTACAAGTTTTGTGTGTACGAGGGGCGAGATTCCCGTATTCAACCCCCATAATGTCCCCCTACTCTAGGTGGTAGCGGGAAACTTGTGTGGGACCTTATGCACCCACTGCTAGATAAGGGTTACCACCTTTACGTGGATAACTTTTATACTAGTATCCCCTTGTTCCAGTCCCTAGCCGCCAGATCCATGTCCGCTTGTGGGACGTGCGGAAAAATCAACGCGGCCTCCCTGCCCACCCCCTCCAGGTACCTATCCCCAGGGGTGAGACCCGTGCCCTTACCACTGGAAACCTGTTGCTGGTCAGATATAAGGACAAGAGGAATGTCCTTGTGCTGTCCACAATTCATGGTAACGGCATCACCCCTGTCCCTGTGCGAGGTACCGCGGCAACGGTCCTCAAGCCCGATTGTATCGTCGACTACAATCGGTATATAGGAGGAGTTGATCTTTTTGATCAATTCCTCAAGCCATATAATGCCATGCGCAAAACCCGGGCATGGTACAAAAAAAGTTGCGGTCTACTTGGTACAGGTTGCCATGTACAACTCTTTTGTGCTGTCCCGGAGCGCTGGCAACACAGGGACATTAATTCAGTTTTATGAGGCAGTCCCCAAGGCCCTGATCTTTTCAGACCAGGAAAGAGCAGGCCGGAGTACCTCGGGAACTGGAGGCGCCCAGATCGTCCCTGGCCAACACTTTCCAGGTGTGGTCCCCCATACTGGAAAGAAGGGACGGACCCAAAAAAGGTGCAGAGTGTGTCACAGGAGGGGGATACGGAAGGACAACACTACTCAATGTGACACGTGCCCCAATCATCCGGGCCTCTGCATTATTGGTTGCTACAGGGAGTACCACACTTCCATGGAGTACTAAATTTATATCCCAATTTAGCCACTGACAATCGGATGAAAAAACTATGGTTCTCAGACTTGAGACACCCAAAATAATTGTAAAAACTAAAATAATAATAAAAAAAATATACAAATTAGGTATCTCCGCGTCGGTAAGAATCTCCTCTATAAAAATACCCCATGACCTAACCCCCCAGATTAACACGGTCCAAAAAAAAAAAAAACGGTGCAAAAAAAGAACTTTTTTGTCACCTTACATAACAAAAAGTTTAATAGCAAGCGATCAAAAAGTCATATACTGTAGCCCCCAAAATAGTGCCAATAAAACAGTCCTCTCATCCCACAAAAAATCAGCCCCTACATAAGATAATCGGCTAAAAAAATAAATAAAAATAAAAATTACTCAGACTTTAGAGATACAAAAATTTTTTTTTTGTATCAAAAAGGATAATATAGTCTAAAGCCTAAATAATTGTAAAAAAGTAGACTTATTAGGTATCGCCAGGTCCATAAGAAGGGTTAACAAACAAACAAAAGTTAATATTTATTACCCTGATACTGCAGTTTACAGAAATGCCACATTTGTGGTCGTAAACTGCTGTATCACTAAAAGGCAGGGCGCAAAAGGAAAGGACCGACATGGTTTCTGGAAGGCTGATTTTGATGGCCTTTTTTATTGACACCATGTCTCTTTTGAAGCCCCCCTGATGCACCCCTAAAGTAGAAACTCCCTAAAAGTGACCCCATCTAAGAAACTACACCTCTCAAGGTATTCAAAACTGATTTTACAAACTTTATTAACCCTTTAGGTGTTTCTCAACAGTTAATGGTAAATGGAGATGAAATTTCAGAATTTCAATTTTTGGTAACCTTACCTCACAAAAATGTAATATAGAGCAACCAAAAATCATATGTACCCTAAAAATAGTCCCAACAAAACCGCCACCTTATCCCGTAGTTTCCAAAATGGGGTCACTTTTATGGAGTTTCTACTCTAGGGGTGCATCAGGGGGGCTTCAAATGGGACATGGTGTAAATAAACCAGTCCAGCAAAATCTGTCTTCTAAAAACCATACGGCGCACATTTCCCTCTACGCCCTACTGTGTGGCCGTACAGTAGTGTACGACCACATATGGGGTGTTTCTGTAAACGGCAGAGTCAGGGCATTAAAGATACAGTCTTGTTTGGCTGTTAACCCTTGCTTTGTTATTGGAAAAAATGGGTTAAAATGGAAAATTTGGCAAAAAAATTTAATTCTCAAATTTCATCCCCATTTGCCAATAACTCTTGTGCAACACCTAAAGGGTTAACAAGGTTCGTAAAATCAGTTTTGAATACCTTGAGGGGTGTAGTTTCTAAGATGGGGTCACTTTTATGGAGTTTCTACTCTAGGGGTGCATCAGGGGGGCTTCAAATGGGTCATGGTGTCAAAAAACTGTCCAGCAAAATCTGCCTTCCAAAAACCATATGGCGCACCTTTCCCTCTACGCCCTACTGTGTGCCCGTACAGTAGTTTACTGCCACATATGGGGTGTTTCTGCAAACTACAGAATCGGGGCAATAAAGATTGAGTTTTGTTTGGCTGTTAACCCTTGCTTTGTTACTGGAAAAAAATTATTAAAATGGAAAATTTGCATTCCCACCCCAAACTCAAGTTTATGTTGGATTGGGAGGCTGAATTGGGTAAGACCTTTACTGAGGATCAATGGAGGCGCTCCATGCTTCTTTCTCATAAGATCTCTATATCGTGTAATTTGCAAGAACTCAATTATAAAATACTTACCAGATGGTATCGGACACCAGAGAAATTGCATCGTTTCTATCCCTCTGTTTCTGAGTTATGTTGGAGGTGCCTGGGAGCTAAGGGGACCATGACTCATATATGGTGGGAATGCCCGAGGCTTAACCCGCTGTGGGTAGATGTTTTCAAGCTTTATAATTTCCTATTTCGTGCCTCTACAGCTCCCTCCCCTTCCATCGCTCTTCTATCTATTTTCCCGGGAAGGATCTCGCATATTAAAAAGGGATCATTGCGGCTTTTTATGTTGGCCATGAGACAAATTATACCGCGCAATTGGAGGTCGACCGAGTGTTTGAGAAGGATTACTTGGGCCTCTGCACTGGATGCGCTGGTTCATAGGGAGGAGATGAGTGCCTCTGACCGTAACAAGATTCCGGCGTTTCTTAAGGGTTGGGAGCCATGGTCCAGGTTTAGAGCATCTTCCTCGTTCTCGGTTTGGATGGCTTCTGGGGTTCTACCTGATTCCCCTTCGTGAGATTGTCTAGCTATTCACGTGCTATGTCCTGTGATTTCCTCCCCACCCCCCCCTCCTCTTGTGTGTCGTCTTGTATCTCCCCTTCTCTGTTACTGTTAGTCTAGAATTATTTGCCTATATAGCCTATGTTAGAGGCCTTATTGGACCCTCTTGGGTTTTAATTCCTCTGACTATATGACAGTTTGTTGTTTTGCAGTACAGTCGTATGCTTATACCATGCCCTTGATGTAGCTATGTACTATCTTACACTATATTGCTGTTTGCGATTTCATGAAGCACTGTAACTGTATGAGTGGTTTCTATACTGCAATTTGTGATGTTTCTTTTATGTCTATAAAAGTTAATAAAATCTTATTGAACCATAAAATGGAAAATTTGCCCAAAAAAAAAAATCTAAATTCTGAAATTTTATCTCCATTTGTCATTAACTCTTGTGGAACACATAAAGTGTTAACAACGTTTGTAAAATCAGTTTTGAAAAGCTTGAGGGGTGTAGTTTCTAGAATGGGGTCATTTTTGTGTGGTTTCTATTATGTAAGCCTCGCAAAGTGACTTCAGACCTGAACTGGTCCCTAAAAATTGGGTTTTTGAAAACTTATGAAACATTTCAAGATTTGCTTCTAAACTTCTAAATCTTGTAACATCCCCAAAAAATTAAATATCATTCCCAAAAGGATCCAAACATGAAGTAGACATATGGGGAATGTAAAGTAATAACTATTTTTGGAGGTATTACTATGTATTACAGAAGTAGAGAAATTGAAACTTGGAAATTTGCAATTTTTTACAAATTTTTTGTAAATTTTGTATTTTTTTTATAAATAAAAATTATTATTTTTTACTTCATTTTACCAGTGTCATGAAGTACAATATGTGACGAAAAAAAACAATCTCAGAATGGCCTGGATATGTCAAAGCGTTTTAAAGTGATCACCACTTAAAGTGACACTGGTCAGATTTGCAAAAATGGCCTGGTCCTTAAGGTGAAATAAGGCTGTGTCCCAAAGGGGTTAAACACTCCACACCCCTGCCAATCAGCTGTTTCAGGGTATCTCCAGCACTAGTAGCCCACCGGACAGCACTGGTCCCACTGAAATAAATGGAAGCAGTTACCAGCTCCATCTACTATACCAGGGATGACCAACCCAAGGCTGTTCAGCTGTGGCAAAACTACAACTCCCAGCATGCCTACAACAGGCCATGGTGGGAGTTGTAGTTTTACAACAGCTAGAGAGCCGAAGGTTGGCCATCCCTGCCCTATACAATGTACGGAGTTGTCTTGTTTCAGCAACAACTTCTAGCACTAGGGCTACTCTGAAACAGCTAATCCGTGGGGGTGACTAGTGTCGGGTCCCTGGTAATCACATATTGATAGCCTCTTATAAGGATAGTCAATCACAGTAAAGAGTGAACAAGCTCTTTGAGAAAACACACCAAAAATGGTACCAACAAATCAACCACAATACAACAGTCTTTACTGAGGTCAAAATAGAGGACATAACATACTCATAAGAAAAAGTCTTTAAAGGGGTTGTGCCAAGTTTATAAGTTATCCCCTATCCCCTGACCTCAGCTATCTCCAGTGCACCCATAGAGAATGATTGGAGCGGTAGTGAGCATGCATGACCTGCCGCTCCATCAGAACCGGGGAACGAGACCCCTGTTCTCGTGGCCAGCCAACCAGCGATCAGCTAGTTATTCACTATCCACAGGATAGCTTACTGTATAAACTTGGCACAACCCCTTTAAATGGCTCACACAGCCTTTCACTGGCAACACTTCTTTTCAACGCTTTTAAAACTTTTATAAGGGATTCATAAAAATGAAGCAATTTTAAACATAAAATTTAGTACACCCAGCCAAACCCCATATAAAGTTTTTAGTGCAGTGACAATGACATATAGTGAAATAAAGTGTTGCAGACTGCAGTACCTTCTCCTCGCATGAACAGCTCAAAAATTCAGAAAATAACAAAATATATTGTAAAGATCGCAGCTGATGGAGCTGGAAAGATGTGTCTCATGTCCAGCTATGCAGTGACATCTTAAGTCATCATAGAATTAATATTAAATGTTATTTTCACCATTTTAAAGTTCATTACTAACATGACCAGCTTCTCAGTAAAACATGTATAAGGCTTTACTAAAGCCACTGATTCTTCACAGGGCAACGCCCCTTATACACAGGCAAATAATCTGCTGGTAGATCAGTGCCGACTGACAACACTGCATGTTGATTGGCGCTCATTTAGCACATTTAAATGTAGCGTTCATCATGCTGTACGATTCGTACAATTGTTAGCCCCAATACAGTCTTACTGTCAGTAATTACTGAATATTGTGAGCAGCGTATCTCCTATTTAAATGGAGAGATTAACAATCATGTTTATCCCTAGCAAATGACAAATGAGCTTTGCTTGTTTGTCAGATGACTGGCAGACACGTTTACATGGATCAATGATCGGGAGCGATCATTTGTCTAAAATGCTCATTTGGCTGATCTTTGGCCCATATACAGGGGTCCCTCAAGTTACAATATTAAAATTTGAGTAATCTGTTCCAAAGCCCCAAAATGTCATACAAGATAAGAGAAAATGACAATTTAAGAAAAATAAGCAGATAACTAAGGCTACTTTCACACTCCATCATGGAGTGTTCAGATAATACAACCGCATGCATCCGTTCAGAACGGATCAGTTTGTATTGTCTTTAACATAGCTAAGACGGATCCGTCTTGAACACCATTGAAGGTTAATGGGGACGGATCCATTTTCTATTGTGCCAGATTGTTTCAGTGAAAACGGATTTGTCCGCATTGACTTACATTGTGTGTCAGGACGGATCAGTTTGGCTCAGTTTCATCAGACAAACACCAAAACGCTGAAGGCAGCCTTTTGGTGTCCGCCTCCAAAGCGTAACGGAGCCAAACTGATGCATTCTGAATGGATCCTTATCCATTCAGAATGCATTAAGGGCAAAACTGATCCGTTTTGGACCGCTTGCGAGATCCCTGAACGGATCTCACAAACGGAAACCAAAATGCCAGTGTGAAAGTAGCCTAAGACCGATAAAACAAGTCCTTACGTACAGTCTTGATCAAAAGTTTAAGACCACTTGAAAAATGGCAAAAAATCATATTTAGCATGGCTGGATCTTAACAAGGTTCCAAGTGGAGAAAACATTTTTGAGCATTCAATTTAATGAAAACAACGAATAGACTGAAACAGGCTGTTTTTCAGCTGATCAAAAGTTTAGGACCACACCTCCAAAAAAAAACTAAACCCCCCCCCGTTATTGTTTATCACTTCCAAAATTCATTTCGGCATGCTTGATGCAAGCGTTTCCATGAGGTGAGTAGGAACATTTCTCCAAGTGGTGAAGACGGCCGCACGAAGGCCATCTACTGTCGGGAACTGTTGTCCATTTTTGTAAACTTCCCTTGCCATCCATCCCCAAAGGTTCTCAATTGGATTTAGATCAGGGGAACACGCAGGATGGGCCAAAAGAGTGATGTTATTCTCCTGGAAGAAGTCCCTTGTCCTGCGGGCATTGTGTACTGTAGCGTTGTCCTGTTGAAAAACCCAGTCGTTACCACACAGACGAGGGCCCTCAGTCATGAGGAATGCTCTCTGCAACATCTGGACATAGCCAACGGCCGTTTGACGCCCCTGCACTTCCTGAAGCTTCATTGTTCCACTGAAGGAAAAAGCACCCCAGACCATTATGGCGCCCCCTCCACTGTGGCGCGTAGAAAACATCTCACGTGGGATCTGCTTGTCATGCCAGTAACGTTGGAAACCATCAGGACCATCAAGGTTAAAATTTTTCTCATCAGAGAATAAAACTTCCTTCCACCTTTGAATGTCCCATGTTCAGTGCTCTCTTTCAAAGTCCAAACGAGCAGTTCTGTGGCGTTCAAGGAGACGAGGTCTTTGAAGACGTTTTTTGTTTTTGAAGCCCTTCAGTCTCAGATGCCGTCTGATGGTTATGGGGCTGCAGTCACCACCAGTAAGGGCCTTAATTTAGGTTGAGGATCGTCCAGTGTCTTGACGGACAGCCAATTGGATCCTCCGGCTCAGTGCTGCTGAAATTTTTTTGGGTCTTCCACTTGACTTTTTTGCTCCATAACCCTCAGGATCATTTAAGAAATTCCAAATGACTGTCTTACTGCGTCCCACCTCAGCAGCGATGGCGCGCTGTGAGAGACCCTGCTTATGCAGTTCAACAACCCGACCACGTTCAAAAAAGTTTTTTTGCCTTTGCCATCACAACGTTAGACTACCTGACAGAAAATGACAATTAATCCATATCTTTGCACAGATTTGGCCTTTTAAAGGCATGTGGTCCTAAAATTTGGATCAGCTGAAAAACAGCCTGTTTCAGTTTAATCGTTATTTTCAATTAATTGAATGCTCAAAAAATGTTTTGTCTCACTGTCATTTCTTCTTGTTGCATGTTGAAGCTCTACTTGGAACCTTGTTAAGATCCAACAATGTAAAATATGATTTTTGGCCATTTTTCAAGTGGTCTTAAACTTTTGATCAGGACTGTATAATAGTCAGGAATAGCTGCGAACCGCCAACTAATACAGCTATTTTACCAGAGAAGTGGCCTTGATTGATTGGATCGGAGTCTGAGGCATTGTAAGTTGAGTCTAGTTTCAACTTACAATGGGTCAGAAAAGACCATTTTGTTTTGAAAATATTGTATCCTGAGGCCATTGTATCTTGAGGAATCACGGTAAAAGGGCCTTAAAGGGGTTTTCCCCATCTCAGACAATGGGGGCATATTTCTAGGATATGCTTCCATTGTCTCATAGCACCTACACCGAGAATAGAGCCTCAAAAATTGTGGAGGGCGCACTGCGCATGTGCAGCCACCCTCCATTCAATTCTATGGGCCCGCAGAAAATTGCCAAGCTCTTTCCGTCAGCCACATAGAAATTGATGGGAGGGGTGGCCGCGCAAGCATAGTGCGCTTCCATTTACTACTATGGAGAGAGCGCTTGGTGGTGGCCGGACTCGGGGAAACCCAGGGTCCTCCGGCAACCACCTTCCCCGCTCTGTTCTCAGAGTAGGTGTGGGTCCCACCTCTGCATATCGCTAAGATATACCACCAATGCCGGGTAGGCATGGGTCCCACATCTCTCTCTAGAACGGAGCCCCCAAAGTGAGTGATACTTCTATGGGGGTTCCAAAAAAAGCCCAGCGAGAATGCTTGACAATTTTCAGCAGTCCCACAGAAATTAATAGAGGGCGGCCTCGCATGCACGGTGCACTCTTGTTCACTTTGGGGTCTCTGTTCTAGACAGTTTGGAGAAGATGAGACCTGCACACCCTTCAATGGTGGGAGCTCATAGAAGACAAATGTCAATCTGTATTATGGAGAAATCTATGGCACACCAAAGAATTCTTTTCAAGTGATGCTTTAATACAGTGGTGCCCAACCATTTTTAGTCTGAGGGCCGCACTAGACATGGGATAAATTTTGCGGGCCAGAACCAGGTAGCTTTGCCAGAAATAAATGCAAACACTGTGAGGGGGCACATGTGAGCATTACTAAAATACATAATACATAGGCCTTCAAATCTGAGTTGGAGGCTGCGTTTGGAGCCTCTGTTGCAGATTCTGTCGAAAGACCAGACAAAAAAGCCTTATATGCAGCACTTTTGTGTCCGGTGAAAAGACAGGATCCCGAACAGAAACTGAACGGATCCCATTATACAGGGAGTGCAGAATTATTAGGCAAATGAGTATTTTGACCACATCATCCTCTTTATGCATGTTGTCTTACTCCAAGCTGTATAGGCTCGAAAGCCTACTACCAATTAAGCATATTAGGTGATGTGCATCTCTGTAATGAGAAGGGGTGTGGTCTAATGACATCAACACCCTATATTAGGTGTGCATAATTATTAGGCAACTTCCTTTCCTTTGGCAAAATGGGTCAAAAGAAGGACTTGACAGGCTCAGAAAAGTCAAAAATAGTGAGATATCTTGCAGAGGGATGCAGCACTCTTAAAATTGCAAAGCTTCTGAAGCGTGATCATCGAACAATCAAGCGTTTCATTCAAAATAGTCAACAGGGTCGCAAGAAGCATGTGGAAAAACCAAGGCGCAAAATAACTGCCCATGAACTGAGAAAAGTCAAGCGTGCAGCTGCCAAGATGCCACTTGCCACCAGTTTGGCCATATTTCAGAGCTGCAACATCACTGGAGTGCCCAAAAGCACAAGGTGTGCAATACTCAGAGACATGGCCAAGGTAAGAAAGGCTGAAAGACGACCACCACTGAACAAGACACACAAGCTGAAACGTCAAGACTGGGCCAAGAAATATCTCAAGACTGATTTTTCTAAGGTTTTATGGACTGATGAAATGAGAGTGAGTCTTGATGGGCCAGATGGATGGGCCCCTGGCTGGATTGGTAAAGGGCAGAGAGCTCCAGTCCGACTCAGACGCCAGCAAGGTGGAGGTGGAGTACTGGTTTGGGCTGGTATCATCAAAGATGAGCTTGTGGGGCCTTTTCGGGTTGAGGATGGAGTCAAGCTCAACTCCCAGTCCTACTGCCAGTTTCTGGAAGACACCTTCTTCAAGCAGTGGTACAGGAAGAAGTCTGCATCCTTCAAGAAAAACATGATTTTCATGCAGGACAATGCTCCATCACACGCGTCCAAGTACTCCACAGCATGGCTGGCAAGAAAGGGTATAAAAGAAGAAAATCTAATGACATGGCCTCCTTGTTCACCTGATCTGAACCCCATTGAGAACCTGTGGTCCATCATCAAATGTGAGATTTACAAGGAGGGAAAACAGTACACCTCTCTGAACAGTGTCTGGGAGGCTGTGGTTGCTGCTGCAAGCAATGTTGATGGTGAACAGATCAAAACACTGACAGAATCCATGGATGGCAGGCTTTTGAGTGTCCTTGCAAAGAAAGGTGGCTATATTGGTCACTGATTTGTTTTTGTTTTTGAATGTCAGAAATGTATATTTGTGAATGTTGAGATGTTATATTGGTTTCACTGGTAAAAATAAATAATTGAAATGGGTATATATTTGTTTTTTGTTAAGTTGCCTAATAATTATGCACAGTAATAGTCACCTGCACACACAGATATCCCCCTAAAATAGCTAAAACTAAAAACAAACTACAAACTACTTCCAAAAATATTCAGCTTTGATATTAATGAGTTTTTTGGGTTCATTGAGGACATGGTTGTTGTTCAATAATAAAATTAATCCTCAAAAATACAACTTGCCTAATAATTCTGCACTCCCTGTAGTCGGTGGAGTCTGTTCAGTTTCTTCCCTGTGGGGTAACAGGAGGAGGGGGGAGCAGGGTCACTAGTGAGGTGACAGGAGAAGGGGGAGCAGGGTCACTAGTGGGGTGACAGGAGGAGGGGGGGAGCAGGGTCACTAGTGGGGTGACAGGAGGAGGGGGGAGCAGGGTCACTAGTGGGGTGACAGGAGGAGGGAGAAGCAGGGTCACTAGTGGGGTGACAGGAGGAGGGGGAAGCAGGGTCACTAGTGGGGTGACAGGAGGAGGGGGAAGCAGGGTCACTAGTGGGAGGACAGGAGGAGAGGGAAGCAGGGTCACTAATGAGGTGACAGGGGGAGGAGGAAGCAGGGTCACTAGTGGGGTGACAGGAGGAGGGGGAGCAGGGTCACTAGAGGAGGGAGGAGCAGGGTCACTAGTGGGGTGACAGGAGGGAGAAGCAGGGTCACTACTGGGGTGACAGGAGGAGGGGGAAGCAGGGTCACTACTGGGGGGGACAGGAGGAAGGGGGAGCAGGGTCGCTACTGGGGGGACAGGAGGAAGGGGGAGCAGGGTCACCAGGGACCAGTCACATGAGTCCACGACTCCTTACCTCTCCAGTGGCCCTGTCATGTTTCCCAAGGTCCTCGGGCAGCGCGCCCTGCTCTCCTTACAACAGCCACCCCTGGAGCCGACCCCTCCTCCTTCCAGCTCCCGCAAGCTTCCCCTGCTGCAGGATCAGTATTGCTCCGCCACGCGCCTATACCAACTAATAACAAAGCTCCTTGCTGTAAGGAGCTTTTCTATTGGTTATTTCAGGCACAGGGAGCATCGCTGCGCTGCCTGTGCCATTCACATCGCTCATTGCGCTGATGAATGTGGGGGGAAAGTCTAAGGCATATTGCTACGCCTTAGACTTTTTCCAGGGAGTCGCACGAGCCGCATGATACAGCTTAAATTTGGCCCGCAGGCCGTAGGTTGGGCATCACTGCTTTAATACATAATGTGCAATTTCACATAATTTTGTACTTAGTTGCCATCCAGAATAAACATCAATATAAGAGGCCATGAAAATTGTCCCAACGTTTCGGTCGGATAACTACCTTTATGAAGGGGTCTGTGGCCTAGGTAGAAAAATCTTGCTCTGGATGCGGGGCATCCTGTTCTAGACAGGTCACATACCTGAGATCAGTGGCATATCAAAGCTATATGCCACCAATGTGAGGTGAGCTAAGGGTACTTTCAGACTTGCATTATTCTTTTCCGGTATTGAAATCCAGTAAAGGGTCTCAATACCGGAAAAAAATGCTTCCGTTTTGTCCCAATGCATTCTGAATAGCAAGCAATCCGTTCAGTATGCATCAGGATTTCTTCCGTTCCGTCCCTTGTACGGTATTTGACTGGACAAAATACCGCAGCTTACTGCATCACTGGATCCAGTTTTCCGGTCTGCGCATGCGCAGTTATTTCTAGCTTCAAAAAACCTGTGTCCGTTATTCCAGATGATACCGGAAAGATGGATCCGGTATTTCAATAAATAAGTCTAACTGATACGTATCCCGAAAAATAAGGTATCAGTTTACATATGGATTTCCGGATCCAGCTAGCAGGTTCGGCAACGGAACTGCGTGCTGGATTCTAACAACGCTAGTGTGAAAGTACCCTAAAGTGGTTTTCTGTTTTTTTTAACAGATATGCTCATGTAGCTGCTCATCTCCTGTAAATATATTCCCCGTGCTTTTTTTCTTTCAAGTTTGGACTCTACTGACCAGTTTTCACCATTTAAACCAATCACTCTGGTTTCTTTACATCCTGTATTTAGCATGATGCAAACCCATGATGCACAGTAATCCTGAAGGGCCTGTCCAAGACTAGATCATAGGGTTATACTTCTACACACCACTGCCCATCAAATGACACTAGGCACAAAGCTGGTAAACCTCAAGAAGATTATGGCTTCAAACTGTTGGCCACATAACAGAGACAGGTGGTAGACCGCAAGGGTTCCTCATAATGTTCCTACACGGGGGGCTCAGACCCTCCCCTACACATCATGTAGACTGCAGTCATGTACTGCATTAGATCCTTGGCTCCAATATGCAGGACATGTCCCTTTTGACGATTACAGTTATGACTCACATGAAACATAAAAAGACACATTTAACCTTTTAAACCATCAGGACCTGGAATAAAGTACTTTTAAGTTCTATCACTTGGCTATGCCAGCTAAATTACAGGTTCGCCTTTCTACATTTACGTCAGTGCAATCTTTGTCCAAAATCTAATCCAATAAAAACAGCAGATGATGCAAAAATTATTTTGTTAAATGAGGGGCGACACATTTTCATTCTCATCTCTTCCAAGTAACCATGCTGTGAATTGGATCTAAATCAACATTACATGTTATCTGCATGGGCCTCTGAAGAGCTTTCTAAGTAACATAATAAGGTTAAAGTTATATAATAGTTGATACTCAATAGCATACAACCGCATGCTATGCACTACAGATACCAAAGACCTGCAGGTTGTCAGTGGGGCAGAGTTCAAATTGTCATTTAAATTGGTTACCGGAGTATAATATTTCCCCAGGATAGGTCATCAATTTCTGATCAGTGAGGGTCTGACTCCAGGTACCCCCACCGATCAGCTGTTTGAAGAGGCCACTGCTCTCCAAAAGTCCAAAGGGTGCGAGTCCCACCTCTGAGACCCTGTTACACGCTACCATTATTGGAGTGCAGGCCACACAGCTTTCTCTATTCACTTCTATAGGACTTCCGAAAATAACCAAGATTGCTTACACCACAGGAAGGACCTGCACCTATCGGACATTTATGAAGTATTTTGTGGATATGCTATAAAGGTCCCAGCACACATTTGGTGTCTCTGAGGTGCTTCCCTCCACATTCTGATACTGTCCAAAGGGTGCTGATTGTAGGACTGTCTAGAAACACAGCTCACTGACCAAGTGCATGCCAGGTGTCAATTAATATATATACTTCCAGGAAGAATAACTGAGGAACGACGCAATTCAGAGTTCCAAGAAAAGACGCTCCAGAATGATTACTCTGCAGGGAATAACATTTTCTACTAAAACGTACAGAACAGCTGATAGGTCCTAACATATTGCAGAACTGTGTGTAAACCTACTGACCTGTTTTATACAGTTCTCACATTGCACAAGTGCTGCAACACCCCAAGAGTTACATCACAAATACATTACTGCACTTCTACATACAGAAAGCTCCAATTAGCAATTAAACCTATGTGGTGATGTGTACAGTATAAGTGCTGGGAGGCGTGTATATCCCACCCAGATACCTCAGCTGGGTGAGATAACTGAAATCCAGAAAGTTGCAGTGGTTTCAGCAAAGTGTAATTTGCTGAGACAGTTGTGTCTAGATGTTGTTCTGGGCTGGATTTCATGTGGACTGGGGGATAGGTTTGGTAGTGGAATCTGCCAGTCCATACCCTTCCACTACATGTATTGTCTTTTGCCGGAGGTGATTGCAGGTGAGGCTGGCTGCTGTAATCAAGGAGGGATAAAACAATCCTCTGTGTATGACTTGGAGGGAGAAAGGCTGAAGAAGCCTGTGTGGTCTCAGCACTGTGTGGTCTCAGCCAGGAGGGCTGAGGGGCCACGAGGCTTTATAAAGCCTGAAGTTTGGGGGGCCCAGCGATGCCTACGGAAAGAAGGTTGCACGGTCAGAGTCGGGAGGACTTCTGGACCATCTCACCCCAAGGGTGCTGGTGTGGTCACAGTCTGGAGGCTGCTGGACCATATATGGCTGAGGAAGCCAGATCTAATCCCGTGTGTGAATGGTGTTCTATAGGTGAGGTGGAGACAACACATGTATTAGGTAGAGCCCAGACGGGCAGGACTTTATTTTTAATGTGTATGTGTGTGATGATGCTATAGTGCCAAGAAAAAGCACCTTTTGGACTTGAACCCCGTTGTCAGAGGAGAAGTCTGTGATTGCGACCCCCTGAGAGAGAGTGATCCCTTACACCTAATAAACAACATGCATAAAATAATATTTTAATGAGGTTCTGAAAAAAATCCCCCCTGGGTAATATTCCTCCAGCAGCTAATGAAGCAGGGTTTGAAACATACAAATAGATATAAAAGTAGATGAGGACAGGAAATCTAAGTCATTAATAATGTAGAATAGCAGCAAAAGTAACTTGCATTTAATAAGGCAATGTTAAAAAAATAAAAAACTGTGAATTTATAGACACAGCTACTGGCGTGAAGGTATGTGGGGCAAAAAGGCAAAACGTTTTGGGGGGAATCCTTTCTAGTAGTATTGTCATAAAATGCATGGATAACTTGGTAATGCAGATATAATGGAAGCTCTGAAACACAGTACTCAAATATTAGTAAAAGTTGCACAATTACCTATTTTGCCAGGTTTGAATATTGATCAAGCTGTTTTCCTTCCTTTAGGAAACATTTCCAAATTTCCTCTGATGGGATCTACTCCAGTTTGTAACAAGGACCATAGCCATATACATTACACCAAACAACAGTAGGCCGACCTAAAACAGCCTGTGTTTGCTTATGGGTGGGCATTGGGGAACTACTATATAGAGGGGTTATCCCCTAATTAGGAGTACTCCTATATTACTAGGATACCCAGCAGGGGTTCAATTAACAAGACCCCATGATTTCTCAGGAGTGATAAGCTGCACTGGTAGTTAAAAGCTGTGGCCCCTCCATGTTTTTCTGTACACAGGGATGCACCCGCTGTGCTGAACAATACAGCATGGTTCAGAGGGAAAGACAGATTTTTAGAATTGTAACAGATGATGCATACAGGCAACCTCCTTTGAAAGCATCTTTCTGGTCATATTGGGAGGAAAATAGGTGTCAGTACTTTGGGAGGTACACTCAGAAGGTGCAGGAAAGCCTACTTCCTCCAATCGTATGGGGGGGGACTAATCCAGCATGGTGTAACCATTTTTCAATGCAATTCTAGATGCACATCTCATGGAGGTTTTAATGTATGTCAAAAAGAATGGATTGAGTTACATTCAGGAAACGATGACCATTCCCTAGCAATTCTTAAAGGGGTTGTCCAGATTTTTCTTTATTTCAAATCACACCACCTAGCGGTACCTGTGAAAAGATTTAGACTTACCTCTTCACCATCCTCTGTTCCAGGTCCACGGCTGATGGGCAGTCTTCACTGGACTTCCAGTCCCTGCCTGCCAAATTCTGCACAACTGGAGTGAAAACATTGTGAGAGCCACAGCAGGATGCAGGTATATATGTATATCTTCACAGGTACCAGTGGGTATGTTGAAGGGGTGTTTAAAAAATCCTGGCCAACCCCAAAAATATTAATGTTCCCCTGCGTAAGACACAGCTAGTGCCAGTATAACTGGAAGAGGATATCATTATGGGATTATCAGAATATAAAAATCACATGTTGGTAGTACATAAACCCATGAATCTTTAAAGTATAGGATTTATGATTTTTTTCCCAAGACAAAGGTCCTTTCTGAACCATGAAATTACTAGATAAGAAGTAGGGTTCACTCTTGTAATCACAGGTCATAAATCATTACTATTTGGGAATCTCTAATGAGACAAAATAAAAAAAGAATAAAGTCTAGGTCTGCATATGGTGAACCTATAGCTATTCCATACTATACTTCCATAGACTAGACTAGGGCATGCAAATCCCCATAGAATCCTTGCATCTCAACCATGCTCACAACTCACGCTCGCAATCAAATTTTCCTTCCAATGCACAGTTCCAGGAGCTTGAAAGTGTTGGCCCACAAAACCGTTTATCACCTATCCATGGCCTGACCACTGGGGCCACCACCAATCACGAGTATGAGGGTCCTGTGTACACTATGTGAATGGATCCATGGTCACACATGCATACTACCATTCCTTTTAATCTCTAGAGGACTAACAGAGATAGGTGAGTACATGGCTTGGCTATCCACCCCACCAGTCCCATCAAGAAAAATAAAGTAAAATGGAGGACATGGATCACCGTTCTCGTGATCTTGAGGATCTCAGGTGTTGGACCCCCAGCATCATAAATACATAGGTAACAGTGGAGACTAAAATTATCATGAGCCATGTCCAGAATTTACTTGAAGAAAAGAAAATGGTTGGTACTCCACACTAGTGGACTAGTGGTTGGATCCCGGTGCTTAATGATAGAGAAAACCCAAGTAATAATATTGTAAAATATCATGGCACTCGGATAGAGATTATCTTGCTTTTAAGTGTTTTATTCCATCCAAAGTTATTTTATTTATTTGACATGGCCAACGTTTCGGTCCACCCTGGACCTTGTTCATGGACGATTAAGTCAGTTGAAGAGTAGAAAGTGGATGACACCATCCACTTTCTACTCTTCAACTGACCTAATCAGCCATGAAATTTTTTGGGGGATGTAATAAAACACTTAAAAGCAGAATTTACTTTAGGCTGAAAGTGGTTTCAGTAGAGTGCTCCCTTGTACAAGACTACCCTACTCTAAAGACAGACCAATCCATCTCATAATGACAATTTGGAATCCTAAAAGATAGCGATGACGTATCCTCAGGACAGGTCATCATTATCACATCAGCGGGGGTCTGAGTCCAGGCCCCCCACGATCAGCTGTTTCAGGGAGCGGTTGAGCTCACTTGACCTCCGATGAGCACTATGGCCTCCTAACAGCTTACCAAGTACAGCACTACTTCTAACAGCTGATACTCGGGATAGCTCATCAACATCTTTCCACAATTCCATCGCTAATGTCAGTCAGCTACATAACGATTTTTCCCATGACAGAAACCCTTTAAGTGATGGTTCAGTGACAATTTCTAGCTAAATTGTAGACAGCTCTAGAAGAAGTTGTTGAGGATTTTCTATCATTCCCCAGATTACTTTTGTCTTTAGATTAGGATGATGTGATAGCTTTTCAAATCAATACCTACCCGAAGTAAAGTTATCTGTAGACAGACAAATTGTTCCACGTGAAGTTAATCTCACAGCGGGGTATGTCTGCCACGACTGGCACTATTGAAAGCGTTTTCATTTTATGCATTCATGCTTGATTAATGCTTGGCATAGCAACCTGGTCAATCCCATGACTTCCCTCTTCTGCTATAGATGTCACAGCATAAACCATAATGGGGGTTATTTATTAAACAAGTGGGCCGGGAAATAGGAACATCAAAGGTCACTGCAACTAATTTTAGAAAGCCATTCACAGACCTCACCTGCAATTTCCAGAGACTTCCACGAATTTCCGCAACCAAAATTAGTGCTCAATTATATTTACTATTAATACACATAAAAGCTGCTTTTTACATTTATTTTTGTGAAGATCTGCAAATCATTAAAAAAAAAAGCCAACACTTAACAAATACACAGTAAGTCTTGAGGAAAGTCTAAAAATAAACCAGAAAGGAATTTTGGATCATTTCCACAAATAAGCAGTTTATTACATTGTAAACATTTAAATCTATTTTTTAAAGTCAATTAAAGGGGTTCTCCAACACCAACAAACAAGCTTGACTGGACTGAGCCCCTTGGCTTACACGTTGTCATATATTCTATATAGTAGTTCAGTTGCCAAATCTAATACTAAATGCTACAGCTATACACAACTTCTAGAAAGTGTTTATGGAAGACGTATATACGCATGCTGTACAGTTCTATGCATATACATGTCCAAAGGCCATCTTTGGGGAGCCGTTGTGAATAAACACTTTTTAAAAGGTATTGTCTGAATATAAAAAAAAATAAAAAATATTTGAAAAAAACAACAAATGCCCTAAAATAAAATCAGAAAACAAAACTCACTTTTTCGATCCTCCACTGGTCCAGCACAGGGACTCTGGTGGCTGCCTGTGCGGTCTTCATTTACTGCCAGTAATAATTTCAACACTTACATGACTGGCTGCAGCACTGACATGAGGGTATGGCACCTCATTGCTGGATCGGCAGGGGACTGGAGAGGTGAGTACTAAGGCTTTTTTTGTTAGACTGAGTTGAGGTAGAATTAGTAGAGTCTATAGGCACATAATCCTTGATCGCCCCGACTCCATCTAGATTTGTACCTCATTTTACTTCAAATGATCAACCAGCACTCTAGGGTTAAAGGGCTTCTGTCACCCCACTAAAGTGATTTTTATTTTTTTGGGCTAGTTAAATTACTTATATTGCGATATATGAAAATATAATGGTCTTACTTACTTTGATTCAGCAGTTTCTTCTAAAAATAAAGTTTTATAATATGTAAATTAGGTCTCTACCAGCAAGTAGGGCGGCTACTTGCTGGTAGCAGCTGCAGAAAACCGCCCCCTCGTCGTGTTGATTGACAGGGCCAGCCGGGATCTCCTCCTCCGGCCAGCCCTGTCGGCATTTCAAAAATCGCGCGCCTGTGTTCATTCGGCGCAGGCGCTCTGAGATGAGGAGGCTCGCCTCCTCAGCACTCCCTCAGTGCGCCTGCGCCGATGACGTCTTCTATTTCGGTGATGTCATCGGCGCAGGCGCACTGAGGGAGTTCTGAGGAGGCGAGCCTCCTCATCTCAGAGCGCCTGCGCCTAATGAACACAGGCGTGCGATTTTTGAAATGCCGACAGGGCTGGCCGGAGGAGGAGATCCCGGCTGGCCCTGTCAATCAACACGACGAGGGGGCGGTTTTCTGCAGCTGCTACCAGCAAGTAGCCGCCCTACTTGCTGGTAGAGACCTAATTTACATATTATAAAACTTCGTTTTTAGAAGAAACTGCTGAATCTAAGTAAGTAAGGCCATTATATTTTCATATATCGCAATATAACTAATTTAACTAGCCCAAAAAAAAAAATCACTTTAGTGGGGTGACAGAAGCCCTTTAATGGTGCCTTTGGTCAAACTCACCCAAAATACTGTAGTCCACAGAATAAATTAGTGGAGGCAGCGCTCCAACAAGCACCTGATTTTTACATCACGTTGAAGCGCTGCCTCCAATAATTTATTCTTTGGGCACTGGTTCAAATTATGTCAGGTCATAGCCATGCACTGAGAAAGCTGCCTCTCAATCTTCTTCACTGCCAATAGGCTGGCACTAGGAAGTTATCCTTGAAGCGTACCCACACTTTTCGATAACTTCCTGACGAGCTACTATGTGTGTATAAATGAAGAATAACATCATATCTGGCCATGACATGACTTGTATTTTTCCAAAGTTTTTTTCCTATGTACAGTATATGTGAAATTTGACTAGACTACAAGAGGCTCCATCCATGCCCATTTTGACAGCTGTTTGGTCCACTAACCACGGCAGCACTGTAGAAATAGCCCTCTCTGTTCAAGTAAGTCCTCTGAAGAATCATAGACAGAAACCTAGCATGTCATATCTCAGTTGTTGGGGAAGTCTAGGGCTGATTAGCACATCGGATGGTGGTGACGCTGTGATTTAGGTCCATTAGGGCTATTGCTAGAGATGTCCCGAACTATTCGCCGGCGAACAGTTCCTGGCGAACATAGCTTGTTCGCGTTCGCCGCGGCGGGCGAACATATGCGATGTTCGGTCCGCCCCCTATACATCATCATTGAGCAAACTTTGACCCTGTACCTCACAGTCAGCAGACACATTCCAGCCAATCAGCATACCCTCCCTCCCAGACCCTCCCACCTCCTATCAAAAAGCAAGGACAGCATCCATCTTAGATTCATTCTGAAGCTGCAGTGTCACAAATTTGACTAAGTTGTAATTGCAATGTGATTAATACAGGTTATATTAATCGCATTGCGAATTCCACTTAGAGCTGGGTTCCTAATGGTTGTATTGCTAGAATATAACGAAGATTTAGAATATAGTGCTATATTCGTTATATTCGTCAATTCTAGCAATACAACCATTAGGAACTCAGATCTAAGTTGTAATCGCAATGCGATTAATACAGGTTATATTAATCGCATTGCGAATTTAACTTACCACACTCTGCGTCAACTAAGTAATTTTCCATGGTAGTTTTGCCATGCCACAGTCCAGGTGTTAGTCCCCTTGAAACAACTTTTCCATCACTATTGTGGCCAGAAAGAGTCCCTGTGGGTTTTAAAATTCGCCTGTCTATTGAAGTCTATGGCGGTTCGCGAACATTAGCGGAAATTCGCGTTCGCGAACGAAAAATTTTATGTTCGCGACATCTCTAGCTATTGCGTTCCCCCAGGAGGACATATTAGGGTCAAATGTCTCTTTAACCCTTAGATATTGCAGTTGATCAAGATGTCATTGACTCGGGAAACCAAACACCACGAAGAGACGGTAGGTGTTTATCGTAAATGGTAGTTCTCTACATTCTGCAAGAGGGTGGGTTTCACCTTAAAACATGTTTTTCCTTATTTGCTTTGTATTGATAATCTCTCCACCTCCCACCCACCCCCAATACTGCGGTAGTAATGACATGTAGAAGACTTTCACTTTGTTTTTTGTTTTGTTTTTTATAGAGGTTGTCTGATTTCACCCTGGGTATTAGCCTGGGTGGTACTGACCTAGCAGATCCAGTGCTGTTGCTCTGATTATCCTAGATGGGATCCATTCACATGGCTTCAGTGGTGATGTCATGTCGACAACACATGACCACAACCAGGCAATGCCTTTAAAGGAATTTCCCAGTTTGCAGCAACATCCTTTAAAATAGTCATTTATGAAGGTAGCTGTAGTTATTATTATTATTGCTTCTATCTTCTGTTCTGGCCATGACCATGTCCATGAAGCTCTTTCTTATTTCCTGTGATGTTATGTCCATAGGTGTGTCAAAGCAGAAACAGAGGCAATGATAGGAGAGTGTTTATGTAACTACCTGGGTGGGAGGAGCTACAAGCTAGCCGGGCGTTGTTGGGGGCAGTGTTGGAGAGTGGCAGAAAGGGCTACATAGAGGATGTAAAACAAAAAACAAAAAACAAAAAAAAACAGTGATTCATTAACATGTTGAAAACTGGTCAGGAGATTCCAAATTGGAAAAAAAACAATGGGAAGTGCTATGACATTGTGACGAATACGCTTGACGTCACCTACATCGAGCTCACGAGACGCAGTATGGTCACTTGTTACCAAAACGTGACGTTACGCCCTCCAGAGGAGCAGGTAAGGTCAGCTTGGTACAGTTTACACAGACACCTCCTGTCCACGCGGGCACAGAGAGGCAACAAGCTGAGAGAGCCTTTTCACTGCCGCAGTGAAAACAGCGCCTCCTCAGCCCGGAAAATCTGACACCAGCTTCTCGTTTGATATAAGCCTGGTCCGCTAACGGGATTATATAGGGCGAGAAACCAACCCGCGGTAGCTAATAACTAGGCTGAAACACGGACATGGGGATTTGTGATTGAGATACAAGACAGCACAAGATTAAATTATATATTTAATTGCCTTAAAGGGGTTATCCCATCATAATGATCACTGTTAAATCTGTTAATGATTTGACAGTGATCATTTTTGTAAATATACTTTATTAACAAATTCCCACCGATTAGGATAAAATTCATCCCCACTTACCTTATTGTTGTGACTCGATCTCCCCTGGTTACGACCACCGCTCTTCTGCAAAATCCCGATGGTCGCGCTTGCCCAGAAGACTCCTTCTTTTCTCCCGGCCGGGCCACTCGCTGTCCTGAACGCGCACGCTGCCGCGCATGCGCGACGGTGACTTCTTCCCGGCCAGAATAGTACAGAGCTGCGAACGCGCACGCCGGCTCTGTACTATACTGGCCAGAAATAAGTCACATTGCGCATGCGCGGCAGCGTGCGCGTTCAGTCCAGCGCGCGCCCGGCCGGGAGAAGACTTCAATCAAGATGAAGCCCGCCCCCAGCCAGAATCCAGGAAGTGAACGCGTGGTGGCAGCAGGTAGGTATAAAAACGCAAAGTGGGATAACCCCTTTAAGGGCTCACTAGATGACACAATATACACAAAGAATATATACAGTGGTCTGAGGTTACAGATACAGGTGATATAGGTACAACAGGGTAAAGCAGAGCAAAAGTCAGTTACCGGGTAAGATGAAAGTTCCTTTGGGGTTACAATGGTGGAATAGTCCTTGGCTGTAGTCACGTGGGGGCAGTGAGGTCAGCTGTTTCCCAGTCTCTCCAAACACATTGGCACGATGTGACCCCCTTCAGAAAAGACACTGTCCGCTGGCTTGCAAAGGCTTATGACCTGTAGCCGGCCGCTCCCCTCCCCACCTATGGGTAGGGTCCACCCCTCCTTCCCTGGTGCTGGCAGCAAATGACCCATAAAACCCCTTAGGGCTCATAGCCCCAGACCAGGATGTCGCAGAAAGGTGGCTCCGAGCCCAATTGATCTGCCTGGTTTCCGGCTAAAATTAGATTCCAAACACGGTGCCACTCTGTGGTTTCTGTGGGGAGTTATGTATATCTCCCCTCCCGGGCATCCTAGCCTCAAGCCAGGACTATGTGGATGTTCGGCTTTGCCCCAGGATTGCAAAAATATAACCAAATTATGCCTGGGATGGATGGACGATTTATAATTCCTTATGAAATGTAGGAACAAACATGTCTGGGAGGTATCATTAATCCTGGGCAAGCGCTGAGACCCCCTGCAAGATTAGCTTGCCTCCAAACTGGCTGGTTGAGGTGTGACATTATCCACCTGGGGCCTCCTTGAAGCCTGGACCCCGGGGGCTTTCTCTCTTGCTAGCTGACAATCAGCTGGCTGGAGGGTGGGAACATATTTTGCATGTACATGCCAAAAGGTGAATCAACTGACAATCAGGGCTGCCAATAAATGATAATCCATATTCCTCACAGAAGTGGATGTGGATTAATTGTGTCTACTGAACAGATCTGATTTGGGGCTACTCCTAAGGGCATTATCTAAGTGGGCTCCTTGGTTTTCACCCTTTATCCCCTTATACAGGGATCTGGAAATTGCTTCAGAGGAACCACGAGGTTGCTACCTCTTGGAGTAGCCTCTGATCAGTAGACTGCTGACACATTGGGGTCAACAGATTTTACTGCGGAGCACTGAGGGGTCAGGCAAAAACTGTAATCAGTGACAAGCAGAAGTCAGGGCAGGCAGAGTTCGTACAATCCAAAGGTCAATCTGAAGGTTAGGACAGGCAGCTCAGCATTAGAATAGAGAACAGGAAGAGGTCATGTCAAACAGCGAAAGGTCAAATCCGGATATCAGGCAGAAGTCAGTACACAGGCAGACAAACGAGAAACAATATACCTTTGAAGGAGACTAGAGTACTAGAAACTATTGCTCAGGCACTTTTCCAAGGTGCCTTAATTACCCCAAGGTGGGCAGCCACTGTCTTTGGAAGACTAAGGTACAAGTGCACTGGCTTTTGAAAGAGTGTGTATCTGAGCTTCAGGAGAAGATACAGAACTGGCAGGAAGCAGGAGAAGGCAGCAGCTAGCGTGGAGTGGCAGATCAGCATTACAGAGATGCCGTCTGGGATGGGCGGGAATATGATGGCAGGACAGAATGAGGACTGGATGAGTTCTTTGGTTGTCCATAACTCTGAAGATGGACTGCCAGTACAACAGGAAGATATACATGAGGTAAGTGAATACATTACCATATCTGTAAACAGAGCAATCCCGGGGGGGGGGGGGGGGGGGACTCCTTTAAGTTGGAAAACTTTTAGTGTATAGGTATTAAAAGTTACATTTTAACATAGCTTAACCTTTTGGATTGTCCGAACAGAAACCTCAATACTGCTGGTAACAAAATAAACAGATTATGCTCTATGTGGTTTGAAACTTTAAAACTCCATTTTTTAAAGGGCGTTTGTCAGCAGGGACCTCCCTATCAACATATAGTTGCAGTTCATCAGATTAAAACAGTTTTTCTTTTATTGACCTGAGGTTCCGTTCCAGAGTTCTGATAATTTTTCTTAATATGCAAATTAGGTATCTGGTGCAATGAGGGTGTCACCATTTCTCTTGTTGAAACTATGTTCCCCTCCCTTTGCTTTGCCACTGCCTGGACCTGTCAATCAAAAGAGTTGGGGGGGGGCTTCCCTACGCAGACCGCGGCAACCTGACAAACACTTGAAACATGTTTTCCTTAGCAGTGCTCTAGATGTGCTGAATGTTTATCGAGAAAATCAGGAATTTCTCCAAATATTCTCCATTATAAGTTTATCCTTAAAACCTACAACTATTGCCTTCACCTTGCCAAACAAGCCTACATCACTTCTCTCATCTCCTCACATTCAAATAACCTAAAAAGACTCTGATACCTTTCACTGCCTCCTCAGCCCTAATATGTTCATGCAAATCAATGACCTCTGTGCTGAAGACCTGGCCACTTACTTCAAAGATAAGATGGATAACATCAGTCAGAAAATAATCTCCCATTCCCCAACCAGCTTTGATCCTCCTCCCTACCACACTTCCCCTTGTCCTCTCTCCTCATTTGACCCTATAACAGAAAAAGAAGTCTCCAGTCTCCTCTCTTCTTCTCGACTGACTACCTGCAGTAGTGATCCTAATCCCTCACACCTCCTCCAGCCATCTTTAGTCACCCAACTACAATATTTAACCTCTCTGGCATCTTTCTGCCCACTTTTAAAAATTGTTATAACCCCATTACTAGGAAAACCATTTCTTGCCTTAAAAAGTGCCTTAATCTCTAAACGTGCCTTAACACATCTTTTTAGACAGACTCATCACGTTCCCAAAACTGACTCTTTGCCGTTTACGCCCCCAACCTTTATTCTTCAGAACCAAATGCCATTATCCAGTAAACCCCGCTCTCAATGCTCATGCAGTTCCACCTATTCTATTTAGTACTATTAAACAATTTTACCTTTGTGTCACCCTCATTTCCTCACAAATTGTAAGCAGCAGGGTCCTCACTCCTAGTGTTTCATTTGTATATCAGTCTGTATTTCTGTGATGTCTATTTTGATTTGAACATGCACCATCTGAATTGTAAAGCACTGCGGAATAAGGTGGCACTTCGTAAACAATTTTAATATGTAAGAAAAGCTGCAAATCCCAAAGGACAGCCACGCATCACAAACTGGTTCTGTAGCACGCTCTGCACAAGCCAATCAGATCATAAGAAACCATCTACTTGAAGCAGGACTGCATTTATACAATCTACTAGCTCGTTTGCCACTGAACTCTAATCATCGCCAGAAGTGCCTGCACTGGTGCCACAAAAAAGGCAATAGGTAAACCATATTGTTCAGTAATGAAAGTAGTTCTGCCTTGGTACAAATGATGGCTGAATCTGTGTTGGCAGAAGGGCTGTAGAGCGTCTACTGTCATGATGCATAGTGCAGAGACACCATGGACCAACACCAGGTGTCATGGTGTGCAGTGCCATTAGCTACCATGTCTATTCCTATCTGAAAATCATTGAGGAAACACTAACCAGCCTTCCGTAGGTCCAGGACATTGTAAAACCAGTCCAATGCCTTTTGACTCAATTAGAAGACGTGGTTGTCCAACAAAATAATGCCCGCCCAAACACTGCCTGCACTACACAACGTGCTCTTCAGAGTATCCAGCAGATACCCAGGCTAGCTCAATCATCAGATCTCTCCCTCATGGAGAATGTCTAGGACTGGATGAGGCAACTAATCTCCCATGCACAGAAGCCAACAACCACCTTGGCTGAACTAATGGTCTTTATGACCATTACCATGCCAGATTGGCAATCTGTATCACAGCAAGGGGAGATGCCACTCAGTATTATTGTGCTTCTGCCTCAACATATACCCCGATACAGAACCCAACATAAAGGGTGCACCAACTTGGTTGTGTGAACATTGACCAAGCACCACTAGCGGTTTATACTAAGTCAATCTCAGCTCAATAGCATTAAGTCTGACAGGTGTCCTTTTCTCCACTAGTGTATTTTAATATGCATTTGAAAGAATTAGAAGACTCAGTTTAAGTTACTTCACAATGAGAAATCTTGTTATTGCTGTGGGCGTTCTCCTTCATTATAAGGCACCACTTTCAGTTTTATGAACACACTGCCATTTCAGTTCAATGCTTTCCACTTATATGTTTCAAATGTCAATTTTCACATGATTTAGTGAAGTAGAGGAAACTCCCTTGGCTGATCCGTTTAATCTATTACACATATATTACTGCCTGCTTAGTTTGGTAGGTAAGGCAGATGGTGTGCCTGCTACTCACTGCTAGTAGCACTCCTTTTCCGGCAACTTTCTCCACTTCCTCCCCACCTTGTGAAAGCCGCACTCATGCATGAGTCATGTCAAGAAAGAATATGAAGCCTAAACTTGTTATACTAAGAAAAATACACGTTATATCACAAGCTACATTATTCCTGTACCAAACGTAATCCAGAAAGACACAGCTACCAGAGGGTCTAAAAACTTAGACAGCAGCTATCACCATGATCAACTGTATTAACTGCCTAGTAGGGTTGGCCATGGTAAGTTCAACACTACCTTCAGTTCTGAAATCAGATGTTCCAATGCAGAGAAATCAAAATTTTTACTACTAATATGCTAATGAGATGCTTGGAGCAACAGGAGGCAGGCCTAGCCCCTCAGACCACCACATCACCTCCTCCCCTGTTATCTCTCCCCCTCCCACACTGATTGACAAGGCCAGGCATTCTCACTACTCCAAAATCTGGCTCTGAAATCTTTCACATGCATCGAGCAGACTACAATTGGCGCATGTGCAGTTGGGATCTCGGAGCGGGGTCAGTGAATGAGATGTGCATGTTTTAATTGTAATGTCGCTGGTGTATGCGTGAGATTTCAGGGCCAGGCATGAGAGCAGTGACGATACCTGGCATTGTTAATCAATGCCACAGGGAGAATGAAGACAGGGGAGAGGAGGAAGTTATGTGGTGCTCCAAGGGACTAGGCCTGTTCCTCGGTGCTCTGAGCACCCCATTGGCATATTAATAAAATATATGCTCTCTGCTACAGAACATCTGATTGCAGAAAGAAAGGTAGTGTTGAACTCATGTGCATGATCAACCCTGCCTGCCAGCCAGAATGTTTGCTTTAACAAAGTTGATCATGGTGACAGATGCTCTTTAAAGTGACTTACTGGCCTTAGTGGTCACATGTGGTACTGGGGATGTTATGACTGCAGGCAACTGGGGGGAAATGGGATGAAACTTTCGTAATTTGCCCAACACTTGTGCATAGATTTTTTTTTAAAGAAAAATGTCAGCAGCATACGGATGAGATTTGACAGAATGTCTTTGCCTTTGCTTCCCCTGTGAGTGCTGCAGATTTTCCACACGCAATCCTCTTAAAGAGGACCTTTCATGGGTCTAGACATTATGAAAAAAATAGGGGGATGTGTAGGGCATAGTGCAGGGATGTAAGGTCATTTACTAGTTTATCTATCTGGCATTCCGTTCACCCGCTGTGCCCCCCTTTTACTTTTGCCGCCTGGTACCGAAATGAGTATCATCGGTACAGGGAGGAGGAGACTTCCCTGTTTCTTAATGGCCGTCTCCTTCTCCCTGGCTGTAGCGCGATCCAATCACAGCGGAGAGCGTCACAGCCAGGGAGAAGGTGAGCTTCTTGAAAAAGAATCTGAAGTCGAAACGTCGCACGGTTGGTGAATAAACCATATATGACTGAAGACAGAGAGTGCTGCGGTAATTATTTTCTTTTATGAAGTATCCCCAAGTGGCACTTTACTGCTGGGTCATGTGCCTCTTGGGAACATGTCAATGCTGATACCAGTCACTGGCTGCAGCAGCACATGTCACTACTTTTGTGCAGAAAGTTTACATGCGGGGAGCAGTCTACTGAAGACATGGCGCCCGAACAGAGCAGTAGTGAGCAGGTAGGTATAGCTCTCTTCACAGGTCCTACTGGGATAAAAAAATATATATATAAAAATAATTCCTGGACATTCCCTTTAAAGAGGACCTGTCGCCACAAAATGCAATGCAATCTGAAAGCAGCATGTCACAGAGCAGGAGAAGACAGTCAGATTACTATATACTTTTGTGGGAAAAGATTCAGCAAAACCTGTAATTTATATCTTTGCTTTTTCCACCTCCTGTGAACATCTATCAGTACAGGAGGACATGTTATCAGTGATTGATAGCATTGGGAGTATAAGTGTGCATACAGATATAGCTGTCAGTCACTGATAACTCCTCCTCCTGTACCGATAGCTGTTCACAGGAGGTGAAAAAAGGAAATATATAAATTACAGGTTAACAGTGCATGTGCGGGCCTGGCGGTGAGCGGTGCTCGCGTGAGATCTAAACCAGAGGAGAAGGATGAATAAGGAGAGGAGGGCAGGACAAAGGAATCCAAGGGGAGCCATTATCTAGGCACATCAGAGAGGGGCCTGGGCATTTGCGGCCATAACGCTGCCCCTGGGCACTTACAGGCCCTAATTTGCATTCCGTGTTTTTTTTTCCCATTTGTGAACATGTGAAAGACACAACACAGGTACTATTTTTATGTTGGGCAACTGTGCTACATCGCGATATGAGCGGTCTAAAAAGCTCAAAGTAGGGGACAGACTCCCTTTAAAGTAGACCTGGATTCTTCTTTTTAGAATAGTTTCACATCTGCGGCAGCAATTCCGTCAGCAGAGAATTTAAATGCTGAGAGTTGGACGCTTAAGATAGCAAATATAAAATATATTTAGCTTCTGCTAAAATAATTAAACATTTATAGTTAGACACAGAGCCTTGTGCTCTTCCCCGCTGTGCAAGTTGCCATTTGATTTGTATGAAGACAGCTGTAAACCATGTTCCATCGACCGTCGTGTTCAAGTGTTGCAGTGGGCACTGAAGGAATAAGACCTAAACGTAAAAGACCTCTGCTGATCAAAGGGGTTTTCCAAAAGGAAGAACTAAAAAACAAACAATGCATTGGCCTAAATGGGTGAAAAATTCAAAAGAAGCGTTACTTACCTCTCCGATCCTCTACCACTATTGTTCTGACACTGCTCCGGCCCCTGCTGTTCTCTTCCTTCTGCTTCCCGTTCAACACACAGCTCTTAAACTGAAGGTTGTTTTACACTCAACAATTTTATTTTTGGATAGGATAGCAGTGTACCTGGATCTTTAACCTGTTAAGGACTTGGATATTTTGGGCTTTTACTATCCTGTAGTGGACAGAGCAGGTTAACGGAGAGCTGTTCCCACTGATGTGAATGAGAGCAGCGCTGTCCACAATAAAATGAATAGAGGCGAATAGTTCTGGCGCCAACTTTCGGCACCAGAGCTACTGCACAACAGATGATTGCTCGGGGTGGGGTTACTATATGAGCATACCTGTTAAAAACAGAAAACCCATTTAATATACTTGTATTTTAAATTATAGAATGAGAGAGCAGGAACATGGTGGCAGAAACTAGAATTTCCTTCTCAGGGGCGTAGCTAAAGGTTCATGGGCCCTGGTGCAAGAGTTCAGCTTGGGCCCCCCTTCCCTCAGTGCTTTGTGGACAGGGGCAGGGAAGCACATAGACTTCATGCTGCCTGAGGCAAAAATTGAAACGGCACCTCCCTCCCCCCCATGCCAAACTCCTGACCTAACCCCTTCCCTCCAGCCGGCAACTTGACCAGTATGCATTTGCTATAATACTGGTGTCTTCTTATGTGGCACAAGGGTCTTTGGGCCCCCTTAGGCTCCTCGGCCCGGTAGTAACTGCTACCTCTGCACCCCCTATAGCTACGCCCCTTCTACTTGGTGACCTACCAACACAATTCCATGTAATGGATTCTCTTTCCCGTTTGTGGAAGGACATCACCAAGTACGTTACTACAAGGGACTGACACTCTGGCTGCCCATACCTAAGCTAGCACAGAAATGGGGCTCATGTTCCCTTGGCTATCTTCAGCAGTCCCAGAGAGTTAAATAAAGCAGCAACATGCAAATGGGGGAATACGGGCCCCTGTTCTAGTGATCACAACTGTCGGACATCCGCCAACCAGACATTTATCCTTTATGCTGTGGAGAGGGTATATATGGTTGTAATGGGACAATTTGATTTTATTATTCCAGATAGACTTGGTAGTATAATGATGTGAAGAAATACCAAACACTGCATGTCCTTTATGTATCTTGCACACAATGAATTTTGCCATGGACCCTTAGCCTAGCAGTACAGTGATCCCTCAAGATACAATGGCCTCAGGATACAATATTTTAGACATACAATGGTCTTTTCAGACCCATCGTACGTTGAAACAAGACTCAACTTACAATGTCTCAGACTCAGATCCAACCAATCAAGGCCACTTCTCTGGTACAATAGCTGTATTAGTTGCTAGTTAGCAGCTATTCCTGACTGTTATATGTAAGGACTTGTTTTATCTGTCTTAGCCATCTGCTTACTTTTCTTAAATCTTCATTTTCTCTTATCTTGGATGCTTTGGAATCGATTACTCAACTTACAATGGTTTTAACATGCAGTGGTCGTCCTGGAACCAATTAATATTGTATCTTCAGGGACCACTGTATAAACGAATATATAAATCGCCTTGTATTGTGCAATCCACTCAGCAGTGTACCCCATACGTTATAAACCTGTAGAGACTGAAAAGTGTCTCCAGGTCTCATTCAGACAGTAAGTAATAAAAAGTTAGCTTTAAAGAGGTATTCCAGCTCAAATCTTTTTTTATCAGATATCCCCCGGAACCCCTACTATTCACTGGAAAGCAAAACGGACCCCACTCCCACCAGCTGATCTAATCTCTGCCGATCTAACATTTACAGTTAGGTCCATATATATTTGGGCAGAGACAACATTTCTTAGAATTTTTGTTCTGTACATTACCACAATGGATTTTGAACAAAACAATTCAGATGCAATTGAAGTTCAGACTTTCAGCTTTAATTCAGTGGGTTAAAAAAAATGATTGCATAAAAATGTGAGAAATGAAAGCATTTTTTAAACTCAATCCCTTCATTTCGGGGGCTCAAAAGTAATTGGACAAATTAAATAATTGTAAATAAAATGTTAATTTCTAATACTTGGTTGAAAGCCCTTTGTTGGCAATGACTGCCTGAAGTCTTGAACTCATGGACATCACCAGACGCTGTGTTTCCTCCTTTTTAATGCTCTGCCAGCCCTTTACTGCAGCGGTTTTCAGTTGCTGTTGGTTTGTGGGCCTTTCTGTCTGAAGTTTAGTCTTTAACAAGTGAAATGCTCTATTGGGTTCAGATCAGGGGACTGACTTGGCCATTCAAGAATATTCCACTTCTTTGCTTTAATAAACTCCTGGGTTGCTTTGGCTTTATGTTTTTGGGTCATTGTCCACCTGTATTATGAAACGCAGACCAATCAGTTTGGCTGGATTTGAGCACACAGTATGTCTCTGAAAACCCCAGAATTCATCCGGCTGCTTCTGTCCTGCGTCACATCATCCATAAACACTAGGGACCCAGTGCCACTGGCAGCCATGCATGGCCAAGCCATCACACTGCCTCCGCCATGTTTTACAGATGATTTGGTGGATACCATCAAATGAAAGCTAAAAGTCTGGACTTTATGTCCATGTCTATTATATAACTTGAATATGTTTTATTAAACAGGTAATAAAAACTAAATTTGTGTCAGTGTCCAAATATATATGGACCTATCACCTATCGAGAGGATAGGATACATAATACTTTTTGCTGAAAAACTCTGAATGAAGGAACCATGATCTTCTAAACCCTCTAGTAGGTGGAGTGGGAACTTGGAATCAACAACTATATGTTAGCTATGGGTTCTGTGAATTTCTGCAGACAGTTTAATAGGAAATATCATGTTACAACCCTAACAGGACATTCCTCTTCAATGATATCACTAAAGAACTACACTATCCATAATTCCTTGGTGAAGTTTGGACTCTCTGTAAATGACTCCGTGCCTCCCATAAGACTCAGGGACTGCATGGTAATTGGAGGGTGCTCCACTGACAGGGACTGCATGTAGGAGATGGAGATGAAGGAGAACAGGAGATGAAGGCTGCAGCCCTAATAGATATCAACATCAACGACAAAATGTTTCCTTATATTATAATAAATATTATATATATATATATATATATATATATATACACATATACATATACACATACATACATACATACATACACACACATACATATACACATACACACACACATATACATATAAAACAGGAAAATGGCAGCACAACACCACAAAAGAAACAATAAAGAAATGGAGGAGCAAGCCCATAAAAGGTCTGACACTGGCCCCAGTATAGAGCCGAAACGTTGCGCTTCCAGCATGGGTGAAAAAACACTAGGGATCGACGGATTATCGGTTCTACCGATATTATCGGCCAATATTCAGGATTTTGAAAGTTATCAGTATCAGCATCTATTTTGCCGATATGCCGATAACGAATCGGGAACAAGGATCGTGCTGCTGTCAGCGCAATCCATGTTCCCTCAGCAGCACAGGGGAGAAGGAAGCAGTGTCTCCCTCCCCCCTGTGATGCTGCTGCCAATGAGAGCAGAGAGGAGAAGAGGAGGGGAGGAGCTGTGGCCACTGCACCACCAATGATGTTAACTAACTCATTCATTCAAATTCAACAGGAGGCGGGAGCTGGCTGCAGAATCACATAGCCGGCTCCCGGCCTCTGTGACAAGTAGCTGCGATCTGCGGTAGTTAACCCCTCAGGTGCCGCACCTGAGGGGTTAACTGCCGCGGATCGCGGCTACCGCTCATGGAGGTCGGGTGCGGCTATATGATTCTGCAGCCAGCACCCACCTCCTGTATATGAATTAATGAGAGTTATCTTCATTGGTGGCGCAGTGCGCCCTCCGCCCCAGTATTAAAAACATTGGTTACGCAGTGCGCCCCCCCACCCAACCCCCCAGTATTAATCATTGGTGGCAGTGGCCACAGGGTCCCCTCTCCCCTCCTCATTGGTGGCAGTAGCAGCTTCTGATCGGAGCCCCAGCAGTGTAAGCCTGGGGCTCCGATCGGTTAACATGGCAGCCAGGACGCTACTGAAGCCCTGACTGCCATGGTAAGCTCCATGCTGCTGTGTTCACAAAGCACAGAGCAGCAGGGAGTGTGTAAAGTCCTATTCAATAGGACAAGGTTTCAAGCCCCTAATAAAGCTATACAAAAAAAAGCTACACGTTAACAATAAACATGTTCATTTTCAGCAGATTTGTGAAGGAATTTTTTTTTTTTTCACAGAATATCGGTATAAATTATCGGCTATAGGCCTGAAAGTTCACAGATTATCGGTATCGGCGCTAAAAAAAAATCTGTATCGGTCGATCCTTAATAAACACCTCAGCTATTACTTTTTATTTGAGTGTCCTGCCTGCTCTTTATTATATATATATATATATATATATATATATATATACACATATATACATACACATATATATACACACACACACACACACATATATACACACATACATATACACACCTATATACACTGAACAAAAATATAAACGCAACACTTTTGGTTTTGCTCCCATTTTGCATTAGCTGAACTCAAAGATCTGAAACATTTTCTACATACACAAAAGACCCATTACTCTCAAATATTGTTCACAAATCTGTCTAAATCTGTGTTAGTCAGCACTTCTCCTTTGCCGAGATAATCCATCCCACCTCACAGGTGTGGCATATCAAGGTGCTGATTAGACAGCATGAATATTACACAGGTGTGCCTCAGACTGCCCACAATAAAAGGCCACACTGAAATGTGCACACTTTTGCCTTACTGGGGGGGAGGGGCAGAGTATCTGGTGTGGCCACCATTTGCCTCACGCAGTGCAACACATCTCCGTCGCATAGAGTTGATCAGGTTGTTGATTGTGGACTGTGGAATGTTGGTCCACTCCTCTTCAATAGATGTGCGAAGTTGCAGAATATTGGCAGGAACTGGAACATGCTCTCGTATACGCCGATCCAGAGCATCCCAAACATGCTCAATGGGTGACATGTGTGGTGAGTATTCTAGCCATGCAAGAACTGGGAGGTTTTCAGCTTCCAGGAATTGTGTACAGATCTTTGCAATATGGGGCCGTGCATTATTATACTGCAACATGCGGTGATAGTCGTGAATGAATGGCACAACAATGGGCCTCAGGATCTCATCACGGTATCTCTGTGCATTCACAAGGCCATAAATAAAATGCACCTGTGTTCGTTGTCCATAAAATACGCCTGCCCATACCATAACCCCACCGCCACCATGGGCCACTCGATCCACAACATTGACGTCAGCAAACCGCTCACCCACACGATGCCATACACAATGTCTGCCATCTGCTCTGAACAGTGAAAACAGGCACTCATCCGTGAACAGAACGCCTCTCCAACGTGCCAGATGATATCAAATGTGAGCATTTGCCCACTCAAGTCGGTTACGACGAACTGCAGTCAGGTCCAGACCCCGATGAGGATGACGAGCATGCAGATAAGCTTCCCTGAGACGGTTTCAGACAGTTTGCGCAGAAATTCTTTAGTTATGCAAACAGATTGTTGCTGTAGCTGTCCGGTTGGCTGGTCTCAGACGATCATGGAGGTGAACATGCTGGATGTGGAGGTCCTGGGCTGGTGTGGTTACACGTGGTCTGCGGTTGTGAGGCTGGTTGGATGTACTGCCAAAGTCTCTGAAATGCCTTTGGAGACGGCTTATGGTAGAGAAATGAACATTCATTTCACGGGAAACAGCTCTGGTAGACATTTCTGCAGTCAGCATTCCAATTGTACGCTCCCTAAAACGTTGCAACATCTGCACATTTCAGAGAGGCCTTTTATTGTGGGCAGTCTAAGGCACACCTGTGCAATATTCATGCTGTCTAATCAGCACCTTGATATGCCACACCTGTGAGGTGGGATGGATTATTTAGGCATAGGAGAAGAGCTCACCAACACAGATTTAGACAGATTTGTGAACATTATTTGAGAATAATGGGTCTTTTGTGTATGTAGAAAATGTTTCAGATCTTTGAGTTCAGCTCATGCAAAATGGGAGCAAAACCGAAAGTGTTGCGTTTATATTTTTGTTTTGTGTGTGTGTGTGTGTGTGTGTGTGTGTGTGTGTGTGTGTGTGTGTAGGTATGTGTATATATATATATATATATATATATATATATATTATATATACACACAGATTCGCGCATACACACACAGTGCATTCGAAAAGTCTTCAGATCCTTTCATTTTTTTACACATTTTGTTATATTGCAGTTTTGTGCTAAAAATTAAAAAAATATCAAGTTTTCCCCCATCACTGTGCACTCAATACCTCATGATGAGAAAGTGAAAACAGATTTTTTATTTATTTTTTTGCAAATTTATTGAAAAGGGAAAACTAAAATTTCACATGGACATGAGTATTCAGACCCTTTGCTATGACACTTGAAATTTAGCTGTGGAGGCCTCCCATTTCTCTTGATTATTTATGAGCTGTTTCTACACTTTTACTGAAGTCCACCTGTGGTAAATTCAGTTCACTGGACAACATCTGGAAAGACACAGCCCTGTCTATATAAGGTCATACAGCTGACAATGCATATCGGAGCAAAACTAAGTCATGAGGATGAAAGACTTGCCTGTAGAGATCAGAGACAGGATTGAGTGGAGGCATAGATCTGGAGAATGGTACAGAAAATTTTCTGCTGCACTTTTCCCAAGAGCACTGTGGCCTCCATAGTTCTTAAATGGAAAAAGTTTGGAACAACCAGGGCTCTTCCTAGAACTGGGCAGCCCACCAAACTAGGTAATCAGGGGAGAAGGGCCTTGGTAAGAGAGGTGACCAAGAACTTAATGGTCACTCTGGCTGATCTCCAAATATCCCATGTGCAGATGGGAGAAACTTCCAGAACGTCAACCATCACTGCAGTGCTCCACCAATTTGGACTTTATGGCACAGTGACCAGAAAAAAGACTAAGACACATGAAAGCCCGGCTCGAGTTTGCAAAAAAGCCCCTAAAGGACTCTCGGACTGTAAGAAACAAGATTCTCTTCCAAGATTGAATGTTTTGGCCTCAATTCTAAGCGTCATATCCAGAGGACACCAGGCACTGCTCATCACCTGCCCAATACCATTCCTAGAGTGAAGCATGATGATAGCAGCATCATGCACTTGGAAAAGCTCCAGGGAGCGACAGGGATGTGTAATGAATGCATCTCCTGTGTCTGGCTGGTAGACAACAAAACTGTGGGAGCTGCTTGTGCCTGTTGGTGGATCAAACGATTCTATATACTGGTGGTCTGTCTGGGTCATACGTAGCCTGTTTGCCACATATGCCGGCCCTCTTGTAACCATTGCTCCCAACATCTCCTAACAGCAGGTCAGAATGGCATAGATGGTGTAATTCATCAAAATGACCATTCTGC